>NC_086447.1:741981466-742603966 GCF_028390025.1 Pseudophryne corroboree | reverse complement strand
GGAGCCACGCGTCCCCGCCATTTTCACTCCGGCATTGGAGAGTGTAGAGAGAGGACGTCTCTCCATTCTTTCAGTGTCCTCAGTGTCTGTGTCTTGTGCTGCATCTGTCCAGTCACAGTGGTTGTATCCTCTGCTGCCATATGTCCAGTGCAACTGTATAGGGTGCTGTGTGGTGCTGCATCAGTTCAGTGGTGGTGTATTGTGCTGCATCAGTCCAGTCATAGTGGTATCCTCTGCTGCCATATGTCCAGTGCTGCTGTATAGGGTGCTGTGTTGTGCTGCATCAGTTCAGTGGGGGTGTATTGTGCTGCATCAGTCCAGTGGTAGTGTCCTGTGCATCAGCCATCAGTCATTCCGGTGACCAGTCACAGTGGTATCCTCTGCTGCCATATGTCCAGTGCTGCTGTATAATAATAACAAGTCCCTTACAGTGTTGCTGTGTTGTCCTGCATCAGACCAGTGGTAGTGTCCTGTGCATCAGCCATCAGTCTGTCCAGAGACCAGTCACAGTGGTATCCTCTGCTGCCATATGTCCAGTGCTGCTGTATAATAAGTCCCTTACAGTGTTGCTGTGTTGTCCTGCATCAGACCAGTGGTAGTGTCCTCTGCATCAGCCATCAGTCAGTCCAGAGACCAGTCACAGTGGTATCTTCTGCTGCCATATGTCCAGTGCTCCTGTGCCGCATATTGTGTTATATAACTCCAGAAAAATAATGGAGAACAAAAATTTGGAGGATAAAATAGGGAAAGATCAAGAACCACTTCCTCCTAGTGCTGAAGCTGCTGCCACTAGTCATGACATAGATGATGAAATGCCATCAACGTCGTCTGCCAAGGATGATGCCCAATGTGATAGTAGAGGGCATGTAAAATCCAAAAAACCAAAGTTCAGTAAAAAGACCCAAAAAAAGAAATTTAAATGGTCTGAGGAGAAACGTAAACTTGCCAATATGCCATTTACGACACGGAGTGGCAAGGAACGGCTGAGGCCCTGGCCTATGTTCATGACTAGTGGTTCAGCTTCACATGACAATTGAAGCCCTCATCCTCCCGCTAGAAAAATTAAAATAGTTAAGCTGGAAAAAGCACAGAAAAGAAATGTGCGTTCTGAGATGGTATCACAAACCCCCAAGGAGAGTCCAAGTGTGTCAGCGGTTGCGATGCCTGACCTTCCCAACACTGGACGGGAAGAGATGGCTCCTTCCACCATTTGCACACCCCCTGCAAGTGCTTGAAGGAGCACCCGCAGTCCGGTTTCTAATATTCAAATTGAGGATGTCACTGTTGAAGTAGACCAAGATGAGGACATGGGTGTTGCTGGCGCTGAGGAACTTGACGATGAGGATTCTGATGGTGATGTGGTTTGTTTAAATGAGGCACCGGGGGAGACACCTGTTGTCCGTGGGATGAAGAAGCCCATTGTGATGCCTGGGCAAAATACCAAAAAAGCCACCTCTTTGGTGTGGAATTATTTCTCCACAAATCCGAACAGGTGTCAAGCCGTGTGTTGCCTCTGTCAATCTGTAATAAGTAGGGGTAAGGATGTTAACCACTTTGGAACATCCTCCCTTATACGTCACCTGCAGCGCATTCCTCAGAAGTCAGTGTCAAGTTGTGAAACTTTGGGTAAGAGTGTAAGCAGTCCACTGACACCTAAATCCCTTCTTCCTGTTGTACCCAAGCTCCTGCAAGCCACACCACCAACTCCCTCAACGTCAACTTCCTCCTCAGCCATGAACATCAGTAGTCCCTGGCAAGACTGACGAGTCCTCTGCTAACCGGGATTCCTCAGGAAGATCTTTGAGTGGTACGCCTACTGCTGCTGTTACTGCCGCCGCTGCTGTTGTTGCTGCTGGGAGTCGATTGTCATCACAGAGGGGAAGTCGGAAGACCACTTGTACTACTTCAACTAAGCAATTGACTGTCCAACAGTCCTCTGTGAGGAAGATGAAATATGACAGCAGTCATCCTGTTGCAAAGCACATAACTGAGGCTTTGACACTTATGTTGGTGTTAGACGTGCATCCGGTATCCACCATTAGTGCAGTGGGATTTAGACAAGTGATGGAGGTATTGTGTCCCTGCTACCAAATCCCATCTAGGTTCCACTTCACTAGGTAGGCGATACCGAGAATGTACAGAGACGTCAGAAAAAGTGTCACCAGTGTCCTAAATAATGCAGTTGTATCCGGTGTCCACTTAACCACGGACATGTGGACAAGTGGAACAGGGCAGACTAAGGACTATATGACTGTGACAGCCCACTGGGTAGATGTATGGCCTCCAGAAGCAACAACAGCAGCGGCACCAGTAGCAGCATCTCGCAAATCTAAACTCGTTTCTAGGCAGGCTAAGCTGTGTATCACCACTTTCCGTAAGAGGCACACCGCTGTCAATCTCTTACGGAAACTGAGGGACATCATCGCGCATTGGCTTACCCCACTTAGATTCTCCTGAGGATTTGTGATATCGGACAACGCCACCAATATTATGCGTGCATTACAACTGGGCTAATTCCAGCACGTCTCATGTTTTGCACATACAATTAATTTGGTGGTGCAGAATTTTTTTTAAAATGACAACTGTGTACAGGAGCTGCTGTCGGTGGCCCGAAAAATTGCAGGCCACTTTTGACATTCTGCCACTGCGTGTCGAAGACTGGAGCACCAGCAAACACTCCTGAACCCGCCCTGCCATCAACTGAAGCATGAGGTGGTAACGAGGTGGAATTCAACACTCTATATGCTTCAGAGGAGCAGCAAAAGGCCATTCAAGCCTATACATCCACCTACGATATAGACAAAGGAGGGGGAATGCACCTGACTCAAGCGCAGTGGAGAATGATTTCCATCTTGTGCAAGGTTCTCCAACCCATTGAACTTGCCACACGTGAAGTCAGATCAGACACTGCCAACTTGAGTCAGGTCATTCCCCTATTTAGGCTTTTGCAGAAGCAGCTGGAGAAATCAAAGGAGGAGCTAAGATGGAGCGATTCCGCTAAGTATGTGGGACTTGTGGATGGAGCCCTTCATTTGCTTTGCCAGGATTCAAGGGTGGTCAGTCTGTTGAAATCAGAGCACTACATTTTGGCCACTGTGCTCGATCCTAGATTTAAAGCCTACGTTGCATCTCTCTTTCCAGCAGACACAAGTGTGCAGAGATGCAAAGACCTGCTGGTGGGTGAATTGTCAACTCAAGTGGAATGTGACCTGTCAACAGCTCCTCCTTTAATTTCTCCTGCCACTGGGGCTGCAAGGAAAAGGATAAGATTTCCTAGCCCACCCGCTGGCGGTGATGCAGGGCAGTCAGGAGCAAAAGCTGACATTTGGTCCAGACTGAAGGACCTGCCAACGATTATTACTGACATGTCTACTGTCACTGCATATGATTCTGTCACCATTGAAAGAATGGTGGATTATATGAGTGACAGCATCCAAGTAGGCATGTCAGACAGTCCGTATGTATACTGGCAGGAAAAAGTAAATTTGGATGCCCTTGCACAAACTGGCTTTATTTTACCTAAGTTGCTCCCCCTCCAGTGTGTACTCCAAAAGAGTGTTTAGTGCAGCCGGTCACCTTGTCAGCAATCGGCGTAGGAGGTTACTTCCACAAAATGTTGTAAATTCCTCCAGGAAGACCTTAACCAGCAATTGTCTCCGGAAAGTACACAGGGACCTGTGATGGTGGATTCCAGTGGGGACGAATTAATACTCTGTGAGGAGGGGGATGTACACAGTGAAAGAGGTGAGGAATTGCAGGATGCGGATGAGGTCGACGTCTTGCCTCTGTAGAGCCAGTTTGTGCAAGGAGAGATTGATTGCTTCTTTTTTGGTGGGGACCCAGACAAACCAGTCATTTCAGCCACAGTCGTGTGGCAGACCCTGTCGCTGAAATTATTGGTTTGTTAAAGTGTGCATGTATACAATATAAGGGTGTATAGGAGGGCCCAAGGACAATTCCATCTTGCACCTCTTTTCTTCTTTGCATCATGTGCTGTTTTGGGACTATTTTTTTAAAGTACCACCCTGTCTGACACTTCCGTATATGTCCAGTGGTACTGCCATATAATTCCAGTTATCCTGCCGTATATATTTAGTGGTACTGCCATATAATTCTAGTGATATTGCTACAGTATATAATTCCAGTGAGAATTGTTTGTTTCGCTTGGCTTAGTCATACAGCTACCTCATTTCCCCTCTTCTACATCTTTGCATGAGGTGCTGTTTGGGGCCTTTTTTTTATATATATCTGCCCTCCTGTCTGCCACTGCAGTGCCACTCCTAGATGGACCAATTGTTTGTGTTGCTTGGCTTAGTCATACAGTTACCTCATTGCACCTCTTCTACATCTTTGCATGAGGTGCTGTTTGGGGCCTAGTTTTTGAAAAGTGCCATCCTTTCTGCCACTACAGTACCACTCCTAGATGGGCCAATTGTTTGTGTCGCTTGGCTTAGTCATACAGCTACCTCATTGCACCTCTTCTACATATTTGCATCATGTGCTCTTTTGGGCCTTTTTTTTATATCTGCCCTCCTGTCTGACACTGCAGTGCCACTCCTAGATGGGCCAGGTGTTTGTGTTGTCCACTTGTGTCACTTAGCTTAGTCATCCAGCAACTTCGGTGCAACCTTTTGGCCTAAAAACAATATTGTGAGGTGTTCAGTGTTCAGAATAGACTGGAAATGAGTGGAAATGAATGTTATTGAGGTTAATAATACAGTAGGATCAAAATTACCCACAAATTCAGTGATTTTAGCAGTTTTTATGTTTTTTTCAAAAATCATCCAGATCCAAAACCAAAACATGAAAGGTGGTTTTGGTAAAACCAAGCCAAAACCAAAACACGAAAATGGAATTAGAACCAAAACCAAAACACAAAACATGCCAGCCGCACATCTCTACTTTGAGGGTGGTTTTGACTAATATTGTCCTAACTCCTGATGTGGAACTCCTGTATCTGCTTCTGGTTTCTATCAAACTATACGCTGAGCAGAATTGTTTATTGTTACTTCCTTGGATATGTAAATACATAAATGTATGTATGCTATTGTATTTACACAGTATATCTGTTGCATCTAGTGCTAGTCATACCCACGGTAACATCAAAGCTGATATAACGGGGTGTATGGGCCAAAAAGATCCTATTGTCTGATAATCATGCAGTTACATTATATTTGCTGGTGACCCCAATCGTCATGTGATTACATAACAGTCCCCAATGTCACAATAGAAGTTCCTATCACTCATCACAATGGGTGAAAAGCCAGATAATTATATGTGACCAAATTGGAGATTTATACTTTGGCAAAGTGCTCATGCTGATTCAGTCACGCTGATTGGTAGGCCTATGTGTTGCTGGTATAAGTACAATGGAAAGAAAAAAAACTGCTGGACAATAGAATTGTCTTAAGGGCCCCATACACTACCGCGACATGTCGTCTGACATGTCGCGGGCGATCACCCCCGGCAGCCTCCCAGGTGGCAGGTTCGCCCAAGGTACATTGTATGCTGTCCTTTTGCATACGATGTATCTTGGGCGATCCTGGTCGATCCCAGCCATGTTTGCGGGTTCCGACCAGATTGAATGTGCTGCGCATTCAATCTGGAGGATACAATCCGATGCTCACGGGAACGCACATTGGATTGGATCAGATCGGAAACGCCTCCAAATGCCTGATTTCATCCAATATATCGGGCCGAATGCCCGAAATCGGATGAAATCGGGCATTATCGTCCTAGTATAAGGGGCCCTTAACAGTTGTGTTCCCATTCAAGATAAGGGGCAAATTTACTAAATATCGTTTTGTGGAAAAAACAAAACAAAAAAACAAAAACATTTTATCTTTTTGCCTCCAAAACGGTCCAAAAAATAAATTGCTTCTGACAGATTAGATTAATAGAAACAACATCCAGTTAGTCAAGGATTGTTTATGATGTGTATAAAAAAGGACACAAATACTGTAGAAAAATGGCTCTATGGTCAATTGAATAAATGATGACTTCTGCATGTACTGTATGCTGCCTTTCCAGACCAGAAGGGACCAGGAGGAGGAGCATCAGGAGCAACATCCGTACCATGAAATGAAGATATTCTTTATATAGAAACCATCGCCTCATTCAGAAGCCGCCACCGCAGTTTGCCAGGTATCAAGGGCAGTTTTACTTTTGAAATTCAAAAAAGGGCGGTATTCAATTCTTTTCACCCCCTTACACACCCGTTCTGTTTCTGCTGATGGGCGTGATATCATAATTTCAGCTCGCTACCCCTTTTTTTTTACTTGTTTGTTTCTAATTATAACCAATTAATTACTTTAATAATGTTTTTCTTTTCTAAGTTCTACATCTGACATTGTATGTTGAGTCCAGTGTATGCTTCATACTGTACGTAGCTGACATTCCACACATTGTAAAGCAGTGGTATCTATTATGTGAAATAATCACTAGCAGACAATCTCTCCATTCCTTCTGTGCAGATACAAACTTTCCATCCAGCTTCCCGCTGTCTGACCAGCTCCCATTCCATCTGCCGCAGTCTATAAATAGTGATGCTCTCTAAATAACTGCATTGTAAACACAGAGGGGGATTTAACTCAGTTTGCAAAATGGTTTGATGAAACAAAGTAGAGAAAATGCATTATAACAAATATGTTACTCGGTTATTTTCTCTTATTTACTACATCTATACATATAATAAAACAGGGTTGTGTCTGTACATAGCATTTTTTTTATTTATTTTTTTGTATAAATATACTTCTAAAGAACTATGGAACTGAAAATACAAATTTTGGATTTTTTGTGTCTGTCTGTTCGTTCCGGCATCACGCAAAAACTACTGGATGAATTTGGATCGTGATTTCACCAGGGTTGTCTTAACAGCAGTGTAGGCCTATGGGCAAAGCAATGCACTTGGTCCCCTACCCATCCTCCAGCGGTAGGGGAGGGGGAGCTATCAGGGGCAACTTTGATGTCCCGCAGGCGGAAGGAGGTGTTCTATATTCCGCTCAGCATGTAGGACCTGGAGCAGCAATTTCTGCTTATCACTTCTTTACTGCACAGATGGTGGGAGATGAGGCGGGAGGGAGAACACTAAACTGTAGATGTGGGCATAGGGCTGAATGAAGGGGACCCGATATATGACTTCTAGGGTGGTAGGGGGTATTTAATATGCAGGGGAGTGGTGGATAGTGGAGTAGAATTAATATTCATCTTTTTCCGGTGGGAAGGCAGCTTGCTTGACTGCAGATATCCCCCGTTCCTGGAAATAGATTTCTTTGCTTTCAATGGAATAAAAAATTAGGGAGTCCCACCTTTCAGTAGGTACTGGGGACTCGGGGATCAGAGTTCTGGAGCCAGAGCACCTACCGGTGAAAATAAAAAACTGCACACAAGGGATATGGGACTCAGGGTTGACAGTGTCTAGGTCGACACACATTAGGTCAACACCTATTGGTCGACAGTGAGCAGGTCGACACGGGAAATAGGTCAACACGACCATTAGGTCGACAAGAACATTGTCGACATGGACAAATGTTGACATAAGTTTTTTTCGTTTTTTTGTGTAGTTTTCTTTGTAAAGTGAACGGGAACCCCAATTAGTGTACCGTGTCCCCCCGCATGGCTCGCGAGCTTCGGGCAAGGTTACCGTTCCCAATTGTAGTCCGCGTGGATCATAAAGTATGAATAAGTTAAAAAAACGGGGGGAAAATTTGAAAAACTCATGTCGACCTTTGTCCATGACGACCTAATGGCAGTGTCGACCTATTTCCTGTTTCGACCTACTCACTGTCGGCCAATACGTGTCGGCCTAATGTGTGTCGACCTAAACACTGTCGACCCGGAGTCCGGATACCATACTAGGCGTGTGGTGCTTGAGCGGGGACCAGCTGCTGGAAGGCTGATATATCTGGTTCTAGTAGAGACAAGCTGCCAGTGTCCACCGACAGGGGAGAGTCCCAGCTTTTGGAGTATATCCTCAGAAAAACTCCAGGTCAGACAGAACCCGAGATATCTTGCTGGGAAGAGCAATTAACAGGCTCGGATGGGGACCACTGCTTTGAAGTTGTATCTCCGGTTCCGCAGGGCTGATTTTCAAAAATCTGGTACCCCTAGAAAAAGGGAACTCTTAGCTATCAGCCTAGGCCCCTTATACTCTTGGGGCCCTTGGGCAAATTCCCATTGATTCCATACAAAAAGATGGCCCTGGTTTTCACTATTGTATAGCTCAGTGATCTACTGTAGAAAGAAATTGAGACATGTATGATTTCAATGTGACATCAGGGAGTGGAACAATAAGGAAAAAAACATATAGTGCACTGAAAGTTGGTGTTCCGATAATGCTTCTGTGGAACTTCACTCCGCCCAAGTTATGTAACGGAACCTGACTTAGGCCCTCATTCCGAGTTGTTCGCTCGCAAGCTGCTTTTAGCAGCATTGCACATGCTAAGCCGCCGCCTACTGGGAGTGAATCTTAGCTTATCTAAACGAAAGATTCTCAAAATTGCGAATAGAAATTTCTAAGCAGTTTCTGAGTAGCTCGACACTTACTCTGCCACTGCGATCAGTTCAGTCACTTTCGTTCCTGGTTTGATGTCACAAACACACCCAGCGTTCGCCCAGACACTCCCCCGTTTCTCCAGCCACTCCCGCGTTTTTCCCAGAGACGGCAGCGTTTTTTCACACACATCCATAAAACGGCGAGTTTCCGCCCAGAAACACCCACTTCCTGTCAATCACACTATGATCACCAGAGCGAAGAAAAAACCTCGTAATGCCGTGAGTAAAATACCAAACTTCTTAGCAAATTTACTTGGCGCAGCCGCAGTGCGAACATTGCGCATGCGCAGTTTGCGGAAAATCGCTGCGATGCGATGAAAAAGAACGAGCGAACAACTCAAAATGAGGGCCTTAAAGTGATTGCGCTGCAGAGGAACCTAATTGAGGCAGAGATTCTGAGGGGATGTGACATACCACGTATATCCCTTATTACCAACAATCTTGCTTTGTAAAGAACCTGCAGTTTCCTGTCTGCTTTGTTATGACAATAAATAAGTCGCAGTGGCTGCAGGTGTTGATCCCAGGACCAGCTGCTTCTCCCATGGGCAGCTTTACATGGCTTGCTCAGGAGTTAGTAGCCCCAAGCATCTTTTTGTGTTAATCCCTGAAGGAAAAATTGCAAATATTATTTACAAAGAAATGTTGTAATCAATATGTACAATATAAAATGTACATCACAAAATTAGATGGCACTGCTGTCTTTATAAAATTAGTTCCACTGAGCTTTAACAGACATCCATCCTAGCGAAGCCGCCGGCAACAGCTAGTACTGTAGATACGTAGTATAGTCACAAAGGGCCTAGTTTAAAGTGTATCCTTGATAAGCTGCAGGAAACACTTTAGCGTGTTTGTGCTAAGATGATCTACTAAGAGCACATGAAGATGGATAACTATTCCCCAGCCTCGCGAGACATCTCCACAAACTAGCAGTAGTCTTGTGTGTGTGAATGGGAAAATAGTCTCAAGAGGCACATTGTATGACAACAAATGCATAACATGACATTAGAGTGTGGTATACTGTATTTTGTTGATGTTTACAATGTTGACATGAGAATGATGACATTGAACATGTCAACATGTTCATGTCAACTTTAACCATGTCAACATCTATCATGTTGACACTGATCTAATGTTGACACTGTGCTTTTAGTCTGATTCTGTCCCTAACGATAACCCTAATGGAAACGGCTATATTATGACAATGTCAACATTTCTGAGGTAAGATTCAATCAATCAGAACCCTTGGAAATAGCGGTAGAGGAGGGAACAGGTACACAAACTGGTATGTCCATGGTGTCGTCAGCGTGTCCACTGCTACAGCCTGCGGATCCCTCACTCTGGAACAGTAACAGTAATAGCTTCTTGTTGAGACGAGAAGCCATCAGATCTACCTGCGGACTGCCCCACCGGTGAATTAACTGTTGAAACACTTGGGGATGTAGGCTCCATTCCCCCGGATAGAGGTTGTGTCTGCTGAGGAAGTGTGCTTCCCAGTTGTCCACTCCTGGAATAAATATGGCTGAGATGGTCTTTGCGTTGGCCTCCGCCCAGAAGAGTATTTTTGACACTTCTCGCATCGCTGCTCTGCTTCTTGTTCCCCCTTGTCGGTTTATGTACGCCACCGCCGTCGCGTTGTCCGATTGAACCTGGATCACTTGATCTTTCAGGAGACAGGAAGCTTGCAGAAGAGCATTGTAAATTGCCCTGAGTTCCAGGATGTTTATTGGTAGATCAGATTCCTGAATTGACCCTATCCCCTGGAAATGGGCCCCATGGGTCACAGTCCCCCAACCCCAGAGGCTGGCATCCATTGTCAGTAGAATCCACGAGCAGATATTGAAATTCCTGCCTTCTACCAGGTGAGGAACTTGTAGCCACCATAATAGAGAAATCCGGTCTTTCAGAGATAAGGTCACTTCCGGATGCATGTGAAGGTGAGACCCCGACCATTAGTCCAGCAGATCCAGCTGAAATGGCCGGGCATGAAATCTGCCGTATTGGATTGCCTCGTAAAAAGCTACCATACTGCCCAGCAAGCGGTAACAAAGCTGTATGGATACCTTGCGAGGACGGAGCACTGAGCGGACCATAGCCTGGAAAGCCAAGGTGTCACACTCGCGGCGCTGCAGCTGCCACGCTTACCGCTCCGGGTGCGCTGGGTCTCCCGGCGGTCGTCGCCCCCGGTGGGCTCCGGGTCGTCGCGTCTTGCTGTCGCTGCCATCCAGCGGGTTCCCGGGGTGTGGGCGCCGCCATTGCGCCCGGCATCCACGAGAGCGTAGTGAGCGGGTGACGTCATCGGCCCCTTCCGCCAATCAGGAGAGGGCGGGAAGTTCAAAGGCAGACGCCGTACAGAGCCCCGGCGCCTGAGTATCGTCTTTTCCAATGATCACCAGTGCTAGCAGCGTTCAGCGTGTTCTCAAGCTGAACGTCTCCTGTGTTCCAGCGTTGCAGAGTATCTTTCAGTGGGACATTCCCTGTGCTACCAGCGTTACAGAGTATCGCTCAGTGGGACATTCCCTGTGCTACCAGCGTTACAGTGTATCACTCAGTGGAACCATCCCCGTGCTACCAGCGTTACAGTGTATCACTCAGTGGAACCTTCCCTGTGCTACCAGCATTACAGTGTATCACTCAGTGGGACATTCTCTGCGTCACCAGCGTTACAATGTATCTCTCAGAGGGACACCTCCTGTGCTTCCAGTATTACAGGGTATCCCTAAGTGGAACGCCTCCCAAACTTCCAGAGTTACACTGAATCTCAAATTCTCATTTATTTCTTCAGCATCACTCACAAGTTCTTCATTCTTCTGTGTGCTTCAACATCGTTCTCAAATCCTCATTCATTCCTTTAACATCGCTCACAAGTTCTTCATTCTTCTGTGTGCTTCAACATCGTTCTCAAATCTTCATTCATTTTTTCAGCATCGCTCACAAGTTCTTCATTCTTCTGTGTGCTTCAACATCGTTCTCAAATCTTCAATCATCTCTTCAGCATCGCTCACAAGTTCTTCATTCTTCTGTGTGCTTCAACATCGTTCTCAAATCTTCATTCATTTCTTCAACATCACTCACAAGTTCTTCATTCTTCTGTGTACTTCAGCATCACCTCCAAGCCTTGGCCACAACTAATTCTTTAGCATTACACGTCAGTTACAACGGGTAAGTTCTGCATGAGGAAAACCTACATCCGGCCATCCCTGCTCCGGCCCAGCTGTGGTTCCTCTTCCCTATCATCGGAAGAACCCCCGAGTTCTCAACACTCCCAACCCAGGTCAGTGATACAAGGCCTTGTCCATCGGAAGAAACACCTTTTGAGACACTGTGTCCAATGTCATACCCAGGAACTGAAGACGTTGGGTCGGTTCCAGGTGAGATTTCTGAAAATTTAGGATCCACCCATGATCTGTAAGTAGGCGAGTCGTCAGATCGATGCTGTGCAGTAGATGCTCCCTGGACATAGCCTTTATCAGGAGATCGTCCAAGTAGGGGACTATGTTTACTCCCATCATGCACAGTTGCAGCATCATCTCCGCCATGACTTTGGTGAAGACCCTCGGAGCTGTGGATAGGCCAAAGTGTAAGGCCTGAAACTGGAAATGGTCTTCCAATATGGCGAGCCTGATGGGAATGTGTAGGTAAGCATCCTTGACATCTACAGATACCAGGAATTCCCCCTCCTCCAGACCAGACACCACTGCTCGCAGAGATTCCATCTTGAATTTGAACATCCGCAGACATGGGTTTAGAGACTTTAGGTTCAAGATGAGTTGCACCAAACCGTCTGGTTTTGTAACAAAAAAAAGATTTGAATAAAAACCCCTGTTGCATAATGGAGGATGTACTAGAACCACCATCCCTGTCTGCAAAAGTTTTTGAATAGCCTCTTTCAAGGTATCTTTTGTTGCAGGCAAAACTGGTGAGCCCGATTTGAAAAATCTGTGAGGAAGTACCTGAAATTCCAGCCGGTATCCCTGGGAAATTAGGTCCCTCCCCTAAAGATCCCGGCAGGGCTTCTCCCACACGTGGGTGAAGTGTTGAAGGTGAGCACCTACCTGAAAGTCGCCTTGCTGCTGGGGCCAACCGTCACGTGGAAGGCTTAGTGGCAGGGGATCCAGTGGTCTGGTAAAGGGACGCAGCAGTTGCAGGTTTACGGGACTTACCACGAGATCCTCTGGGAGTGGTGGAGACCCCTCAGCCCCTGCCTCTGAACCTTGCCACACGAAAGGACTGCAAGGAGGGTCCTGTGTAAGAACGTCGAGCAGGTGGTGCAGCCGACGGCAGATAGGTAGACTTACCCGCCGTTGCCTGGGAGATCCATTTATTTAACTCGTCCCCAAACAAGGTATCACCTGTAAAGGGAAGATTTTCTACACTCTTTTGGAATCTGTGTCCGCTGACCATTGACGTAACCACAGAGCTCTGCGTGCCGAAACAGCCATAGCAGTAGTGCAGCCATTTATCTTACACAATTTCTTTAGAGCTTCGCTCATAAAATTTGCAGCATCCTGTATGTGTTGCAGCAGAGTAATGACCTCATCCTGGGGCAGATTGTCTAATGCATTAATAATATTATCAGATCACTTGACTACTGCCCTAGAAATCACACCACAAACTATTGTGGGGTGCTGTGCTACGCCCGCTGCCGTATGTATTGCCTCGAGAGTGATCTCTATTTTCTGGTCAGCAGGGTCTCTTATGGATATAGCCCATGGCACCGGCAGTACCAATTTCTTAGAGAGTCTGGACACAGACGTATCGACTGATGGGGTTTTTTCCCATATCTTCCTGTCCTCAGCTGGGAGGGGAAAAGTAGATAGTTATAGGTAAACAGTGCCCGAAGGAGAATGCCATACTTGAGAGAAGGAACATAACAAAAAGTGTGGTGAGATTTTCACACCAGCACACCAATATATAAAACTTAGCCTGCAACATCTGGCTACATTAACAGCAAAAGCTGAACAGGAACACAACAGAGAACCTGCAGAAAGACACCACATACAGGCGGGCGCCCAATATCCCTTACGGACTACGAGAAAAGGATTTACCGGTGGGTATTTAAAATTCTATTTTCTCTAGCATCCATAAGAGATATTGTGGACAGATTAGAACGATTGGGATGTCCCAAAGCTTCCAGAATGGGCGGGAACGTGCAGAGACATCTGCAGCACCGCCTGCCCAAACTGGGTATCCTCTTTGGTCAGGGTATCAAACTTGCAGAACTTCACAAAGGTGTTCTTCCCTGACCAGGTAGCAGCTCGGCATAGTTGCAGGGCCGAGACTCCACGGGCAGCCTCCCAGTAAGGGCCTTCAGAGTCTGCGGAACCGGTAAGGCCGCCGACGCATAGGCCTGTTGGATAGTAAGCCTAATCCAACGAGCAATAGACTGCTTAGAAGCAGGGCTACCCTTTTTCTGCGCATCATAGAGCACGAACAAGGAATCCGTCTTACTGATCCGAGCCGTCCTTTTGATATAAATTTTCGAGGCGCGCACAGCATCCAATGCTTCAGGAGGAGCGGAAGTGTCAGAACTGACCGGACTCACTATAGGTTGATTCAAGTGAAACATGGAGACCACCTTCGGCAGGAACTGTTGTCTAGTCCTGAGCTCCGCTCTGTTCTCGTAAAAGACCAAGGGGGTAATTCCAAGTTGATCGCAGCAGGATTTTTGTTAGCAATTGGGCAAAACCATGTGCACTGCAGGGGAGGCAGATATAACATGTGCAGAGAGAGTTAGATTTGGGTGGGGTGTGTTCAATCTGCAATCTAATTTGCAGTGTAAAAATAAAGCAGCCAGTATTTACCCTGCACAGAAATAAAATAACCCACCCAAATCTAACTCTTTCTGCACATGTTATATCTGCCTCCCCTGCAGTGCACATGGTTTTGCCCAATTGCTATCAAAAATCCTCTCAGAATTACCCCCCAAGTACGGACTTTTGAATGACAAGGCCCCCAATTCTGAGACACGCCTAGCAGAAGCCAGGGCCAGTAACATCACCGTTTCCACGTGAGGTACTTATCTTCTACTGTCGTCAGAGGTTCAAACCAGGAGGACTGTAGAAAACGTAACACTACATCCAGATCCCAAGGTGCCGTAGGCGGCACGAATGGAGGTTGTATGTGAAGCACCCCTTGCAAGAAGGTCTGAAGTTCTGGCAAGAGAGACAACTTCTTCTGGAAGAAGATGGAAAGAGCTGAAATCTGAACCTTAATGGATCCCAGACGTACAGTAAGCCTTTATCCACTCCAGCCTGCAGGAATCGTAGGAACCTTCCCAAGTTGAATTCTGCAGAGGGATATGTGCGTTCCTCGCACCAAGAGACATATCTCCGGCTGATATGATAGTGTTTTGACGTCACAGGTTTTCTGGCTTACACCATAGTGGCAATGACCTTTTTGGAAAGCCCTTTGTGAGCTACGATGTTCCGCTCAACTTCCATGCCATCAAACAAAGCCACCGTAAGCCTGGGTAGAAAACCGGTCCTTGTTGAAGAAGATCCCTTCTTAGCGGTAGAGGCCAAAGGTCTTCTACGGACCACATTCTTCGGGGCCAATCCGGGGCAATCAAGATTGCTTCCACTCTTTGATGTCTGATCCGCTTGAGCATTCTTGGGATCAGTGTAATCGGAGGAAATAGGTAGACCAGCTGGTAAGGCCAAGGCGATGTCAGAGCATCCACTGCGCTCACCTGCGGGTCCCTGGTTCGTGAGCAATAGCAGCAAAGCTTCTTGTTGAGATGAAAGGCCATCAAGTCGATCTGTGGGCATCCCCTGTCGATGATTTGTGAGGGTGTAGTCCACACTCCCCCGGATGAAGGTCGTGGCAACTTAGGAAGTCCGTTTCCCAGTTGTCCACCCCCGCAATGTAGATCGCGGACAGTGCTCTTGCATTTTTTTATGCCCGGAGGAGTATTCTTGACATTTCTAGCATGCAGGCCTTGCTTTTTGTCCCTCCTTGTCGATTGATGTACGCCACCGCCGTGGCGTTGTCCAACTGCACCTGGATCGCCTGATCCCGGAGTAGAGGAGATGCCTGAATCAGAGCATTGTAGATAGACCAAAGTTCCAGAATGTTGATCGGAAGAAGGGCCTCTTGGGCAGACCACCTGCCCTAGGACTGCGTTCCCTGGGTGACAGCTCTCCATCCTCTCAGACTCGCATCCGTCATGAGGAGGATCCAAGCCTGCATCCCAAAGCGTCGACCTTCCAGCAAGTTGGAAGACTGTAGCCACCACAGGAGAGAGAATCTGGCCTGAGGTGACAGCCGAATCATCCAGTGCATCTGAAGATTTGTTCAGGATGTCCATTTGAAACGGTCTGGCATGAAACCTGCCGAATTGAATTGCCTCGTACGAGGCCACCATCTTTCCCAACAACTTTATGCAAAGATGAATGGAGACTCGAGCAGGTCGGAGGCTCGGAGCACCCTATGAACCATTTCTTGAAGGGTTCTAACTTTGTCCTCTGGGAGGAACACTTTCTGTGCTACAGTATCCAGTAGCATCCCCAGAAACAGGAGCTGTTGAGACGGTTCCAGGTGGGACTTCTGCAGGTTGAGGATCCACCCGTGGTGTCACAGAAGTTGGATAGTGCGATCTATATGGAGCAATAGAAGCTCCCTGGAGCTATCTTTTATCAGATTGTCCAGGTATGGAATAACATTGACCCCCTGGAACCTAAGTTGAAACATAATTTCTGCCATCACCTTCGTGAACACCCTCGGAGCTGTAGACAGGCCGAAGGGTAACACCTGAAACTGGTAGGAATCGTTGAGCAGTGCAAACCTTAGATAGGCCTGATGAGGCCAAATTGGGATATGTAGGTAAGCGTCCTTGATATCCAGGGACACAAGGAATTCCTAGGCCTGCAATCACCATTCTCAAAGATTCCATCTTGAATTTGAAAACCTTCAGGATTCAAGGACTTCAGATTCAGAATGGGTCTCACAGACTCTTCTGGTTTTGGTACTACAAACAGACTGGAGTAGTAACTCTGTCCTTGTTGTAGTAGGGGTACTGGAACAATGACCTGGGACTGGACCAACTTGTTGAGGGCCAGCAGTAGCGTACCATGCATACTTTCTAAAGCTGGTAAGCTTGATTTGGAAAATCGTTGTGGGGGGGGGGGGGGGGGGGAGGCGTCAAACTCCAGCTTGTAACCCTGAGAGATAAGGTCCTTTACTGAAGCATCTTTGCAAGAACCATCCCAGATGTGGCTGTAGTGACGTAACCGAGCTCCCACCAAGAGACCCCCTTGGGGTGGGTGGGCACCGTCATGCTGAAGTCTTTGCGGAAGCAGAGCAGGTGTTCTGATCTGGCAATGGCTGGTTTCTTAGGTTTATCTCTGGAGCCTCTAGCTGTGTTGAAGGCCCCTCTGGCCCTAGATCTAAATCTGTAGGACCGAAAGGACTGAATAGACGGTCCTGGGTAGGTACATCTAGCAGGCGGAGCTCCCGAAGGGAGAAACGTGGATTTTCCAGCAGTAGCTTTAGAAATCCATGCGTCCAATTCACCTCCAAAGAGCCATTCATCTGTGAAGGGAAGAGATTACACATTACGTTTGGAGTCAGCATCAGCAATCCACTGACTCAACCATATGGCTCTGCGCGCAGACACATCCATAGTTGTGGTCCTAGCATTAATATTGCTAATCTCTTTAAGGGAGTCACAGAGGACTCTTGCCGTGTCCTGAATGTGATTCAGAAAAGTAACAGTATTAACTAAGGTGATATCACCCAAAAGACCTTACTTAATTTGATTACCCCAGGAATGAATTGCATGCGTCATCCAGCAACCTGCAATGACCGGCCTTTGAGCAACACCTGCAGCAATGTAAATAGATTTCAGAGTGGTTTCAAGTCTCCTATCTGCTGGGTCCTTTACTGTAAAGGAGCCCGGAGCAGGGAGTACCGCCTTTTTAGAAAGGCGAGAGACTGAGACGTCTACTGCTGGAGACTCCTCCCAGAATTTCCTGCCTTCAGGGGCAAAGGGGAATGTATGCAAAAACTGTTTTGACACCTGACATTTCTTATCTGGAGTCTTCCAGGCTATTTTAACTAAGTCATCCAATTCCTTGGAATCAGGAAATGTGACTGTCAGTTTGTCTTGTGGGAGGAAAAATGACTGCTGAGTAGTAGCATCCTCCGGGGGAGCTTTAACACATCCCTAATAGCCAATATGAGGGGTTCAATACCCTGGGTAGGGGTGGAATGCCCACTTATGGGGTCCACATCATCCTGTATATCATCATCAGTATCTGATAGGAGTGCAGGTAGAGCACGTTTTTGTGCACCTGTAGTAGACAGGGGGGATGTTTAGCAGCTAGACTTGCCACTGCTTGTTGCAGTTCCTGAGTCTTATTTGCATTTGCAGTGAGCTGAGATGACATATTAGACATCATATTTTGATAGCGCCCAACCAGGAGGGCTCTGGACTCTCCCCCACATTGAAATCAGCATTCTGAGATGGCTGACTACACTGCTCACATGGGCCCTCATTCCGAGTTGTTCGCTCGCAAGCTGCTTTTAGCAGCTTTACACACGCTAAGCCGCCGCCTACTGGGAGTGAATCTTAGCTTCTTAAAATTGCGACCGAAAGATTCTCAAAATTGCGATTACACACCTCTTAGCAGTTTCTGAGTAGCTTCAACCTTACTCTGCATCTGCGATCAGTTCAGTGCTTGTCGTTCCTGGTTTGACGTCACAAACACACCCAGCGTTCGCCCAGACACTCCTCCGTTTCTTCAGCCACTCCCGCGTTTTACCCAGAAACGGTAGCGTTTTTTCACACACTCCCATAAAACGGCCAGTTTCCGCCCAGAAACACCCACTTCCTGTCAATCACATTACGATCAGCAGAACGAAGGAAAAACCGTGAGTAAAAATCCTAACTGCATAGCAAATTTACTTGGCGCAGTCGCAGTGCGAACATTGCGCATGCGCACTAAGCGGAAAATCGCTGCGATGCGAAGAAATTTACAGAGCGAACAACTCGGAATGACCCCCCATGATATTGAGCCAGATGAACTAGGAGAGAATCTAGCATTACATACACTGCATGACTTCTGTTTTACCATTGTGAATCAGAAAAAACAGGTATAATACACATACAACACAACCTGATATTGATATATTGCAAGCCTGCCCTATTGCATGTGAGAGGAGACACAGGAGAGAGGACCCCAACGCACCCAGTGCTGCACAGCCCCAGTGAGGCTGTCAGCGTTTTTATGTGTAAACACAGTGAGAGTGTCATATGATAAAGTCCCTCAGAGGGATGTTATTGTGCACTAGTATAGCGGCTCTCCCCCTCTACACCTGGTACCAGCGATCCAGGGACTGTTTGGAGGAGCTGTGGAGGCTGCTGCTGCTATGCAGAGGAAGGTGCCAAAATGCAGTTGAGACCGCTCTTGGTAGCTCCACCCCCCCGCCATGGTGTCAGAGCTACTTCTGTATATTTATACTGGCCATGTCTCCCAATATGTACAACCTCACATAAATGCTTGGTTTACTATATTTAGCCAGTCTCACGCAGGGGCTATAGCAGGTCCCCCCCAGGAGGGACCCGTACGCCACCCCCACGCTTTCAGCTGCACTGTAAAACTGGGGGAACCCCCTAGCGGGGCTCCCGGTTGGTACTCACCACTGATGATCTCCTTCAGGCAGCGTTAGGGGTATACGGCATGCTGCGGCTGCGACATCCAAGGCGCCATGCCCTGCTGAACAAACAGCTCCTCAGGACGGTGGTCCTGCAGCAGGGAAGCGGCTCTGCACCTCAAGAGGCCGGTGACCATCCCACCCCCTAACTCACACGGTGCAGGTATGCTGTTGCCCAAACAGCATACCGAAAGAAATAAAACTTTTAAAAAGAAATAGAAGAAAAACTCTGGAGCTTGCAGAGTGTGCATCCTCTCCAATTCTAAACTGAGCTGTAGGAGGAGGCATAGAGGGGAGGAGCCAGCACACCCAGTTGAAGAAATTTAAACTGCACTGGCTCCTTTGGACCCGTCTATACCCCATCATACTAATCTGTCACCAATATCCCTTATGGATGCTAGAGAAACATTATTTACTGGCATCATCAATGCTATAGGTGTGGTACCATGCTTACGGCCAGTAAGGTGTAGGAGAGGTGCTTTGGGTCCACCTTCACTTGAACAGGATAGGCTACATAGTCTGGGCACGAGGCACACAGTGACATTGGTGTGAATGGTGGGTGAAGGCACTGCTGCCACCTGTATAGCGCTGCTGGTCACGTGGGCCACTCCTGCGACAGGGCCCATGTGCAAAGCAATGCAACTATAGCACCTCAAATAAAATAAGATTTTAAACCTACCGGTAAATCTTTTTCTCCTAGTCCGTAGAGGATGCTGGGGACTCCGTAAGGACCATGGGGTATAGACAGGCTCCGCAGGAGACATGGGCACTATAAAGAGCTTTAGATGGGTGTGCACTGGCTCCTCCCTCTATGCCCCTCCTCCAGACCTCAGTTAGAGAACTGTGCCCAGAGGAGACGGACAGTACGAGGAAAGGATTTTTGTTAATCTAAGGGCAAGATTCATACCAGCCCACACCATCCACACCGTATAACCTGGAATATACGCAACCAGTCAACAGTATGAACAAAAACAGCATCAGCCAAAGACTGATCTCAACTGTAACATAACCCTTATGTAAGCAATAACTATATACAAGCCTTGCAGAAATACGTCCGCACTGGGATGGGTGCCCAGCATCCTCTACGGACTAGGAGAAAAAGATTTATCGGTAGGTTTAAAATCTTATTTTCTCTTACGTCCTAGAGGATGCTGGGGACTCCGTAAGGACCATGGGGATTATACCAAAGCTCCAGACCGGGCGGGAGAGTGCGGATGACTCTGCAGCACCGATTGAGCAAACATGAGGCCCTCATCAGCCAGGGTATCAAACTTGTAGAATTTTGCAAAAGTGTTTGAACCCGACCAAGTCGCCGCTCGGCAAAGCTGTAATGCCGAGACGCCCCGGGCAGCCACCCAAGAAGAGCCCACCTTCCTAGTGGAATGGGCCTTTACCGAATTTGGTAACGGCAATCCAGCTGTAGAATGAGCCTGCTGAATCGTGTTACAGATCCAGCCGGCAATAGTCTGCTTAGAAGCAGGGGCGCCAACCTTGTTGGCTGCATACAGGACAAACAGTGCCTCTGTTTTCCTAACCCGAGTCGTCCTGGCTACATACATTTTTAAGGCCCTGACCACATCAAGGGACTTGGAATCCTCCAAGTCACCCGTAGCCACAGGTACCACAATAGGTTGGTTCATATGAAACGATGAAACCACTTTAGGCAAAAATTGAGGATGAGTCCTTAATTCCGCTCTATCCACATGGAAAATTAGATAGGGGCTTTTGTGAGACAAAGCCGCCAATTCGGACACCCGCCTTGCAGATGCCAAGGCCAACAACATGACCACCTTCCAAGTGAGAAATTTTAATTCAACCGTTTGAAGAGGTATAAACCAGTGAGATTTTAGGAACTGTAACACCACGTTAAGGTCCCATGGTGCCACTGGAGGCACAAAAGGAGGCTGTATGTGCAGCACTCCCCTTACAAAAGTCTGGACTTCTTGGAGAGAAGCCAATTCCTTCTGAAAGAAAATTGATAAAGCCGAAATCTGTACCTTAATGGAGCCTAATTTTAGGCCCATATACACACCTGTCTGTAGAAAGTGGAGAAAACGGCCCAGATGGAATTCCTCAGTAGGAGCATTCTTAGCTTCACACCAAGATACATACTTTCTCCAGATACGGTGATAATGTTTAGCCGTCACCTCCTTCCTAGCCTTTATCAGAGTAGGGATGACTTTTTCCGGAATGCCTTTCCCAGCTAGGATTCGGTGTTCAACCGCCATGCCGTCAAACGTAACCGCAGTAAGTCTTGGAACACACAGGACCCCTGTTGCAACAGGTCCTCTCTGAGAGGAAGAGGCCACGGATCTTCTGTGAGCATTTACTGAAGATCTGAATACCAGGCCCTTCGAGGCCAATCTGGAACAATGAGTATTGTCCGCACGCTTTTTCGTCTTATGATTCTCAATATCTTTGAGATGAGTGGAAGAGGAGGGAACACATAGACCGACTGAAACACCCACAATGTCACCAGGGCGTCTACTGCTACTGCCTGAGGGTCCCTTGACCTGGCACAATACCTCTGAAGCTTCTTGTTGAGGCGTGACGCCATCATGTCTATTTGAGGAAGTCCCCAATGACTTGTTATCTCTGCAAAAACTTCTTGATGAAGTCCCCACTCTCCTGGATGGAGATTGTGTCTGCTGAGGAAGTCTGCTTCCCAGTTGTCCACTCCCGGAATGAAGACTGCTGCCAACGCGCTTATGTGATTTTCCGCCCAGCGAAGAATCCTGGTGGCTTTCGCCATTGCCGCTCTGCTCCTTGTCCCGCCTTGGCGGTTTACATGAGCCACGGCTGTGATGTTGTCTGATTGAATCAGAACCGGTAGGTCGCGAAGAAGATTCTCCGCTTGACGTAGGCCATTGTATATGGCCCTCAATTCCTGTACGTTGATGTGTAGACAAGCCTCCTGGCTTGACCATAGTCCCTGAAAATTTCTTCCTTGTGTGACTGCTCCCCATCCTCGGAGGCTCGCGTCCGTGGTCACCAGAACCCAGTCTTGAATGCCGAACCTGCGACCCTCGAGAAGGTGAGCACTCTGCAGCCACCACAGGAGAGACACCCTGGCCCTGGGGGACAGGCTTATTTTCTGATGTATTTGTAGATGGGACCCCGACCACTTGTCCAGAAGGTCCCACTGAAACATCCTCACATGGAACCTGCCGAAGGGGATGGCCTCGTAGGTCGCCACCATTTTTCCCAGTCCATCAATCGAGTGCATTGATGGACTGACACTCTTTTTGGTTTTAGCAGGTCTCTGACCATGTTCTGGAGTTCCTGGGCTTTGTCCATTGGGAGAAAAACCCTCTTCTGTTCCGTGTCCAGAATCATGCCTAAGAAAGATAGCCGAGTCGTTGGAATCAACTGTGACTTTGGTAGATTTAGCATCCAGCCATGCTGCTGCAGCACTCTCAGGGAGAGCAACACGCTTTTCAGCAATTGATCTCTCGATCTCGCTTTTATCAGGAGATCGTCCAAGTACGGGATAATTGTGACTCCCTGCCTGCGCAGGAGCACCATCATTTCCGCCATTACCTTGGTGAAAATCCTCGGGGCCGTGGAAAGCCCAAACGGCAATGTCTGAAACTGGTAATGACAGTCCTGTACAGCGAATCTCAGGTACGCCTGATGAGGGGCATATATGGGGACATGAAGGTATGCGTCCTTTATGTCCAGTGACACCATAAAATCCCCCCCTTCCAGGCTGGAGATAACTGCCCGGAGCGATTCCATCTCGAATTTTAACTTTTTCAAGTACAGGTTTAGGGATTTCAAATTTAGAATGGGTCTGACCGAGCCATCCGGTTTCGGGACCACAAATAGGGTTGAATAGTACCCCTTCCCCTGTTGAACTAGGGGAACCTCGACAACCACTTGTTGTTGACACAGTTTTTGAATTGCAGCTAAAACTATCTCCCTTTCTGGGGAAGAAGCTGGTAAAGTCGATTTGAAAAAACGGCGAGGAGGCACGTCTTCGAATTCCAGCTTGTAACCCTGGGATACAATCTCCATTGCCCAAGGATCCACATCTGACTGAACCCAGACGTGGCTGAAGAGTAGTAGACGTGCCCCCACCGGCGCAGACTCCCTCAGTGGAGCCCCAGCGTCATGCGGTGGATTTAGTAGAAGCCGGGGAGGACTTCTGCACCAGGGAACTAGCCGTAGCAGGCAGTCTTTTCCCTCTACCCTTACCTCTGGCGAGGAAGGAAGAGCCCCGACCTCTTCTGGACTTATGCGACCGAAAGGACTGCATCTGATATTGCTGCGTTTTCTTTTGCTGTGGGGGAAACATAAGGTAAAAAAGTAGATTTACCCGCGGTAGCTGTGGAAGCCAAGTCCGCAAGACCTTCCCCAAATAAATCCTCACCTTTGTAAGGTAAAACTTCCATATGCTTCTTTGAGTCGGCATCACCCGTCCATTGGCGGGTCCACAGGGCTCGCCTAGCAGAAATCGCCATGGCGTTGGCTCTCGAACCTAGCAGACCAACGTCTCTCTGAGCGTCTCTCATATATAAGACTGCGTCTTTAATGTGACCTAAGGTCAATAAAATGGTATCCCTATCCAGGGTATCAATGTCAGCTGACAAAGTATCCGTCCAAGCCGCAACAGCGCTACAAACCCAAGCCGACGCTATTGCCGGTCTAAGCAAGGCACCCATATGTGTATAAATTGATTTTAAGGTAGCCTCCTGTCTGCGATCAGCAGGATCCTTGAGGGCTGCCATGTCTGGAGACGGTAGCGCCACCTTTTTGGACAAGCGCGTTAACGCCTTGTCCACCCTGGGTGAGGATTCCCACCATAACCTGTCCTGCGCAGGGAAAGGATACGCCATAAGAAGTCTTTTGGGAATCTGCAGTTTCTTGTCTGGAGTTTCCCAAGCCTTTTCAAATAACTCGTTCAGCTCGTGAGATGGGGGAAAGGTTACCTCAGGTTTCTTTTCCTTAAACATGTGTACCCTCTTGTCAGGGACAGAGGGGTCATCTGTGATATGTAAAACATCCTTTATTGCAATAATCATATAATTAATACTTTTGGCCACCCTTGGGTGTAACCTCGCATCATCGTAGTCGACACTGGAGTCAGAATCCGTGTCGGTATCAGTGTCTGCTACTTGGGACAGGGGACGTTTCTGAAACCCTGAAGGGCCCTGTGACACAGTTCTATCCCTGGACTCTGCTTTGTCCAATCTCTGATGTAATAAAGACACATTTGCATTTAAAACATTCAACATATCCAACCAATCAGGTGTCGGCGTTGTCGACGGAGACACCACAATCATCTGCTCCACTTCTTTCTTAGATGAGCCTTCCGCTTCAGACATGCCGACACACGCGTACCGACACCCCCACACACTATATATATATCTATATGGAGACAGTTCCCCAATAAGGCCCTTTGGAGAGACAGAGAGAGAGTATGCCAGCACACACCCAGCGCCAACTGACACTGGAAACAAAATTCCCAGATAAAACAGCGCTTTTATATAAATATATATATATACACTCACTGAGCCAATTAAAAGTGCCCCCCCCCTCTTTTTTTGCCCTCTGTCACCGTGTTCAGCAGGGGAGAGTCCGGGGAGCCAGCTTCTCTGCAGTGTGCTGTGGAGAAAATGGCGCTGGTTAGTGCTGGAGGATTAAGCTCCGCCCCCTCAGCGGCGGGCTTCGGTCCCGCTCAAATTTCCAATACTGGCGGGGGATTATATAATATACTGCCTCCGCAGCCTATATATATGTTAGCCAGTCCCTAGAGGTTTATTATTGCTGCCCAGGGTGCCCCCCCTGCGCCCTGCACCCTTCAGTGCCCGCTGTGTGTGTTGTGTGTGGGAGCAATGGTGCGCAGCGTTACCGCTGCGCGTTACCTCAGAGAAGAGCTGAAGTCTTCTGCCGCCTTTGAAGTCTTCTTTCTTCTTATACTCACCCGGCTTCTATCTACCGGCTCTGTGAGGAGGACGGCGGCGCGGCTCCGGGATGAACGGCGAGGGTGAGACCTGCGTTCCGACCCTCTGGAGCTAATGGTGTCCAGTAGCCTAAGAAGCAGAGCCTATCATGTAAGTATGTCTGCCTCTCTCCCCTCAGTCCCACGATGCAGGGAGCCTGTTGCCAGCTGTGCTCACTGAAAATAAAAAACCTAACAAAATTATTTTTCAGAGAAACTCAGGAGAGCTCCCCTGTAGTGCACCCAGTCTCCTCTGGGCACAGGATCTAACTGGGGTCTGGAGGAGGGGCATAGAGGGAGGAGCCAGTGCACACCCATCTAAAGTTCTTTATAGTGCCCATGTCTCCTGCGGAGCCCGTCTATACCCCATGGTCCTTACGGAGTCCCCAGCATCCTCTAGGACGTAAGAGAAAATAAAAATGTTGGCAGAAGTGATTTCATCGTTGGCAAAGCCGCATGCAACATCTAATTTTATTAACATAATTCTTAAGCTGGGCATTCACTGTACAATTATCTGGCAGATCATCTGCCAGATCTGGCTGGTTGGAATGAAAATCTGGTCAGAGTGGAGAGAGTAAAAAGAGTCCCAGGGGTAAATTTACTAAGGGTTGAATTTGAGTCCCATTCCATTTTGAGGTGATTTGGTGATGCATTTGACAATCAGGTATTTACCAAAGGCAAAGCCAACTCAAAAATCCCTCAAAATCACCTGATAATAGACTTTAGACTGAAACAGAACCTCAAATAGACCATCCATACTTCCCAATAGACATCAATAGGAAAAGCTCATTTACTAACAGTTGATTTGAAAATAGAACATCAATAGAACCATAAAATAGACCAAAAATCAACATTTTTTTAATAGAACCATCAGAAACAGTTCTATTGCATTTTAAATTATGTGGAATTGTCTGAAACCTCAATATAATAGACAAAACGATAGAGAAAACAAGACATAATGGGAGAGAAGCATGTGCGGCACTCTGGCTGCATAAATCACGGCATCTAAAGGCATAGCAATGATTTTTTAAAAATCATAGATATGCAAATTAGCTCAGGAATGGGGAGTATGTTGATTCTATTTTGGTCGATTTTAAATAGACCCAAGCTCAACCCTTAGTAAATTTACCCCCATTGTCACACCGTGCTCTAGGTACCAAGAGCTTCTAGCTACTACCTAGGACACAACAGTAATCCTGTACAAGAATGAACTACAGTCCCAGTTCTGAGTTGAACATAATGACACCTAGTTTGCATACAGCTTTATTTTGAAGTTGCACATATTTTAAGATCATCATTATCAGCTCCAAAACTTACCCTGTTTATGTAAATAAAATATATACAGCAAACATATTTCGAGGTCCATGTAAATCAAATATCTCAAAGGGTTGTTCTTGCCGGTTGTGTTGTGTATGTAGACCTACAAGAGGTAAAGTAAAATGCCCTCGCACAGGCAACAAAACACATACAATAGTCCATAAACAAAATGACCTGGTAACGAGAAGCTAACAAGATACAACTACTGTATGTTTGTGACCTTGTTCACTAAGTATCCACCAAAATAAATTCATTCAGCTCTCCTAGGGCTAGGAATACTGTACAGATGGGCCAATATTTACTAAGAATTCGAGTTTGTCTGATTTGTGTTTTTTTTTCAAAGTCCCAATCCGGGAATTCACTAAGCACCAATCTCGGCAGTGTTTGGACTATTCGTAATGGTTTGATTTGCAAAGTTCCGAAATACGAATGAATAGACCATCGGTCAAACGCGGCTGATATTTCATACAATACGGGCATTCACTATTCATTTGTATTTGGGTGTTAGTTTCTGAGTGCTCAAGTGCGGGTCTGTTTTTTTTCGATTCGTTAAAAAAAGCAGCAAAAAAATAGACCTGCTATTTCCAGTCGAGTTTGGATAACCATGCACGGATCAGTGAGATCTGTGCATGGTTATCTATGGGAAAGGGTCTGTTTAGTGTAAAAACTGAGAAAAAAATTGCGTGGGGTCCCCCCTCCTAAGCATAACCAGCCTCGGGCTCTTTGAGCCGGTCCTGGTTGAAAAAATATGGGGGGGAAAATGACAGGGGTTCCCCCATATTTAATCAACCAGCACCGGGCTCTGCGCCTGGTCCTGGTTCCAAAAATATGGGGGACAAAAAGCGTAGGGGTCCCCCGTATTTTTGAAACCAGCATCGGGCTCCACTAGCCAGGTACATAATGCCACAGCCGGGGGACACTTTTATACTGGTCCCTGCGGCCCTGGCATTACATACCCAACTAGTCACCCCTGGCCGGAGTACCCTGGAGGAGTGGGAACCCCTTAAATCAAGGGGTCCCCCCCTCCAGCCACCCAAGGGCCAGGGGTGAAGCCCGAGGCTGTCCCCCCATCCAAGGGCGGCGGATGGGGTGCTGATAGCCTTGTGAAAAAATGTGAATATTGTTTTTAGTAGCAGTACTACAAGTCCCAGCAAGCCTCCCCCGCAAGCTGGTACTTGGAGAACCACAAGTACCAGCATGCAGTGGAAAACCGGGCCCGCTGGTACCTGTAGTACTACTACTAAAAAAAATACCCCCCAAAAAAACAGGACACACACACACCGTGAAAGTATAAGTTTATTACATACATGCACACCTCCATACATACATACTTACCTATGTTCCCACGAGGCTCGGTCCTCTTCTCCATGTAGAATCCTTGGGGTACCTGTGAAAAAAATTATACTCACATAATCCAGTGTAGAATCCGACCTTTGAGTAATCCACATACTTGGCAAAAAAATAAAACGGAAACCCGACCACGCACTGAAAGGGGTCCCATGTTTACACATGGGACCCCTTTCCCCGACTGCCAGGACCCCCCCTGACTCCTGTCAAAGAGGGTCCCTTCAGCCAATCAGGGAGCGCCACGTCGTGGCACTCTCCTGATTGGCTGTGTGCTCCTGTAGTGTCTGTCAAGTAGCACACGGCACAGATACAATGTAGCGCCTATGCGCTCCATTGTAGCCAATGGTGGGAACTTTGCGGTCAGCGATGAGGTTACTTTCGGTCAACCTCTGACCGCAAAGTTCCCACCAGTGGCTACAATGAAGCGCATACGTGGATTACTCAAAGTCGGATTCTACACTGGATTATGTGAGTATAATTTTTTTCACAGGTACCCCAAGGATTCTACATGGAGAAGAGGACCGAGCCTCGTGGGAACATAGGTAAGTATGTATGTATGGAGGTGTGCATGTATATAATAAACTTATAATTTCACGGTGTGTGTGTGTCCTGTTTTTTAGTAGCAGTACTACAGGTACCAGCAGGCCCGGTTTTCCACCGCATGCTGGTACTTGTGGTTCTCCAAGTACCAGCTTGCGGGGGAGGCTTGCTGGGACATGTTGTACTGCTACTAAAAACAATATTCACATTTTTTCACAAGGCTATCAGCCCCCCATCCTCCACCCTCGGATGGGGGGGTCAGCCTCGGGCTTCACCCCTGGCCCTTGGGTGGCTGGAGGGGGGGACCCCTTGATTTAAGGGGTTCCCACTCCTCCAGGGTACCCCGGCCAAGGGTGACTAGTTGGGTATGTAATGCCAGGGCCGCAGGGACCAGTATAAAAGTGTCCCCCGGCTGTGGCATTATGTACCTGGCTAGTGGAGCCCGGTTCTGGTTTCAAAAATATGGGGGACCCCTACGCTTTTTGTCCCCCGTATTTTTGGAACCAGGACCAGGCGCAGAGCCCGGTGCTGGTTGATTAAATATGGGGGATCCCCTGTCATTTCCCCCCCCATATTTTTTCAACCAGGACCGGCTCAAAGAGCCCGAGGCTGGTTGTGCTTAGGAGGGGGGACCCCACACAATTTTTTTCAGATATTTTAAGACTTTAAACAACTTTTTAAGGTACACAATGAAGCCCTGCACGGATCTCACAGATCCGGCCGGGATTCCTTGTGTTTTGTCAGGCAGTGTTTTACTCATCACTCCCGTAAAACACTGCCTGATATTACGAATCACATCGATATCGGAAAAAACGATTGTGCAAAACTCGGCAGCTTAGTGAATGATCGTATCAGGATTCAAAAAGTTGCAGTAAAATGCACCCGATACCATTCGAGTTCAAACACCCTTCAAAACGGCCAAAACACGAATCTTTGTAAATATACCCCATGGTCTTTATAAATCAATTTAAAAAAAAAAAATATTTCATTTTTTAGTAAAATAAGAATGGAGGATAGTCTACGACAAGTGATGGGTCCTGGATTCTCAGAAACACACAATATAGCTGCCTCCATGGTATAAAGGTGATAGGTGTGCTAGAAGTACTATTGTTGAGCACGATCCCTACCAAAAGTACCTTTCCGCATTGTTTGACCAAAAAGAAAAATAGGATTTTGGTTACCTACTGGTAAATCCTTTTCTCGCAGTCCGTAGAGGATGTTGGGGTCCATATTACTACCATGGGTTACAGACGGGTCCACCAGGAGCCATTGGCACTTTAAGAGTGTGAGAGTGTGGGCTGGCTCCTCCCTCTATGCCCCTCCTACCAAACTCAGTATAGAGTAACACAGATAGTGGCGAAATTACATAAGGTAAAAAAGTAGATTTACCCGCGGTAGCTGTGGAAGCCAAGTCCGCGAGACCTTCCCCAAATAAATCCTCACCTTTGTAAGGTAAAACTTCCATATGCTTCTTTGAGTCGGCATCACCCGTCCATTGGCGGGTCCACAGGGCTCGCCTAGCAGAAATCGCCATGGCGTTGGCTCTCGAACCTAGCAGACCAACGTCTCTCTGAGCGTCTCTCATATATAAGACTGCGTCTTTAATGTGACCTAAGGTCAATAAAATGGTATCCCTATCCAGGGTATCAATGTCAGCTGACAAAGTATCCGTCCAAGCCGCAACAGCGCTACAAACCCAAGCCGACGCTATTGCCGGTCTAAGCAAGGCCTACCCGTATGTGTATAAATTGATTTTAAGGTAGCCTCCTGTCTGCGATCAGCAGGATCCTTGAGGGCTGCCATGTCTGGAGACGGTAGCGCCACCTTTTTGGACAAGCGCGTTAACGCCTTGTCCACCCTGGGTGAGGATTCCCACCATAACCTGTCCTGCGCAGGGAAAGGATACGCCATAAGAAGTCTTTTGGGAATCTGCAGTTTCTTGTCTGGAGTTTCCCAAGCCTTTTCAAATAACTCGTTCAGCTCGTGAGATGGGGGAAAGGTTACCTCAGGTTTCTTTTCCTTAAACATGTGTACCCTCTTGTCAGGGACAGAGGGGTCATCTGTGATATGTAAAACATCCTTTATTGCAATAATCATATAATTAATACTTTTGGCCACCCTTGGGTGTAACCTCGCATCATCGTAGTCGACACTGGAGTCAGAATCCGTGTCGGTATCAGTGTCTGCTACTTGGGACAGGGGACGTTTCTGAGACCCTGAAGGGCCCTGTGACACAGTTCTATCCCTGGACTCTGCTTTGTCCAATCTCTGATGTAATAAAGACACATTTGCATTTAAAACATTCAACATATCCAACCAATCAGGTGTCGGCGTTGCCGACGGAGACACCACAATCATCTGCTCCACTTCTTTCTTAGATGAGCCTTCCGCTTCAGACATGCCGACAAACGCGTACCGACACCCCCACACACTATATATATATCTATATGGAGACAGTTCCCCAATAAGGCCCTTTGGAGAGACAGAGAGAGAGTATGCCAGCACACACCCAGCGCCAACTGACACTGGAAACAAAATTCCCAGATAAAACAGCGCTTTTATATAAATATATATATATACACTCACTGAGCCAATTAAAAGTGCCCCCCCCCCCCTCTTTTTTTGCCCTCTGTCACCGTGTTCAGCAGGGGAGAGTCCGGGGAGCCAGCTTCTCTGCAGTGTGCTGTGGAGAAAATGGCGCTGGTTAGTGCTGGAGGATTAAGCTCCGCCCCCTCAGCGGCGGGCTTCGGTCCCGCTCAAATTTTCAATACTGGCGGGGGATTATATAATATACTGCCTCCGCAGCCTATATATATGTTAGCCAGTCCCTAGAGGTTTATTATTGCTGCCCAGGGTGCCCCCCCTGCGCCCTGCACCCTTCAGTGCCCGCTGTGTGTGTTGTGTGTGGGAGCAATGGCGCGCAGCGTTACCGCTGCGCGTTACCTCAGAGAAGATCTGAAGTCTTCTGCCGCCTTTGAAGTCTTCTTTCTTCTTATACTCACCCGGCTTCTATCTACCGGCTCTGTGAGGAGGACGGCGGCGCGGCTCCGGGATGAACGGCGAGGGTGAGACCTGCGTTCCGACCCTCTGGAGCTAATGGTGTCCAGTAGCCTAAGAAGCATAGCCTATCATGTAAGTAGGTCTGCCTCTCTCCCCTCAGTCCCACGATGCAGGGAGCCTGTTGCCAGCTGTGCTCCCTGAAAATAAAAAACCTAACAAAATTCTTTTTCAGAGAAACTCAGGAGAGCTCCCCTGTAGTGCACCCAGTCTCCTCTGGGCACAGGATCTAACTGGGGTCTGGAGGAGGGGCATAGAGGGAGGAGCCAGTGCACACCCATCTAAAGTTCTTTATAGTGCCCATGTCTCCTGCGGAGCCCGTCTATACCCCATGGTCCTTACGGAGTCCCCAGCATCCTCTAGGACGTAAGAGAAAATAAAAATGTTGGCAGAAGTGATTTCATCGTTGGCAAAGCCGCAGGCAACATCTAATTTTATTAACATAATTCTTAAGCTGGGCATTCACTGTACAATTATCTGTCAGATCATCTGCCAGATCTGGCTGGTTGGAATGAAAATCTGGTCAGAGTGGAGAGAGTAAAAAGGGGTAAATTTACTAAGGGTTGAATTTGAGTCCCATTCCATTTTGAGGTGATTTGGTGATGCATTTGACAATCAGGTATTTACCAAAGGCAAAGCCAACTCAAAAATCCCTCAAAATCACCTGATAATAGACTTTAGACTGAAACAGAACCTCAAATAGACCATCCATACTTCCCAATAGACATCAATAGGAAAAGCTCATTTACTAACAGTTGATTTGAAAATAGAACATCAATAGAACCATAAAATAGACCAAAAATCAACATTTTTTTAATAGAACCATCAGAAACAGTTCTATTGCATTTTAAATTATGTGGAATTGTCTGAAACCTCAATATAATAGACAAAACGATAGAGAAAACAAGACATAATGGGAGAGAAGCATGTGCGGCACTCTGGCTGCATAAAATAAGATTTTACTCACTGGTAAATCTATTTCTCGTAGTCCGTAGTGGATGCTGGGCCTCCGTAAGGACCATGGGGATTAGTGGCTCCGCAGGAGACTGGGCACAACTAAAGAAAGCTTTAGGACTACCTGGTGTGCACTGGCTCCTCCCACTAAGACCCTCCTCCAGACCTCAGTTAGGATACTGTGCCCGGAAGAGCTGACACAATAAGGAAGGATTTTGAATAACGGGTAAGACTCATACCAGCCACACCAATCACACCGTATAACTCGTGATACTATACCCAGATAACAGTATGAAATATAACTGAGCCTCTCAACAGATGGCTCAACAATAACCCTTTAGTTAGGCAATAACTATAAACAAGTATTGCGGACAATCCGCACTTGGGATGGGCGCCCAGCATCCACTACGGACTACGAGAAATAGATTTACCGGTGAGTAAAATCTTATTTTCTCTGACGTCCTAAGTGGATGCTGGGACTCCGTAAGGACCATGGGGATTATACCAAAGCTCCCAAACGGGCGGGAGAGTGCGGATGACTCTGCAGCACCGAATGAGCAAACTCTAGGTCCTCCTCAGCCAGGGTATCAAACTTGTAGACTCTTACAAAAAATTTTTAACCCGACCAAGTAACAGCTCGGCAAAGTTGTAAAGCCGAGACCCCTCGGGCAGCCGTCCAAGAAGAGCCCCTTTTCTTGTGGAATGGGCTTTTACAGAATTAGGGTGCGGCAGTCCAGCCGCAGAATGTGCAAGTTGAATCGTGCTACAGATCCAGCGAGCAATCGTCTGCTTAGAAGCAGGAGCACCCAGCTTGTTGGGTGCATACAGGAGAAATAGCGAGTCAGTTTTCCTGACTCCAGCTGTCCTGGAAACATATACTTTTCAGGGCCCTGACTACATCCAGTAACTTGGAATCCTCCAAGTCCCAAGTAGCCGCAGGCACCACAATAGGTTGGTTCACATTAAAAAATTATACCACCTTAGGAAAGAAATTGGGAACGAGTCCTCAATTCCGCCTTATCCATATAAAATACAGATAAGGGCTTTTGTATGACAAAGCCGCCAATTCTGATACATGCCTGGCCGACGCCAAGGCCCACAGAATGACCACTTTCCACGTGAGGTATTATAGCTCCACGGATTTAAGTGGCTCAACCCAATGCGACTTCAGCAAATCCAACATCACGTTGAGAACCCACGGTGCCACTGGAGGCACAAACGGGGGCTGACTATGCAGCACTCCCTTAACAAAAGTCTTAACTTCAGGCAGTGAAGCCAGTTCAATTTTGGAAGAAAATCGATAGAGCCGAAATCTGGACCTTAATGGAACCCAATTTTAGGCCCATAGTCACCTCTGACTGTAGGAAGTGCAGAAATCGACCTAGCTGAAATTTCTCCTTTGGGGCCTTCCTGGCCTCACAGTACGCAACATATTTCCGCCATATGCGGTGATAATGGTTTGCGTTCACTTCTTTCCTAGCTTCAAATAGCGTAGGGATAACTTCCTCCGGAATTCCCGTTTCCTTCAGGATCTGGCGTTCAACCGCCATGCCGTCAACGCAGCCGCAGTACGTCTTGGAACAGACAAGCCCCCTGCTGCAGCAGGTCCTGTCTGAGCGGCAGAGGCCATGGGTCCTCTGAGATCATTTCTTGGAGTTCTGGTTACCAAGCTCTTCTTGGCCAACCCGGAACAATGAGTATAGTTCTTACTTCTCTCCTTCTTATTATTCTCATTACCCTGGGTAAGAGAGGCAGAGAAGGGAACACATACACCGACTGGTACACCCACGGTGTTACCAGAGCGTCCACAGCTATCGCCTGAGGGTCCTTGACCTGGCGCAATATCTTTGTAACTTTTAGTTGAGGCGGGACGCCATCATGTCCACCTGTGGCCTTTCCCAACGGTGTACAATCATTTGGAAGACTTCTGGATGAAGTCCCCACTCTCCCGGGTGGAGATTTCTTAGTTGTCCACTCCGGGAATTAACACTGCTGACAGTGCAAACACATGATTTTCCGCCCATCGGAGAATCCTTGTGGCTTCTGCCATCGCCATCCTGCTTCTTGTGCCGCCCTGTCGGTTTACATGAGCGACCGCCGTGATGTTGTCTGACTGGATCAGCACCGGCCGGTGTTGAAGCAGGGGTCTAGCCTGACTTAGGGCATTGTAAATGGCCCTCAGTTCCAGAATATTTATGTGTAGGGAAGTCTCCTGACTTTTCCATAGCCTTGGAAGTTCCTTCCCTGTGTGACTGCCCCCCAGCCTCGAAGGCTGGCATCCGTGGTCACCAGGACCCAGTCCTGTATGCCGAATCTGCGGCCCCCTAGAAGATGAGCACTCTGCAGCCACCACAACAGCGACACCCTGACCCTTGGAGACAGGGTTATCCGCCGATGCATCTGAAGATGCGACCCGGACCACTTGTCCAACAGATCCCACTGGAAAATCCTTGCATGGGACCTGGCGAATGGAATTTCTTCGTAAGAAACTACCATCTTTCCCAGGGCTCGCGTGCATTGATGCACCGACACCTGTATACGTATTAGGAGGTCTCTGTCTAGAGACAACAACTCCTTGGACTTCTCCTCCAGGAGAAACCCTTTTTATCCTGTTCTGTGTCCAGAACCATACCCAGGAACAGTAGACGCGTCGTAGGAACCAGCTGCGACTTTGGAAAATTCAGAATCCAGCCGTGCTGTTGTAGCACTTCCCGAGATAGTGCTACTCCGACGAACAACTGCTCCCTGGACCTCGCCTTTATAAGGAGATCGTCCAAGTACGGGATAATTATTTCGGCCATTACCTTGGTAAATACCTCGGTGCCGGGGACAGACCAACGGCAACGTCTGGAATTGGTAATGACAATCCTGTACCACAATATTGAGGTACTCCTGGTGAAGAGGGTAAATAGGGACATGCAGGTAATCATCCTTGATGTCCAGTGATACCATGAAATTCTCCAGGCTTGCAATAATCGCCCTGAGCGATTCCATTTTGAACTTGAACCTTCGTATATAAGTGTTCAAGGCTTTCAATTTTAGAATGGGTCTCACCGAACCGTCTGGTTTCGGTACCACAACATTTTGGAATAGTAACCCCGACCTTGTTGAAGGAGGGGTACCTTGCTTTCACCTGCTGGAAGTACAGCTTATGAATTGCCGCCAGTACTACCTTTCTCCGAGGGCAGCCGGCAAGGCTGATGTGAGGTAACGGCGAGGGGGAGTCGCCTCGAACTCCAGCCTGTATCCCTGTGATACTATTTGCAGAACCTAGAGATCCACCTGTGGGCAAGCCCACTGGTCCCTGAAGTTCCCGAGACGCGCCACTACCGCACCTGTCTCCACCTGTGGAGCCCCAGCGTCATGCGGTGGAATCAGAGGAAGCGGGGGAAGATTTTTGATCCTGGGAACTGGCTGCTGGTGCAGCTTTTTTCCTTCTTCCCTTGTCTCTGTGCAGAAAGGAAGCGCCTTTGACCCGCTTGCTTTTCTGAAGCCGAAAGGACTGTACCTGAAAATACGGTGCTTTCTTCCCAGCTGTTGCTGTAGATACGAGGTCCCAGAGACCATCCCCAAACAATTCCTCACCCTTATAAGGCAGAATCTCCATGTGCCTTTTACAGGCAGCATCACCTGTTCACTGCCGGGTTTCTAATACCCTCCTGGCAGAATGGACATTGCATTAATTCTGGATGCCAGCCGGCAAATATCCCTCTGTGCATCCTTTATATATAAGACAACGTCTTAAATATGCTCAATGTTAGCAAAATATTATCCCTGTCTTAGCGTATGAATATTATCTGACAGGGTATCAGACCACGCTGCAGCAGCCCTATTTATGCTGAGGCAATTGCAGGTCTCAGTATACAACCTGAGTGTGTAAATACAGACTTCAGGATCGCCTCCTGCTTTTTATCAGCAGGTTCCTTCAAGGTGGCCGTATCCTAAGACGGCAGTGCCACCTTTTGACAAACGTGTGAGCGCCTTATCCACCCTAAGGGATATCTCCCAACGTGACCTATCCTCTGGCGGGAAAGGGTACGCCATCAGTAACTTTTTAGAAATTACCAGTTTCTTATCGGGGGAAACCACGCTTCTTTACACACTTCATTCATTCATCTGATGGGGGAACAAAACACTGGCTGCTTTTTCTCCCCAAAAATAAAACCCCTTTTATGTGGTACTTGGGTTCATGTCAGAAAATGCGTAACACATTTTTCATTGCCGAGATCATGTTCGGTCAACCTCTGACCGCAAAGTTCCCACCATTGGCTACAATGGAGCGCATAGGCGCTACATTGTATCTGTGCCGTGTGCTGCCTGACAGACACTACAGGAGCACACAGCCAATCAGGAGAGTGCCACGACGTGGCGCTCCCTGATTGGCTGAAGGGACCCTCTTTGACAGGAGTCAGGGGGGGTCCTGGCAGTCGGGGAAAGGGGTCCCATGTGTAAACATGGGACCCCTTTCAGTGCATGGTCGGGTTTCCGTTTTATTTTTTTGCCAAGTACGTGTATTACTCAAAGGTCGGATTCTACACTGGATTATGTGAGTATAATTTTTTCCACAGGTACCCCAAGGATTCTACATGGAGAAGAGGACCGAGCCTCGTGGGAACATAGGTAAGTATGTATGTATGGAGGTGTGCATGTATGTAATAAACTTATAATTTCACGGTGTATGTCCTGTTTTTTTGGGGATATTTTTTTAGTAGTAGTACTACAGGTACCAGCGGGCCCGGTTTTCCACCGCATCCTGGTACTTGTGGTTCTCCAAGTACCAGCTTGCGGGGGGAGGCTTGCTGGGACTTGTTGTACTGCTACTAAAAACAATATTCACATTTTTTTCACAAGGCTATCAGCCCCCCATCCGCCGCCCTTGGATGGGGGGGACAGCCTCGGGCTTCACCCCTGGCCCTTGGGTGGCTGGAGGGGGGGGACCCCTTGATTTAAGGGGTTTCCACTTCTCCAGGGTACCCCGGCCAGGGGTGACTAGTTGGGTATGTAATGCCAGGGCCGCAGGGACCAGTATAAAAGTGTCCCCTGGCTGTGGCATTATGTACCTGGCTAGTGGAGCCTGGTGCTGGTTTCAAAAATATGGGGGACCCCTACGCTTTTTGTCCCCCGTATTTTTGGAACCAGGACCAGGCGCAGAGCCCGGTGCTGGTTGATTAAATATGGGGGATCCCTTGTCATTTCCCCCCCCCATATTTTTTCAACTAGGTCCGGCTCAAAGAGCCTGAGGCTGGTTGTGCTTAGGAGGGGGGACCCCACACAATTTTTTTCAGATATTTTAAGACTTTAAACAACTTTTTAAGGTACACAATGAAGCCCTGCATGGATCTCACAGATCCGGCCGGGATTCCTTGTGTTTTGTCAGGCAGTGTTTTACTCATCACTCCCGTAAAACACTGCCTGATATTACGAATCACATCGACATCGGAAAAAACGATTGTGCAAAACTCGGCAGCTTAGTGAATGATCGTATCAGGATTCAAAAAGTTGCAGTAAAATGCACCCGATACCATTCGAGTTCAAACACCCTTCAAAACGGCCAAAACACGAATCTTTGTAAATATACCCCATGGTCTTTATAAATCAATTTTAAAAAAAAATTGATTTCACGTTTTTAGTAAAATAAGAATGGAGGATAGTCTACGACAAGTGATGGGTCCTGGATTCTCAGAAACACACAATATAGCTGCCTCCATGGTATAAAGGTGATAGGTGTGCTAGAAGTACTATTGTTGAGCACAATCCCTACCAAAAGTACCTTTCCGCATTGTTTGACCAAAAAGAAAAATTGGATTTTGGTTACCTACTGGTAAATCCTTTTCTCGTAGTCCGTAGAGGATGTTGGGGTCCATATTACTACCATGGGTTATAGACGTGTCCACCAGGAGCCATTGGCACTTTAAGAGTGTGAGAGTGTGGGCGTGTGGGCTGGCTCCTCCCTCTATGCCCCCCCTACCAAACTCAGTATAGAGTAACACAGATAGTGGCGAAATTCATACCAGCTCACACATACAAGGCACAACAACCTAACTGTCAAAGTCGAAAAATATTGTAATGCATACATCATGTACTAACCACGCACACATGCCCGCTGCGCGTGCACTTGTTCCGCCGTGCGTGCACATATCCGCAATTTGCGTATGATCGCTCCCGCGTTCCTGCGCGTGGTATGGGTATTTACGGCGGAGTTTGTGAGCGCATAGAGGGTTATCACAACATTACATATTTAACCCAAATAGTGCACATTGTACACATAGCCCCCCTGCACCACATCAGCAAGTATCAACAGTTTAAATGATTCCAGGACTAAGGGATTCGCCTTTGCATGATAGGAAGGGACAGACTAAGGTTATAAGGTGATGTCTAGTATCCAGCTGTAGGGTATTTTAAGGGTAACATTCCGATGTTGGTTAGAGAAAGATCGCATGTTCCTGCGTATAGTTATGTGCAGAAATAGAATATAGATATAAACTGTATTTACTGTATATTATGTATGCGGCGGGAATCCAGAGGAGACCACCCACAAGAGCAGTTGGGAAAGACATCGCCCACCTTTTCAAATCAACCTATGACCTCTCCTGTAATGTAAAGATGCATCTCTGTGTCTAATGGACAATGAGATTACAGTAACCATTGTATTGTTTATGGAAGTTGTGTATAAAAAGCCTGTTGTTGCCTGGCCGGTCAGAAGACTCTGAACGCTATCTACCTGATGAGCGGAGGACTGGTCCAGGTTGCGCAAGCGAATATTCTCACGTATGTACATTGACTGTAGCCATTATTCTGTTGTAGATTTATCTTGTTAGCCTTGTAGTGTACAATTTGTATTGTTATCCCCTTTCAAATAATCCACTGTGGCGTTAGAACCCAGCGGTTAACTACAAATCGGTGTTGTGTCCTCATTTCCCTGCTAAGGTTTAAAGCGTATTACATTACCTAACTGTATAAGGTTTAAAAGTGTATTGATAAGGTGTGTACGCGCTGCGGGTACTTTGTACCGTTAGCGCTACATAAGGTTTAAGGTGTAACATCATTGCAGTGCTTTGCTGCATAAGGTTTAAAGTGTAATCATATCATTGCATTGTATTACGAATAAGGTTTAAAGTATATCAATTGAGTGTGTACGCGCTGTGTGTACTTTGTACACCCAGCGCGGCGTTTGTACTCAAAGTACGTACACGGTGCGGGACTCTGTACGCAAATAGCGTACAAAGTACGTAGCGTGAGTATTAAGTCTAGCGTCCGCAGTGGCTCCATGGTAAAGGTGTGATTTAAGGTATAGCTTTGTGTTTTAAGGTAATCTCGACATTATCAATTGGGGACATCGTCCGGTTTTTCCTCATACCCACAACCTAGCAGGTGATAGCAGACTTTATCAGCAAAGGGCGGACAGGTATCCTACGTAAGCCTTTTCTTGGCCGTAGAATACACTGGTAAACCCTATCTCAATTGCTGATAAGATAAGCGTCTGCTTTGCATGGTTTGTAGGGATGCTGGTGGGATCCGTAAGGTAAACACGCAAAGCTATTTTAAAAAATCTGTGAATTTCTGTTTGGCGCCAAATGCGCACACAACACACGCATACACCTGTACTTTGTACTTTGTATACCTGCTCGCATTGTTGCCATAAGTAGTGATTATTAGATTCATTTTGACCTGTGCTGAGAAATTTGTTGCTATTTAGTTAAAACATAGACTAGATATTAAGGAAGTAAAACGTAAAACACAAATACAGTCTGGCCTAGTTAAACAGGTTTATACAGAAAGATACTGTGTTGTGTTAAGTAAACGATTATAGGTAATATCGCTTACATTTATAGAAGTGTGGGATTTGTACTACTGCGGACGTACGGTCTTTGTACATGTGTCTCGGATAAAGTACGGGACTGCGTACGCAACGTGAAGACATACGCACGGTCGCGTGTTTACGCAAAGTGCGTAAAGGTACGGCCGCTAAGTACAAATTACACAATAGCATTGTTTAGTTTAGGCGCGGGACGGTAGCCACGCGATAATAGCACAAATTGCTCAGTGTCCAAGATTTAGTTTAAACAAAACCTTTTTTACTGTATTACCTCTGGTACTAAGGCTGTTTATCTGAATGAAAGTTAATTTTCTGTACAGAAAAACCAAAGTGTATTTGAGTGAACGAACGTGAGTGTGCAAACAATAAAGGTTTTGTGGACCCAGGGAATTCGGGATCCCGTAGGAGACCACACCAGGTGAGTGGAGACTTGGTGGCGTGAGAGTGGCTTGCTCACGTTAACATAGATTAAAGTACAAAGGAGCAAAGTAGTAGATATCGCAGACCAAAGGTCAGCGGTTTAGAGTACCGCAGACCAAAGGTCAGAGAGGTTTTTGTTTAGATACCGCAGCCCAGGGGTTTAGCGGAGAAACCCATATAGGCCCGTTTTGATACGCTCCGGCTAAGGTTTCGCAGCCTGAAAAATCGATTCCATTGGTCGTATGGCGGATAAGTAACAGTTACCTATACGCTGTGCGATTGGACCGCGCGTTCGTGAGTGCAATACTTAGCGCAAGGTGATACCCTTTTTATGAGCTTTGCGTAAAATTGCGGGATCATTAGCGCTGGGTGTAGCATACGCAAGCGTGATTTGTGTAAAAAAAAAATTGTTTTAAGGGAGTTTCGCTGGTCACTCAGGAAATCTCCAACAACCAATATTTACTGGAAAGGGTAAGTCACTCCCATATACTTCCAGTGAATAGAGGTTACATAGGGGCCCTAGGTTGGGTACTAACTTCGCTGACGACAGTATTTGGTAGTATTGGCCAACGTGGGCAGTGAGTGGGTGAAAGCACTCGTTGAACTTTCACCGTTGTCTTATATTGAGTATTTTGGTTTTTTGTAGGATTAGCTGAGAAGGCAATACCTGCAAAATATGGGGGCCAGTTGCTCAAGTAAGGGACGTTCAACCAGGGTTCAGGTTGACATTCCGCGGCCCAGGGGGTCAGCGAGGTACATAATGTGTGAGAAGCATGGATCACACACTGAAGTTTTTTGCAATGAATGGGAACGTATGACTGCGGAAGATAGGGAACCATTCCCTAAGGTAGGCAGTTTTGAACCAGAGGTGTTGCAGAATTTAAGGGTTAGGATATGTCTGATAAAATCCCAAAAGCAAAGGGTCAGACACACAAACTGTTTAAATTTATGGCAGCAAGAGAGCGATATGCAAGAGAAATTAACATATGCAGCCGGTTCCAAACCTAGCGGGGATGAGAACACAAACACACCATTGTCGACACAGGTTGAAAGGGAACAGAAGGCTACAGTCAATGATACATCCGTAAATGATAGAAATTGTATGAAAGAACAATGTATTAACCCTAACTTTTGCAAAATGTATCCGGTTTTGAAGTCTCTCCAAGGTTTTAGGTCACAGGGAGATGAAGGATTCAGTCAAATCGAAGCTCTCCTCCAAGCAGTCATGTTGCAGGAAACTCAGGTGGGACCTGTCCAACCAGGTATAGCAGTAGCAGTATTCCCCCAATGAAAGAACTGGTGAGGTCACAGCTACCGGTAAGTATGAGACAGTTCATTGCACAGAAACAACAACACCACACAGTAAACAGATTAGGAATGGAATGGTAGGATTACACCCTGTCTTGGAAATGGTAACTCCCAATGGGGGAACCGATAGTCAGGAAGTAGTCCTCACCGAGAATAATGCAATGTATTGCCCGTGGCCCAGAGATGAGCTGCGATCAATCATTTCAGAATTCCCCGACCCTCGGAGGCATTTAGCCAAATGTCAGAAATTTATCAGAGATCTGGGTAATGTGTATGAACCGACAAACCAACATTGGCGGACAATTTTGAAAGCATGTTTACCCCCAAATATTGACACCCAAAAATTTACCACTGATTGTAGGCTAGAGTCGGACAGTCCTATGACTGACAGAAACAATCAGGAAAATATAGAACAAATTAATAGGCAACTAGAGTTGTGTTTTCCCACTGAGTGGAGAAGAATTTTCTCCATAAAACTGTCAAAGTCAGAAAAATATCTCTATGCACACTACCATATTTGCACCTCACACAGGTCCGTGCTGCGCATGCGTACGCTCTCCCGTACGTGCGCATACTCACAGTCGCGGGCACCCGCAGGCGCATGGTATGCGTATTTACGGTAGAGTTTATGCGATCGTAGCGTGCGACTCAATCATTACATATTTTCACTATATAATGTATTTTGTAGATCATGGTCCCTTTGATAGATTCTGCAAGTTTGGTTAATATAGAATGTTCATGAACAGAGAAATCCCTCTTTGTTTGATACGAAGGGTCAGACAGGAGTAATACAGTGGTGTTTAGTATCCATCGGAAGAATATTTAATTAGAAATATTCCGGTGTTGGTTTGAAGCAGATCAATCGCTCGTGCGAATAGTTATGGACATAAGAAGTTTATGAACATTTACTTTATTTGCACTTTATTACCCATGCGGCGGGAAACCCAGTTTCCCTCCCACCTGAGCTGTTGGAAATAGTCACAGCCCACCTGTATGAATCAACCTATGACCTTTTGTTATAATGCGAAGCCGAATTCCTGTGTCCAATGAACAATAAGATTGTAGGGACCATTGAATTGCATTGTGTGTGGGGCATAAATAGGCAGGCCGACCATATCCAGTTCACTCTCTTCAACGGTTCTCATTGCTGATAATCGGGAGCTGGATATCGAGGCGCATGCGATCATTTCCCCTTGTGCGTAAGTTTTCTCCGCAGTCATATTGTCTTGATGTTATTATGAGCCATCTCTCTCTCCTCTCTTTTTCCCTTATTTTCCCTTGATTGTATTGTATGGTATTATCTGGTTAGTTAGTCTATGTTATATTGTAGTGTATGCTTTGTACTGTGATTCTTTTGCAAGTATAATAGTCATAATACATATAATAGGTTTTGGACCCTAAGCCCAGGTATCTGTGTATTTCTTATAGTGTTAAGTATTCCCTGAGCGTCGGTGACGCCCAAGCAGCTTTGTAGTTAATCAGGTTACACCAGGTTGCATTTACACTCTATCACCACACTAAGGTTTACTGTATATTTCGTTGTTAATGGTATAGATATAAAGGTTTAACGTCGTAAGCGTCTGCACCGCTGGAGATCTCCTCGTGGTCCCAAGCGTCCGCTACGCTATAGCGAATCATTACGTTAGTCGGCAGCCAATAGCGTGCCTGCCTGTGATCTCTGGGCCGTAAGCGAACGTGACGCTTGAGCGTCTCGACTACGGTTGAGCGATCGTTACGCAACTGGCGTACCCTTACGGTACTTCTTACGTAGATAGCGTACAGTGTTCTTAGACCTCTTAAAGTGTTTTATATACGATAAATATTTAGCTTTATCAAAACAGAGGGAAAATGAAATGACATCTGAATATTTCCACCGAGCACTGCAGGAAATGGATAGATACATGGGAGTATCAGATACAGGAAACGATGAAAATTACAGAAAGGTAGCTGTGTCAGTATTAATGGACTGGTTAAAAAACACGCTAAGAACCAGGGTACAAACCTCTCTACCTAAATGGAGAGGTATCTCGGTGGCTGCATTAAGAGAGTCCGCTATCGAGCACGATCGGAACATCATTAAGCACAGGGAGTCACAGGGGGATAAGCTGATGACAGTAAGTATAAGTGCCCATACAACCAAACCACATCAGCCAAAACCCCAGACCCCTGATGGTAAGTCGCATGTAGTAGTATAACTGCCAGAGGGAAAGACATTTTGTACGGAACTGTAATTATAAAGTCACACATAAGGTATATCGAGACCCCTAGACAAGAAAACAAGCCACATTATTAAACACATAGACGGGATCAAGGGACATATAGTAAGGAATCACGATACAGAATAGAAAAACACAGATTCGGTTAAATGGGAAGAACAGAATAAATGCAACTTTACCCTTTTGACAGAATTTACGGAGATTAGGAGGAGGCTTCTAAAACTTCTGCTTCTCTTTCTCTCTAGCAGAAGTGACCTCTAAGTAATTTAACAGGAGTTTTGTTAGAGATGGTATACATATAGAGTGCTCCCACCCAGGAAGCACAAAATATGTTAAAATACCCACGAAGACTAATATTGCATTTCACTGTTTTAGAAGCATGTCCATCACAGGTAGAGGAAATTATCTCAAAGATACCGGTTCCCTATGAACTTAGAATGGACAAGACACTGGATTGATGGCTGGGATAGTCCCAGTAGAGATATAACACACTTAGAATTTTTTTTTAAGGGAACAGCCTGATTAGAGAACCATTCCCCGTAGTGCCCAATCCAGATGTCAAACTTTGTAAAATCTTCTTTGTTACTAAACTCTGTGATTTGTCTTCAAAATTTCCTCTTCATCTCTGACGTTCACCGACAGATTTACAGCTCAAACGTCACATGTCTACTCGGTCTTTTCAGAGGTCTGCCCAAGCCCAGTATATCTCACCAGCATCACTGTGCCTGGCCATGCACAAAGGGTGGAGAGTGGAAATACTGGTGAAGGGAGACTGAGCATAGATACCGATAGACATGATGATATGACAGCCTGATGGTGAAAGCAAATCTGACAAATTTTCTTTTTATTATTTCCCCTCTCTTCTCACTTCCCAAAGATCACACAACTGATAAAACACAACAGTTAAACAGATTTGTTTCCTACAGAAAGGTCGCTGACCCGGAGAGAACATCGTATCACTGGAGTGTCTGTTCCAGGAAGGCTGAGAGACAGGACTGTTGTCACGGCACCTGAACGCAGAGAACAACAAGACCAGAGGCGGTCGTCGCACCAGTTTTCTTTTTTCCTTTTTTTTATTTTTATTTTCTCCATCTCCCATTACCCTCCTTTCCTCCCCCTTCTTGTTCCCTTTCTCTTCCCTTAACAAGATGGACTTACCCTAAGAGACTGCGTTCCGGGTTTTCCTGTTAACCCTGTTGTTGACCAGAACAGTCTGTTTCAGTGAGAGTACCAGAGAGGTCGAGAAAGGATCTGGAATGGGTTCTGATGGCGAGGACGGATTTGTAGAATTCCAAGAGCAACACATCACTCGAGCAAAGGCGAGTATCAGAAAACGATCTGGTAGTCAGGGAATTAGGAGGCACTGTGAAGGGTTATTGGCTGAGGAAAATTGCATTTGTAAAAATTGTGAGAACATAGTTGAGGATGGGTGCATCCAGAGATGTCAGTCCAGCCTTAATATCAACATGGACCGTCATCCATTGAGTGAGCAATAGATGAGGTACCCAAATTACGGGGTGGGAGACCGGTGGACAAGAAATTTAATATTTCTAGGCCCCCTAGTTTGAAGCTCCACCAGTATCATGTAGATAGATCCTTAGTGTGTTTCAACATTTCCAATTCCCGAAAAGCCAGGAAATTGGGAGGTGACATGGAATAATCAAACTATGGCATTTTCGCACAGAGCTGATAGGATACCCGTAGACTCTGAACTTATACGCCACATAGCCAACAGTGGAAGGTATTTTCGGTATAGGTATACCCAAGGAAGTAAGACCATGCGGGTTGGAGAAGTATCACCAGGGTACTGTGCGCCTTTCATACAGCCTGATACTTGTACAGAACGGTGAGAGAGTTAGGGATAGGGTTTTTCACTTGGAAAGTTTGCAATATGGTAATGTCATATTCTGTCCCATATGTTCTCCCCGATGATGCCTATTTCATATGTGGGAGGAAGGCGTATAAGTGGCTTGCCCCAAACTCAGAGGGATTGTGTTACATTGGAAGAGTGTTGCCAGAGGTCATGACCATAACCCATGATAAGATGAAAGACGTTCACCGCAGTGCTCAAGCTCCTTATACTCATACTCATTATGAACACATCGTTAAGAGACACCTCATAGATAGGACAGAGCACGTAGCCTCTGATTTGATCCACGAATCCACCGGGATTCAATTCCTTCTCGCATTAGATATCACCCGTACTGCCAGAGGAATAAATTATAGGTATATCCATGCGCTAGCGAACCTGATAGATAATATCACTGAGATGTATGACGACACCTTCAGGTATACGGGAAGGGAGTTGCAAGCTTACAAAACGGAACTGATCCAGCACAGGATGGTCCTCAATTATATCACAGCTGTGACGGGTGGGTACTGTGTCACTTTGGCAACTCAATATGGTGTGAAGTGCTGCACGTATATTACAAACAGCACTGATGACCCAACCGAGATCATCGATCAGAAGATGGACGATATCTTGCAGTTGAAGTGGGAGTTCCGAAGGAGACACAACCTTACCCTGACTGCTGTGAGTAATGAACTGACTGGCTGGGTCTCATGGTTGAACCCACGCAATTGGTTCTCAGGTTTAGGAGAATGGGCTCAAAATGTTATTATGAGTGTAGGAAAGTTTCTCCTTTGTATCCTGGGAGTCGTCATAATTATTGGTTTGATATTTAGGTGTGCTCGAATTTTAACGCGGCGCAAGCACAGCACAAAATTGATGAGTTTAAGGAGCGGGGGCATTGTTACAGCAGATTTAATTTACGACCCATCCATAGAGACAATGTTGTGATAAGACATGATTGCAAATGAACTCCACGACCCGTTTCTTTCACCCGTTTTTCCTTTGTTTCCCCCTCAGCAAAAATACACCCATCCGGAAAAAGACTTCGATCAACACCCAAGAATGATTACGAAAATGTTATGTGAATGTATTTTAGATATGTGTCTTACCTTCATCTCTACAACCTTCAGTTAATGACACACATAGTCGACAGGTGATATCCACATATATTAGTACTCACATATGTTCCCCCTCCATGTATCATCAACTAAATGTGCACCCCATTTGTTGAAACAAGAAGCCGAAAAGAGCTCGGTAGTGTTTGTTGGCCCACTTACAGACCCTTAATACGGGATAAGAAGGATTTAATGTATACTTCGCAATACCTCGAAGCTTATCTAGAACATATACGGCACGATGATACATGCCCCTCAGACATGGACTCATACATACATGCTTTTACTATCCCACTAGGTCATACATTTCCCACCTACAACTCTCCCCCGATCATCATTGTCTGTAGATATTGTTTTGATATTTTTCTGTTTAGTAATTAGATAGTGGCAGTTATTGTTGACGGCCAAAGGGTGGACTGTCAAAGTCGAAAAATATTGTAATGCATACATCATGCACTAACCACGCACACATGCCTTGTTCCGCCGTCCATGCACATATCCGCAATTTGCGTATGATCGCTCCCGCATTCCTGCGCGTGGTATGGGTATTTACGGCGGAGTTTGTGAGCGCATAGAGGGTTATCACAACATTACAGATTTAACCCAAATAGTGCACATTGTACACATAGCCCCCCTGCACCACATCAGCAAGTATCAACAGTTTAAATGATTCCAGGACTAAGGGATTCACCTTTGCATGATAGGAAGGGACAGACTAAGGTTATAAGGTGATGTCTAGTATCCAGCTGTAGGGTATTTTAAGGGTAACATTCCGATGTTGGTTAGAGAAAGATCGCATGTTCCTGCGTATAGTTATGTGCAGAAATAGAATATAGATATAAACTGTATTTACTGTATATTATGTATGCGGCGGGAATCTAGAGGAGGCCACCCACAAGAGCAGTTGGGAAAGACATCGCCCACCTTTTCAAATCAACCTATGACCTCTCCTGTAATGTAAAGATGCATCTCTGTGTCCAATGGACAATGAGATTACAGTAACCATTGTATTGTTTATGGAAGTTGTGTACAAAAAGCCTGTTGTTGCCTGGCCGGTCAGAAGACTCTGAACGCTATCTACCTGATGAGCGGAGGACTGGTCCAGGTTGCGCAAGCGAATATTCTCACGTATGTACATTGACTGTAGCCATTATTCTGTTGTAGATTTATCTTGTTAGCCTTGTAGTGTATAATTTGTATTGTTATCCCCTTTCAAATAATCCACTGTGGCGTTAGAACCCAGCGGTTAACTACAAATCGGTGTTGTGTCCTCATTTCCCTGCTAAGGTTTAAAGCGTATTACATTACCTAACTGTATAAGGTTTAAAAGTGTATTGATAAAGTGTGTGTACGCGCTGCGGGTACTTTGTACCGTTAGCGCTACATAAGGTTTAAGGTGTAACATCATTGCAGTGCTTTGCTGCATAAGGTTTAAAGTGTAATCATATCATTGCATTGTATTACGAATAAGGTTTAAAGTATATCAATTGAGTGTGTACGCGCTGTGTGTATTTTGTACCCCCAGCATGGCGTTTGTACGCAAAGTACGTACACGGTGCGGGACTCTGTACGCAAATAGCGTACGAAGTACGTAGCGTGAGTATTAAGTCTAGCGTCCGCAGTGGCTCCATGGTAAAGGTGTGATTTAAGGTATAGCTTTGTGTTTTAAGGTAATATCGACATTATCATAACTCAGCTTGAAAACTTAGCTTGCAACCACTGAGAACATTACTTACCAAGTAAACAACGCAGTACTTAACTAGAAATAAAGTTGTACTGAACCAGATAACAATTGCAGGAAAACGAAGCACTGGGCGGGTGCCCAGCATCCTCTACGGACTACAAGAAAAGGATTTACCGGTAGGTAACCAAAAACGAGTTTTATGGTAAGAACTTACCTTTGTTAAAACTCTTTCTGCGAGGTACACTGGGCTCCACAAGGAAAGACATAGGGGTGTAGAGTAGGATCTTAATCCGAGGCACAAACAGGCTGAAAAGCTTTGACTGTTCCCAGAATGCATAGCGCCGCCTCCTCTATAACACTGCTTCCCTGCACAGGAGCTCAGTTTTTAGTTAACCAGCCCAATGCAGTAGCAGGAAAAGAGACGACAACGGTTAGTAGCTACATACACCACACTCTCACGACAGGAGAAGTGTCAGCGGCTAATGCCATACCAACCCAAAGAAACTAAGTGCGTCAGGGTGGGCGCCTTGTGGAGCCCAGTGTACCTCGCAGATAGAGTTTTAACAAAGGTAAGTTCTTACCATAAAATTTGTTTTCTGCTGCGGGGTACACTGGGCTCCACAAGGAAAGACATAGGGGATGTCCTAAAGCAGTTCCTTATGGGAGGGGATGCACTGTAGCGGGCACAAGAACGCGGCGTCCATAGGAAGCATCCTGGGAAGCGGCAGTATCGAAGGCATAGAACCTTATGAACGTATTCACTGAGGACCACGTAGCCGCCTTGCACAATTGTTCAAGGGTTGCACCACGGCTGGCCGCCCAAGAAGGTCCAACAGACCGAGTAGAATGGGCCGTAATGTGAGCAGGAGCTGATAGACCAGCCCTCACATAAGCATGTGCAATCACCATTCTAATCCATCTGGCCAAAGTTTGCTTGTGAGCATGCCAGCCCTGTTTGTGAAACCTAAACAGCACAAAGAGAGAATCAGATTTCCTAATAGAAGCAGTTCTCTTCACATAGATACGGAGAGCCCGTACCACATCCAAAGACCGCTCTTTGGGAGACAGATGAGGAGAAACAAGTGCTGGAACCACGATCTCCTGGTTAAGGTGGAACGAAGAAACCACCTTAGGTAAATATCCGGGACGAGTCCTAAGAACCGCCCGGTCACGGTGAAATATCAGATATGGGGAACTACAAGACAAGGCACCCAAATCCGACACTCTTCTAGCTGAAGCAATAGCCAGCAGAAACACCACCTTAAGGGAAAGCCACTGAAGATCAGCTGAACCAAGAGGTTCAAACGGAGACTCTTGTAACGCCTCCAAAACCACGACAAGTCCCAAGGAGCCACAGGCGGGACATAGGGAGGTTGGATACGCAACATACCCTGAGTGAAGGTATGCACATCAGGTAAGGTCGCAGTCTTTCTCTGAAACCACACCAACAAGGCAGATATTTGAATCTTGATGGAGGCCAGACGCAGGCCTAAGTCCAGGCCCTGCTGAAGAAAGGCCAACAACTTGGCTGTACTATACTTGGAAGCATCATAATTGTTAGATGCGCACCAAACAAAGTAAGAATGCCAGACCCTATAGTAAATCCGAGCAGAAGCCGGTTTCCGGGCCCGCAACATAATTTGAATGACCGCCTCAGAAAACCCTTTAGCCCTTAAGACGGAAGCTTCAAGAGCCACGCCGTCAAAGACAGCCGGGCTAGATCCTGGTAGACACAGGGGCCCTGAACGAGGAGGTCTGGGCATTGCGGAAGTAGAATTGGAAGCTCTGACGATAGGCCCTGCAGGTCTGAGAACCAGTGCCGTCTGGGCCATGCTGGAGCTATGAGAAGCAGAATTCCTCTTTCTTGCTTGAACTTCCGAATTACCCTGGGCAGGAGTGACACCGGAGGGAACACGTACGGCAGCCGAAACCTCCACGGCACCGCCAGCGCATCCATGAATGCTGCTTGAGGATCCCTTATTCTTGCTCCGAAGACCGGAACCTTGTGATTGTGTCGAGACGCCATCAGATCTACGTCTGGAAGGCCCCACTTTTCCACTAGGAGTTGAAACACTTCTGGATGGAGGCCCCACTCGCCGGCATGTACGTCCTGATGACTGAGAAATTCCGCTTCCCAATTCAGGACTCCCGGAATGAATATTGCCGATATGGCCGGTAGATGGCGTTCCGCCCAATGTAGAATCAGTGAGACTTCCTTCATTGCCAAACGGCTTCGAGTGCCGCCTTGATGATTAATGTAAGCCACTGTGGTCGCATTGTCCGACTGCACTTGAACAGGACGGTTCTGAATTAAATGCTGGGCCAGGTTCAACGCATTGAAGACCGCCCTCAGTTCCAGAATGTTGATCGGGAGGAGGGATTCCTCCTTGGTCCACCGACCCTGAAGGGAGTGTTGCTCCAACACCGCGCCCCAACCTCTTAGACTGGCATCTGTCGTCAACAGAACCCAGTCGGATATCCAGAAGGGACGGCCCCTGCACAATTGTCGGTCCTTGAGCCACCAGAGCAGCGACAGACGGACCTCCGGAGTCAATGAGATCATGTGAGACCTGATCCGGTGAGGCAGGCCGTCCCACTTGGCTAGAATCAGCTTCTGGAGGGGGCGAGAATGGAATTGAGCATACTCCACCATGTCGAATGCTTACACCATGAGGCCCAGCACCTGCATCGCCAAATGTATCGACACTTGCGGACGAGAAAGAAGCAACGAATCCTGTCCTGAAGCTTCAGGACTTTCTCCTGAGACAAGAACAACCTCTGGTTGTGAGTGTCCAATAGCGCTCCCAGGTGCACCATGCTCTGAGCAGGGACCAGGGAGGATTTCTTTCCGTTGATGAGCCACCCGTGGGCTTGTAGAAATCGGACAGTCATAACCAGATGACGTAGGAGAAGTTCTGGGGAATTCGCCAAGTTTAACAAGTCGTCCAGATACGGCAGTATCCTGACCCCTTGACGGCGGAGTACACCGTCATCACCGCCATGACTTTGGTGAAGACTCGCGGAGCCATAATTAAACCAAAAGGTAACACCTGAAACTGGTAATGGAGGTTGCCAATCGCAAACCTCAGGTATTGCTGATGTGACGCTGCTATAGGAATATGCAGGTAAGCATCCTGTATGTCCACAGGTTCCAAGGCCAGAACTATAGGCCCTCATTCCGAGTTGTTTGCTCGGTATTTTTCATCGCATCGCAGTGAAAATCCGCTTAGTACGCATGCGCAATGTTCGCACTGCGACTGCGCCAAGTAACTTTACTATGAAGAAAGTATTTTTACTCACGGCTTTTTCTTCGCTCCGGCGAACGTAATGTGATTGACAGGAAATGGGTGTTACTGGGCGGAAACACGGCGTTTCAGGGGCGTGTGGCTGAAAACGCTACCGTTTCCGGAAAAAACGCAGGAGTGGCCGGGGAAACGGTGGGAGTGCCTGGGCGAACGCTGGGTGTGTTTGTGACGTCAACCAGGAACGACAAGCACTGAAATGATCGCACAGGCAGAGTAAGTCTGGAGCTACTCTGAAACTGCTAAGTAGTTAGTAATCGCATTATTGCGAATACATCGGTCGCAATTTTATGAAGCTAAGATTCACTCCCAGTAGGCGGCGGCTTAGCGTGTGTAACTCTGCTAAAATCGCCTTGCGACCGATCAACTCGGAATGAGGGCCATAGAGCGAAAGGTTTCCATACGGAACTTGGAAACCTTCACAAACCTGTTCAATGCCTTGAGGTTGAGAATGGTCCGGGAGGATCTATTCGGTTTCGGGACTAGAAACAGCGAAGAATAGTACCCCCGGCTCCTCTGCGCAAGAGGCACCTGTACTACGACTGCTGTATCCAGGAGGGTCTGTACCTCCGAATGTAGAGTGTTTGCCTTTGTCTGGTCCAACGGGACATCTGTCCGGCAAAATCGATGAGGGGGTCGGTTCTTGAAGGCTATGGCGTAACCTCGAGTGACGACTTCCCGTGCCCAGGCATCTGAAGTGATCTTCAACCATTCCTGGGTATATCCTAGAAGCCGGCCCCCCACCCTAGGATCCCCCAGGGGGAGGCCCGCCCCGTCATGCGGCAGGCTCTTTTGGGCTTCAGTTTACCAGGTTTGGAAGTGCGGGCCTGCTTGTTGTACGCCTGACCTTTTGCTTTACCTGAAGGACGAAAGGGGCAAAAGGAAGTACCGTTAGCCTTCAACATAGAAGGAGCGGTACTTGGCAGACAGGCAGTTTTGGCAGTAGCCAAATCAGCCACTATCTTATTTAAGTCCTCCCCAAACAGAATATCTCCCTTGAAAGGGAGTACCTCCAGGGTTTTTCTCAAATCCAGATCCATAGACCAGGATCTCAGCCACAATATCCGGCGAGCCAGGACTGATGTAGTAGAGGCCTTGGCTGCTAAGATACCGGCATCAGAAGCCGCCTCTTTAATATAGCAAGAAGCTGTGACAATATATGATAAGCATTGTCTAGCATGGTCAGAAGAGATTTCATCTTTTAACTCCAAGGCCCATGCTTCAATAGTCTCTGCAGCCCATGTAGCTGCAATAGTGGGCCTTTGTGCAGCACCCGTGAGGGTGTAAATCGCTTTCAGACAACCCTCCACACGTTTATCCGTAGGCTCTTTTAGAGACGTGACGGTAGTGACAGGTAGAGCTGAGGAAACCACCATCCTAGCCACATGTGAGTCTACTGGAGGAGGCGTTTCCCAATTTTTAGACAGCTCTGGCGTGAGGCGATAGCGAGCCAGCATCTTCTTTTGAGGCACGAACTTCTTACCCGGGTTTCCCCAGGGTTCTTGACGTATATCCACTAGGTGGTCAGAGTGAGGTAAAACTTGTTTAACCACCTTCTGACGCTTGAATCTATCTGGTTTCTTAGGAGGGACGGATGGCTCGGGATCATCCGTAATCTGTAAAATTAATTTAATAGCCTCCAAAAGATCAGGAACATCCACATGTGAACTACCCTCCCCATCAGCAGTATCTGAGTCAGAATCTGTGGGGTCAGTGTAAGTGCCATCTTCATCAGACGAGGTGTCAGTGACAGCAGTGGATTGTGAGGCGATAAGAGCTCGCTTAGAGGACCCCTTGGACTTAGGCGAGTGAGAGTCTGACTTTTTAGTAGTCAGGAACTGGTTCAACTTCTTCAATTGAGCCGATAAATCGTCCACCCACGGCGGATTAGCTGCAGGGACCACATACGGTTGCACCAGCATAGGGGGTCCCATAGGGGGTGTTGGTTTATTAACTAGCGCATATAGAAGCGTGGAAAAAGCAGCCCACGGTGGGTCATTATGTACCTCCGTTGCCACAGCCCCACTGGGGGGCAAGGAGGCCCCAGAACCACACCCCACAGCTGTGGGCATATGGATCTGTGGCTTCAGCAACACCGGCAGTGTGTTCAGCCCCAGAACCGTTACCTTCAGAAGCAGACATGATATAACTTGCAGTATCAGGTAACACAGTACAATTGGCAGCAGCACAATACCTCTTACCCAAACCCCTGCGCAGTGTAGTCAGCACAAGCAGAGATATAGGAGAGATATGGTGACTAAAATCACAGAGAAAAATACCTATCAGAGTATATCTTGTGAATATCCTATATTAAAAAACCTGACACACCAAGCCCCCCTCAGGTTATAGAATATAGGGATAGCAAGTTGAGTGAGACACGAATGGAAACTACTCAGCAAGCTAATGCACACACATATAGTCACAGTTAGACAATGCAGAGGTTATTACTAACAATATTACTGCACTGGTCCAGCTTATATAGCTATGTAGTCAATAGATATAACACTGCACAGTAAGAACTGGATGTATATCACAGGGTAATTGTACTAGAAACCCCTGACTAAATGCACTCTTTCTAACTAACACTGTCTAAGTGACAGGTAGAATACTTAAGTGTCATGTAAAGTCACAGCGCTGACAACCAGGCGGCTTTACACAGGAGGATTTGCCCAAGCAGTCCCAGGAACAGTGTAGCTGAGAGAAATGGCGCCCAAACACTGACAGGGAGTGAGGGAGAGACAGATATGCAGCTCCAGGGTGGAAACATTTGCGGAAAATGGCGCCCTGGGGCTGGGGCTCCTGGTCTAAGCCTTATCCCCCTGCTAGCAAAACCACCGGGTACTGCAGGCTACTAGTAAAATGGTTTTAAGGGAAAACCTGACCTGCACCCATGCCCTGGTGATCTAGTGGGATCGCTTGTACTGCCAGTGTCCACCGCCAGCGCGCGCGGCCCGCCTCTCACTGACAGCGGCGGATCACGATAAAGTACCACTCACCAACTACCGAAGCGCGGCCACACGATCCCGGAGAGCCCCCGTCGTGTGTGCCTGACCATAGAAGAAAACCGGAGCCTCCTGCTGTAGTTACCAGGCAACCAGGGCTCGGGAGTGTACAGCACCGCTGGGGAGAGATGGAGCTGCAGCAGTGAATGTCACTAGACATGTATACACTGCTGCAGCCCTTGAAGTCTTCACTTTTCTTCACAAAAAGCTCTTCTTAGGGCTGCCCAGAGCAGCCCCTCTGTTATGTGCCTGCTATCTGCAGCACCAACTACAAAACTGAACTCCTGTGCAGGGAGGCGGGGTTATAGAGGAGGCGGCGCTATGCATTCTGAGAACAGTCAAATCTTTTCAGCCTGTTGGTGCCTCGGATCAAGATCCTACTCTACACCCCTATGTCTTTCCTTGTGGAGCTCAGTGTACCCCGCAGAAGAAATCCTATTTTCTCTTACGTCCTAGAGGATGCTGGGTCCATATTAGTACCATGGGGATGTACCAAAGCTCCCAGAACGGGAGGGAGAGCGCAGAGGCTCCTGCAGAACTGATTGACTGAACTTCAGATCATCAGAGGCCAAAGTATGAAACTTGTAGAACTTTGCAAATGTGTTCAACACAGACCAAGTTGCTGCTCGGCAAAGTTGTAACGCCGAGACACCCCGGGCAGCCACCCAGGAAGACCCCCACCTTACGTGTAGAGTGGGCCTTGACAGACGTAGGACACGGCAATAGCGAATTTTTTTCTACCAAGGTAAAAAAAGGGGTTCGGGCGCTTTAAGGATGTTGCGTTTCTAATGCTGCTGCTACAAAATGGGGTAGTCAAACCCAGAACCACATACAAATAAACAAATAAAATAGCAGCGCTAAATGGAATAAATGTAACTATGAAGGATTGAGTGAAAAAATTAATCACAATTTAATTATACATATTTCTAAAAACACATAAAAAAAACATAATATGGCCACTTATAAGATTAACCACTTAAAATGACCGCTGCCTTTTTGGTGTAGTCCGTTCCTAATATTACGTGGACTGGCAAAGACTTTGATGATATAACACTGGAAATAAACCAAAGGTGTAATCCCACATAGGTTATTACCACAATGAGCCGCTGGAGGTGTAGTCCCTTGAAATTGTCTTTTTGTTGTACTCGGACCCAGGCAAGGGTTATGAGGGATCCTCACTGCATTGCGGTATCCTCCTGTTGTACAAAGGATGGGTGGTATTCCAGATAAATTGATTCTTTGTAAGTTTTGCGCTCCAGTCCTGGTCCGGACACACCAAGGCAGCTGAAATAGCAGGAAATAGTGGCCTGGCAAGCCTCCTGACGCGTTTCACTGCAAGGCACTGCAGCTTTATCAAAGGTAGTTTGTGTAGGTAGACTGTCTGGGTATTTATACCCTCCATGATTGTTAACAGGTCAACAGCTGTTCACTCAATCCTTCTAATTAGTGTAAAATAATATATAAAACAATTACTCTGACTATTCCACAGGTTTATATCCATTCATAAGACAGACTCAGTGCTTAAAAATTATATTATATACTTAATACTAGCTTTAAAAACTTTTTTACCTCGTTTGAAATTACTGAGCATTCAGAGTACTTCCGGGTTAAAAAGGACATGTGACTACATGATACCAAGTACACTATTGGTATCTAATCAAAAGACCGGGGAGACAAGGACTTACAGATATAGGTAAATATACTATTTAGCTTGTGAAGGACTTGGTGTAAAATAGATAAAAAAAATCTTTTTATCTATTTTACACCAAGTCCTTCACTAGCTAAATAGTATATTTACCTATATCTGTAAGTCCTTGTCTCCCCGGTCTTTTGATTAGATACCAATAGTGTACTTGGTATCATGTAGTCACATGTCCTTTTTAATCCGGAAGTACTCTGAATGCTCAGTAATTTCAAACGAGGTAAAAAAGTTTTTAAAGCTAGTATTGAGTATATAATATAATTTTTAAGCACTGAGTCTGTCTTATGAATGGATATAAACCTGTGGAATAGTCAGGGTAATTGTTTTATATATTATTTTACACTAATTAGAAGGATTGAGTGAACAGCTGTTGACCTGTTAACAATCATGGAGGGTATAAATTACCCAGACAGTCTACCTACACAAACTACCTTTGATAAAGCTGCAGTGCCTTGCAGTGAAACGCGTCAGGAGGCTTGCCAGGCCACTATTTCCTGCTATTTCAGCTGCCTTGGTGTGTCCGGACCAGGACTGGAGCGCAAAACTTACAAAGAATCAATTCATCTGGAATACCACCCATCCTTTGTACAACAGGAGGATACCGCAATGCAGTGAGGATCCCTCATAACCCTTGCCTGGGTCTGAGTCCAACAAAAGGACAATTTCAAGGGACTACACCTCCAGCGGCTCATTGTGGTAATAACCTATGTGGGACTACACCTTTGGTTTATTTCCAGTGTTATATCATCAAAGTCTTTGCCAGTCCACGTAATATTAGGAACGGACTACACCAAAAAGGCAGCGGTCATTTTAAGTGGTTAATCTTATAAGTGGCCATATTATGGTTTTTTATGTGTTTTTAGAAATATGTATAATTAAATTGTGATTAATTTTTTCACTCAATCCTTCATAGTTACATTTATTCCATTTAGCGCTGCTATTTTATTTGTTTATTTGTAGGACACGGCAAGCCTGCCATAGAATATGCATGCTGCATAGTGAACCTGATCCAGCGAGATATTGTCTGCTTAGAAGCAGGACACCCAATTTTCTTGGGATCATATAGGACAAACAGAGTCCGATTTCCTGTGACGAGCAGTCCTCTTCACATAACTTTTCAGAGCCCTTACAACATCCAAGGACTTTGATGAAAATGAGTAGTTAGTAGCCACTGGCACCACAATAGGTTGGTTGATATGAAATGCCGACACAACCTTCGGAAAAACTGCTGACGTGTCTGGTGCTCAGCTCTATCTTTGTGGAAGATCAAGTATGGGCTTTTACACAATAAAGCCCCCAACTCAGACACACGTCTAGCAGAAGCTAAAGCCAACAAAGTGACTGCCTACCACGTAAGAAATTTGACTTCAACCTCCTGTAGAGGCTCGAACCAGTCCGATTGGAGGAACTGCAACACCATGTTAAGGTCCCAAGGCGCCATAGGCGGTACAAAGGGAGGTTGGATGTGCAGAACTCCCTTCAAAAAGGTCTGAACCTCAGGGAGGGCAGCCAATTGTTTTTGAAAGAAAACGGATAGGGCCGAAATCTGGACCTTCACAGATCCCAACTTTAGGCCCATATCCACACCAGCTTGTAAGAAGAGGAGAAACCGTCCCAGTTGAAACTCCACCGCAGGAAATTTCTTGGACTCACACTAAGATACATATTTTTTCCAAATACAATGGTAATGTTTAGACGTTACTCCTTTCCCAGCCTGTATCAGGGTAGGAATAACCTTGTTCGGAATGCCCTTCCGAGCTAGTATCAGGTGTTCAACTTCCATGCCGACAAACGTAGCCGCAGTAAGTCTTGATAGGCGAACGGCCCCTGCTGCAGCAGATCCTACCGAAGAGAAAGAGGCCTCGGCTCTTCTTGCAGTAGATCCAGAAGATCCGCGTACCAAGCCCTTCTTGGCCAGTCTGGGGCAATGAGGATCGCTTGAACCCTTGGTCTCCTTATGAGCTTTAGAACTCTTGGGATGAGTGGAAGTGGAGTAAACACATATGACTGGAACACCCATGGAGTCACTAGGGCGTCCACTGCCACTGATTGTGGGTCCCTCGACCTAGAACATTACTGCCAAAGCTTCTTGTTGAGACAAGAGGCCATCATGTCGATCTGGGGTACACCCCAAAGATCTGTTACCTCCTTGAACACCTCCGGATGGATACCCCACTCCCATGGATGGAGATCATGTCTGCTGAGGAAGTCCGCTTCCCAGTTGTCTACTCTCGGAATGAAGATTGCTGACAGCGCCAACGCAAGCTTTTCTGGCCAGAGGATGATTCTGGTTACCTCTGCCATCGTAGCTCTGCTCTTCGTTCTGCCCTGTCCGTTTATGTAAGCCACTGTTGTCACATTGTCCGTTTGCACTTGAAATCAGAAGATGGTCCGCTTGGAGGAGACCATTGTAGACGGCTCTTAGTTCCAGAATGTTTATCAGCAGGCCGGCTTCCAGTCTTGACCACCTTCCTTGGAAGGTTTCCCCTTGAGTGACTGCGCCCTAGCCCCGGAGACTTGCATCTGTGGTTAGAAGGATCCAGTCCTGAATCCCGAACCTGCGGCCCTCCAGAAGGTGAGATAATTGCAGCCACCAGAGGAGTGAGATCCTGGCCTTTGGCGACAGACGAATTCTCTGTTGCATGTGTAGATGGGATCCCGACCACTTGTCTAGGAGATCCAGTTGGAAGGACCGAGCGTGAAACCTCCCGTACTGCAGAGCCTCGTAAGAAGCCACCATCTTCCCCAGAAGGCGAATGCACTGATGAATTGACACCCGGGTTGGCTTCAAGACATCCCGGACCATCGTTTGAATCACCAATGTCTTTTCCACTGGGAGAAACACCCTCTGCACCTCCGTGTCGAGGATCATTCCCAGAAAGGACAACCTTCTGGTTGGTTCCAAATGTGACTTTGGAAGATTCAGGATCCAACCATGTTTTCTGAGAAGCTGAGTCGTGAGTGCTATGGACCGTAACAGCTTCTCCTTGGACGATGCTTTTATCAGCAGATCGTCCAGATACGGAATTATGTTCACCCCCTGTCTGTGGAGGATAATCATCATTTCCGCCATCACCTTGGTGAATACCCTCGGTGCTGTGCAGAGACCGAATGGGAGGGCCTGGAACTGAAAGTGACAGTCCAACAGTGCAAATCGCAGATAATCTTGATGCGGCAGCCAAATCGGAATGTGGAGGTACGCATCCTTGATATCCAGGGATACTAGGAATTCTTCCTCCTCCAGACCTGATATCACTGCTCTTAGGGACTCCATTTTGAACTTGAACACCCTCAGAAAGGGGTTTAGTGATTTTAAGTTCAGAATGGGCCTGACCGAACCATCCGGTTTCGGTACCACAAAAAGGTTCGATTAGTAACCTTTATTCTGCATGTGAGGTGGTACTGGCACAATGACCTGTGCCTCCACCAACTTCTGGACTGCTTCTTGCAGGACAGTCTTGTCTGCCAGCAGAGCTGGCAAGCCTGATCTGAAAAATCGGTGAGGGAGATTTTGAAATTCCAGCCTGTACCCCTGAGACACAATATCTTGCACCCAGAGGTACAGGCCGGATGACACCCAGACGTGACTGAAATGCCCGAGTCTCGCTCCTACCAGCCCCACCTCCGGGGCATGCAGTCCACCGTCATGCGGAGGACTTTGGTTTACCTGAAGCAGGTTTCTATTCCTGGGAACCTGCAGCCGCAGGTTTATTGAACTTGGGCTGACCTCCCCAAAAGGTAGTGTTGGACGGCTTTGCCTTTCTGGGCTTGTTAGACCAAAAGGACTGTGACGTAACTGAAGAAATGGGTTTCTTCGGAGCAGGTGTAGCTGAGGGAAGGAAGGGTGACTTACCAGCCGTAGCCGTGGAGATCCACGCATCTAACGCTTCCCCAAAGAGAGCCTGACCTGTGTAGGTTAGGTTCTCCACACTTCTCCTGGATTCCGCGTTGGCAGACCACTGGCGCAACCACAGCCCTCGACGAGCTGATACTGACATGGAGGAAATACCCGCAGCCATGGAACCAAGGTCCTTCATGTATTCTACCAGAAATCCTGCCGAATCCTGAATGTTACGTAAAAACAATTCAACATCACATTTTTCCATAGTATCCAAATCTTCAAGTAACGTGCCTGACCACTTTACTATAGCTTTGGCAATCCAAGCACTGGCAATAGTGGGACGTAGGATTGCCCCAGAAGCCGAGTACATGGATTTGAACGTATTATCAATTTTATGATCAGCCGGCTCTTTGAAGGTGGTAGATCCTGGAACAGGTAAAACCACCTTTTTTGAGAGTGTGGATACTGACGCGTCAACAATAGGCGGGTTTTCCCATTTTTTTATATCCTCTACCGGGAAAGGAAATGCTACCAGAACCCTTATAGGTATCTGGAATTTTTTATCCGGGTTTTCCCAAGCCTTTTCAAATATAGCATTAATTCCTTTGACGCAGGGAACGTTAGCGAGGCTTTCTTATTTTCAGTGAAGTAAGCCTCCTTAACCTGCTTGGGTGTTGTATCAGCAATATTCAACACATCCCTAATAGCCTCTATCATCAACTGCACCCCTTTTGCAAGTGATGCAGCCCCCCACAACACATCCCCGTCACAGTCTGTAGTATCAGAGTCGGTATTGGTATCATCCTGCATGATCTGAGCAAGAGCACGTTTATGGGAATATACAGCGGGGAGCCCTGATGTACCAGAACTGGGCCATACTGCCATAGAGTTCTGTAAAGCCTGAGTTGCAGATTCATTTTGTGCAACCCTATTTGAAATCTGAGAAATCATAGCTCTGATAGAGGATAACCACTCAGGCTCCCTTGCTGGAATCTGTGCTAAACCAGTGCAATCCTGATTACATGGAATGCGATCATCCTGAGAGGACATATCCTCTGCAGCATATGACACAGAGTCCCTGGACATTGCTTAATGGAGACCACAGACACTCCACACACACACACACACACACACACACACACACACACACACACACACACACACACACACACACACACACACGGGAGGGCAGACAGAGTTTCACCCCCAAGAATGGCAAGAGAGACACAGAGATTGGAGCCAACCCGCACACAGCGCTTTTAATATAAAGGAAGACCACCTATCAGCGCTGACTGTGCACCTTAATAGGTTACACAGTCATTTTGGCGCTGTCTTCCCGCTCTTTACAGGATTATACTGGCCTGAGGATTGATGCTGGCTGAGATCCGAGGACCCCGACAGGCTGTGTGACCAGTGCAGGGTGTAGGCGCTGGCTCAGGGCGCCCCTCACAGCACCACACTATGTACCGCTGCGCTCCTACCCTGATGCCGCCATCTTCACACAGGCCCCCCGCTTGCTAGGGGGGTCGGTGACTCACTTGCCATAACCTTCAGCCCTGTAAGGGGGTGGCGGCATGCTGCTGGGGTGAGCGATCCCCTGCGGCGGGGAACGATCTATCCCCTCTGGAGCTCAGTGTCCAGTCAGCGGAGACAGGGGCTCAGACCCCGCAGGGCGGACACTGCCCCCCCCCCCCCCCCCCCTCAGTCCCTCGATGCAGGGAGGCTGTTGCCCCCCTGTAAAATAATAAACTCTAAAACTAAAGTTTACTAAGGAAACTTTGGAGAGCTCCCCTAGCTGTGACCGACTCCTCCGGGTACATTTTCTAAACTGAGTCTGGTAGGAGGGAGGAGCCAGCGCACACTCTCAAACTCTTAAAGTGCCAATGGCTCCTGGTGGACCCGTCTATACCCCATGATACTAATATGGACCCCAGCATCCTCTAGGACGTAAGAGAAACAAAGGTTATGTGCAGTACATCGTATGGATAAATAATGGTACCCTAAGTAATGCGTTCATCTGGGCAATGGTTACTTTGCAAATCTACACAAACTCCATTTTATTGTTGTTATAAGTGGAAAGCACACAAACTGTGACTGAAATGACTGTAGTGTTGATGATTAATGACCTTAGTTTGGCACATTCAATTGTATTGGGCTCATTTTATATTGTTTTATTCACTCTCTCATAGATGGTAAAATATTATATTATATGTTGCCGTGTTTTGTCTCTAATACTATACAATTATCTTCACAATTTTGTATTACAAGCTGTGCACAAGTAAAAAGAGACCAATTTGTGCCAAAGATAATTATTTTCCTTTTCTGTCCCCTCTATAGCTTCGGCTTCCTAACTACTAATTTATTAACACTATAGTTTTTTACACTGGTATGCCACGCTGGGCTTTCTGGCTCATTCTGGTGTTTTGGGGTGCCACACCCTGCACCTAGATATAGCGCTAGGGACCCCAAATATACAGAGAGGCCTTGATGCGGCTTTGGGGCTTAACCACACATTTGTGCAAATATGTGTAACGAAGATCTCTGAATTCTATTATCATGTGGGATTTATATCTGGTTACTGTTATCATTCAGGGTGCTGGGGAAACCAATTGCTTTTTTTCTTGCTCAGAAATACCCCTTCCTTTCGAGCACCTGAATGATATCACTAAGCTAATTGAGCATTTACCAATCTATATGTCTGTTGTGAGAGGCAGAGAGGTTCCTGCATTAGGAGGAGGTGCAGGCCCTGACATGCCACATGGAGCATTATGGGGTTGCTCCAAGGTAGGTAGCTCTTAGCTTAGACATATTTTAGTAAGGAGCCATTATCATGTGGCTCCTTGCTGGTTAATATTAGACCCAGATTGGGGTAATGGAGGTGTGAGGTGTGGTGCCTCTGGACTGGCTGAGCTGGATGGCTTTAGTGTGGCATACCTTTACATTCTATTAACACTTTTCACTTATTAATTTTCTAACACTATTTCTCTATTTTAATTACATTTCATGTTTGTATCACCCTCTCAATAGCTTCGGCTTCCTAACTATTAATTTATTAACACTATAGTTTTTTACACTGGTATGCCACGCTGGGCTTTCTGGCTCATTCTGGTGTTTTGGGGTGCCACACCCTGCACCTAGATATAGCGCTAGGGACCCCAAATATACAGAGAGGCTTGATGCGGCTTTGGGGCTTAACCACACATTTGCGCAAATATGTGTAACGAAGATCTCTGAATTCTATTATCATGTGGGATTTATATCTGGTTACTGTTATCATTCAGGGTGCTGGGGAAACCAATTGCTTTTTTTCTTGCTCAGAAATACCCCTTCCTTTCGAGCACCTGAATGATATCACTAAGCTAATTGAGCATTTACCAATCTATATGTCTTTTCTGTCAACAAGACAGAGAACTGTGAAACTTAAATGTGATGAACTGTTGCGCTCTCTTGTACTGCATATAGGGAATGTAGTTATGATCCCGGTGGTCAGCATACCGATGATGGGATCCCATCCGCCAGAATGCCAGCAGGGGGCCCAGGAGTATTCCCACAACACCCATAGAGTGGGAATAGAACTTGTGGCGAGCGCAGCGAGCCACCAAGGGGATTCGTTGTGCTTGCCCCCCCTGTCGGCATTCTGACGGCCGGGATCCCGATCCCAACCCGTATATAGGGACTTAACTCATGTTTGTTAGCAAACCAAAAAAATTAGCAACTGGTCAAAACCATATTTCACTGCAGGTGGGGCAGATGTAACATGTGCAGAGAGATTTAGATTTGGGTGGGGTGTGTTCAAACTGAAATCTAAATTGTAGTGTAAAATTAAGCATACAACCCACCAAAATCTAAATCTCTCTGCACACGTTACATCTGCCCGACCTGCAGTGCACATGGTTTTGCCCAGTTGCTAACTTTTTTGGTTTGCTAACAAACCTTAATAACCCCCATAATCATGTTTTTTATATGAAAGATTTTATAATTTGTCTCTCTCCTCTGAAACTATGGGGGTCATTCCGAGTTGATCGCTAGCTGCCGTTGTTCGCAGTGCAGCGATCAGGCTAAAAATCGGCACTTCTGCGCATGCGTAAGGTGCACAGTGCGCACGCCACGATGTACTTTCACAAGAGCCGATGCAGTTTTACACAAGGTCTAGCGATGCTTTTCAGTTGCACTGCTGATCGTTGAATGAATGACAGGAAGTGGGTGTTTCTGGGTGGTAACTGACCGTTTTTGGGGAGTGTGTGTAAAAACGCAGGCGTGCCTGGTGAAAACGCAGGAGTGGCTGAAGAAACGGGGGAGTTGCTGGGCGAACGCAGGGCATTTGTGACGTCAAAACAGGAACTAAATAGTCTGAAGACATCGCAAGGTAGGAGTAGGTCTGCAGTTACTCTGAAACTGCACAATTTTTTTTTGTTGCAGCGCTGCGATTCTTTCGTTCGCACTTCTGCTAAGCTAAGATACATTCCCAGAGGGCGGCGGCCTAGCGTTTGAACTGCTGCTAAAAGCAGCTAGCGAGCGAACATCTCGGAATGAGGGCCTATATCCCATCATACCGTATAAAGTAGTAACACAGGTTCTAGCAATCATTATATATTTAACTAATGTGTGGTGATCTGTCCACGTGCTTGAGGTTTCCGCCATTTATACCGGACTGCACCTCTGATGTCCTTTGTAACTCAGAGCTATCATCATGTTATCCACAGCTCAGACTGGTAAAGCTATCAAATGACGGAAACATCAATCCAGTGCAGTATAGGTTCTATCTATCACTACAGATTCCTATAAAGATGTCCACATACTAAATATTAATTTATGCAACAACTATTTACTACATTTATTATTACAGGACTAGTTTGCTGTGTCTGGCCCATAAGCTTGATTGGTGCTTGCATTGAAGTCTGTGGTGTGCATTAAAAAACAAGTTACAAGGTCATCTTCTTGAGTAGGAACAGAGGTTATGGTTAAAAGCAGCTTTAAATACACTCCTGCACTCCACCGCCAGATTCCCAGTGCTAGATCTTTTATGCAGTAGATGGGATACACACTACCGGATAATATATTTGTCAGTGGACTAAGGAAAGTAAAAGAAAAACACAAATAAGTAAATAATATTTATTGAAATAATTAGTTTAACTGGAGTTCTCCTTGACCTGTTCAACTGATATAAAACCGCAAAATAGTGTATTTGACGTTGTGCTACAAACATACAGTACTGTTGGGACATTGACATCCACTTTTTTCACTACAGTAATGGATGAAAAGTGTATTTTTAAGCTGCTAAATACCCCAAAATGAAAAGAGATGTTCACCAAGATTATGGGGGAAGATGTACTAAGCAGTGATAAAAGTGAAGTGATCCAGTGGAGAAGTTGTCCATAGCAACCAATCAGCACTGATATAACATTTATAATTTGCATTCTATAAAAAGTATACAGAGCAGCTGATTGGTTGCCAGGGGCAACTTCTCCACTGGCTCACCTCCACTTTTATCACTGCTTAGTGCATTTCCCTATCCTATAATAGTGGGGAAATGCCCACCCAGCCGCATACCCCTTATCATCTTATACAGGATAACGGAGACAAAATAAGTCCTGTCCAGGATCCATCCAGACTATGCCCAGATGCGCCCCGCCACATACATATTCCCATGAATCCTTGCCTACATTTTGAGAACCGGAACATTTATGCCAAATCAGGATGACTGGGAGTTGCTCACACCAGCCACTAGTCCTATTCACCTACACAATTGCTGCATGTCAGCTGTAGCTAATCTGACATCTTCCCCTGGAGACGGATTCAGTATGATTTGCTGGCATACCTTTACCGCATCCCCTGATGTCCGTTTCAGTTTTCTGAGGTTTGTGCCAGCATGGGAGATTGGATTATAGTGGCTAATGGTCTCGACAGTACCATGCCACCTTGTATGACTAACAATCTCTTACAGAATTGGTAATATAATACATAATGCTTATTTGTGGTATCCACTGGGGGGGTGTCCTATTACCCGCAATAGTGCCGTGGGCGTGAAAAACAGGTGTTTTACTATTATTTATCACCTTATCCAATTAGGTCCTGCGAAAAACGACAATTTTTTGTGCGAAAATACATAGGTCCTGGCACTTATCGCAGGTTCTAAAGCCATTTAACGCGGATTATGCTTCGCGTGCCTCCATAATCCCCAATAAATGCTGGCATTGGGAATAAACACCGGGATCGGGCTAATGAGATAGCCCCGGGTGAACCAATTAGCCCCGGTAAATTTCCGCTTCTAACTGGATACCGCCCATGCCCTGAAAAACAGGGCTGTACTAGAATAAATCATTTATTACTACTAATACTTGTGCTTAGATTATATCGTCATCGCATCATAGCGATAAAAAGTGCCTCTGAAAGCCCTTACAACCGTATAGTACTTATTTTTCTGCATACATACAGATGCAGCACTTTACATTAGCATGTCTTGTTTTACTCATAAATAATCTGAACTTTGTTATTGTTAAATAATGATCATTTTCTAGGAAATTCCATCACCATTACATAGTTAAATAGTTGGGAACGATTGTGAATTGTATGTCCTTCCATAAGACTATGGGGAGAATTTACTATAACTGCAGATTAGTATACAGACGAGGTAGGGTGCATTTTCTTCCTTCATTTATGACTTTTCCCCCCGAATCTGCCGAGAGAGCTACTGCAGCTCAAACAGGGTGCGGTCTGACCTATCTTGGTTATACAAAGGCAGTTTGCCCATCTGTCTGATAAATAGAATACCGTCACCCTTACACCAATTCTCCAATTGCACCAAAGAGCCCTATTTAGTGCACCACACATGTTGCTACATTGGGTGCCAAAACACTAATCCTACACTATAAGCAAAGACGCAAAATTGAGGAAAAAGTAGGAAAATTAAAAAAGAAGTAGGACAATGATGGAAGAAGTAGGACAATGAAGGAAGAAGCACTACTGTGATAAAGAAACTAATCCTAAGTACCTAGTACACTATGGGGCTGCTTCTGAGTTGGGAGCAAAAGCAGAAAACAAGTAACTGTGCTCCTGGGTAAAACCATGCTGCACTACAGGGGGTCAGATGTAACATGTGCAGAAAAAGGGACATGTCCAAACTGTAAGCAAAATTGCTGTTCAACAATATAGCTGTCTAGTATTTGTGGGCTACATGCAAGAGCAGCCAGTATTTACCCTTCATACAAACACATATATATGTATTTGCAGCCCTTGCATTGCAACATTATTTGTTCCAGACACAAAGATATTTGTTTTGTTTGCTTTACTCCCAGCTCAGAATCAGCCGCTATATGCAAACTAAGATGCAGAATTGAGGAAGAAGTAGCACAATGAAGGAAAAAGTAGCAACACTGAGGTAAAAGTACACAGCATGGCGCACAAAACGTATAGGTGTATGGGGACACATCTGTGGCATGGTCTATAAATGACAAATACTACACGGTTTGATGTGCCGATTCTCCATTAGTAAATCTGCTATCGTACACACCGCACATCAAGTCACATACAAATCTGCAGTTTGGTAAAACCACCGTTTAGTAAAGTTACCCCTACTGTATGTCATCAATTGCTTCTTTGAAGTACAATAAATATCACACGTAAGTTAGGAATTCTTATTCATGCCTGAAGCATGGTTCTGCTAAGGACAAAGGACATTTTGTTCAAACATTAACAGTTGTCACTGAGTTATTATGGCGTCTGTTGTGTTTTGTATTTGTGGTATGACTCCAGTATCTCTGTAATGATGCTTGGGTCCTCCAGTGTAGTTACATCTCCGAGATCCTCTGTGCATCCTGTGGAGATTTTCCGCAGCACTCTTCTCATGATTTTCCCTGAGCGTGTTTTTGGAAGGCGCTTCACAATCTAATAGAGAGAGACCACATGAACACATTACATGTCTATGGATATCATCTATTATAATATTATATTAAGAAACTGTTTAAGTGTAACATTCCTCACACCAATTGTACAACTCTTTATAGCCACTGGGCCTGAATCATAAATAGACACAGCTTGGTTCCTACTGCATTTGTTGCCGGAGTCGCAGCTGCGAGTATATGAAAATGACAGTATGAGCCCTAATCCTGGTGCACTAGCGTGTGTCTGATTGTACAAGGACTGAGAGATGACAGTGTTCTGATGAGATGATAAAAGCTGCATATAAGACCGTCCCCGCTCCCCAGCCGTGCACTCCATGAGAAGGCTGTGAATAGCGGCAGCATAATGTCCAGATTTGTGGCAGTAGGAGCTGTAAGCTGGGAAGGGTGAGGGGGGGATTGGGGGGGAGGGTACACACGCCTATCTGTCAGGCTCTCGCTATGCAGACAGAATTATATAATAGGTGGTTAAGCCAGAGAAAGGGATGCATAAAAAGGCAAAGGTAGTGTAGTGGAACAAATAAAAGATGTGGTAAAAGTAGCTAAAGAATGGAACACACTATTGTATGAAGCACAGCGGTGCAAGTATGCGGGTACGCTCGGGTACGGAGTACCCTTAAGAATTTGGCAGTGGGTACGCAGTTCCACCTGCCACACACTTTGCCATTACCACAATTATACTGTGCCACAAAGCAACAAGAACATGGTGCTTGGCAGCATGACGGCTCCTCCCACTTTGTCAGTGTTACTGGGAGAGCGACAATGGCTGTATTATCCTGTTATAATGGAGGCATTACTATATATTGTTATTAAATTGGGGGCATTACTATATATTTCTATTATACTGGAGGCATTACTATATATTTTTAGCCCTGCCTCTAGATTCCCCCCAAAAAAGGGGCTGTCATGTGGCCACGCCACTAGTGTCATGTAGCCACACCCACTAGCAGCATGTGACCACGCCCCTCACAACAAATGACTACGCCCATTTTTGACACTCAGTACCACTAAGAAATATTTCTATTCGCACTACTGATGAAGCATTCCATTTACTACAATCCCGTGGGATACGGTCATTAGGTCGACCACACTTAGGTCGACAGTCATTAGGTCGACCAGGAAAAAGGTCGACATGCGTTTTTCACATTTTATTTTTCATTTTTTTGAACTTTTTCATACTTTAAGATCCACGTGGACTACGATTGGGAATAGTAACCTTGTCCGAAGCATGGCGAGCGAAGAGAGCCATGCGAGGGGACACGGTGCACTAATTGGGGTTCCCTGTCACTTTACGATGAAAACGGCACAAAAAAAAGTAAAAGAAAACCCTCATGTTGACCTTTTTCCATGTCGACATAATGACCGCGTCGATCTATTTCAGGTGTCGACCTAATGCATGTCGACCCTATGACCTATACCCCAATCAGGCAGAGCAAAGTAGGGCTAAAGAATTTACATCTCATGAACCCTCTACTTACCAGAATATGATCGGGAACGGCGTATTTTGCTATCTTTGTGGCTACTATAGTCTTCAGCTCCTCTGTTAGTATTTGTTCTGGGACTTGTGAGTCTTCTTTTATTACAACAAAAGCAAATGCAGCTGGAAGATGAAACAAAATAAATTAATTTACAAAACATAGTGGCCCCCAAACTTTATTGAATCACGGAACCCTAAAGTATCAGCATATTTTTCACGTCACCCCAGGGCCAAAAGTTTCTTATTCAGATATACAGCAAAAATTATTAAATCAAGTATATTGTACTTCTCTGCAATTCTAGTATGCTGTTATAGACATGGCTGCACCTCTGTTTGTCCATGTATTTTATGACTGACATCCAGCAGCACTAGTTTTGCCATCACAACAACCATAAATAATTTGATTCTGTAGTGGACCACCAAGCCCTTCAGCACCCAGTGTGGGAACCACTAGCGTACAGAGTATACTGTCAGTGCCGAAAACTAATATTCAGCCTGCATCTTTTATTCACCCTAAATTATCACCCAGCCTGGAATGTGTATTTTTTCCCTGTGAGTCACACACACATCTTCACAAAGGGGGTCATTCCGAGTTGTTCGCTCGCAAGCTGCTTTTAGCAGCTTTGCACACGCTAAGCCGCCGCCTACTGGGAGTGAATCTTAGCTTATCAAAATTGCGAACGAAAGATTAGCAGAATTGCGAATAGACACTTCTTAGCAGTTTCTGAGTAGCTCCAGACTTACTCGGCAACTGCGATCAGTTCAGTCAGTTTCGTTCCTGGTTTGACGTCACAAACACACCCAGCGTTCGGCCAGACACTCCTCCGTTTCTCCAGCCACTCCCGCGTTTTTCCCAGAAACGGTAGCGTTTTTTCACACACACCCATAAAACGGCCAGTTTCCGCCCAGAAACACCCACTTCCTGTCACTCACATTACGATCACCAGAACGAAGAAAAAACCTCGTAATGCCGTGAGTAAAAAACCTAACTGCATAGCAAATTTACTTGGCGCAGTCGCACTGCAGACATTGCGCATGCGCATTAGCGACTAATCGTTCCGTTGCGGAAAAAAAATAACGAGCGAACAACTCGGAATGACCCCCAAAGTCCAGCTAAAAAGAAAGATAATAGTAAACCATAAACCAATAATGCTTTTTTGCATCTATTCAAGCTGAGTCATGTTAGTTCGGTGACAGAAATGGATGACAAGTGTGTGGTCCTGAAACAGATTTTCAATGGGATGTGTCAGGACTCAATTTTCTTATTTTAAGAAAATCCAGTGCTGCACTTGTAGTGTGCCTTGGATCATTGTCCTGTTGAAAGCAAAGACCCAGCAAAGATAGGTTAAGAATGTGGGGGCCCTGGGGCAATCGCCCAGGGCCCACACACTGGAGGGACACCACATATAGCTAGTGGTGGTCACTATGGCATAATGTGAACTGGGGGCACTACAGTGTGTTTAATACGTTTTCGGTGCTAGGAGTATTCACACATTATACTTATTAATCACCTGTATATCTTATTGACAATTTTTTGGTAGGGACCCCACAAGTATTTATTAGTCTTTAAAATATTACAGTGTAGGAGATAACTAACAGGTTGTACTCAATGGACAAATTGTCTTTTTTCAACCTCAGAAACTACGTTACTATGTTAGTTGCCATGGGGCCCTCAAGAACCTTATTCCGGCTGAGTTACAGCAAAGTTTGGGCTCTTTGGTAATCTCTATATTTGTCTGAAATGGGCACCACTCATGCTGAAAATATTGTCGGTCATGGTATGGGGATACGGAAAAGCATCCTCATAGTATACTTCCACTACTGCCAGGACCGGATTAAACCTTCAGGGGGGCCCGGGGAACTTGAGACAGGGAGGCCCCCTCTCATTCCTCCAGACCCCCTCCCCACACTTGTCACTCACTCTGCCTCCCTGGCTGTGCCTGCTGTGTCCCCTGCCCTGCACCTCCATGAGGCACCAGTAGCGCAACTACTACCTGCGCTCCTGCAGTGTGGGCAGCACTGCTGCTGGGAGAGCTGCTGCTGACGAGCTGGCAGCAGAGGCTTGAGATGAGCAAAATCATCAGTGACCAGTAGCATCAGAACTGGAGTGGAGCCACTGTGGGGGAGTGGGGCTGAGCCCGCCCCCAATACGGAACTGCAGCATTGTGCTCCGGCCAGGGAAGCCCCTGAGAGAAGGGGCCCAGGAGAACTCGCCCCCTTTGCCATTCCCTTAATCTGGCTCTGACTTAGTCACCTGGCTGGTGTGCAGTTGTTTGATTGTGCCTTAGATATGACTAAGCATTAAGCCCAAAAAGTCCACTTCAGTCTGATACTGTACATCTCTGCAGAATCCTTTAGATGGTGTTTTGCCAAGTCTTTACAGGAATTATATTGTTGGTTTTTATTTTCAAATAGAGTTTCTTCCTTGTATCAATCCCTTAAAGGTCTTTTTAGGGGAATGCTTTGGAGATAGCTGTTTTATTTACATTTCATTGCACCACAACTACTACTAGTTTCTCTGATGTGTCCCGTAATTAAAGTTAGGTACATACTTGTACAATTATATTGTTTCCATGTCTTGCTCACAGGGATGCTTAATAAAGCTATGACTGTCCTCTGAAATTACTTTTAAATACTGCTCTCAATTCTACAGTGTGTGTAACGTATTAAACTGTAAGTGAGAATTTGTAGTGTTTGGGTGACTGAAAGCTATAAGCCGTTTTATTAGTACAATTTCCCAGTGATACAATGTGGCTGGCATCCAAGAGACAGACTCAAACTGTTGTTTCATTTTATTACTAGTTGTTAAGTAGTATTCAGCACAGGCATAATGGATAATACAAAAAAGACTTTGGTCAGAGAAGGCTGAATCATACCACACTTATGTGCTATTTATTATTCATTATCTCGTTTCTTACATCAGAACTGCACACTTGAGCATACTGGTAAAGTAGACAGGGCTGACCATTTACATTTGTCCAGTGCCATTAAAAGAAGACTTATGGGTCATGGACTACTGGTAAATGTAGGGCCAAATGCATATGGAAGGCAGGCTAACTAACTGAATGGGGGCTCCTGGGGGATTGGATTTTTTTTATTATTTGATAAAAAAATGTGGTCTTCCTTCCCCATGCCCCAGCATGACATAAATCATTAACTACTTAATTGGCGAATAGTTTTTCCAAAAAGTCCCAGTCTTTTGTATTATCAAATTATGTAAATAACAGCTATTTAAACTCAATTCAATATAACTGTATTAACAAAAATGTAGATTCTTATTAAAATACTGAACAAGGATTAAATTGCTCTTATTTATAAAATATGAGGAATTAAAAATACAATAATTTTGGAAACATTCTTGGAAAAAATAGGTTTATGCAGTAAAACATAATTATACTGTACATATATTTCTTGAAAGACTTCACAGTACTGCAAGAAGATCAGCCAGCAGCAGGGGCAATCACTGCTGGCTAGGAGGATGAGAGAGCAGGGGGAGGCGGGGCTGCTGGGTGATCGCCTATTGCAGCCGCGCCCCAGCAGAGCCTGTGGTTGGAGGAGAGAAGTGTCGTAAAAAGACCATCTTCCTGCAGCCATGGGTGGGTAATTATTTTAGGATCGCCCCCCTACAATAGCCTGGCCAAGAGGAGGCGGCAGATGGGTGGGTGGGGCAGTAACCATGGGGCCAACCAGGTGGGCTGAGCCCAGCAGCTGCTGGAAGAGCCACTTCTAGCAGCCGCTGAAAGGCTGCTCTATGGTCCCATCATATGCAACCATGTCAGGGAAAGCCCAGCTTGGCAGATGCGACAACACCAGGTAAGTGGTTAACTAAAGATGGAATGCCACGGCTGCACACCGCCACACTCTGGTATTAAAAACTTATTTTCTACAAGATCCTATTATCATTATATGATTCTCAGCCCGGTCTTCTAATATCCTTTGTTTAGTCACTTGACACACATATGCACATACACTTTTTAGCAATATTACCTATGTTGATATAATATGTATACTGTATGTATGTTTTGACGCACTAATTGTGACATTCTTCACTGATATCCATTTTGTACGCTATTTACTCTGGGGGCCACTGCACTATGTAGTGCATGTAACATGATCTGACTGCACCCAATGGATTTTAATTGCCCACATGGGCTGCCAGTTATGTCATGTATGACTATGTGCTGCTCTGCTGTAACCTGATTCCAAGGAGGGAGGAACTGTGCATGGTTTGGAGGATTGAGTACTGGTGTATACCTCTGTGTATTGCATATAACATATACTACTGGCTATCCTAGAGGGCATTTTACTAGGACTTTAAAGTTATTAAAAGACCTGATAACCCATCCTACCCTTAGCCCTTATTCTGCCCAGGCAGGAACAAAGGGGTTTTTACTTTCAATGCACAAAAGTTCTTTTTCATAAAATTTGTTGCTAGCCTAAATCTGAACTGTACGTATGGATGGAATTATGTGAGACAAATAAAAGAAACTAATTCCATTTACCTGTAATCTCCTGGTCCACTGATCCATTCGGACCCACATTGCCAGTGATGCAGGAGATCCCTTCTACTTTAAATGATTGTAACATTTTCACAAGCCACTCAAATGTAATCTAATGGAAGTTTCATAGGTAAAGTAACTTGGTAATTCTTCATTTATGTTTAGAAATGTGCCCCAAACACTAGAGGGGAGCTCCTGCTCCGAACATTTCAGCTAATTCCAGATCAGTAGAGAACAGAGAATAGGAGGGATTTACGCTCTCACACAGACCATCTTCCCTTATACCATTATCTCTTCTTTTTTACTGACAGTGATTCTGAACCTGTCTGTGGTGCCAATCAACTAGGGTACAGGTTCAGCCAGCACTGAATGTGTGGTTGTGGTCACTGTATAGGCATAATATTAATTGTCCAACGTGTTTATTTTGGTTTGTATCTTGCTTTGCTTGTACAGTAATTTGTATGCAGTTTGTATCCTGCTATGTTTTCACTGTACTTCGGCATTGTTTATCACTCAGAGTTATTCAACATTGCTACAGCATCGATAAAATATCAATCATTGTTCAGAGTTATTCAACATCGAACTTCTCCAAGTACCATCGGCGGGAACTTCCGGTTTTAGTACTTACAGTTAAGGGGTATAAATAAGATCACTAGAAACATGTCACCCATCCTTGATAAAGACGCAAGGAGCGTCGAAACGCGTTGGAAAGAGGTGACCAGAGGACCACACACATCTGTCTTGCCAGCAACATCAGGTCTGCAATCATTGGGAGTATGAAATTATCCCGGGGCTCCACTCTCAATTGACTGGTGACTATGCTGTAATCTGACCTACGTGAGCTGATGTGATGTGAAACGTCCTGTTTTTAATTTGCATTTTTGGATTTTATGTGGAAATAAATGTCATTATTGCTTGACATCTGAGGTGTGCCTGGTTGTGCCTATCAACAGACCTATGAGGGTATGAAGGTGGAAAAGAAACCTTTACGGGCATTTACACGGCGGTCTTACATGTAAGAGCTATGTAAGCATCGGAAAATCACTTTGCTACACGTGGTGCATCTTTCCCAGTAGGTGAAGGGGAGCATAACCGGTGGAAGAGATCTACTAAAGATTTTATTCACCTGGTGGTGTCTATAATGGACTGATACCGAAATTACTACACTATGGTGATCATTCCGAGTTGTTCGCTCGTTGCCGATTTTCGCTATGCTGCGATTTGTTGCTAAATGCGCATGTGCATGGTACGCAGAGCGCATGCGCTTAGTTATTTAACTAAAAACTTAGCAGTTTTGCTGTTGATCCTGCGGCGCTTTTCAGTCGCACTGCTGATCGGTGAGTGATTGACAGGAAAGGGGCATTTCTGGGTGGTAACTGAGCGTTTTCTGGGAGTGTGCGGAAAAACGCAGGCGTGTCAGGGGAAAAACGCGGGAGCGTCTGGAGAAACGGGGGAGTGGCTGGCCGAACGCAGGGCGTGTTTGTGACGTCAAACCAGGAACTAAACGGACTGAGGTGATCGCAATCTAGGAGTAGGTCTGGAGCTACTCAGAAACTGCAAGAAAATATTTAGTAGCAATTCTGCTAATCTTTCGTTCGCTATTCTGCTAAGCTAAGATACACTCCCAGAGGGCGGTGGCCTAGCGTTTGCAATGCTGCTAAAAGCAGCTAGCGAGCGAACAACTCAGAATGAGGGCCTATATTGTATTTCATTATTGTCTTTATTTTACATGTATCTGGAACAACCATTCGCTTTATCTGTGAAGTGCTGATTTTCAGAAGGACAACGGGATGTGAAGCATACCTGTGTTTGTTTCTAATTCTAGCGCACATGTTGTTGGTTTTCTTTTTATATGAACTTCTCCAAGTGCTTTCTGGTGCTGTGTGCTATCAGTAATCTCCAGTACAGCATCGGATATCTCTATGTGTTTTCCAGTGCCGATTGTCATTGGATATCTCTACGTGTTCTCCAGTGCCGATTGTCATCGTATATCTCTACGTGTTCTCCAGTGCCGATTACCATAAGTTATATCTACGTGTTCTCCAGTGCCGATTATCATCGGATATCTCTACGTGTTCTCCAGTGCTTATTGTTATCAGATATCTTTGTGTTCTCCAGTGCCGATTATCATCGGATATCTCTACGTGTTCTCCAGTGCTGATTGTTATCAGATATCTCTACATGTTCTCCAGTGCCGATTATCATCAGATATCTCTACGTGTTCTCCAGTACCGATTGTCATCAGATATCTCTACGTGTTCTCCAGTGACGATTGTCATCAGATATCTCTACATGTTCTCCAAATTATCATCTGGAGAACATGTAGAACATCTCTATATGTTCTCCTATTATCATCGATATCTCTATGGGTTCTCCAGTGCTGATTGTTATCAGATATCCTTACGTGTTCTCCAGTGCTGATTATTATCAGATATCTCTACATGTTCTCCAGTGGCGATTATCATCAGATATCTCTACGTGTTCTCCAGTGCCGATTATCATCGGATATCTCTACGTGTTCTCCAGTGCTGATTGTTATCAGATATCTCTACATGTTCTCCAGTGCCGATTATCATCAGATATCTCTACGTGTTCTCCAGTGCCGATTGTCATCAAATATCTCTACATGTTCTCCAGATTATCATCTGGAGAACATGTAGAACATCTCTATATGTTCTCCGATTATCATCGGATATCTCTACATGTTCTCCAGTGTCGATTATCATATATCTTTAAGTGTTCTCCAGTGCCGATTAACATCGGGTGTCTCTACGTGTTCTCAAGTTGCTTCTTGAAGTACTGAGTGCCATCGGTTATCATCGATTGTTATTTCATTATCGTTTAGTTCTCCAGTGTCTCAAAGAACCGAGTGCCATCGGTCAACATCGATTGTTATTACATTACCTTTCAGTTCTCCAGTGTCTCAAGGAACGGAGTGCCATTGGTCATCATTGATTGTTTCTACAGCACCGAGTGCTATCGGTCTACATGGATTGCTTAATCAATTACCTTCTAGTTCTCCAGTGCTTCAAGGAACCAAGGCCCTCATTCCGAGTTGTTCGCTCGCTAGCTGCTTTTAGCAGCATTGCACACGCTAAGCCGCCGCCCTCTGGGAGTGTATCTTAGCTTAGCAGAATTGCGAACGAAAGGTTCGCAAAATTGCGAATAGAAATTTCTTAGCAGTTTCTGAGTAGCTCGACACTTACTCTGCCACTGCGATCAGTTCAGTCAGTTTCGTTCCTGGTTTGACGTCACAAACACACCCAGCGTTCGCCCAGGCACTCCCCCGTTTCTCCAGCCACTCCCGCGTTTTTCCCAGAAACGGCAGCGTTTTTTCACACACACCCATAAAACGGCCAGTTTCCGCCCAGAAACACCCACTTCCTGTCAATCACAGTACGATCACCAGAACGATGAAAAATCCTCGTTATGCCGTGAGTAAAATACCTAACTTTTGTATAAAATAACTAACCGCATGCGCTCTGCGAACCTTGCGCATGCGCAGTAAGCGACTAATCGCAATATAGCGAAAATCGGCAACGAGCGAACAACTCGGAATGAGGGCCCAAGTGCATCTCAGCTACACTAGCGGCTTAGTGTGTAACTGGGCGATAATGGGAGATTTGCAGATAGCATAAGTGTGCCATGGGCATGGAGACCGAATAATGAGCCATTCAGAGTTGTGCATACACCGGCTATATAAGGTTATATATAAGGTTGATGTCAAAAATAACTTTTGCAACAAGGACAGAGCTGATGCAACTATGCATTGACAGCAATACAGGGGCAAGTGTGCCTACTGTCAGATGCAGGAGCACACATGTTGTCTACAGGATTCTGCAGTGCAATACACTTGGTGTTAATGGCAGAAATCCAATAGCAATCTGTGGTAAATGAACTGTGCAATTTAATAGCTGAGAGAATGAGGTGAGATATCAGACATCAAGCATGAGTCAGGTGAAATATTAACAGCTCTGTCACCTCACCTGAAGTTATTTGTTTCCTTGGCCTCAAACTCAGCGCCAGTAATACCTGTAGAATCTGGCTACACGTTATCTATACAGAGTATCACAGACTGTTTAGATAATGTTTATTTCCACTTAATTTTACTGTTAGAATTTACAATTACAAAGATATGTGAGGAAAAGCTCCAATGAAAGTGTATGTGATAGTTATTTATGACTCTCTTTCCGTAGAAGAGACCTGGATTATACAACAAAGTCACTTTTATGAAGGGTTATTCATTAGCTCAGAATGACTGTAATGAGGAGTTTTCATGCATTAGTACACTGCATAACCCCATATAGGAGTCACTGTATATAACTCATTGAATGGTTCTTGAGGTTATTATGTAGAACACTATCTCACATATGATATGTTTTGACTGATGTGCCTATGTGTAAATGATAAATATAATGTGCGGATCAATATATACTCATGAGATCATGTAGTTCATCATCGACTGTAGATGTCAAGGATTTTTCAGTACAAACATTTAGCTGTAGTGTTGCGTTGTGAAAGAGGAATAAAGAGATTGGGCACCAATAGTTTTATCTTATAGATATTATACAGAATTGTCAGCATTGTATAATATAAAGGATCCAGGTTACCTCTGCAAGTCTTGCTAGTAACACAAAACAGCCCCACACGAGATATGAAACATTTTATAAGCTTAGGCCTGAGCACAGTGCCAGTAAGTATAGGCTACAGACATAGAAACGCAGCTTTGCCTGTGTTTGTCTCTATTTAACCTACCAGTCCTTCTTTGATAGGAAAGCAAACAAGAGGACATAAATGTTGCCAAAAGCAAACCCTTTTAGACAAAGAGGAAGGACTGCAGAGTGATAGTCAGGCTCAGCGCCTCCCGCTCAGCAAAGGGATGCAGAGCAGGTAGACGCCAGGCAGGAGAAGCGCTCTCCCTCCCTGCTGCTGCACCGCCCTATCCCCCTGCTGCAGCCAGCTGCTGCACCTGTCACACTGTATGACAGGCAGCGGTGCCAGCAGCATGAAGCCTCCTCTCCTTCCCCTGGTGACAGCGCAGTGTTGGGCATTGAGAAGGGGATGGAGCTACACGGACAGAGGGGATGGAGCTACATTGACAGAGGTGGTGGAGCTACACAGATGAGGGGCGGAGCTACACAGGACCTGCAGACTGCTACAGGGGAGGAAGTGCTGCTCCAGATCCTTCCAGCCGGACGGTATTAGGTGAGTGAGAAAGTGTGTGTGTATCTATCTATGAGTGTGTAGGGCCCGTAATGGAGGGGGGAGCGCAAAATGTGAATACATTCCACTTTTGTGGGAGTTATGAGTAAGCTGTGCTACTACTGGGGGTGTTATGCGTAAGCTGTGCTACTAGGGCGTTATATGTAAGTAGTGCTACTACTGGGGCGTTATTTGTAAGCAGCGCTACTACTGGAGTGTTATGTGTAAGCTGCACTACTGTGAGTGTTATGTACTGTAAAAGCTGCGCTACTATTGGGGCTTTATGTGTAAGTGGCGCTACTACTGGGGCGTTATGTATAAGTGGCACTACTACTGGGGGCGTTATGTGTGAGCGGCGCTACTACTGGAGGCATTATGCGTAAGTGGCGCTACTACTGGGGGCATTATGCGTAAGTGGCGCTACTTCTGGGGGCGTTATGTATAAGCGGCACTGCTACTGGGGGTGTTATGTATAAGCGGCGCTACTACTGGGGGTGTTATGTATAAGCGGCGCTACTACTGGGGGAGTTATGTATAAGCGCCATTACTTCTGGGGTGTTATGTATAAGCTGCATTACTACTGGGGCATTATGTTTAAGCGGCGCTACTACTGGGGGCGTTTTGCATAAGCGGCGCTACTACTGGTGGCGTTATGTATAAGCGGCACTAATACTGGGGGAGTTATGTAAAAGCGGCACTACTTCTGGGGTGTTATGTATAAGCTGCATTACTACTGGGGGCATTATGTGTAAGCGGCGCTACTACTGGGGGCGTTATGTATAAGTGGCACTACTTCTGGGGTGTTATGTATAAGCTGCATTACTATGGAGGTGTTATGTGTAAGCGGCACTACTACTGGGTGCGTTATGTATAAGCGGCGCTACTACTGGGGGCGTTATGTATAAGCGGCACTACTACTGGGGGCGTTATGTATAAGCGGCACTACTACTGGGGGAGTTATGTATAAGAGGCACTACTACTGGGGGAGTTATGTATAAGCAGCACTACTACTGGGGGAGTTATGTATAAGCAACATTACTTCTGGGGTGTTATGTATAAGCTGCATTACTACTGGAGGCGTTATGTGTAAGCGGCGCTACTACTGGAGGCGTTATGTATAAGCGGCACTACTACCGGGGGAGTTATGTAAAAGCGGCACTACTTCTGGGGTGTTATGTATAAGCTGAATTACTATTGGGGGCGTTATGTATAAGCAGCACTACTACTCGGTAGTTATGTATAAGCGACACTACTTCTGGGGCGTTATGTATAAGCAGCACTGCTACTGGGGGTGTTATGTATAAGCTGCATTACTACTGGGAGAGTTATGTATAAGCAGCATTACTACTGGGGGAGTTATGTATAAGTGGCACTACTACTGGGGGAGTTATGTATAAGCGACACTATTTCTGGGCTGTTATGTATAAGCTGCATTACTACTGGGGGCGTTATGTGTAAGCGGCGCTACTACTGGGGGCGTTATGTGTAAGCAGCGCTACTACTGGGGCGTTATGTATAAGCTGCGCTACTACTGGGGCGTTATGTGTGAACTGCACTTCTGTGAGTGTTATGTATAAGCGACACTACTACTGGGGCGTTATGTGTAAGCAGCGCTACTACTGGGGGCGTTATGTATAAGCGGCACTACTACTGGGGGAGTTATGTAAAAGCGGCACTACTTCTGGGGTGTTATGTATAAGCTGCATTACTACTGGGGGTGTTATGTATAAGCAGCACTACTACTCGGCAGTTATGTATGAGCAGCACTACTACTCGGCAGTTATGTATAAGAGACACTACTTCTGGGGCGTTATGTATAAGCAGCACTACTACTGGGGGCGTTATGTATAAACAGCAGTACTACTGGGGGAGTTATGTATCAGCTACACTACTTCTGGGGTGTTATGTATAAGCTGCATTACTACTGGGGGCGTTATGTATAAGCAGCACTACTACTGGGGGCGTTATGTATAAGCAACACTACTACTGGGGGCGTTATGTATAAGCAGCACTACTACTGGGGGAGTTATATAAAAGCGGCACTACTTCTGGGGTGTTATGTATAAGCTGCATTACTACTGGGAGTGTTATGTATAAGCTGCACTACTACTGGGGGCGTTATGTATAAGCGACACTACTTCTGGGGTGTTATGTATAAGCTGAATTACTATTGGGGGCGTTATGTATAAGCAGCACTACTACTGGGGGTGTTATGTATAAGCTGCATTACTACTGGGGGAGTTATGTGTAAGCAGCATTACTACTGGGGGCGTTATGTATAAGTGGCACTACTACTGGGGGAGTTATGTATAAGCGACACTACTTCTGGGGTGTTATGTATAAGCTGCATTACTACTGGGGGCGTTATGTGTAAGCGGCGCTACTACTGGGGGCGTTATGTATAAGTGGCGCTACTACTGGGGCGTTATGTATAAGCTGCGCTACTACTAGGGCGTTATGTGTGAGTTGCACTTCTGTGAGTGTTATGTATAAGAGAGACTAATACTGGGGCATTATGTGTAAGCAGCGCTACTACTGGGGGCGTTATGTACAAGCTGCGCTACTACTGGTGGCATTGTGTGTATAAGCAGCATCACTACTGGAGGCATTATGTGTATAAGCAGCACCACTACTAGAGGCATTATGTGTATAAGCAGCACCACTACTAGAGGCATTATGTGTGTAAGCAATGCCACAACTGGGGTTGTCATGTGTAAGTGGCACCACTTATGGGGGCATTATGTGCATAAGCAGCACTATTACTTGCGGTGTAATGTGAATAAGACTCTGCTACTGTGTGGCATAATTTGAAAAGGGGGTACTATTGTGTGGCCACACCCCTTCCTTGTGAGACAACACCCCTTTTTTGATGAGCGCTGTCCATTTGTAAAGTAAGGGAGGGTGCAAATTTATAGTTTTCAGGGGGGGCGCCGAACACCCTAGTACCGGCCCTGGTGGTAGTAGACCCTTTTAGGTAAAGAAGAAGAACTGCAGAGTATAAGTGGGAAAGTCATAAGGTCTGTATAATGCAACAACCATCAGAATTGTAATATGCTTTGTATAATACTGTACATTAGTGATGTGCACCGGACATTTTTCGGGTTTTGTGTTTTGGTTTTGGATTCGGTTCCGCGGCCGTGTTTTGGATTCGGACGCGTTTTGGCAAAACCTCACCGAAATTTTTTTGTAGGATTCGGGTGTTTTTTACAAAAAAAACTAAAAAACAGCTTAAATCATAGAATTCGGGGGTCATTTTGATCCCATAGTTTTATTAACCTCAATAACCATAATTTCCACTCATTTCCAGTCTATTCTGAACACCTCACAATATTATTTTTAGTCCTAAAATTTGCACCGAGGTCGCTGGATGGCTAAGCTAAGCGACACAAGTGGCCGACACAAACACCTGGCCAATCTAGGAGTGGCACTGCAGTGTCAGGCAGGATGGCACTTCAAAAAAATTGTCCCCAAACAGCACATGATGCAAAGAAAAAAAGAGGCGCACCAAAGTCGCTGTGTGACTAAGCTAAGCAACACAAGTGGCCGACACAAACACCTGGCCCATCTAGGAGTGGCACTGCAGTGTCAGGCAGGATGGCACTTCAAAAAAATTGTCCCCAAACAGCACATGATGCAAAGAAAAAAAGAGGCGCACCAAGGTCGCTGTGTGACTAAGCTAAGCGACACAAGTGGCCGACACAAACACCTGGCCCATCTAGGAGTGGCACTGCAGTGTCAGGCAGGATGGCACTTCAAAAAAATTGTCCCCAAACAGCACATGATGCAAAGAAAAATTAAAGAAAAAAGAGGTGCAAGATGGAATTGTCCTTGGGCCCTCCCACCCACCCTTATGTTGTATAAACAGGACATGCACACTTTAACGAACCCATCATTTCAGCGACAGGGTCTGCCACACGACTGTGACTGAAATGACTGGTTGGTTTGGGCCCCCACCAAAAAAAGTAGCAATCAATCTCTCCTTGCACAAACTGGCTCTACAGAGGCAAGATGTCCACCTCATCATCATCCTCCGATTCCTCACCCCTTTCACTGTGTACATACCCCTCCTCACAGATTATTAATTCGTCCCCACTGGAATCCACCATCTCAGGTCCCTGTGTACTTTGTGGAGGCAATTGCTGCTGGTGAATGTCTCCACGGAGGAATTGATTATAATTAATTTTGATGAACATCATCTTCTCCACATTTTCTGGAAGTAACCTCGTACGCCGATTGCTGACAAGGTGAGCGGCTGCACTAAACACTCTTTCGGAGTACACACTGGAGGGAGGGCAACTTAGGTAGAATAAAGCCAGTTTGTGCAAGGGCGTCCAAATTGCCTCTTTTTCCTGCCAGTATACGTACGGACTGTCTGACGTGCCTACTTGGATGCGGTCACTCATATAATCCTCCACCATTCTTTCAATGGTGAGAGAATCATATGCAGTGACAGTAGACGACATGTCAGTAATCGTTGGCAGGTCCTTCAGTCCGGACCAGATGTCAGCACTCGCTCCAGACTGCCCTGCATCACCGCCAGCGGGTGGGCTCGGAATTCTTAGCCTTTTCCTCGCACCCCCAGTTGCGGGAGAATGTGAAGGAGGAGATGTTGACGGGTCACGTTCCGCTTGACTTGACAATTTTCTCACCAGCAGGTCTTTGAACCTTTGCAGACTTGTGTCTGCCGGAAAGAGAGATACAACGTAGGTTTTAAATCTAGGATCGAGCACGGTGGCCAAAATGTAGTGCTCTGATTTCAACAGATTGACCACCCGTGAATCCTGGTTAAGCGAAGTAAGGGCTCCATCCACAAGTCCCACATGCCTAGCGGAATCGCTCTGTTTTAGCTCCTCCTTCAATGTCTCCAGCTTCTTCTGCAAAAGCCTGATGAGGGGAATGACCTGACTCAGGCTGGCAGTGTCTGAACTGACTTCACGTGTGGCAAGTTCAAAGGGTTGCAGAAACTTGCACAACGTTGAAATCATTCTCCACTGCGCTTGAGTCCTGTGCATTCCCCCTCCTTTGCCTATATCGTGGGCAGATGTATAGGCTTGAATGGCCTTTTGCTGCTCCTCCATCCTCTGAAGCATATAGAGGGTTGAATTCCACCTCGTTACCACCTCTTGCTTCAGATGATGGCAGGGCAGGTTCAGGAATGTTTGGTGGTGCTCCAGTCTTCTGTACGCGGTGGCTGAATGCCGAAAGTGGCCCGCAATTCTTCGGGCCACCGACAGCATCTCTTGCACGCCCTGTCGTTTTTTAAATAATTCTGCACCACCAAATTCAATGTATGTGCAAAACATGGGACGTGCTGGAATTTGCCCAGATGTAATGCACGCACAATATTGCTGGCGTTGTCCGATGTCACAAATCCCCAGGAGAGTCCAATTGGGGTAAGCCATTCTGCGATGATCTTCCTCAGTTGCCGTAAGAGGTTGTCAGCTGTGTGCCTATTCTGGAAAGCGGTGATACAAAGCGTAGCCTGCCTAGGAACGAGTTGGCGTTTGCGAGATGCTGCTACTGGTGCCGCCGCTGCTGTTCTTGCTGCGGGAGGCAATACATCTACCCAGTGGGCTGTCACAGTCATATAGTCCTGAGTCTGCCCTGCTCCACTTGTCCACATGTCCGTGGTTAAGTGGACATTGGGTACAACTGCATTTTTTAGGACACTGGTGACTCTTTTTCTGAGGTCTGTGTACATTTTCGGTATCGCCTGCCTAGAGAAATGGAACCTAGATGGTATTTGGTACCAGGGACACAGTACCTCAATCAAGTCTCTAGTTGGCTCTGAATTAACGGTGGATACCGGAACCACGTTTCTCACCGCCCAGGCTGCCAAGGCCTGAGTTATCTGCTTTGCAGCAGGATGACTGCTGTGATATTTCATCTTCCTCGCAAAGGACTGTTGGACAGTCAATTGCTTACTGGAAGTAGTACAAGTGGTCTTTTGACTTCCCCTCTGGGATGACGATCGACTCCCAGCAGCTACAACAGCAGCGCCAGCAGCAGTAGGCGTTACACTCAAGGATGCATCGGAGGAATCCCAGGCAGGAGAGGACTCGTCAGACTTGCCAGTGACATGGCCTGCAGGACTATTGGCTTTCCTGGGTAAGGAGGAAATTGACACTGAGGGAGTTGGTGGTGTGGTTTGCAGGAGCTTGGTTACAAGAGGAAGGACTGCTTCCACTGTCACCCAAAGTTTTTGAACTTGTCACTGACTTATGATGAATGCGCTGCAGGTGACGTATAAGGGAGGATGTTCCGAGGTGGTTAACGTCCTTACCCCTACTTATTACAGCTTGACAAAGGCAACACACGGCTTGACACCTGTTGTCCGCATTTGTATTGAAATAATTCCACACCGAAGAGGTGATTTTTTTTGTATTTTGACCAGGCATGTCAATGGCCATATTCGTCCCACGGACAACAGGTGTCTCCCCGGGTGTCTGACTTAAACAAACCACCTCACCATCAGAATCCTCCTTGTCAATTTCCTCCCCAGCGCCAGCAACACCCATATCCTCATCCTGGTGTACTTCAACAGTGACATCTTCAATTTGACTATCAGGAACTGGACTGCGGGTGCTCCTTCCAGCACTTGCAGGGGGCGTGCAAATGGTGGAAGGCGCAAGCTCTTCCCGTCCAGTGTTGGGAAGGTCAGGCATCGCAACCGACACAATTGGACTCTCCTTGGGTATTTGTGATTTAGAAGAACGCACAGTTCTTTGCTGTGCTTTTGCCAGCTTAAGTCTTTTCATTTTTCTAGCGAGAGGATGAGTGCTTCCATCCTCATGTGAAGCTGAACCACTAGCCATGAACATAGGCCAGGGCCTCAGCCGTTCCTTGCCACTCCGTGTCGTAAATGGCATATTGGCAAGTTTACGCTTCTCCTCAGACGCTTTTAATTTTGATTTTTGGGTCATTTTACTGAACTTTTGTTTTTTGGATTTTACATGCTCTCTACTATGACATTGGGCATCGGCCTTGGCAGACGACGTTGATGGCATTTCATTGTCTCGGCCATGACTAGTGGCAGCAGCTTCAGCACGAGGTGGAAGTGGATCTTGATCTTTCCCTATTTTAACCTCCACATTTTTGTTCTCCATTTTTTAATGTGTGGAATTATATGCCAGTAACAGTAGCAATGGCCTACTACTATATTTACTGCGCACAACTAAAATGCACCACAGGTATAGAATGTAGATGGATAGTAAACTTAATGAATGACGACACAGAGGTAGGTACAGCAGTGGCCTACTGTACCGTAATGCTATATATTATATACTGGTGGTCACTGGTCAGCAAAACTCTGCACTGTACTCCTCCTATATAATATTATAGTGTTCACTCTAGGAGTGAAAAGGGGCAGGGCGCCGGACTCCGGGGGCACATGTGCGCGCGCGTCCGAAATGGGGGCGCGGCCACGCAAATTAGGGGGCGTGGCCACGCCCACGTCATTTTAGGGGGCGGTGCGGCCCACAGACGCTACTATAGAGAGCGTCTGTGGCCGGCGACGTCACTGTTGGGGGCGTGCCCAGCACCTCCGTCGTTGCTGGGCTTCCCCCAGCCCTCTCCCAATGCGTGAATGGATGCCGCGCGCATGCGCACGGCATCTATACACGCCGGGAGGGCAGGGAGCGGGCGGCTGTTCTAGCAGGGCGCCGGAAAAGGGGCAGGGCGGGTTTTGCCTGCTAAAAAACGGGCAGGGCAAGGCGCGGCGCCCTGCTAAAACAGCCTAGAGTGAACACTAATATTATACTGGTGGTCCCCAGTCCCCACAATAAAGCAGCACACTGAGCACAGATATGGAGTGTTTTTCAGGCAGACAACGTATACTGGTGGTCACTGTCAGCAAAACTCTGCACTGTACTCTTGCTATATAATACAGCTGCTCCCCAGTCCCCACAATTAAGCAGTGTGAGCACAGATATATGCAGCACACTGTGAGCACAGATATGGAGCGTTTTTTTCAGGCAGAGAACGGATAACTGGTGGTCACTGATCAGCAAAACTCTGCACTGTACTCCTCCTATATACAGCTGCTCCCCAGCCCTCCCCACAATTAAGCAATAGTGCACAGCACAATCAAGTTCAACAATAACGGAGAGGACGCCAGCCACATCCTCTCCCTAACATTTCCAATGCACGAGTGAAAATGGCGGCGACGCGCGGCTGCTTATATAGAATCCGAATCTTGCGAGAATCCGACAGCGGGATGATGACGTTCGGGCGCGCTCGGGTTACCCGAGCCATACGGGAGAATCAGAGTATGGCTCGGACCCGTGTAAAAAGGGTGAAGTTCGGGGGGTTCGGTTTCCGAGAAACCGAACCCGCTCATCACTACTGTACATAGAAGGATTCTGTATAGCACACTAGCCACCGTGGTTTTATATTCTAGCCACCAAAACTGTTATCTGATTTTGACACACTAGAATTAGGATTTCGCTGGTCATTCCGAGTTGATCGCAGCAAGCAACTTTTTGCTGCTGCTGCGATCAAGTAGTCCACGCCTATGGGGGAGTGTATTTCAGCTTAGCAGGGCTGCGATCGCTTGTGCAGCCCTGCTAAGCTAAAAAAAAAATTAAAGCAAAAGAAGACTAGGCCTGGACATACTTACCCTGTGCGACGATCTCTGCGATGCTGGGTCCGGCTTTGACGTCAGACATCCGCCCTCCGTTCTGCTGGGCACGCCTACGTTTTCTTCTCCACTCCCCGAAAACGGTCTCCAACGGTCTGGATCCAACAAGGTACGCATTCTTTCTGTCAATCTTCTTGCGGGTGGCTCTGTGACTGCTTTCTTCGTAGGACGCAACGTAACCCGGCGACCCCTGTCGCCAGGCAACGTCGCGCACGCGCAGTGCGGCCGCCACGCTTGACGGACCCGTTCGCACCGCAGCGACAAACCGCTGCGTGCGAACGGGTCGGAATGACCCCCTTCATTGCAAGAGCTACCAAGACTGCGGACTGTTGTATACATTAGCCACTAGTATGGGCTCTTATATTAATTTATTCAGTAACATTTATTTATATAGCACACTCCTATTTACTACTACTTTACAGATAAAAATCAGTCATTTACATCTGTCCATGCCCTCAGTGGAGCTTACAATTTATACTCCTTAACAAATGCACGCACGCACGCACGCACGCACGCACGCGCACGCACACACACACACACACACACACACACACACGAAAAATACAACACAGAAACAAAGGGAATACATATACAATCACAGGCAATACATATACACTCCGCAAAGAGAGCACATGACACCAGTGTTATGAAGCAGCAATGCTAACCACTGTGCCATTCATCTTTGTATACATCAGAATAGGTTTTAAAAGTGGCTAAAAAAATGTTTTATGACTCATTAACTGAAAAATGATGCACGTGAATCTTTGGCCCCTGTCGTGCAATAAGGGTGTCATGCACAGTGATAAGTCTGGGTCAGTACTGAATTGTTATCCTCTAATAAACATGGTAAACATACCTAGCAGGCTCAGCTACATAATTAAACAAAACAAAAAGTAATACTTAGGGGTAAATATAATAGCCTGAGCGAGTTTCCAGTGAGACTGTCTGATGCTTTTAAATGACTGCCCCTACTACACTGGGTAGAAAGTGGTATTAGGGCCAGAAAGGATCTAATTTATGGCATCTACTGTATGTGACAACAAAAAGGTGGAGAGCATACACTTAAGTGACATCCTTTGTGAAACTAGGAAACCTCGTGTAAGGCGAGAGTTGATACTAGATCCAAGTGGGCTAAAGGACCTCTGGCGTCAGGGAGAGGAGCAAGGCCGGCGGGATAGTACTTTCACTATCCACATCAACAACTACTCCCTTTAGTAACCCGGTGGTGAGCGAAGCCCGAAGCGTGGCAAGCGAAGTGAGCCCGCGAGAGTACATTTCGGGTACCATGTGCTGACCATGCTCCTCCCCCTGGTGACGTCAGAGGTCCTTTACCCAACTTGGATTTAGTCATAAACGTAAGGGGAGTGTAGTTTGCAGAAAGTGGTGCACTGCGTCTTTCATTTAAGATACAGTAAGATCACATACTGTATCACCTTAAAATTCTGATTCTCATGCTACAGTAATTGCTAAACCTTTTTTGTTCACCACAAGTTCACTACACTAATCGCAGCAAAAGTGAAAAAAGACTGACACTGTTGCAAAGGGAGATTACAGCTAAAGTGTCATATACATCATTATAAAATTACATTTTAAATTATTTCTTTATTTCAATGGATACATTATGTATGTAGCCAAATGCTTATCACAAATGCATTAAGTAAAACACATTCTTGCATTGCATCTGTCTGACATGTATACATGGCATGTGAAAAATAGGATTTTAATTACCTACCGGTAAATCCTTTTCTCGTAGTCCGTAGAGGATACTGGGAAACCATTTAGTACCATGGGGTATAGACGGGTCCACTAGGAGCCATGGGCACTTTAAGAATTTGATAGTGTGCACTGGCTCCTTCCTCTATGCCCCTCCTACCAGACACAGTCTAGGAAACTGTGCCCGAGGATAAGCTAAATGCCTCAGGATGGGCGCCCTGTGGAATCCAGTGTACCTCACAGAAAGAGATTTAACCATGGTAAGTCTACCATAAATCTCCTTTTCTGCAGCATGGTACACTAGTATTCCATAGGGAATAACATCAGGGATGTCCTAAAGCAGTTCCTCATGGGAGGGGACGCACTGTAGCTGGCACAAGAACCCGGAGTCCAAAGGAAGCATCCTGGGAGGCGGAAGTATCAAAGGCATAAAACCTAATGAACATGTTCACTGAGGACCACGTAGCCGCCTTGCACAATTGTTCTGCAGACGCGCCACGACAGGCCGCCCAAGAAGGTCCAACAGACCGAGTAGAATGGGCCTTAATAGCAGCAGTAGCTGGGAGCCCAGCATGCGCATAAGCTTGTGCAATAACAATTCTAATCCATATGGCCAAGGTTTGCTTATTCGCAGGCCAGCCATGCTTGTGAAAACCAGTACAAAAAGGGTATCTGACCTCCTGAGGGAGGCAGTCCTCTCTACATAAATATACGAAGAGCCCGTACCACATCCAAAGACCGCTCTTTGGAGGACAAACCAGAAAAGATAAAGGCCAGAACCACAATCTCTTGGTTAAGATGAAAAAATTACACCACCTTAGGTAGATAACCAGGGCGAGTACGAAGAACTGCCCGGTCACAGTGGAAAATAAGAAAGGGTGGACGACAGGACAAGGCGCCTAAGTCCGACACCCTCCTAGCAGGTGCAGTACCCAGTAAAAACACGACCTTAAGTGTAAGACATTTAAGATCCACAGACTCAAGAGATTCAAATGGAGACTCTTGTAGGGCATTTAAGACAATAGACAGATCCCATGTAGCCACAGGAGGGACATAGGGATGCTGAATCCGTTAAACACCCTGAGTGAAAGTATGAACGTCAGAATAGACGTAATTTTCATCTGAAACCACACCGACAAGGCAGATATATGAACCTTGAGGGAGGCCAGACCAAGGCCTAAATCCTTGTTGCAGAAAAGCCAAAAGCCTAGAAGTACTGAACGAATAGGCATCATAATTCTTAGCAGCACACCATGTGAAGTAAGAGTTCCAGACCCTGTAATAAATCCGTGCAGAAGCCGGCTTGCGGGCCTTCAACATAATTTCAATAATCGCCTCTGAGAATCCCTTGGTCTTCAGGAGTGAAGCTTCAAGAGCCACGCCGTCAAAGCCAGGTCCGGATAGACACAAGGGCCCTGAAAGAGGAGGTTTGGGCATTGAGGAAGTAGAAGAGGACGCTCTATTGATAGACCCTGCAGGTCTGAGAACCAATGCCATCTGGGCCACTCTGGAGCGACTAGAAGTAGTATTCCTCTTTCTTACTTCCTTGGAACCCTGGCAGGAGTGACACTGGAGGGAACACGTATGGCAGCCGAAAGCTCCATGGAATTGCCAGTGCGTCCACGAACGCTGCTTGAGGATCCCTTTTCCTTGATCCGAAGACAGGAACCTTGTGATTGTGTCGAGACGCCATCAGGTCTACATCTGGTAGGCCCCACTTGTCCCCTAGGAGTTGAAAGACTTCCGGATGAAGACTCCACTCTCCGGCGTGAACGTCCTGACGACTGAGGAAATCCGCTTCCCAGTTGAGGACTCCGGGGATGAACACTGCCAATATTGCTGGCAGATGGCGTTCCGCCCAACGGAGGATTTTTGATACTTCCAGCATTGCCATGCGGCTTCGAGTGCGCCTTGATGATTTATGTACACCATGGTGGCATTGTCTGATTGTACTTAAACAGGCCTGTTCTGTACTAGAGGCAGGGCCAGTGTCAACGAATTGAACACTGCCCGCAATTCCAGAATAGGAATATAATTGTGTTCTGCGCTTGTGATAAAATAAAAGCTGCTCAGATTAAATTGATAACAGTGAAATAGAAAAAACGAGCGCTAATAATATAAAGTGAGTGGCACCTGTGAAAAAAAGGTATTAATTAGATATTTTAAAAACAACTTGTTTACAGCATTTGGTTGGTAATACTCAGATTTGAGCGGGGACTACAAAAACTAACTCTCCCTAGCTTACCAGTTGCCACGGGATTCCTCAGCCTAGATGTTCTCAGGCGGCTGTCCGTGGCTGGCTGTGTGGTAATCACGGCTCTCACCGCTGCGTCCAGCAGGAGAGAGGTAAAGCGGGTACTACCAACCAAATGCTCTAAAAAAGAACTGTAAACAAGTTGTTTTTAAAATATCTAATTAATACCTTTTTTTCACAGGTGCCACTCACTTTATATTATTAGCGCTCGTTTTTCCTATTTTACAGCAATTCCAGAATGTTTATCGGGAGGAGAGATTCCTCCCTGGTCCACCGACCCTGGAGAGAGTGTTGTTCCAACACCGCTCCCCAACCTTTCAGACTGGCGTCCGTTGTAAGGAGGACCTAGTTGGAGATCCAGAAGGGACGGCCCCTGCTCAACCTCCGGAGTAAAGGAGATCATTTGAGACCTGATCCGATGAAGTAGGCCGAACCACTTGTAAAGGATTAACTTCTGCAGAGGGCGGGAATAAAACTGAGTGTACTTTACCATGTTGAAAGCCGACACCACGAGGCCTAATACTTGCATCGCAGAGTGTATCGACACTCTTGGGCGAGAGAGGAAGTATCTGATCCTGTCCTCAAGTTTCAGGACTTTCTCTGGAGACCGAAACAATTTCTGGCTGTGTGTGTCCAGCAGCGCCCCCAGGTTCACCATGCTCCGAGCAGGGACCAGCGAGAACTTTTTCCAGTTGATAAGCCACCCGTGGGCTTGTAGGAAGTGGACGGTCCGTTCCAGATGACTGAGGAGAACCTCTTGGGAGTTCGCCAGGATCAGCAAGTCGTCCAGATACGGCAGGATCCTGATTCCCTGACGACGGAGATGAGCCATCATCACAGCCATTACCTTGGTGAATACCCGAGGGGCCGTGGTCAATCCAAAAGGCTGAGCCTGGAATTGATAATGTAGGTTGTCAATAGCAAACCGCAGATACTGCTGATGCGACATGGCAATAGGAATATGCAGGTAAGCATCCTGTATGTCCAGGGATACCATATAGTCTTCGGGTTCCATGGCCAGTACAATAGAGCGCAGAGTTTCGATACGGAATTTGTACACTCTCACAAATTTGTTCAATGATTTGAGGTTGAGTATAGGCCGGTAGGACCCATTTGGCTTCGGAACTAGAAACAGGGTCGAATAGTATCCCCTGCATTTCTGGGACAGAGGTACCGGCACTACCACTCCTGTGTCCAGGAGGGATTGTACAACCAAGTGTAGAGCTTGCGCTTTTAACGGATCCGCAGGGATAACCGTTGTGCAAAACTGGCGAGGGGGACGTCTCTTGAAAGAGATTGCGTAGCCGTGAGAGACAACCTCCCGCACCCAGTCGTCCAAAGTGGTCTTTAACCAGGCCTGGGTGAACTGCAGAAGTCAGCCTCCCACCCTGGGGTTCCCCAGGGGGAGGTCCGCCCCGCCTAGGATTGTTTGGATTTAGGCTTAGTGGGTTTGGAAGCACGAGCCTGTCGCTGATACGCTTGACCCTTTGCCTTCCCCGGAGGTCGAAAGGAACGAAAGGTAGTACTCTTAGCCTTCGGAGCAGAAGGATTAGTATTTGGGAGACACGCAATCTTGTTCAAATCCTCCACAAAAGGGAGCACCTCCAAGGTCTTTTTGGAGTCCAGGTCCACCTTCCAGGACCTCAACCACATAATTAGACGAGCCAGAATAGACGTAGTAGACGCCTTGGCCGCCATTACACCTGCATCAGTGGCCGCCTCCTGAATATAGTGGGAGGCTGTGGTAATATACGACAGATATTGTCTGGCAGTGTCAGAAAAAGTCCTGAGGCAGCTCATCCTCAATTGCCTGAACCCATGCTTCAATTTCTTTCGCAGCCCAGGAGGCTGCCATAGTGGGTCTATGTACAGCACCTGTAAGGGAGTAAATAGACTTCAGGCATGCCTCCACACGCTTATCCGTCGGTTCCTTCAGTGAGGTGACAGTGGTGACAGGCAGAGATGATGACACCACCAGATGGGCGACATGAGAGTCCACCGGCGGTAGAGTTTCCCACTTGTTACTCAACTCCACAGGGATAGGATAATGAGCTAGCATCTTTTTAGACAGGGAAATTTCTTTCCTGGAGACGACCAGGATTCCTGACGTATGTCAATTAAATGAACAAACTAATGATTTTCCTAATTGCGCAAAGAAAGAACAGTGGTGCAGCTATGAGAAAAAAGGGGATTCTTCACAACAATCCCAATAGCATATATAGAGTACAATTTTTTTTTCTCAAATAAGCGCAGACACATACATATCCTATTAGTCCTTAATCCTTCTTCAATGGAGGAATAGATGACACCACGGTTTAGCTAAAGAAACTTTCAGGCAATAATAGTTCCTTATAGTGCCCAAGCCATTTTAGACGATGTCCACAAACTGGAGAAGATGATGGATCTCAAATAGAAAAAAAGATCATAGTGCAATAACGCCAAAGAATAAAATCCAAGTATTTATTCACACTATACACTCACAATAAATAAAACAAGTAACAGCATATAACCATAAAGATGGTAGACGTAATTCTTAGTCTGGGGACAATGCAGCTAACACGAAAGCCCTCTAAATGGAACAGATCCGGAATATTCCACAGAGAGGTACCACAGCCTGTGTGAGCTGTTACGTTGGACTGGTCGGGTGAGCTGCAAATGGTACCTCTCTGTGGAATAGTCTGGATCTGTTCCATTTAGAGGGCTTTCGTGTTAGCTGCATTGTCCCCAGGCTAAGAATTACGTCTACTATCTTTATGGTTATATGCTGTTACTTGTTTTATTTATTGTGAGTGTATAGTGTGAATAAATACTTGGATTTTATTCTTTGGCGTTATTGCACTATGATCTTTTTTTCTATTTGAGATCCATCATCTTCTCCAGTTTGTGGACATCGTCTAAAACGGCTTGGGCACTATAAGGAACTATTATTGCCTGAAAGTTTCTTTAGCTAAACCGTGGTGTCATCTTTTCCTCCATTGAAGAAGGATTAAGGACTAATAGGATATGTATGTGTCTGCGCTTATTTGAGAAATTTTTTTTGTATGTCAATTAAATGGTCTGAATGTGGTAAGACTACTTTAGCAACCTTCTAACGTTTGAACTTATCAGGTTTCTTAGACGGAGTAGTAGGCTCAATGTCATCATCTATTTGAAGAATTAGTTTAATAGCCTCCACTAGGTAAGGAACATCAACCTGGGTTGTCGATTCCTCATCAGAAGCAACTGTATCAGTGTCTGACGGATCAGTACATTCCCCATCCTCATCGGAAGAATTACCCAAAATATTAGTGGATTGTGAGGAAGAAATGGCCCATTTAGATGACCCCTTGGCCCCAGAGGGGCGTGGGGTAAATTTTTGTATAACCAAAGATTGATTTAATTGTTGTAACTGGGTAGACAGAGTATCCGCCCATGGCGGATTAACTACAGGGACAATATGTGGCTGCAATGGCACAGGAGGTCCCACAGGGGGCGTAAGATGTGTCACAAGTGTAGTCAGCATACTTGAGAACGCTGCCCAAGGTGGGTCCTGATTGGCCACAGGTGCTGCAGGTTGACTGGGTGTATGGCACTCAGCACCTGAACTAGCAGCTAAAACTTCTCACTCAGGTAAATCCATGGCGTCAGTATTGCAGGATGCAGAAGCGTCCGCGGATTTCCCGTCTGTGTGGCAGACATTATAAGGAATGTAGCCTTAGGGCGTAACAGTACAATATAGCCAGACAAACACAATACCTGAAAATAACCCTCTGTGCTGTGTTATGTGACAGTAAACATAGGACACAAAACAGAGGATTTAAGCGGTATGAGGTGACTGAAAAACACAGAAAAAATACCAAAATGTATATTCTGTGTAACACTATATATGGGACCCTGACGAACCTAGCCCCTCAGGGTACAGAATATAGTGATAGCAATATGTGATACAGGAGAGTGGGATCCCACACAACAGCTACAGGCACACTCAGTCACGGGTGGTCTTCAGTATGCCGGCGATCGGGCTCCCGGCGACCAGCATACTGGCGCCGGGAGCCCGACAGCCGGCATACCGACACTTATTCTCCCTCGTGGGGGTCCACGACCCCCCTGGAGGGAGAATAAAATAGTGTGGCGCGCGTAGCGCGGCGAGCGCAGCGAGCCCGCAAGGGGCTCATTTGCGCTCGCCACACTGTCGGTAAGCCGGCGGTCGGGCTCCCGGCGCCGGTATGCTGGTCGCCGGGAGCCCGACCGCCGGCATATCGTAGTGAACCCCTCAGTCACGTGTACAATGTAGAAGTTATTACATATAAACAATAAAACTGCACTGGACTAGTAATACTATATATAAATATGTATAGGTACAGATATAACAATGCACAGTAGATACTGGATGTATTTCACAGAATACTTGTACTAAATATTCAGATAAAAGTAAACTTGTTCTTAACTAACACTGTCTAAAATGACATGTAGAATACTTAAGTGCCTGTAAATGCACAGCGCTGATGAGGCAGGCAGCTTTACAGAGGAGACAGAGCCCTGCAGTCACGGAGATCAGCCCAGCTAGTAATGAAGATGGCGCCAAAATCTCTGTCAGGGAGTGAGGGAGAGTGAACTGCAGCTCCAGGGCGGGAACACCAGCAGTAGATGGCGCCCGGAGCTGGGGGAGGGGCTACAGGTCAGCGCTTTATCCCCTATGCTGGTCCTCACCAACGGGTACTGTGGAGCCTATACCAAACGGATTTTAGTAAATCCGACCTGTGCTCCCTTGCCCTGTTGGATACAGTGTGGTCCCTGTGCATTACAGTGTCCATGTTAGCGGTGCGGCCCGTCTCCTGGGACTGCGACCGTATCGATTACCGGCGGGTCCCACCTGGGGGACCCTCTTACGTCCAACCTGATGTGCAGCTGCGCGATCCTGGAGAGCATCAGCGGTGGTGTGCCTGATGACCGGTCCGCCTCCGCTGCAAGCACCCGGCCGCGGGAGTATGCAGCGCTGCTGGGGGAAGAGATGGCCACTGCAGAGAATGTCAGAATGACAAACAGTGCTGCGGCCCTTGAAGTCTTCTTAAAAAGCTGTTTTCAGGGCTGCCTAGCGCAGCCCCACTTGTTAGCTGCCAGCTCTGCAGGCACCAACTTACAAATTGAGCTCCAGTGTCTGGAGGCGGGGTTACAGAGGAGGTGGTGCAATGCATCCTGGGAACAGTCAAAGCTTTAGCCTGTTGGTGCCTCATCTCAAGATCCAACTCTACACCCGATGTTATTCCCTGTGGAATACCAGCATACCCCGCTGCAGAAAAAGGTTATAAAATAGTTGTCTTTCAATTAGGTGCAGCCATAACTAGAATGGGAAGGGGGAAGAGGGCACGCAGGGCATAATGTAGCCCGGGCTCCCCTTTGTCATGGGGCTGCCCTGCCAGAGGACACTGATATCAATAGCTTTCCCTCTTATGCAGCAGCAGAACCAGGCAGCCACAATGCGAGCAGGATAGGAGGGTGAAGAGAGCTGTAAATGACACAGGGATCCCTGATCTCCTCCTGCCTGCCTGGGTGTCTTGAGTCCTGTGTAACCTGTTATCTAGTGTACAGAGGGAAAAGGTAGCAGGTGCACTATCTCACACTAGCTCAACCTGTAGTAACCAGAGGCACTTAGCATATTCCTGGCCAGGGCTATGAGCTAACCCACCGCATCAAGGTAGCCTCTCATTGGGTAAGTCCCTAACACTAACTATAGGGGTTCAGGTCTGGGGGGCAGGACACCCCAGAGCCACCCAGCCAGACAACCCCAGGGCATCGCAGGAGTGATAAAAATATAGGGTTAAAGAGGTAGGAGCAGCTGTTGCTGCATGTGTGAATAATGTGAGGAGTAAAGGAAAATTATGTGAAGGTGTTACATATATATATAAAACAGACTATAAGTGCCATGGAGTGATGAAATAGTGTTAAATTGCGGTGCCCCAGGGACATCCAGCCACGGCAGGCACAGGGAGCCCCGCACCCCAGAGAATTTCCCCCATTATGGACTGCCATATTAGTGTGAGATAGTGCACCTGCTACCTTTTCCCTCTGTACACTTTACTAAGTCTCAAGCAGAGAAGCACCTCACTACCTAATTAAGGTGTGCAAATTAGGGCCCTTTTCCCTCTGTAACTGATGTATTCATACATTTTTGAAGGTAGGAGACACCTTCACCCTAATTTAGCACCCTGCCCCACCCACCCCTCTGATTTTAAATAGTCCAACACTCTAGCCTTTACATTTGGAATGAGCACACTGAGGTAAGACTCCTACATTTTGTTTAATATGGCAGTCCATAATGGGGGAAATTCTCTGGGGTGCGGGGCTCCCTGTGCCTGCCGTGGCTGGGTGTCCCTGGGGCATCGCAATTTAACACTATTTCATCACTCCATGGCACTTATAGTCTGTTTTATATATATGTAACACCTTCACATAATTTTCCTTTACTCCTCACATTATTCACACATGCAGCAACAGCTGCTCCTACCTCTTTAACCCTATATTTTTTATCACTCCTGCGATGCCCTGGGGTTGTCTGGCTGGGTGGCTCTGGGGAGACCTGAACCCCTATAGTTAGTGTTGGGGACTTACCCAATGAGAGGCTACCTTGATGCGGTGGGTAAGCTCATAGCCCTGGCCAGGAATATGCTAAGTGCCTCTGGTTACTACAGGTTGAGCTAGTGTGAGATAGTGCACCTGCTACCTTTTCCCTCTGTACACTTTACTAAGTCTCAAGCAGAGAAGCACCTCACTACCTAATTAAGGTGTGCAAATTAGGGCCCTTTTCCCTCTTTAACCTGTTATCTAATCAGGGTCTAGAGCAAGACCTGATGGCATTATTAAACTATTAGTTTAAATCTATATATTTAAATTTTAGGAGGGACAAAATGCTCTCTACCTGGAATTCCTTGCCAAGTTTTTTTTTTTTTTTTAGAGAAGGTACTGACTTATTTTTTTTATTTTTTTCTGAAGGTACTTAGCACTTATTAAAAATGGGTGGTGCCGCGATTGAGAATCTCATTCGGTGTGTGTCGTGCATTATGTATGCTCACCTGGAACAACAGTCCGAGTGTGAATACATCCGGCTGCCCTGGAAGCCCAGGTAACTGATCTATAGCAGACCGTTACGTGACTGAGAGCGATTCACAATCTCGAGCAAAGTTTAGACAGAACGGTGGAGGAGTTGCAGGGGGGAACACTGGTAGACGAGTACGATCAGGTAGGCAGCTGGGTCACGGTTAGAAGGAAGAAGAAGAGGGGGAGGGGGGACATCTCCGATCTGCTAAACCCCAACAAATTCGCCCGACTGGACGAAGACTGTGAGGATGGCAGTGAGGAAATGACGGAGCCGGAGGAGACTGTTCCCTCTAGCAACCAGAGGAGCGGTCCCTCCGGTACAGATGGGAAAAAAGATAGTGAGGTACATAGTCAGATTGTGGTGGTAGGGGATTCTATTATCAGGAGGACAGACAGGGCAATCTACTACCAGGACCATGATCGCCGTACAGTCTGTTGTCTCCAGGGTGCTCGGGTACGGCACATCGCGGACCGGGTAGATAGATTGTTGGGTGGGGCTGGAAACGACCCGGCAGTCTTGGTGCACGTCGGCACCAACGACAAAGTTACTGGTACGTGAGATGTCCTTAATAAAGACTATAGGGAATTAGGCCAGAAACTTAAGGGCAAGGACATCTAGGGTAATATTCTCTGAAATATTACCAGGGAGGTAAATATGTGGCTTAGAGACTGGTGTAGGAAGGAGGGGTTTGTGTTCTTGGAACACTGGATGGACTTCTCAGTCAGGCGCCATCTTTTTTGTCGCGATGGATTGCACCTGAATGAGGAGGGGGCTGCCGTGCTGGGGGGCAGGATGGTTAGAACGTTGGAGGAGCTATTAAAGTAGGAGCCTGGGGGGAGGGTTTAGCTAGGAACTATGGGTCAAACAGTGAGTACAGTAAAGATGGGGGTAGCAAACAAAATAAGATTTTAAACCTACCAGTAAATCTTTTTCTCCTAGTCCGTAGAGGATGCTGGGGACTCCGTAAGGACCATGGGGATAGACGGGCTCCGCAGGAGACATGGGCACCAAGAAAGAACTTTAGGTATGGGTGTGCACTGGCTCCTCCCTCTATGCCCCTCCTCCAGACCTCAGTTAGAGAAACTGTGCCCAGAGGAGACGGACAGTACGAGGAAAGGATTTTTGTTAATCCAAGGGCAAGATTCATACCAGCCCACACAATCCACACCGTATAACTTGGGATGTACGAACCAGTTAACAGTATGAAAACAACACAGCATCAGTCCGAGACTGAGGAAAACTGTAACATAACCCTTATGTAAGCAAAAACTATATACAAGTCTTGCAGAAGTAGTCCGCACTTGGGACGGGCGCCCAGCATCCTCTACGGACTAGGAGAAAAAGATTTACCGGTAGGTTTAAAATCTTATTTTCTCTTACGTCCTAGAGGATGCTGGGGACTCCGTAAGGACCATGGGGATTATACCAAAGCTCCCAAACGGGCGGGAGAGTGCGGATGACTCTGCAGCACCGACTGAGCAAACAGGAGGAACTCCTCAGCCAGGGTATCAAACTTGTAGAACTTTGCAAAGGTGTTTGAACCCGACCAAGTAGCAGCTGGGCACAGTTGTAATGCCGAGACCCCTCGGGCAGCCGCCCAAGAAGAGCCCACCTTCCTAGTGGAATGGGCCTTAACCGATTTTGGTAACGGCAATCCAGCCGTAGAATGAGCCTGCTGAATCGTGTTACAGATCCAGCGAGCAATAGTCTGCTTGGAAGCAGGAGCGCCAACCTTGTTGGCTGCATACAGGACAAACAGTGCTTCTGTTTTCCTGACCCTAGCCGTTCTGGCCACGTAAATTTTCAAAGCCCTGACCACATCAAGGGACTCGGAATCCTCCAAGTCTTGCGTAGCCACAGGCACCACAATAGGTTGGTTCATATGAAAAGATGAAACCACCTTAGGCAAGAATTGAGGACGGGTCCGCAATTCCGCTCTATCCATATGGAAAACTAGATAGGGGCTTTTATGAGACAAAGCCGCCAATTCCGACACTCGCCTAGCCGAAGCCAAGGCTAACAACATGACCACTTTCCAAGTGAGGTATTTTAAATCCACCGTTTTAAGTGGTTCAAACCAGTGCGACTTAAGGAAACTCAACACCACGTTAAGGTCCCAAGGCGCCACCGGAGGTACAAAAGGAGGCTGGATATGCAGCACTCCCTTCACAAAAGTCTGTACTTCTGGGAGAGAAGCCAATTCCTTCTGAAAGAAAATGGATAGGGCCGAAATCTGAACCTTAACGGAGCCTAATTTTAGGCCCAAATTCACTCCAGTTTGTAGGAAGTGAAGGAAACGGCCCAGATGGAATTCTTCCGTAGGAGCATTCCTGGCCTCATACCAAGAAACATACTTCCGCCATATACGGTGATAATGTTTAGCTATCACGTCCTTCCTAGCCTTTATCAGAGTAGTAATGACCTCATCCGGAATTCCCTTTTCCGCTAGGATCCAGCGTTCAACCGCCATGTCGTCAAACGCAGCAGCGGTAAGTCTTGGAACAGAAAGGGCCCCTGTTGTAACAGGTCCTGTCTTAGAGGAAGAGGCCACGGATCTTCTGTGAGCATTTCCTGCAGATCCGGATACCAGGCCCTTCGCAGCCAATCTGGAACAATGAGAATTGTCTGTACTCCTCTTTTTCTTATTATTCTCAACACCTTGGGGATGAGAGGAAGAGGAGGAAACACATAGACCGAATGGAACACCCATGGTGTCACTAGGGCGTCCACTGCCACCGCCTGAGGGTCTCTTGACCTGGCGCAATACCTCTGTAGTTTTTTGTTGAGGCGGGAGGGGGCAGTCCCCACTGACTTGCAATCTGTGCGAAGACTTCCTGATGAAGTCCCCACTCTCCTGGATGTAGATCGTGTCTGCTGAGGAAGTCTGCTTCACCAGTTGTCCACTCCCAGAATGAACACTGCTGACAGTGAGCCTACATGATTTTCCGCCCAGCGAAGAATCCTGGTGGCTTCCGCCATTGCCACTCTGCTCCTTGTGCCGCCTTGGAGGTTTACATGAGCCACTGTGGTGATGTTGTCTAACTGGATCAGAACCGGTAGGTTGCGAAGCAAAGTCTCTGCTTGACGAAGGGCGTTGTATATGGCCCTCAGCTCCAGGACGTTGATGTGAAGACAAGTTTCTTGACTTGACCAAAGACCTTGGAAGTTTCTTCCCTGTGTGAATGCTCCCCAACCTCGGAGGCTCGCGTCCGTGGTTACCAGAATCCAGTCCTGAATGGCGAACCTGCGACACTCTAGAAGATGAGCACTCTGCAGCCACAACAGGAGAGACACCCTGGCCCTGGGGACAGGGTGATCAACTGATGAATCTGTAGATTTGACCCGGACCACTTGTTCAGTAGGTCCCATTGGAAGGTCCTCGCATGGAACCTGCCGAAGGGAATGGCCACGTAAGATGCCACCATCTTTCCCAGGACTCGAGTGCAGTGATGCACTGACACCTGTTTTGGCTTCAGTAGGTCCCTGACCAGAGTCATGAGTTCCTGGGCCTTTTCTATCGGAAGATAAACCCTTTTCTGGTCCGTATCCAGAATCATGCCTAAGAAGGTCAAACGAGTCGTAGGAACCCACTGTGACTTCGGGATATTGAGAATCCAGCCGTGTTGCTGTAACACCTTCAGTGAAAGTGACACGCTGTTCAACAACTGCTCTCGTGATCTCGCTTTTATGAGGAGATCGTCCAAGTACGGGATAATTGTGACACCCTGCTTGCGCAGGAGCACCATCATTTCCGCCATTACCTTGGTGAAAATCCTCGGGGCCGTGGAAAGCCCAAACGGCAACGTCTGAAATTGGTAATGACAATCCTGTACCGCAAATCTCAGGTACGCCTGATGAGGTGGATATATGGGAACATGAAGGTATGCATCCTTTATGTCCAGGGATACCATAAAATCCCCCCCCCCCCCTTCTAGGCTGGCGATGACCGCTCTCAGCGATTCCATCTTGAACTTGAACCTTTTCAAGTATAGGTTCAAGGATTTTAAATTTAAAATGGGTCTGACCGAACCGTCCGGTATCGGGACTACAAACAGGGTTGAGTAATACCCCCTCCCTTGTTGAAGCAGGGGAACTTTGACCACCACCTGTTGAAGACACAATTTGTGAATTGCATTTAAAACTATCTCCCTTTCTGGGGGAGAAGCTGGTAGGGCCGATTTGAAAAACCGGCGAGGAGGCACCTCTTCGAATTCCAGCTTGTAATCCTGGGAAACAATTTCCATTGCCCAGGGATCCACCTGTGAGTGAACCCAGATGTGGCTGAAAATTCGAAGACGTTCCCCCACTGGGGCGGACTCCCTCAGCGGAGCCCCAGCGTCATGCAGTGGATTTTGTAGAGGCGGGGAGGACTTCTGCTCCTGGGAACTAGCTGTGGTTGGCAGCTTTTTCCCTCTGCCCTTACCTCTGGCAAGAAAGGACGATCCTCGTACTCTCTTGTTTCTATTTGACCGAAAGGACTGCATTTGATAATGTGGCGCTTTCTTAGGCTGTGAGGGAATATAAGACAAGAAATTTGATTTACCTGCCGTAGCTGTGGAGACCAGGTCCGAGAGACCTTCCCCAAACAATTCCTCACCCCTGTAAGGTAAAACCTCCATATGCCTTGTTGAGTCGGCATCACCCGTCCATTGCCGGGTCCATAGGACTCGTCTAGCAGAAATCGACATAGCGTTGACTCTAGAACCCAGTAGGCCAATGTCTCTTTGAGCATCCCTCATATACAAGACAGCATCTTTAATATGACCCAGGGTCAATAAAATAGTATCCTTATCCAGGGTATTAATTTCCGCCGATAAGGTATTTGTCCACGCTGCTACAGTGCTACAAACCCAAGCCGACGCTATCGCCGGTCTGAGTAAGGTACCAGAATGTGTGTAAATGGACTTTAAGGTAGCCTCCTGCTTGCGATCAGCAGGATCCCTGAGGGTAGCCGTATCTTGGGATGGCAGTGCTACCTTTTTGGATAAGCGTGTCAACGCTTTATCTAACCTTGGGGAGGATTCCCACCGTATCCTGTCCTTAGTCGGGAAAGGATGCGCCATAAGAATCCTTTTGGGAATCTGCAGTTTCTTGTCTGGAGATTCCCAAGCCTTTTCAAATAACTCGTTCAGCTCATGAGAAGGGGGAAAGGTTACCTCAGGTTTCTTTTCCTTATACATGTGTACCCTCGTGTCAGGGACAGGGGGTTCCTCTGTGATATGCAAAACATATTTTATTGCAATAATCATATATTGAATACTTTTAGCCAATTTTGGTTGTAACTTTGCATCATCGTAGTCGACACTGGAGTCAGAATCCGTGTTGGTATTAGTGTCTACTATTTGGGATAGTGGGCGCTTTTGAGACCCCGAAGGTCCCTGCGACATAGGGGTAGGCAGGGCTTGACTCCCTGCATGTTCCCTGGACTCAGCTTTGTCCAACCTTTTGTGCAATTCCAACCAGGCAGGTGTCGGTGTTGCCGATGGAGACACCACACTCATTTGCTCCACCTCCTCCCTAGGAGAGCCTTCTACCTCAGACATGCCGACACATGCGTACCGACACACCATACACTCAGGGAATCCTCTTATCTGAAGACAGTTCCCCCACAATGCCCTTTGGAGAGACAGAGAGAGAGTATGCCAGCACAAACCCAGCGCTAATGACCCAGGAAAAAACACAATATGTTTACACAGATAGCGCTGTTATCATCTATTTTGCGCCAAATTATGTGCCCCCCCCCCCCCTTCTTAAAAACCCTCTTTCACCGTGGTAAGCAGGGGAGAATCCGGGGAGCTTCCTCTCAGCGGTGTGCTGTGGAGAAAATGGCGCTGGTGAGTGCTGAGGAACAAGCTCCGCCCCCTCAGCGGCGGGCTTCGGTCCCGCTGAAAAATTTCAAAAAACGGGCGGGGGTCTCATATATACAGTGCCTAGCCTGTATATTACTATTTAAGCCAGATTTGGAGGTCCTTTTTGCTGCCCAGGGCGCCCCCCTTGCGCCCTGCACCCTTACAGTGACTGCCGTGTGTGTGTGCTGTGTGGGAGCAATGGCGCACAGCATTACCGCTGTGCGTTACCTCTATGAAGATCTGAAGTCTTCTGCCGCCTCTGAAGTTTTCTTTCTTCACATACTCACCCGGCTTCAATCTACCGGCTCTGCGAGGAGGATGGCGGCGCGGCTCTGGGACAAACTGCGAGGGTGAGACCTGCGTTCCGTTCCCTCTGGAGCTAATGGTGTCCAGTAGCCTAAGAAACAGAGCCTATCATTAAAGTAGGTCTGTTTCTCTCCCCTCAGTCCCTCGAAGCAGGGAGTCTGTTGCCAGCAGGCTCCCTGAAAATAAAAAAACCTAACAAAATACTCTCTTTTCAGGAAACTCAGGAGAGCTCCCTGTAATGCACCCAGTCTCCTCTGGGCACAGTAATAAACTGAGGTCTGGTGGAGGGGCATAGAGGGAGGAGCCAGTGCACACCCATACATAAAGTTCTTTCTTGGTGCCCATGTCTCCTGCGGAGCCCGTCTATCCCCATGGTCCTCACGGAGTCCCCAGCATCCTCTAGGACGTAAGAGAAAATGGGGGTGGAGAAGGGGGGAGGTAAAGATCAGCTGGCAAGGGCAAGGATATTTACATGGGTATTGACCCAGGAATTACACTGGAATTACTGACACAGGAATAATCCAAGGTATTCCACATTTATTACATATTGACGACTATGGTTCAGCAGTACGGCATATAGAAAATAATGTCCATTGCACAAGAGAAAATACTTACATCAGGGGCGGTTTGGAAAGACTTATTAGGACAAACAGAAATAGTAGTGAGGAAGGCTGTATTAAGTATGATGGGGGTGGAAAGGGAGGGAAGAGAGCAATAGTCGGTAAGAGTAATTCTAGAAAGGCACTTTTAAATAAAGATACAATACCATTAAAATAAACGAGGAAGGGAAATATTAAGCTAAAATGTATGCTTGCGAACGCAAGAAGCCTTTCAGGTAAAATGGGGGAATTGGAATGGCTTGCATCAAAGTATCAGTATGATATTATAGGTATTACGGAAACATGATGGGACGACTCTCACGACTGGGTTGCAAATTTAGAGGGATATTCTCTTTTCAGGAGGGATAGGGCCACCAAAAGGGGAGGAGGGGTATGTCTCTATGTTAAACCATCTCTAAAACCAAACTTAAAAGAGGTTATTTATGAGGAAATTGGGGATAACGTGGAGTCCCTGTGGGTTGAGATCACAAGTGAGGGCATTATTATTATTATTACATTTTATTTATAAGGCGCCACATGTGTTTCGCAGCGCCGTACAAAGGACAGTACAGGGAGACAAAACATAGCATTACAGTAAATAAATAACAGAAATAGAGTACAGGTAACAGAGCACCACATGTTCTCAAGACATAATACAGCTAAGATGTAAGTATTGATGGAGTGATCATCGTACTGCTAGAGGCTGGTGGCCATATATGGAGATGAGCCTTTACTAGCAGGATAAAGATGGTCGTTGAGTAGGGGAGAGCTGCGAGTGAAATGTGTAGAGACGAGGGCTTAGATAACAAGAGGAAAGAGGGCCCTGCTCTGAAGAGCTAACAATCTAGTGGGGAGGGGGGACAGACAGATGACAAGAGGTGCAGGCATGTGGGAGGTAGCCTGATGGCAGTATGCAAGCAAAGCTGAGATGTTCAGGGCATGAGGCAGAGGGGTGGAGGCGCGGCTTCAGCACTGTGTTCTGCATCGGGAGGGTATGCTTTGATGAATAGGTAGGTTTTTAGTGCCCGTTTGAAGCTTTGCAAGGTTGGGGAGAGTCTAATGGAGCGGGGGAGTGCGTTCCACTGAAGGGGTGCAGCACGGGCAAAATCCTGAACTTTTGATGGGAGCAAGCGAGGCCAGTGAGGAGAACATTGCAGTAGTCAAGTCGTGAGATGACCAGTGAGTGGATGATGAGTTTAGTTGCACTCTGGGAGAGATATGGCCTGATACGAGCAATGTTGCGTAGCTGGAAATGACAGGATTGTGCCAGAGCTTGGATGTGGGTTGCAAAGGCGAGGGAGGAGTCAAGAGTGATGCACAAGCAGCGGAGTTGGGGAACGGGGGAGATGGTAGTGTTGTCAACAATCATGGAGATATTGGTCGGGGTGTTGCTCTGGATGGAGGGAAGATGATGAGTTTAGTTTTGTCCATGTTGAGCTTTAGAGAGCGTTCAGACATCCAGGAGGAGATTGGGGAGAGGAAGCTTGAAACCTGAGAGGACAGAGGGGGAAAGATCAGGAGAGGAGAGGTAGAGTTGTGTGTCATCAGCATAGAGGTGGTATTGAAGGCCAAATGAGTTAATGATCGCACCCAGGGAAGAGGTGTACAGGGAGAACAGAAGGGGTCCAAGGACAGAACCCTGAGGGACACCAACAGGAAGGATGGAAGGGTGTGAGGTGGTGCTGGAGGCAGACACAGAGAAGCCGCGGTTAGGGAGGTAAGAAGAAAACCAGTCAAGGACAGTGCTAGAGAGGCCAGCGTTTTGCAGTGTGCGGAGGAGGAGAGGATGATCTACGGTGTCAAAGGCAGCAGAGAGGTCCAGAAGGATGAGCAGAGAGAAGTGGCCCCTGGATTTGGCCGAAAGCAGGTCATTGGTGACTTTCACTAGGGCAGTCTCAGTTGAGTGGAGTGGGCGAAACCAGATTGTAGTGGATCGAGGATGGAGTTGTCAGAGAGGTAGCTTGTGAGACGGCTGTAGACTAGTCGTTCAAGTAATTTGGAGGCGAAAGGGAGAAGAGAGATGGGGCGGTAGTTAGTGGGTGATGAGGGGTCGAGGTTGGGTTTTTTGAGAATAGGTGAGACCAGAGCATGTTTGAATGGCGAGGGGAAGATGGCGATAGAGAGGGACAGGTTAAAGGGGTGAGCAAGGTGGGAGCAGGCAGTGGGGGAAAGGGAGCGGAGAAGACGGGAGGGAAAAGGGTCCAGGGGGCAGGTGGAGGGGGGGGGGGATAAAATGAGGGAGTGGACTTCCTTTTCTGAAGTGGGACAGAAGGAGGACAGGGTGGGATAGATGGAGGGGAGGGATAAAGGGGGCAGGGGGGTAGCAGAGGGGTGACGGCGGGAGATGTCGTGTTGGATGTCCTCAATTTTGGAGATGAAGAAGGAGGCAAAGTCAGCGGCAGTGAGGGAGGATGGGAGGGGAGGAGGAGAGGGGCGAAGGAGAGTGTTGAAAGTTTCAAAGAGACGGCGTGGACAGGAGGACTGAGAAGAGATGAGTGCTTGGAAAAAGGATTGCTTGGCGAGGGAAAGAGCAGAGCTGTAGGAGGAGAGGATAAACTTGAAATGGAGGAAGTCCGGCAGAGAGTGAGATTTCCTCCTGGAGCGTTCAGCGGAGCGTGAGCATTTTTGTAAAAAACGTGGTCGTTTGGTGTGCCAGGGTTGGGGTTTGGAGCGGCGGAGGGGGACAGAGGAGAGGGGGGCTACAGAGTCGAGAGCAGCGGTTAGGGAAGAGTTATAGAAGGAGGCTGCCTGGTTGGGACAAATTATAGTGGAAAGAGGAGATAGGAAAGTCTCGAGGGAGGACATGAAAGTGCGGGTTGAGAGACCCGAGATTGCGTCTGGTGGTGGTGGGTCTGGGCGTGGAGAGGAGGAAGGAGGATGAGAGGGTGAAAGAAATTAGATGGTGGTCAGAGAGAAGGAAGGAAGAGTTTGAGAAATCAGAGAGATCACATGAAGACAAGGTCGAGGGAGTGGCCGAGATTGTGAGTAAGGGTGGAGGTCCATTGAGAAAGTCCAAAGGAGGTGGAAAGGGCGAGAAGATTAGTGGAAGCAGCATTAGTGATGTCAATAGGGATGTTAAAGTCACCGAGGATGGCAGAGGGTAGGTCGGAGGAGAGAAAGTGGGGAAGCCAGGCAGCAAATTTGTCAAGGAAAGGTGAACAGTGGCCAGGGGGGCGGTAGATCACTGCCACAAGGAGGTGAATGGGGTAGAAGAGGCGGATAGTGTGGACCTCGAAGGTGGAGAAGGTGAGGGAGGGCTCAGGTGGGATGACACGAAAGGTGCAGTTAGGGGAGAGAAGGATGCCCACGCCTCCACCCTGGCGACCATCAGGTCTGACTGTGTGGGTGAAGGAGAGGCCTCTGTAGGAGAGGGCAGCAGGGGAGGTGGTGTCAGAGGAGGAGAGCCAGGTTTCAGTGATGGCGAGAAGGTTAAAAGAGTGGGAGATGAAGAGGTTGTGGATAGTTGGCAGCTTGTTGCAGATTGATCTAGCATTCCAGAGTGCACAGGAGAAAGGAAGGGAGGGACAGGGGAGATAGGGATAAGGTTGGCTGGGTTCTGAGTGTTTGTGGGTGATTTGGAATTTGGGGGTGAGACCTGGCAGTGAGGATTGGTATGTGACAGGATCGAGGAGCCATAATTTGGTACAGTAGTGTTCAGAGGAATAGGTCAAAGCTAGCAATACCCCTATACATGATTTTCTATAATTCAGTCAGATCAGAAATGGTAGGAATGGTACTACCTCCAGCTGGGTACCAGTAGTTAGCGGAATACCACAAGTGTCCATACTCGGCCCGCTATTGTTCAATATATTTATTAACGATCTAGGAATTGGCCTGGAAAGCACAGTATCATTCTTTGCAGATGATACTAAACTGTGTAAGGTAATTAATTCGGAAATCGATGTGGCGTCTCTACAGAATGACTTGTTTAAACTTGAAACTGGGCGTCTTAATGGAGAATGAGTTTCAATATAGAAAAATGCTAAATTATGCATTTTGGGATAAAAAAAAAACAAACTTGCATCCTACACATTAAATGGGGAAAATATAGAGGTAACAGTAGCAGAAAAAGATTTGGGGGTGATTATAGATAATAGACTTAATAACAGTACACAATGTCAGAATGCTGCAAAGAAGGCAAATAAGGTGCTTGCATGCATAAAACGACGCATTAAGACAAGGGACGAGGATGTAATCCTGCCGCTGTACAAATCATTGGTACGTTCGCACTTGTAATATTGTGCTCAATTTTGGGCAACATATTATAAAAAAGATATAGGGGAACTCGAAAGAGTTCAAAGGCGAGCTGCTGAATTGATAAAAGGGTTAGAGGCACTGGAGTACGAGGAAAGGTTTACTAGATTAAATATGTATAAACTAGAAAAGAGGCGTCTAAGAGAAGACATTATTAATATCTTCAAATATGTAAAGGGTCATTACAAGGAGTTAGCATGGGATTTGTTTATCAAAAGAACTCTGTATAGGACACGTGGGCACTTGCTGAGGCTAGAGGAGAGAAAATTCCATACACAACATAGGAAAGGGTTCTTCACAGTAAGGGCAATAAAGATTTGGAACTCCCTGCCGGGGAAGGTAATAATGGCGGATTCTGTAAATGCATTTAAAAACGGACTGGACAAGTTTCTAACTAAAAAAAGTATCCAAGGCTATAGCATTTAAGATATTGACAATAACTATCTGGGAGTGGTAAGAATCATAGTTGTTAATTGGTACTAAACCAATACTTCAGCAGGTGCATTATAAGGTGCACAACTTGACTCAGAATACAGGTTGAACTCGATGGGCATTTTGCCTCTATTCAACCTCATTAACTATGGTACCACGGCCCTCATTCCTAGTTGTTCGCTCGCTAGCTGCTTTTAGCAGCAGTGCAAACGCTAGGCCGCCTCCCTCTGGGAGTGTACCTTTGCTTAGCAGAAGTGCGAACGAAAGGATCGTAGCATTGCTACAAAAAAAGATTGTGCAGTTTCTGAGTAGCTCGAGACTTACTCTTACCAATTAAATAGTTCAGCACAGGTGATGCCAATCATTTATTAAGAGGAAAGTTCAGGTAGAGAGCATTTTGTCCCTCCTGAAATGAGTAATGTTGTAATGTATGCACAATCTAATATGCCCCCCCCCCCCCCCCTTCCACCTGGCCCTGTTGGGGGCTATATCATCACTATCAAGACTCCTTGTTCTTCTTTACGTTGAAGATAGTTCTAAATGACACTGGCTGTCTGTTTGGGGCCATTTGTCCCTGGTGACGTTTAAACCCTGCCAACATATTCACTGCCGACCATCTGATGTCGATTGTCTACCTTCTTACTCAATCTACCATCCAGATACCCAATAAAACATCACTAGCACAGCTGAGCCATGCTCGGACTCCTGGTGATGCTGAAAGGCATTGGTAATGCAGAACTTATTGCTTCACCAGGCTAGTGTGGAAGCAAATGTACACGCTGGTGCAGTGCCCTGAAGCATGGGCTTGGGCATCTAATTCCACTTTCATTTACGAAAAAAGAAAAAAAAAAAGATTAATTTTAAAAGATATAAACAGATAATGAAAAAAATAACTTTTCATTGTTTTCCCCAAAAAATTATTTCAATGAATAAACCATTTGTTTCTGCTGTAATCCTTCTTACATAGGCTTCTATCACTAGATGTAGGGAGATTTAGGACTCATCTCCTATAATAAATACACCCTTTAAAGTGAGTTATAAACTTTGCTGTACATTAGTTGTTCCTTTACATATGTAGTTTCTACAAATTAAATAAAAAGCACTCTGCTAATTGCATTTATGCAGCGACGGAAAATAAAACAATATTGCATTTATAACTTCATAGTTAATCACATTAAAACAGCATTTATTTGGTAAACAGACTGAGATAATAGACTATAGAACGCCACAGAACATAGCAGTATTCCGATAATCATCACTCACAAAGCCATGCATCTTCTTGTCCCAACCGCTAATTGTTCCCTAGTACAGCAACACTGATAACTGCCCATGTATAATAATCATCTTATGTACTCAAGTCCATCTAGGAATAATAACCTGCCTAATGTATTGTCTAATACACCAATAACAAGTATAGTACCCCAGGAATCTTACCTTCTCCTTTGAGATCATGTGGAAAACCAATGACAGCTGTTTCTGGTACATCAGGATGTTCATCCTGCAAAAGAGATTGAGAAATCCACCAAACAGTTTTATAGTAGGTACATGGTCATGTTCTGTATACAGCATGCCGTGTTTTGTTTTGGGTTATTTTATACATTCATATATCATATATTAAGTACATGTATTAGATTTCTGGAGAGGTAATAACTAAGGTCTGGCTGTGGGATCATACTAAAGGCTCATTCACATGGATATATTTTCCCATGTGTGATCTGCTGTAATCCGCATGTAGAGCCCAAGACTGCACACTAAACAAAATGAATTGCAATATGCTTAAATCTGCAGAGACCGCTGTATGGAGAAATGCTATACGATTTATCTTCCTCTAAATCCCACTTCCTCCCATGACTTCCGGCAGAAACCACTGGAGCTATTCATGGCACCCTTAGCTTGTAGATCAGTGGTTCTCAAACTCGGTCCTCAGGACCCCACACAGTGCATGTTTTGCAGGTAACCCAGCAGGTGCACAGGTGTATTCATTAATCACTGACACATTTTTAAAGGTCCACAGGTGGAGTTAATTATGTCACTTGTGATTCTGTGAGGAGACCTGCAAAACATGCACCGTGTGGGGTCCTGAGGACCGAGTTTGAGAACCTGTGTTGTAGATGATGACGTGTTGTGTGGGAACTGTGCCACCTCAGTGAATACTAGTATAAACTTCTCCATTACAGTTCAGGTTTTAAGGAAATTCATGCTTGAATCCAGGTGGTTAAAACAAATTGACAGAGGTACTAATAAAGTCACCTGTGCTCAAGAATGGATATCATTATTGAGCTACAAGTGACCGCATATTCAAGGCTTTAAAGGCATGTTGGGCTCTCTTCTCACTAAACATTTTGAAACTTCCCTCTAAAGGTGCCCATACACTTATGCAACTTCTCTGAGGGAGAAGTCGCATAAGATTTCCTTTGAACTGCCCGGCAGCAGGATTGCATACGACACATCCTTTTGCATACTTTGTATCGTATGCGAACCCAGCCATGCCTGCGGGATCAGACATATCTATAGTGCAGTACTTCCGATCTAGGGGCTCTGATCCAATGCTCATGGGACCGCGCATCGGATCGGATCAGAGGTAAAGCACATGCGATTTGCCCGTTTTCATCCGATTTATCAGCCCGAAACGTCGGAATCGGATGAAATCGGGCAAAATCGTACTAGTGTATTGACACCTTTAGTGTGGCGTGAAAAGAACTCAGGGATGAGGGATCTCACCTAGCCCTGTGACATATGGAGTAATGAAGATCTCTGCCACCTAAGGGACTTCCAATGATCAGCAGATAAAAAGCACGGTCTCTGAGGACCATGAGCATGTTGCACAGATTTTGGCACTATGCGTATGCACCTTTTAAAAAACAAAAATACCATAGTGCCATAACAGCCCAAGACTAGTTCCACTGTATAAGAATAAGTGCAGTATATAAAATGTTTTTAAGCAGTAGAAAGAAACAGTTAAATTATCATATAATGTGTCACTGGGTTCATACCAAGTGTGTGCTCCCATGCAGTACCATGCACAAAAAAACAAGCATTTGCTGGGAATATGAATTGAAAATTCGGAATTGAATTAAAATAAAATTTGTGGTGCTAATTTGCCATGAAAACGGTTTGCAGGTCCTAGCTTGCACCTAATTCAAATGTCCCTTGGTGTTAAAAAGATATATATATATACAGGTTGAGTATCCCTTATCCAAAATACTTGGGACCAGAGATATTTTGGATATCAGATTTTTCCGTATTTTGGAATAATTGCATACCATAATGAGTTATCATGGTGATGGGACCTAAATCTAAGCACATAATGCATTTATGTTCCATATACACCTTATACACCCAGCCTGAAGGTCATTTTAGCCAATATTTTTAATAACTTTGTGCATTAAACAAAGTGTGTCTACATTCACACAAATCATTTATGTTTCATATACACCTTATACACACAGCCTGAAGGTCATTTAATACAATATTTTTAATAACTTTGTGTATTAAACAAAGTGTGTGTACATGGAGCCATCAAAAAACAAAGGTTTCACTATTTCACTCTCACTCAAAAAAGTCCGTATTTCGGAATATTTGGATATGGGATACTCAACCTGTGTGTATATATATATATATATATATATATATATATATCTATATCTATCTTTGTAATTTTTACTATCCACGTTCTGTAATAATTTGCACTGGTTTACAGCTGTGAGATCTCGCATAGTAATTATTAGCAAATGTTAACTAGAGGTTATATTTACATACACCCCACACTAACAAAAAATTTGTACTGCTGCTTTTTCACTGCAAAAATGATTTTAGTTGCGCCACTATTTAGCAATTCTCTTGCATGTCTGCAATGTTTTTCTCTGCTTCACCATCAGTCTAGCGATGCTGGCAGCGGCGCACACCGCGTAATACCGTGATTTGCAGTTGTCATTTTGGCTACGCCTCTCCCAGACACCTGTGAATTACAAATCCTGCATTTGCCCCTGATTGGTGATGTATGCCTGCAGGGAGGAGAAGTCTTCCCAGCTTTGCATGCATCCCATTGTCAGGGATAAGGAATATAATGTGTTGCCTGTTCATCTGCTTTATACATAAGTTTGGATACTGTAGCAGATGTATAGAACAATTATTTTCCTATACAGACACAATTTAATTAAAATTATGACGTTATACATACCAAAGCATCTTCAATCTCAGCAGTGCCAAGCCGGTGCCCACTGATGTTTATCACATCATCCATTCTTCCTGTTATCTGATAATAACCTTCCTTTGACCGGTATGCTCCATCTCCAGTAAAATAATATCCTAGAAGATTTGATAAATAGTGTGTAATACCAAATACAATAAGTAATCTACTCCATAAATGATTCTTTAATCAGTGTGAATGGTAGAAATAAGCCTGTAACAGTCTTGTATATGCAGATTATTGTTTTTCTTAAAGTGGAACTATAATAATAATAATTCCAAAGATTACTTTGTAACTCTGTGCATGTGGCTGACCCAACACTAGCTGAGCAATACATACAGCACCTCTCTCTTTTATGAATAGATTGTAACGAGGCCACAGTGGGGAATTAGAAATTAGAAAAATTGTAGATTGCGCAGGGTTTAGTCTCCCTTATCCAAAATGCTTGGGACCAGAGGTATTTTGGATATGGGATTTTTCTGTATTTTGGAATAATTGCATACCATAAAGAGATATCATGGTGATGGGACCTAAATCTAAGCACAGAATGCATTTATGTTTCATATACACCTTATACACACAGCCTGAAGGTCATTTTAGCCAATATTTTTTATAACTTTGTGCATTAAACAAAGTGTGTCTACATTCACACAATTCATTTATGTTTCATATACACCTTATACACACAGCCTGAAGGTCATTTAATACAATATTTTTGATAACTTTGTGTATTAAACAAAGTGTGTGTACATTGAGCCATCAAAAAAACAAAAGTTTCACTATCTCACTCTCACTCAAAAAAGTCTGTATTTCGGAATATTTGGATATGGGATACTCAACCTGTAGAGAGATCTAGAAGACTAAGCAGTGAGTAATGGCCTTTATTCCATTGTGAATCAGCTGTACTACTGTATGTGAGTGGGACATATGGATGGGGTCTGGATTTGGTGATATGTCACCAGGTAATAGAAGCAGAAGGAGAGCTGAAATACCAGCGGTCGGAGTCCTGAATGCCGGCTGTTTACCCCACTTGGGTGGTGGTCCATGCCACTACCCAGAGAGGAATAGAAACCTGTGGCGACCGAATTACAGCTAGCACAGTGAGCCAGTGATGGGACACGCTGCGCTCACCGTCGGGATCCCGGCGTCTGTCTCCTGACCGCTGGGATCCCGACCGCCGGGATCTCGTACTGATCCCATTGCTCTTTGCTTACAGACAGGCTTATCAAGGTTGACTGTGCTAATCTTAAAAAGAGGGCTGTGCTAAAGAATAGGCCAGTACAAGTACTAGTAAAACACAAGCTTGATCTATTGATCATTAACCAGTACAGTAATAGTAGTACAGTAATATTGGGTCATCACAGTCTGAAAGACAGCTCACTTAACACCCACCCTCACAAAGAATTAAGGGGGTTATTTAGAGTTGTTAGCAAACCAAAAAAAGTTAGCAATTGGGCAAAACCATGTTGCGCTGCAGGGGGGGCAGATGTAACATGTGCATAGAGAGTTAGATTTGGGTGGGTTAATTTGTTTCTGTGCAGGGTAAATACTGGCTGCTTCATTTTTACACTGCAATTTAGATTACAGTTTGAACACACCCCACCCAAATCTAACTCTCTCTGCACATGTTATATCTGCCCCACCTGCAGTGCACATGGTTTTGCCCATTAGTGTGCTTTTTTGGTTTGCTAACAAGTATGAATAACCACCTATATTAATAATTTACATAGCTGTGCAGACAAGTATTGCACACTCTTAGCAACTTGCAAACATGGGCGCGCAATCATAAATAGTTAATATTAAATAACAAAATACAGAAAAAGCAGCACACCTTTAAATGCAATGAAAAAATAAGAATTTACTCACCGGTAATTCTATTTCTCGTAGTCCGTAGTGGATGCTGGGAACTCCGTAAGGACCATGGGGAATAGCGGGCTCCGAAGGAGGCTGGGCACTCTAGAAAGATTTATGACTACCTGGTGCGCACTGGCTCCTCCCACTATGACCCTCCTCCAAGCCTCAGTTAGGACACTGTGCCCGGACGAGCTGACATAATAAGGAAGGATTTTGAATCCCGGGTAAGACTCATACCAGCCACACCAATCACACTGTACAACTCGTGATACTATATCCAGTTTGACAGTATGAAAAACAACTGAACCTCTCAACAGATGGCTCAACAATAACCCTTTAGTTAACAATAACTATTTACAAGTATTGCAGACAATCCGCACTTGGGATGGGCGCCCAGCATCCACTACGGACTACGAGAAATAGAATTACCGGTGAGTAAATTCTTATTTTCTCTAACGTCCTAGTGGATGCTGGGAACTCCGTAAGGACCATGGGGATTATACCAAAGCTCCCAAACGGGCGGGAGAGTGCGGATGACTCTGCAGCACCGAATGAGAGAACTCTAGGTCCTCCTCAGCCAGGGTATCAAATTTGTAGAATTTAGCAAACGTGTTTGCCCCTGACCAAGTAGCTGCTCGGCAAAGTTGTAAAGCCGAGACCCCTCGGGCAGCCGCCCAAGATGAGCCCACTTTCCTTGTGGAATGGGCATTTACAGATTTTGGCTGTGGCAGGCCTGCCACAGAATGTGCAAGCTGAATTGTACTACAAATCCAGCGAGCAATAGTCTGCTTAGAAGCAGGAGCACCCAGCTTGTTGGGTGCATACAGGATAAACAGCGAGTCAGATTTTCTGACTCCAGCCGTCCTGGAAACATATATTTTCAGGGCCCTGACAACGTCTAGCAACTTGGAGTCCTCCAAATCCTTAGTAGCCGCAGGCACCACAATAGGCTGGTTCAGGTGAAACGCTGACACCACCTTAGGTAGAAACTGGGGACGAGTCCTCAATTCTGCCCTATCCATATGGAAAATCAGATAAGGGCTTTTACATGATAAAGCCGCCAATTCTGACACTCGCCTGGCTGAAGCCAAGGCCAATAACATGACCACTTTCCACGTGAGATATTTTAGATCCACGGTTTTAAGTGGCTCAAACCAATGTGATTTTAAGAAACTCAACACCACGTTGAGATCCCAAGGTGCCACAGGGGGCACAAACGGGGGCTGAATATGCAGCACTCCTTTCACAAATGTCTGTACTTCAGGTACTGAAGCTAGTTCTTTTTGAAAGAAAATCGACAGAGCCGAGATCTGTACTTTAATGGAGCCTAGCTTTAGGCCCATATTCACTCCTGCTTGCAGGAAATGCAGAAATCGACCCAGCTGAAATTCCTCTGTTGGGGCCTTTTTTGCCTCGCACCATGCAACATATTTCCGCCATATGCGGTGATAATGCTTTGCCGTAACATCTTTCCTGGCCTTAATAAGCGTAGGAATGACTTCTTCCGGAATACCCTTTTCCTTCAGGATCCGGTGTTCAACCGCCATGCCGTCAAACGCAGCCGCGGTAAGTCTTGGAACAGACAGGGCCCCTGCTGTAGCAGGTCCTGTCTGAGCGGTAGAGGCCACGGGTCCTCTGAGAGCATCTCTTGAAGTTCCGGGTACCACGCTCGTCTTGGCCAATCCGGAACCACGAGAATTGTGTTTACTCCTCGCTTTCTTATTATTCTCAATACCTTTGGTATGAGAGGCAGAGGAGGGAACACATAAACCGACTGGTACACCCACGGTGTCACTAGAGCGTCCACAGCTATCGCCTGAGGGTCCCTTGACCTGGCGCAATATCTTTTTAACTTTTTGTTGAGGCGGGACGCCATCATGTCCACCTGTGGTTTTTCCCAACGGTTTACCAGCACCTGGAAGACTTCTGGATGAAGTCCCCACTCTCCCGGGTGGGGGTCGTGTCTGCTGAGGAAGTCTGCTTCCCAGTTGTCCACTCCCGGAATGAACACTGCTGACAGTGCTAGTACATGATTCTCCGCCCATCGGAGAATTCTTGTGGCTTCTGCCATCGCCATCCTGCTTCTTGTGCCGCCCTGTCGATTTACATGGGCGACTGCCGTGATGTTGTCTGACTGGATCAGCACCGGCTGGTGTAGGAGCAGGGATTTTGCTTGACTTAGGGCATTGTAGATGGCCCTTAGTTCCAAAATATTTATGTGAAGGGAAGTCTCCTGACTCGACCATAGTCCTTGGAAGTTTCTTCCCTTTGTGACTGCCCCCCAGCCTCGAAGGCTGGCATCCGTGGTCACCAGGACCCAGTCCTGTATGCCGAACCTGCGGCCCTCTAGAAGATGGGCACTCTGCAGCCACCACAGTAGAGACACCCTGGTTCTTGGAGACAGGGTTATTAAGCGATGCATCTGAAGATGCGATCCGGACCACTGGTCCAACAGGTCCCACTGAAAGATTCTGGCATGGAACCTGCCGAAGGGAATTGCTTCGTAAGAAGCCACCATCTTTCCCAGGACCCGCGTGCAGCGATGCACTGATACCTGTTTTGGTTTCAGGAGGTCTCTGACTAGAGATGACAACTCCCTGGCTTTCTCCTCCGGGAGAAACACTTTTTTCTGGACTGTATCCAGAATCATACCCAGGAACAGTAGCCGTGTCGTCGGAACCAGCTGTGACTTTGGGATATTCAGAATCCAGCCGTGCTGGTGCAGCACCTCCTGAGATAGTGCTACTCCCACCAACAACTGTTCCTTGGACCTCGCTTTTATTAGGAGATCGTCCAAGTACGGGATAATTAAAACTCCCTTTTTTCGAAGGAGTATCATCATTTCCGCCATAACCTTGGTAAATACCCTCGGTGCCGTGGACAGTCCAAACGGCAGCGTCTGGAATTGGTAATGGCAATCCTGTACCACAAATCTGAGGTACTCCTGGTGAGGATGGTAAATGGGGACATGCAAGTAAGCATCCTTGATGTCCAGGGATACCATGTAATCCCCCTCGTCCAGGCTTGCAATAACCGCCCTGAGCGATTCCATCTTGAACTTGAATTTTTTTATGTATGTGTTCAAGGATTTCAAATTTAAAATGGGTCTCACCGAACCGTCCGGTTTCGGTACCACAAATAGTGTGGAATAGTAACCCCGGCCTTGTTGAAGTAGGGGTACCTTGATTATCACCTGCTGGGAATACAGCTTGTGAATTGCCGCTAGCACCGCCTCCCTGTCTGAGGGAGCAATCGGCAAGGCAGATTTTAGGAACCGGTGGGGTGGAGACGCCTCGAATTCCAGTTTGTACCTCTGAGATACTATTTGAAGGATCCAGGGATCCACCTGTGAGCGAGCCCACTGATCGCTGAAATTCTTGAGGCGGCCCCCCACCGTACCTGGCTCCGCCTGTGGAGCCCCACCGTCATGCGGCGGACTTGGAAGAAGAAGCGGGGGAGGACTTTTGCTCCTGGGAACCTGCTGTTTGTTGCAGCCTTTTTCCCCTACCTCTGCCTCTGGACAGAAAAGACCCGCCTTTTCCACACCTGTTTTTCTGGGTCCGAAAGGACTGAACCTGATAAAACGGCGCCTTCTTAGGCTGTGAGGGGACATGGGGTAAAAATGCTGACTTCCCAGACGTTGCTGTGGAAACTAGGTCCGAGAGACCATCCCCAAATAATTCCTCACCCTTATTTGGCAACACTTCCATGTGCCTTTTAGAATCTGCATCTCCTATCCACTGGCGAGTCCATAAGCCTCTCCTAGCAGAAATGGACAATGCACTTACTTTAGATGCCAGTCGGCAGATTTCCCTCTGTGCATCTCTCATATATAAGACTGAGTCTTTGATATGGTCTATGGTTAGCAGGATCGTGTCCCTGTCTAATGTGTCAATATTTTCTGACAGTTTATCTAACCACGCAGCGGCAGCACTGCACATCCAAGCTGACGCAATAGCTGGCCTAAGTATAATGCCTGAGTGTGTATATACAGACTTCAGGATCGCCTCCTGCTTTCTATCAGCAGGTTCCTTGAGGGCGGCCGTATCCGGAGATGGTAGTGCCACCTTTTTAGACAAACGTGTGAGCGCTTTATCCACCTTAGGAGGTGTTTCCCAACGTGACCTATCCTCTGGCGGGAAAGGGAACGCCATTAGTACCTTCTTAGGAATTACCAATTTTTTATCAGGGAAAGCCCACGCTTCTTCACATACTTCATTTAATTCATCTGATGGGGGAAAAAATAAGAATTTACTTACCGATAATTCTATTTCTCATAGTCCGTAGTGGATGCTGGGGACTCCGTAAGGACCATGGGGAATAGCGGCTCCGCAGGAGACTGGGCACATCTAAAGAAAGCTTTAGGACTAACTGGTGTGCACTGGCTCCTCCCCCTATGACCCTCCTCCAAGCCTCAGTTAGGATACTGTGCCCGGACGAGCGTACACAATAAGGAAGGATTTTGAATCCCGGGTAAGACTCATACCAGCCACACCAATCACACCGTATAACTTGTGATCTGAACCCAGTTAACAGTATGATAACAGAGGAGCCTCTGAAAAGATGGCTCACAACAATAATAACCCGATTTTTGTAACAATAACTATGTACAAGTATTGCAGACAATCCGCACTTGGGATGGGCGCCCAGCATCCACTACGGACTATGAGAAATAGAATTATCGGTAAGTAAATTCTTATTTTCTCTAACGTCCTAAGTGGATGCTGGGGACTCCGTAAGGACCATGGGGATTATACCAAAGCTCCCAAACGGGCGGGAGAGTGCGGATGACTCTGCAGCACCAATTGAGAGAACTCCAGGTCCTCCTCAGCCAGGGTATCAAATTTGTAGAATTTAGCAAACGTGTTTGCCCCTGACCAAGTAGCTGCTCGGCAAAGTTGTAAAGCCGAGACCCCTCGGGCAGCCGCCCAAGATGAGCCCCTTTCCTTGTGGAACGGGCTTTTACAGATTTTAGCTGTGGCAGGCCTGCCACAGAATGTGCAAGCTGAATTGTACTACAAATCCAACGAGCAATAGTCTGCTTAGAAGCAGGAGCACCCAGCATGTTGGGTGCATACAGGATAAACAGCGATTCAGATTTCCTGACTCCAGCCGTCCTGGAAACATATTTTCAGGGCCCTGACAACATCCAGCAACTTGGATTCCTCCAAGTCCCTAGTAGCCGCAGGCCCCACAATAGGTTGGTTCAGGTGAAAACGCTGGAACCACCTTAGGGAGAAACTGAGGACGAGTCCTCAATTCCGCCCTGTCCGAATGGAAAATCAGATAAGGGCTTTTACAGGATAAAGCCGCCAATTCTGACACGCGCCTGGCCCAGGCCAGGGCCAACAGCATGACCACTTTCCATGTGAGATATTTTAACTCCACAGATTTAAGTGGTTCAAACCAATGTGACTTTTGGAACCCAAACTACATTGAGATCCCAAATTGCCACTGGAGGCACAAAAGGAGGCTGTATATGCAGTACCCCTTTTACAAACGTCTAAACTTCAGGGACTGAAGCTAGTTCTTTTTTGGAAGAAAATTGACAGGGCCGAAATCTGAACCTTAATGGACCCCAATTTCAGGCCCATAGACACTCCTGTTTTCAGGAAATGTAGGAATCGACCCAGTTGAATTTCCTCCGTCGGGCCTTACTGGCCTCGCACTACGCAACATATTTTCGCCAATTGTGGTGATAATGTTTTTGCGGTTACATCCTTCCTGGCTTTTGATCAGGATAGGGATGACTTCATCCGGAATGCCTTTTTTCCTTCAGGATCCGGTGTTCAACCGCCATGCCGTCAAACGCAGCCGCGGTAAGTCTTGGAACAGACAGGGTCCTTGCTGGAGCAGGTCCCTTCTTACAGGTAGAGGCCACAAATCCTCCGTGAGCCTCTCTTGAAGTTCCGGTTACCAAGTCCTTCTTGGCCAATCCGGAGCCACGAATATAGTGCTTTCTCCTCTCCATCTTATCAATCTCAGTACCTTGGGTATGAGAGGCAGAGGAGGGAACACATACACTGACTGGTACACCCACGGTGTTACCAGAGCGTCTACAACTATTGCCTGAGGGTCTCTTGACCTGGCGCAATACCTGTCGAGTTTTTTAATCATGTGGACGACTTCTGGGTGAAGTCCCCACTCTCCCGGGTGGAGGTCGTGCTGAGGAAGTCTGCTTCCCAGTTGTCCACTCCCGGAATGAATACTGTTGACAGTGCTATCACATGATTTTCCGCCCAGCGAAGAATCCTTGCAGCTTCTGCCATTGCCCTCCTGCTTCTTGTGCCACCCTGTCTGTTTACGTGGGTGACTGCCATGATGTTGTCCGACTGGATCAACACCAGCTGACCTTGAAGCAGAGGTCTCGCTAAGCTTAGAGCATTGTAAATGGCCCTTAGCTTCAGGATATTTATGTGAAGTGATGTATCCAGGCTTGACCCTAAGCCCTGGATATTCCTTCCCTGTGTGACTGCTCCCCAGCCTCGCAGGCTGGCATCCGTGGTCACCAGGACCCAGTCCTGAATGCCGAATCTGCGGCCCTCTAGAAGATGAGCACTCTGCAACCACCACAGGATGGATACCCTTGTCCTTGGTGACAGGGTTATCCGCTGATGCATCTGAAAATGCGACCCGGACCATTTGTCCAGTAGGTTCCACTGGAAAGTTCTTGCGTGGAATCTAACGAATGGGATTGCTTCGTAGGAAGCCACCATTTTTACCCAGAACCCTTGTGCATTGATGCACTGAGACTTGGTTCGGTTTTAGGAGGTTCCTGATTAGCTCGGATAACTCCCTGGCTTTCTCATCCGTGAGAAACACCTTTTTTCTGGACTGTGTCCAGGATCATCCCTAGGAAACAGAAGACAAGTCGTCGGAACCAGCTGCGATTTTGGAATATTGAGAATCCAATCGTGCTGCCGCAACACTACCTGAGATAGTGCTACACCGACCTCCAACTGTTCCCTGGATCTTAGTAAAGACCCGGGGTGCCGTGGACCATCCCTACGACAGCGTCTGAACTGATAGTGACAGTTCTGTACCATAACCTGAGGTACCCTTGGTGAGAAGGGTAAATTTTGACATGAAGGTAAGCATCCTTGATGTCCCGAGACATCATGTAGTCCCCTTCTTCCAGGTTCGCAATCACTGCTCTGAGTGACTCAATCTTGAATTTGAACCTCTGTATGTAAGTGTTCAAAGATTTTAGATTTTAGATTTAGAATCGGTCTCACCGAGCCGTCTGGCTTCGGTACCACAATAGTGTGGAATAATACCCCGTTCCCTGTTGCAGGAGGGGTACCTTGATTATCACCTGCTGGGAATACAGCTTGTGAATGGCTTCCAAAACTGCCTCCCTGTCAGAGGGAGACGTCGGTAAAGCCGACTTTTGGAAACGGCGAGGGGGAGACGTCTCGAATTCCAATATGTATCCCTGAGATATTACCTGAAGGATCCAGGGGTCTACTTGCGAGTGAGCCCACTGCGCACTGAAATTCATTGAGAACGGGCCCCCACCGTGCCTGAGCTTGTAAAGCCCTAGCGTCATACTGAGGGCTTGGCAGAGGCGGGAAAGGGTTTCTGTTCCTGGGATCTGGCTGATCTCTGCAGCCTTTTTCCTCTCCCTCTGTCACGAGCAGAAAAAAGAGGAACCTTTTGTCCGCTTGCCAACAAAGGACTGCGCCTGATAATACGGCGTCTTATTTTGAGAGGCGACCTGGGGTACAAACGTGGATTTCCCAGCTGTTGCCGTGGCCACCAGGTCTAAAAGACCGACCCCAAATGTCCCCTTTTAAAGGCAATACTTCCAAATGCCGTTTGGAATCCGCATCACCTGACCATTTTACTGGTAGAATTGGACAACGCACTTATACTTGATGCCAGTCGGCAATTATTCCGCTGTGCATCATGCATATATAGAACTGCATCTTTTAAATGCTCTATAGGCAATAATATACTATCCTTATCTAGGATATCAATATTTCCAGTCAGGGAATCCGACCATGCCAACCCAGCACTGCACCTCCAGGCTGAGGCGATAGCTGGTCGCAGTATAACACCAGTATGTGTGTAAATACCTTTTTGGATACCCTCCTGCTTTCTATCAGCAGGATCCTTAAGGGCGGCCATCTCATGAGAGGGTAGAGCCCTTGTTCTTACAAGCGTGTGAGCGCCTTATCCCCCCTAGGGGGTGTTTCCCAACGCACCCTAACCTCTGGCGGGAAAGGGTATGCAGCCAATACTTTTTAAGAAATTATCAATTGTTATCGGGGGGAAACCCACGCATCATCACACACCTCATTTTATTTCTCAGATTCAGGAAAACTACAGGTAGTTTTTCCCTCACCGAACATAATACCCCTTTTTGGTGGTACTCGTATTATCAGAAATGTATAAAAACATTTTCCATTGTCTCAATCATGTAACGTGTGGCCCTACTGGAAATCACGGTTGTCTCTTCACCGTCGACACAGGAGTCAGTATCCGTGTCGGCGTCTGTATCTGCCATCTGAGGTAACGGCCGCTTTAGAGCCCCTGACGGCCTATGAGACGTCTGGACAGGCACAAGCTGAGTAGCCGGCTGTCTCATGTCAACCACTGTTTTTTTATATAGAGCTGACACTGTCACGTAATTTTCAACAGTACATCCACTCAGGTGTCGACCCCCTAGGGGGTGACATCACTGTTACAGACACTCTGCTCCGTCTCCACATCATTTTTCTCCTCATACATGTCGACACAAACGTACCGACACACAGCACACACACAGGGAATGCTCTGATAGAGGACAGGACCCCAATAGCCCTTTGGGGAGACAGAGGGAGAGTATGCCAGCACACACCAGAGCGCTATATATATACAGGGATAACCTTATATAAGTGTTTTTCCCCTTATAGCTGCTGTATGTTTTAATACTGCGCCTAATTAGTGCCCCCCTCTCTTTTTTTTAACCCTTTCTGTAGTGTAGTGACTGCAGGGAAGAGCGAGGGAGCTTCCCTCCAACTGAGCTGTGAGGGAAAATGGCGCCAGTGTGCTGAGGAGATAGGCTCCGCCCCCTTTTCGGCGGCCTTATCTCCCGGTTTTTTGTATATTCTGGCAGGGGTTAAATGCATCCATATAGCCCAGGAGCTATATGTGATGTATTTTTTGCCATGTAAGGTATTTCTGTCATGTTTTATTGCGTCTCAGGGCGCCCCCCCCAGCGCCCTGCACCCTCAGTGACCGGAGTATGAAGTGTGCTGAGAGCAATGGCGCACAGCTGCAGTGCTGTGCGCTACCTTATTGAAGACAGGAACGTCTTCTGCCGCCGATTTTTCCGGACCTCTTCGCTCTTCTGGCTCTGTAAGGGGGCCGGCGGCGCGGCTCCGGGACCCATCCAGGCTGGACCTGTGATCGTCCCTCTGGAGCTAATGTCCAGTAGCCAAGAAGCCCAATCCACTCTGCACGCAGGTGAGTTCGCTTCTTCTCCCCTTAGTCCCTCGATGCAGTGAGCCTGTTGCCAGCAGGTCTCACTGAAAATAACAAACCTAAACTAAAACTTTCACTAAGAAGCTCAGGAGAGCCCCTAGTGTGCACCCTTCTCGTCGGGCACAGAAATCTAACTGAGGCTTGGAGGAGGGTCATAGGGGGAGGAGCCAGTGCACACCAGTTAGTCCTAAAGCTTTCTTTAGATGTGCCCAGTCTCCTGCGGAGCCGCTATTCCCCATGGTCCTTACGGAGTCCCCAGCATCCACTTAGGACGTTAGAGAAACTACGGGTAGTTTTTTCTCCCCAAACATAATACCCTTTTTAGTGGTACCTGTATTTATATCAGAAATGTGTAACACCTCTTTCATTGCCTCAATCATGCAGTGAATGGCCTTAGTGGGCATCAGGTTAGACTCATCGTCGTCGACACTGGTGTCAGTATCAGTGTCGACATCTGGGTCTGCGGTCTGAGGTAGCGGGCGTTTTAGAGCCCCTGATGACCTGTGCGACGCCTGGACAGGCACGAGCTGAGAAGTCGGCTGTCCCACATTTGGCATGTCGTCAAATTTCTTATGTAAGGAGTCTATACGTGCACTCATTTCTTTCCATAAGCTCAACCACTCAGGTGTCTGCCCCGCAGGGGGTGACATACCTTCTAAAGGCATCTGCTCCATCTCCACATCATTATCCTCATCAAACATGTCGACACAGCCGTACCGACACACCGCACACACACAGGGAATGCTCCAACAGAGGACAGGACCCACAAAAGCCCTTTGGGGGGACAGAGTGACAGTATGCCAGCACACACCAGAGCGCTATATAATGCAGGGACTAACTGAGTTATGTCCCCTATAGCTGCTTTTTCTATATAATTGTATACTGCGCCTAAATTTAGTGCCCCCCCTCTCTTTTTTACCCTTTTCTGTAGTGTAGACTGCAGGGGAGAGCCAGGGAGCTTCCTTCCAGCGGATCTGTGAAGGAGAAATGGCGCCAGTGTGCTGAGGGAGATAGCTCCGCCCCTTTTCCGCGGACTATTTTCCCGCTTTTTCCTATATTCTGGTAGGGGTATTTTCCACATATATAGCCTCTGGGGCTATATATTGTGGTATTTTTGCCAGCCAAGGTGTTATTATTGCTTCTCAGGGCGCCCCCCCCCAGCGCCCTGCACCCTCAGTGACCGGAGTGTGAAGTGTGTGTGAGGAGCAATGGCGCACAGCTGCAGTGCTGTGCGCTACCTTGGTGAATACTGATGTCTTCTGCCGCCGATTTTCCGGACCTCTTCTTGCTTCTGGCTCTGTAAGGGGGACGGCGGCGCGGCTCCGGGACCGAACACCAAGGACTGGGCCTGCGGTCGATCCCTCTTGAGCTAATGGTGTCCAGTAGCCTAAGAAGCCCAAGCTGGCTGCAAGCAGGCAGGTTCGCTTCTTCTCCCCTTAGTCCCTCGCTGCAGTGAGCCTGTTGCCAGCAGGTCTCACTGAAAATAAAAAACCTAATTTCTATCTTTCTTTCTAAAGGCTCAGGAGAGCCCCTAGTGTGCATCCAACCTCGGCCGGGCACAAAATCTAACTGAGGCTTGGAGGAGGGTCATAGTGGGAGGAGCCAGTGCACACCAGGTAGTCATAAATCTTTCTAGAGTGCCCAGCCTCCTTCGGAGCCCGCTATTCCCCATGGTCCTTACGGAGTTCCCAGCATCCACTAGGACGTCAGAGAAAAGTGTTTTTATCAAATATCCAACAATCAGTACATATTTGTATATATATATATATATATATATATATATATATAATGTGAAGTCAGTCACAAAAAATATGCACAAAATACTTGAATATGTATTGTATATAAAAAATCATGATGAAATAGACTTTATTTCCATATTAGTTTACAAAGCCGAGGAGTGCCTCTCAAAATGTGCTGCTGTACACTGTGCCCTAGAGGTTCGGAGGGGACACCCAGGTACTAGTGCCGGTCAAAACTGCTGGACTATATATATATATATATATATATATATATATATACACACACACACACACACACACACACTCACCATAGGAAAAAACACTGCGCACTCGCAGTCCTTAAAAAGTGAATTGTCATTCAAAACATCACAAATGGCACCAACGTTTCGGGGCCACACCACCCCTTTGTCTAGGCGAATAAGCAAACAAACAAACTCAAAAAACATACCTGGCGCCTTCCATGCGCGTCATGCGTGCATGGAAGGTGCCATGACTGGAGACAGGAAGTACGGAACTCCAACGGGGTGACACTCAGGCGGGCTTCTCACGGCTATAAGGTATGTTTTTTGAGTTTGTCTGTTTACAGTGAGTGGCTATACATTTACAGAAGGCACCGGAGCAGCGAGACCAGTATAGAGGGAGTGCCCGTCCAATAGAGATCTACATCTATCTATCTATCTATCTATCTATCTATCTATCTATCTATCTATCTATCTAATTTATTCATGTATGTGCAGGACTGCAGCCCTTCCCCAGTAAAATCCGTCACTTCAGAGAGCTCAGCTGAGCCAGTTGTAGTCTGTGACTGCACTGACTTCACTGTGACTGGCAGTGACTTCATAATGGAAGAAATTGAAATTTGAGACTTAGGGGTCTATTTACTAAGCCTTGGATGGAGATAAAATGGACGGAGATAAAGTACCAGCCAATCTGCTCCTGACATTTTTCAAACCCAGCCTGTGACATGTCCACTTTATCTCCATCCAAGGCTTATAAATACCCTCCTTAAAAACATCTGAAATTGTGTTAAAAACTGACTCTGAATAAGGCCCGATGCACTAAGCCTAAAGTACCAGCCAATCAGCTACTAACTGCCACATTAGGCTGTGTTTGAAAGATAACAGCTAGGAGCTGATTTTAGTACTGTGGGGGTTATGTACTAAGCAGTGATAAAAGTGGAGAAGTGTGCCAGTGGAGAAGTTGCCCATAGCAACCAATCAGCTGCTCTGTATACTTTTATAGTCTACAAATTATAAATGTTACGTCAATGCTGACTGGTTGCCATGGGCAACTTTTCTGCTGGCTCACTTCTCCACTTTTATCACTGCTTAGTAAATGTCCCCCTGTATCTCTCTCCACTTTATCATTCTCCAAGGCATAGTACATCTGCCCAAGTTTGTACCGTGCAGAGCTAATTTAAAACTTAGTTGTGCCAAATAAAACAAGGAAACTTCAAGTTGTTAGGTCTTACATAGACAATTATTACCTGGATAGGTTTTGAAGTAAGCATCAACAAATCTCTGATGATCCCCATATATAGTTCTGGCCATACCAGGCCACGGTTGTGCGATACACAGCGCACCAGAAACATCATCATCTTCAATAACCTTCCCCTACCAATAGAAACACATTATGCAAAATGTAGATTAGTTGATTAGCTTGATTTGTATAGCATCAACATATCACGTCGAGCTCCAAGAGAGAACATACAAACTCCACCCTCAGTGTCCTGGTTACAATACAGACCATGACCCACAGCACTGTGAAGCAGTAGTGTTATGCACCCTAGCTATGGTACTTTCTAAGAATTACCGATCAGACACTCGTTGTATCGGTCAGGATCCCCAGCTGGGCGGGCATTTGAATTTTATCACCCAACTGTGACGTCAGCACCCCGCAGCACGTATACGGGTGGTTGGTGGACCACCCATACATACTGCCAGATGGCCTGATATATCTGCGGATATGCACATGACATCGTTCACAAACATATGTGGATACATACCCGCCGATGGGCTCATGGTATATTGGCCGTTTGCATGAACGGTCAATATATCGGACAGTCTTATGACTAAAAATTTATTCTTCAACCTGTTTGATAAAGCCACCCCTAACAACTAATACACATACTACTCCCTGCTTTTCTTTTTAATGGCATACTGTACGTGCGGTATAGACAATCTTTAGACAAATACAAGATTTGCTTCTGATTGAGACACATGCACGTATGGGTGTGGTATGCAATGTCGACCACACTTAGGTCGACGGTGTCTAGGTCGACCACTATCGATCGACAGTAAGTAGGTCGACATGTTTTCTAGGTCGACAGGGACTCTAGGTCGACACGTTCTAGGTCGAAATGACAAAAGGTCGACATGAGTTTTTCGTTTTTTTTCTTCATTTTTTTGAACTTTTTCATACTTTACAATCCATGTGGACTACGACTCGGAATGGTAACCTGTGCCGAGAGCAGCGGTAGCGGAGTCAGGCACCTTGCCCGAAGCATGGCAAGCGAAGCGAGCCATGCGAGGAGATACGGTGCACTAATTGGGATCCCGGTCACTGTACGGAGAAAACAACACCAAAAAAAGTGCAAAAACTCATGTCGACCTTCTGTCATGTCGACCTATAGTCCCTGTCGACCTACTTACTGTCAACCAATAGTGGTCAACCTAGACACTGTCGACCTTGCATACCACACCCGCTATAACATGTGCAGAGAGATTTAGATTTGGGTGAGTTAATTTGTTTCTGTGCAGGGTAAATACTGGCTGCTATATTTTTACACTGCAATTTAGAGTTCAGTATGAACACACCCCACCCAAATCTAACTCTCTCTGTACGTTATATCTGCCCCACCGGCAGTGCACATGGTATTGCCCATTAGAGGAAAATGTTGTTTTGCAAATCAGGGCCGGTTCGAGCCCTCTCTGCACCCCGGGCAGGAAATGGGGGCGTGGCTTATTACAGGGGAGTGGTCAGTTACGCCCCCTGTACAGTAGTAGCGCCGCTTAAATGCTGAGAGGTGCGCGATGACGTAATCGCGCACCGCACAGCAAAAGGTCCTCTCCACGAAGGGAAACTAGACGCGTAGCGTCTAGTTCCCTTCACAGGGGGACACAGCGGGCAGCGGAGGGCACAGCAGTAGAAGATCTTGCCATGGTGCGGCGCCCTCCGGAAGGCGGTGCCCCGGGCAAAAGTCCTGCTTGCCCGTGGCAAGATCCGCTACTGTTTGCAGTCAACCATGAAGTAGGCCCATAGTGTACTAAGTACTGTACTTAGGATCAGTATTTTAGTCGCAGAGGAATCAGTAAGATGAGCAGATGAGTATAATGATGCGTGCTGAGGGTCACTCATGTAGGACCTCGGTCTTTGCTATCTTTCGGGGCTATTTGGCATGATTTCAGGATAGGTGTATGTGGACAAATCTGTATGTTGGTATACCATACAACACATAAATATGTGGACTGTGTCTGTACAGAAACGTATGCTGAGAGATAAAAGATCTTTCTTCTTGGCCCATGTCACAAAGAGCACACTTTCAATTCTCACTTACATTTTCATTTAGGAGTGCAGGTATTATTCCGAAGTAAGGTCTCATAGCCATTGCTGGGATGACCTCAGCATCTTGTTCAGAGGGACGGGGGGCAATGCAGATGCCTCCAGTTTCTGTAAAGCAGTATGCACTCATTAGCCAACACTGAAAGTGGAGGAAGTGGCACGTGTTTAAGAGCAATATACAATACACATAAAACCTATTACTACTGGGGGACAGCTGTGAAACTAAGTAGCATTGTTTTGGCACTATGTACCAACTCTCAAGTCAGCCGCAATCCCCTAATACACACATACTGACATATCATAGCCAATAATTACTTTTGGCATTGCACCTACCCAAGCCTTCATTTCCACTTGACTTCTCATCCTGTACCATAAACAACCAGCCTCCTTTGATTGGAGAACAGGAATCAAGCCAACCTCTATATACTCATAGGTGGTTGCTCATCTACATGTGATTTGTTGCCCTGTGCTGCATTCACTGGAAGTGAAGATAGCATGAACAGACCACAGAAGGGTGATCAGTATAGCATAATGACAACCATACTAACAATACTCAGAATAGCGGGCAAATAAAAAATAAATAAAAACAAACTGCATCCGGTACCATGAGTATTGGCGTTGCAATACTGTATAATGAATACTTAGATTTGTTAACCCATGTACTCTTATCCCTTACACCCCACATTGGGGGTAAATGTAATAGCCTGAACTCTGCAGGCATTGGTGGGTTCCCAGCGAGTCTGCCCAATGTTTTAAAGTAGCATTAATTTAAAAGGCAAAACAAGGTTGGGTTTGCCTTTTAAAAGATTGCTACTTTAAAACATCATTATGATTATTTTGCAGGTTTACTTGCCAACACTACATTGCCAACTTGCCAGCAATTTGTGGAATTTGTATGCTGTATATACGCGGTTCCCACTAGGTCAGGAACTGATGTGAATGACTAAATAGTCTCTATAAATGCAGCCTAATACGTGTGCAGGGTTATCTTACTGTGTAGGCACACTGGGCAGCTGCACATGTCCCCACGAATCTAGGGGCCTTTGAACAGGAACGGGGTTAGCCATGGGGGGGATTGGCATCTGACCCTCCAGGCTGTTACCTCTGGAGCTTCTTTACAGCAGTCAGGCAGCATTCTCTACCTGCCTCCCAGGCTGCAGCAAGACACTGATGGCATACTGATTGATTGATTGATTGATTGATTGATTGATTGATTGACTGATGGATTGATTGATTGACTGATTGATGGATAGCTGGAGCTATCCACCAATCAGAGTGCTGACAGCCATTCACTGTATGGAAGCATTTTTTGGGGAAAAAATGCACAAAAACAAGCAGGGCGTTAGTAAATGCGCATACGATTAAGCGTGACTAGAACGCCTGTTTAACGTGACTGCAGCAACAATGAGACAGGACACATCTCTATTATAAAAGTGACAAATGAGTATACAAACATTATTTATATAGAAACTAAGACATACAAACATTGAGATTTTTTTTTCCCCACAATGGGAGAAAAAACAAAGTCATATATATGAGGAAAGAAATCACCGTTAACTTAATTTACTAAATGGTGACATTTATTATATAATCTATGTCTTTAAAATCAGGGCTTTAACTAATAAATAATTTTAATGACAAATGAAACCTCAAATCCCAGAGCCCTTTCATTAAGACAAAAGTAAAAATAATGAGCGGCTGTATTGTAAGCAGCCATTTTTAACAATTAAGTAATCCTCTGCAAAGTGAACTCATTTATCCAGAGGAAGAATTATCCTCTGCCTAACCAGTAAAGAAGTAAAGTGAATATATAAAGAGCTTTGGGGCACCAAATTACTTTTATTACACAGCATTAGGACATGCTGCCCATTATCTGCGTCCTGAGATTACGCTGCTGTAGAACCACAAATCTTAATCATTCTCATTCTGGGCAGATCAAAATTAGATACATTCAGAGATTTCCCCATGTAGGATCCAACTTAATTGGACCCTTTAAAGCCCCATCCTGTGGCCAAATAGCCAATACGACTGTAAGAGGAATAGAAATGCTTCTGTATGAATTTAATGATAGTAAACAAAATTCATCCGTGATCTACCAGAACCACTTAACAAATTAAAAAGATATTAAATAAACCTCGCCAAATTAATTTAACTAAGTACATGCAAATGAGACCCCTCTAATTACCGTAACTTAATCTCTTCTAATCTCCTTAAATGAAGCTCAGCTGTAATTGGTACAGTAGGTCCCTTGGAAGGCATCATTGGTTAATACATAGATGCTTATCCCTTTGCAAGACAGTTAACCCTTTAACAACAAGTGGCATTTCAACTCACTACAGGAACTAAATTATATTTAACTATTTTATTCACAAAATCTGTAGACTATCTTTAATATATACAGTACAAAGCAATTGTCAGAGGAAAATATCCATATAGGGTTGTCATTTTATTTTTAAAGATTATTTTTTTAAATTGGAAGTTTATTTGTTTTTAAACAAAGATTTTACCAAATTAAGTTTCTCCAGTGGATTAAAGATGGACAAAATCTCTAAATAACAGATTTTAAAGGAAGGATGAAGGGGTCACATTTTGTTATCTTTGCAGTGGTATAATTATTATGCTTTATTTATAAAACACTAACATATTACCCAGAGCTGTGCACAAATTATATAATATATAATATAATGACATGAAACAGAAGGTAAAGATTTCCTGTCGTTACGGGTTTGCAGTCTAAAATGTCTATTTTTTTTTTTTTACTTTTGAGTATTTTTTTATATATTGTTATAAACTGCAATTAGTTCTGTTTCCATAGCACTGTAAAGAATAAAACGTGTTATTTGACATTGCAGGAAAAATAAGAATTTACTCACCGGTAATTCTATTTCTCGTAGTCCGTAGTGGATGCTGGGGACTCCGTAAGGACCACGGGGAATAGCGGCTCCGCAGGAGACTGGGCACAACTATAAAGAAAGCTTTAGACTACTGGTGTGCACTGGCTCCTCCCACTATGACCCTCCTCCAGACTTCAGTTAGGATACTGTGCCCGGAAGAGTTGACACAATAAGGAAGGATTTTGAATCCCGGGTAAGACTCATACCAGCCACACCAATCACACCGTATAACTCGTGATACAATACCCAGTTAACAGTATGATAACAACTGAGCCTCTCAACAGATGGCTCAACAATAACCCTTTAGTTAAGCAATAACTATATACAAGTATTGCAGACAATCCGCACTTGGGATGGGCGCCCAGCATCCACTACGGACTACGAGAAATAGAATTACCGGTGAGTAAATTCTTATTTTCTCTAACGTCCTAAGTGGATGCTGGGGACTCCGTAAGGACCATGGGGATTATACCAAAGCTCCCAAACGGGCGGGAGAGTGCGGATGACTCTGCAGCACCGAATGGGCAAACTCTAGGTCCTCCTCAGCCAGGGTGTCAAACTTGTAGAATTTAGCAAACGTGTTTGACCCCGACCAAGTAGCTGCTCGGCAAAGTTGAAGAGCCGAGACCCCTCGGGCAGCCGCCCAAGAAGAGCCCACCTTCCTTGTGGAATGGGCTTTCACCGATTTAGGATGCGGCAGTCCAGCTGCAGAATGTGCAAGCTGAATCGTACTACAGATCCAGCGAGCAATAATCTGCTTTGAAGCAGGTGCACCCAACTTGTTGGGCGCAATACAGGATAAAGAGCGAGTCAGTCTTTCTGACTCCAGCTGTCCTGGAAACATAGATTTTCAGGGCCCTGACTACGTCCAACAACTTGGAAGCCTCCAAGTCATTTGTAGCCGCAGGCACCACGATAGGTTGGTTCAGATGAAACGCTGATACCACTTTGGGGAAAAACTGGGGACGAGTCCTCAATTCTGCCCTATCCATATGGAAAATCAGATAAGGGCTTTTACATGACAAAGCCGCCAATTCTGATACACGCCTGGCCGAAGCTAAGGCCAACCACATGACCACTTTCCACGTGAGATATTTCAAATCCACGGTATTCAGAGGCTCAAACCAATGTGACTTTAGGAAATCCAACACCACGTTGAGATCCCAAGGTGCCACTGGAGGCACAAAAGGGGGCTGAATATGCAGCACTCCCTTAACAAAAGTCTGAACTTTAGGTAGTGAAGCAGGTTCTCTCTGGAAGAAAATCTATAGAGCCGAAATCTGGACCTTAATGGAACCCAATTTAAGGCCCATAGTCACCCCTGACTGTAGGAAGTGCAGGAAACGGCCCAGCTGAAATTCCTCCGTTGGGGCCTTCCTGGCCTCACACCACGCAACATATTTTCGCCATATGCGGTGATAATGGTTTGCGGTTACTTCTTAGCTTTAATCAGCGTAGGAATGACTTCCTCCGGAATGCCCTTTTCCTTCAGGATCCGGTGTTCAACCGCCATGCCGTCAAACGCAGCCGCGGTAAGCCTTGGAACAGACAGGACCCCTGCTGCAGCAGGTCTTGTCTGAGCGGTAGAGGCCATGGGTCCTCTGAGATCATTTCTTGAAGTTCCGGGTACCAAGCTCTTCTTGGCCAATCCGGAACAATGAGTATAGTTCTTACTCCTCTTCTCCTTATTATCCTCAGTACCTTTGGTATGAGAGGAAGAGGAGGGAACACATAAACCGACCGGTACACCCACGGTGTCACTAGAGCGTCCACAGCCATCGCCTGCGGGTCCCTTGACCTGGCGCAGTACTTTTCTAGCTTTTTGTTGAGGCGGGACGCCATCATGTCCACCTGTGGCCTTTCCCAACGGTTTCCAATCATTTGAAAGACTTCTGGATGAAGTCCCCACTCTCCCGGGTGGAGGTCGTGCCTGCTGAGGAAGTCTGCTTCCCAGTTGTCCACTCCCGGAATGAACACTGCTGACAGTGCTAACACGTGATTTTCCGCCCATCGGAGAATCCTTGTGGCTTCTGCCATTGCCGTCCTGCTTCTCGTGCCGCCCTGTCGGTTTACATGGGCGACCGCCGTGATGTTGTCTGACTGGATCAGTACCGGCTGGTTTTGAAGCAGGGTTTTTGCCTGACTTAGGACATTGTAAATGGCCCTCAGTTCCAGAATATTTATGTGCAGGGAAGTCTCCTGACTTGACCATAGTCCTTGGAAGTTTCTTCCCTGTGTGACTGCCCCCCAGCCTCGAAGGCTGGCATCCGTGGTCACCAGGACCCAGTCCTGTATGCCGAATCTGCGGCCCTCTTGAAGATGAGCACTCTGCAGCCACCACAGCAGAGACACCCTTGTCCTTGGAGACAGGGTTATCAGCCGATGCATCTGAAGATGCGACCCGGACCACTTGTCCAACAGGTCCCACTGAAAGGTTCTTGCATGAAACCTGCCGAATGGAATTGCTACCATCTTTCCCAGGATCCGCGTGCAGTGATGCACTGACACCTGTTTTGGTTTTAGGAGGCCTCTGACTAGAGATGACAGCTCCTTGGCCTTCTCCTCCGGGAGAAACACTTTTTTCTGTTCTGTGTCCAGAACCATCCCCAGGAACAGTAGATGTGTCGTAGGGACCAGCTGTGACTTTGGAATGTTTAGAATCCAGCCGTGCTGGTGTAGCACCTCCCGAGATAGTGCTACCCCGACCAACAACTGCTCTCTGGACCTCGCCTTTATCAGGAGATCGTCCAAGTACGGGATAATTAAAACTCCCTTCTTTCGAAGGAGTATCATCATTTCGGCCATTACCTTGGTAAAGACCCTCGGAGCCGTGGATAGACCGAACGGCAACGTCTGGAATTGGTAATGACAATCCTGTACCACAAATCTGAGGTACTCCTGGTGAGGATGGTAAATGGGGACATGCAGGTAAGCATCCTCGATGTCCAGTGATACCATGTAATCCCCCTCGTCCAGGCTTGCAATAACCGCCCTGAGCGATTCCATCTTGAACTTGAATTTTTTTATATATGTGTTCAAGGATTTCAAATTTAAAATGGGTCTCACCGAACCGTCCGGTTTCGGTAACACAAACATTGTGGAATAGTAACCCCGTCCTTGTTGAAGAAGGGGTACCTTTACTATCACCTGTTGTGAATACAGCTTGTGAATTGCCTGTAACACTGCCTCCCTGCCTGAGGGAGTGGTTGGCAAGGCAGATTTGAGGAAACGGCGGGGGGGAGACGTCTCGAATTCCAGCTTGTACCCCTGAGATACTATCTGAAAACTCCAGGGATCCACTCGTGAGCGAGCCCACTGATTGCTGAAATATTTGAGACGGGCCCCCACCGTACCTGGCTCCGCCTGTGGAGCCCCAGCGTCATGCTGTGGACTTAGAGGAAGCGGGGAAGGACTTTTGCTCCTGGGAACTGGCTGTATGTTGCAGCTTTTTTCCCCTACCTCTGCCTCTGGGCAGAAAGGACGCGCCTTTAACCCGCTTGCCCCTATTGGGCCGAAAGGACTGTACCTGATAATACGGTGCTTTCTTTGGCTGTGAGGGAACATGGGGTAAAAATGTAGACTTCCCAGCTGTTGCTGTGGAAACGAGGTCCGAGAGACCATCCCCGAACAACTCCTCACCCTTATAAGGCAGAACTTCCATGTGCCTTTTGGAATCTGCATCACCTGTCCACTGCCGAGTCCATAACCCTCTCCTGGCAGAAATGGACATTGCACTAATTTTTGATGCCAGCCGGCAAATATCCCTCTGTGCATCCCTCATGTATAAAAGTGCGTCTTTTATATGCTCTACGGTTAGCAATATAGTGTCCCTGTCTAGGGTATCAATATTTTCTGACAGGGAATCTGACCATGCAGCTGCAGCACTGCACATCCATGCTGAAGCAATAGCTGGTCTCAGTATAACACCTGTGTGTCTATATATAGATTTCAGGATAGCTTCCTGCTTTCTATCAGCAGATTCCTTCAGGGCGGCCGTATCCGGAGACGGTAGTGCCACCTTCTTTGACAAGCGTGTGAGCGCTTTATCCACTCTAGGGGATGTTTCCCAACGTGACCTATCCTCTGGCGGGAAAGGGTACGCCATTAGTAACCTCTTAGAAATTACCAGCTTCTTATCAGGGGAAGCCCACGCTTCTTCACACACTTCATTTAACTCCTCAGATGGAGGAAAAGCTACTGGTAGTTTTTTCTCTCCAAACATAATACCCTTTTTTGTGGTACCGGGGGTAACATCAGAAATGTGCAACACATTTTTCATTGCCTCAATCATGTAACGTGTGGCCCTACTGGAAGTTACATTAGTCTCATCGTCGTCGACACTGGAATCAGTATCCGTGTCGACATCTGTGTCTGCCATCTGAGGTAGCGGGCGTTTTAGAGCCCCTGATGGCTTTTGAGACGCCTGGGCAGGCACAGGCTGAGAAGCCGGCTGTCCCACATTTGGTATGTCGTCAAACCTTTTATGCAAGGAGTCGACACTGTCACGTAATTCCTTCCACAGCACCATCCACTCAGGTGTCGACCCCGCAGGGGGTGACATCACATTTACAGGCATCTGCTCCGCCTCCACATAAGCCTCCTCATCAAACATGTCGACACAGCCGTACCGACACACCGCAAACACACAGGGAATGCTCTGACAGAGGACGGGACCCCACAAAGCCCTTTGGGGAGACAGAGAGAGAGTATGCCAGCACACACCAGAGCGCTATATAACACAGGGATCCCACTATAAATGAGTGTTTTCCCTTATAGCTGCTTTTTATATATATATATATATATATATATATATATATATCCTGCGCCTAAATTTAGTGCCCCCCCTCTCTTTTTTACCCTTCTGTAGCTTGCAGACTGCAGGGGAGAGCCAGGGAGCTTCCTTCCAGCGGAGCTGTGAGGGAAAAATGGCGCCAGTGTGCTGAGGGAGATGGCCCCGCCCCTTTTCCGGCGGACTTCTCCCGCTTTTTCTGGAATACTGGCAGGGATATTTTTACATCTATATAGCCTCTAGGACTATATATGATGTAGATTTGCCAGCCAAGGTGTCATATATTGCCCTCAGGGCGCCCCCCCCCCCAGCGCCCTGCACCCATCAGTGACCGGAGTGTGAGGTGTACATGAGGAGAAATGGCGCACAGCTGCAGTGCTGTGCGCTACCTTGGTGAAGACCGAAGTCTTCTGCCGCCGATTTTCCGGACCTCTTCATGCTTCTGGCTCTGTAAGGGGGACGGCGGCGCGGCTCCGGGAACGAACACCAAGGTCGGGTCCTGCGGTCGATCCCTCTGGAGCTAATGGTGTCCAGTAGCCTAAGAAGCCCAAACTACCACCTGTTAGGTAGGTTCGCTTCTTCTCCCCTTAGTCCCTCGCTGCAGTGAGTCTGTTGCCAGCAGATCTCACTGTAAAATAAAAAACCTAAATATACTTTCTTTCTAGGAGCTCAGGAGAGCCCCTAGTGTGCATCCAGCTCAGCCGGGCACAAGATACTAACTGAAGTCTGGAGGAGGGTCATAGTGGGAGGAGCCAGTGCACACCAGTAGTCTAAAGCTTTCTTTATAGTTGTGCCCAGTCTCCTGCGGAGCCGCTATTCCCCATGGTCCTTACGGAGTCCCCAGCATCCACTTAGGACGTTAGAGAAATACTTGTTGTCTCAGGTCCCTTTATATCAGAGCTGGCCAAACCAGTCCTCGAGATCTACCAACAGTTCACATTTTCCAGACCACCTAGCTGGTGCACAGGTGTAGTCATTACTAATTAAGATGTGCTGCATTCATTCCTAACTGACAATTCTACAGATCTCCAGGAGGCCTAGAAAATATGAACTGTTGGTAGATCTCGAGGACCGGTTTGGCCAGCCCTGCTTTATATTATAGAATGTACTGGAAATACTCAGCAAGGACAATGAAGGTATAAATGCAATTTAATGGTGTGTAAAGCTTATATGCTAGCTGGGGAATTTTCAGATTGGGGTCCCTTGATGATGGGCTGTAAGCTTAAATGCTTTACTCAAGATATCAATAAATTCCCCATGCTTTTAATCGCAAAATGCAGTTCTAATGACAGCGTCGCTAATAAAGGTCTTTCTGTTTTGTATACATATTGTTACAAGCTGTTGCCACAGCTTGTTTGTTTTCTTGCCTGTTAGACCAGTGTGTCAGGTTTATTAATGTATACCTTGTTTTGGAAAACCTGAATTTTGGGGTCCGTTGACCCCTCCTCAAGGGGGGGGTACTGTTATGAGCCACTGTTTTGCATTTTGGTTATGTATTTTATGTTATACTTCTGTTTCTGTTCCCTGTGGGTGTCATGGGGTGTTCGGAGCCCACCCTTAAGGAGAGGGTACTGTTATGAACCACAGGTAGTGGTTCATTCCTGTTTTCCGTTTATGTATTTTATAGTTCTCTTGCAGGCCAGGATTTCCCGTTGCTCTGGTTTAGAAGACTCTTGTTTGCTGCCGGTGGTGAGTCTGTGTAATTGCAGATTGTTCCCATGTGTTCAGCCTCACCTGTCTGTTAATTGCACCTGTCAGTTGTGCAGCAGGGCAGCTGCAGAACATAATTAATTAGGGCTCTCTGTTATATTCTGGCTCAGTGCAATACACAGACGCCGGTGATAGTTCTGAGCTAGTTCCTGCCAGTTCCTTCTGTCTAGCTGCTTCCAGCCTTGATCCAGTGTCTGATCCAGTGTCTGATCCCATGTCCTGCCGTGAAGCGTTCCTGTCCAGAAGTCCTGTGGCTTTGTCTGTGCCTGATAGAGTATCTGGCTTCTTGGTGTCCACCGGTCTGTCGTTTGGGATTCTGCCTGTCCTCCGGTTCTGTGAGCCTGTGTCTGCTACATTGGGGGTTCCTGTCCGTTTGCCAGTATTTGTACCAGTTCCGTGAGTAGCGGCTTTGCCGCATCCGTCGGCCTAGGCCGCTGTATTCTTTGGTTAAAAAAAAATAAAAAAAAATAAAAAAAAAATTTTTTTTTTTAACCAAAGAATACAGCGGCCTAGGCCGACGGACGCGGCAAAGCCGCTACTCACAGAACTGGTACAAATACTGGCAAACGGACAGGAACCCCCAATGTAGCAGACACAGGCTCACAGAACCGGAGGACAGGCAGAATCCCAAACGACAGACCGGTGGACACCAAGAAGCCAGATACTCGATCAGGCACAGACAAAGCCACAGGACTTCTGGACAGGAATGCTTCACGGCAGGACACTGGATCAGACACTGGAACAAGGCTGGAAGCAGCTAGACAGAAGCTGCTAGACATAAGCTGCAAGACAGAAGCTCAGAAACTCAGGAACTGGCAGGAACTAGCTCAGAACTATCACCGGCGTCTGTGTATTGCACTGAGCCAGAATATAACAGAGAGCCCTAATTAATTATGTTGTGCAGCTGCCCTGCTGCACAACTGACAGGTGCAATTAACAGACAGGTGAGGCTGAACACATGGGAACAATCTGCAATTACACAGACTCACCACCGGCAGCAAACAAGAGTCTTCTAAACCAGAGCAATGGGAAATCCTGGCCTGCAAGAGAACTATAAAATACATAAACGGAAAACAGGAATAAACCACTACCTGTGGTTCATAACAGTACCCTCTCCTTAAGGGTGGGCTCCGAACACCCCATGACACCCACGGGGAACAGAAACAGAAGTATAACATAAAATACATAACCAAAATGCAAAACAGGAATGAGCCACTGCCGTGGCTCATAACACATATATGACATCAATATTGCCACACACCTGGTACCATGTATAACAGAGGCGTGCGGTGAGGTCAGTAGCTGGTGAGGCACTGCAGCCATAATGTCCGCTGAAACCCGCCGATGACCCCTACCGCCGCTACTGCCCCTGAGCCGAAGCCCGCTACCCCCACCACCGACAATAGCTTACAAACTCACCTACCATCAATTGTACCTCCCTCCCGCCACTAATTTGCATCTCAGTCCGATGCCGCCGCCAATGCCTGCAGCCTGCCGGCTCATCAAACTTGTGATGAGCAGGCGGCTAATATATTGTACATTTTTATAAAATAAAAAAATAAAATTAGTGTTTGGGACTGGGGAGGGCAGTGGGAGGAGGACATGAATGCAATTTTGTTGTCAAGGGCTTCCATTAACTTATTAGCACCATGGGTGTGGCACTATTAAGTTAATGGAAGTCCTGGACAACAAAATAGCCAGCAGTGGGTGACAGGGAGAGGGTGATGCCTGAGAGAGGGTGACAGCAGTGGGCGACAGGGAGAGGGTGACAGGAAGAGTGATGCCAGGGAGAGGGGGACAGGATGAGCGTGACGCCAGGCAGTGGGTGACAGGAAGAGCGTGACGTCAGGCAGAGGGTGACAGCAGTAGGTGATGCCAGGAAGAGAGTGATGGGGAGGGTGATGCCAGGGAGAGGGTGATAGCAGTGGGTGACAAGGAGTGAAGCCAGAGAAAGGGTGACAGCAGTGTGTGTGACAGAGAGTGACGCCAGGGAGAAGGTGACAGTAGTGAGTGACAGGGAGAGAGTGACGCTAGGGAGAGGGTGACAGCAGTGGGTGATGCCAGGGAGATGGTGACGCCAGGAAAAGGGTAACAGCAGTAACTGGGTGAGAGTGTGACAGTAGAAGGAAAGGGTAGTGAATGACAATTTATTGCTATTTACTTACCTAGTCCTCCTTTGGTGTTAACTCCGGCGATCGCCGGTGACAAGAGCAGCCTGAACAGGAATCCGAGGTCAGAGAAAGAGTGAGAGAAGAGGGGAGGAGCCAGATATGCGAGGCGGACTAGTCCTGTGCTGGGCGTCGTAGATGTGCTAAATTTAGCACATCTATGATCAGATCTGAATTAGGCCCATAGTTTAATTTGAATATAATAATAATTTAAAAAAAAAAACACTAGATGATCCCCCCCTCCCCGAATCCGCCACTGCCCAATCGCCTTTTTCATATGGGCTGAAAGCATGCCCCTGTCAAAGAGGCACTTGTACCAGTGCCGCTTAGAGGGCTTTTTTTAATGGGATTTTACTTCCCGATACCTGGCCCCGCCTCCCGCCTTCTGGCCCTTTCACATTATCAGCGGGAGGCACGGAGAGTGATGCCTTCGAAACACTTTTAAAACTTATTTTTACACAGGTAAAATTGATTAAAATAATACAAAGGCTAAAGTATATACAGTACTTATGACACAGAATGTGTGTCATAAGTATCTTCTTTGCATTATTTTAATTATTAATGACCCCTGACTGCATGTACCTGATGTATAATGGGTAAAAACGAGAGCGGGCATATTTTCTGCTTTCTTTCAAAATGTTGCTGAGTGTTGTCATGGCTGCTTACTGGCTATACTGAGCCTTTGTGGGTGTGGCTCATAAGCCAGCCCCTGTATAGAGGTTACCCTCTGCATCTGAGAGGTAAGTGCATATACTGTACGAAGTTAAAGCGCTCCAATTGTTTAAATATCAGGATTCCTCTAACACCAGGTGTAATAAATCTGCTAACAGTTACCCGTATGGGCCGCTCTGATCAGCCCTTTCCCAAGCTGAATTTGTTGGGCTATGTTTGCAGAAGCATATATTTCACAACGCACAAGTGCATCATAGATGACCAACATAAAGAAAAAAGTGAATTGTTATCCTAGAAGAATTTCTGTTCTTAATGCATGACAAAATATCCCAATGCAGGTGTACACGTAGGAATGCTAATAATGGGTATGCTGGCTGCCTCTTAAACTGGCCATACACCTACAGATTATTTGTCAGATCTGTCTGGTTGGAATTAAAATCTGGTAATGGATTAGAGCAAATGACAATTGACCATTTGCTCCGAAACACTGGAAAACAGACAAAAATGGTCAAACAGACCAATTGGTTAAATCCACGTGTCAGTTTTACAGGCATTTAGGAGCAAATGGCCAACTGTCATTTGCTCGCATCCATTACCAGGTTTTCATTCCAACCGTCCAGATCTGACAATAAATCTTTAGGTGTATGGGCAGCATTACTCAGTTGGTTCTGCAATTACAGCAGATCTCTTTTACATTCATGAGTCGCTCACAGGATCACTAAATCTTACATTCATTTTCTTTATCCCTAGTAACCCACCCGGCACTACAGTATTTGCATACTCTTCAGTTGTGCAGCGTGCAATAGGCGATATCAGTGTTCAACTATCATTATCATTAATGTTGCTGTTATTCATTAATGAAGCCCTGCAGATTAGGGACTGTTCTCCCCAGTGGCCCCTTTTAGATAGAAAACAGAAGAAGGGCAGGCATGTTACCTGTATTAAGGCCCATACACAGTTGCCGATAAAATGAGCGACGTCGCTCATTTTCCCCCTCCCTGAGCGACGTCGCTCATTTTATTGGCAGGTGTGTATGCATACAGCGACGACCAATGCGCGGCCCCACGGGTCGGAAATAATCATCGCTGTCGGCAGTGCATGCATGCAGGAACTGGACTATCGTCCAGGACCTGCATGCACGGCTGGCAGAGGCGTGACGTCACTGAACGATATGAGCGGTCATATCGCTCAGTGTGTACAGTCGGCCGCCGACTGACCAGCCAGCCGGGAGGGGAAACATTAGACGACGTCGCTCATAGAGCGACATCGTCTAATGTGTACGGACCTTTAGCCCAGTTCAGCTTCTCATCTCTGCATAAAAGAGTAGAGAGTGGGCAGGATGGGTAATTTCATTGTCGAGCACTTGGGTGAGAAGCATGGATGTATGTCATACGAATCACCATCTGCTGTCAGTACACGCCTGTCTACACCCCTGCAGGCCACATTTGTACTGTATATGGGATAAGTGGTTGCCCACTGTTAGTTTGTCTTAAAACAGCAATACCACTTTGTTATGCTATTGCTTAATCTTTGGGCGTTATTACTCTATGACCAGAAGATGACACCAGAAGAGATGTGGTTCTCATTCACACAGGTCAAATAAAACATTACAAGTTGTTAACAAATTGGGTGATCTGCACTGAAAGCGGGCCAGGCACAGGAATATGCCTAGTGATGCACCCACATTACAGACGTGTAAATGAGAGGGTGCATTCAGTGACATTCCCTGTTTTCAAGAGGACGAACAGTATTTTTATCTCTGCTAACAAGATTGATTTTTCCATATCTTTGGAAGTGCCAGAGATTGGACACAGACCACAGCCTCAATTGGATGCTCCTTGTACTTTGTAGACAACAATGAAACCTGCAATAAGGAAGGTTTCGATGTCCCTTCACTCGTGTGCATGCCTAGGTTTGCAGTCCCTTCCACTGATGCAAAACATGTAAAATCTATAATAGTGACACGTAACAAGTACCTGGTTTTACCTTGATTTACCCAGAACTCAAAACGGCATCTTATTGGCTCTCAGATGTCACGTGTTTTGGATAGCCAATGATAAAAATCTGGATAAATCCAAACTTGCGTTCATTTTGGCGTTAACAACCGAGTAGATCAGAACCTGCACATCTCTAGTAATAAGGACATGCCATAAAGGTGGTTAATAGTCTTTAATTGTGACATCTGCAAGTTAACTTCCTTATTTTTACCATTTTCCCTTTATACTGCAAATAGGCAATTTGCTAGGGTATGGTAACTTCACGCGGTGTGACGGCAATCAGTTGGTATCCACAGCACTTTGCTACCAAGCTTCACCGTCAACACCAACATGTCTAAACACTGCACTCTTTTTGGGAGCTTTCAGAAACGCTGGTTCTTACTGGCTGGATTAATTACAGTGCTTATGCTACTTGAAACATTACAAAAATAATATATCAGAATATGATTAGAATAACCAGCTATAAGAATTAAACATACAGTGGAAAATTACAGTATGGGAAAAGAAGTTTAAAAAGGCAAGTGAACTTTATAGGCTAACGATAAGGTAGTCAGATTCCTTTCCATAGTGTTCGTACATGTTAAACATTACCTACTTATTGCTGATTACCATAAACAAGGATAAGTTCTCTTTATGGCGGCAAAATATCCAAGAAAACTGTATAGTTTTCCATAAGTCTATCTTAGGTGAATTGCTGGGCTGTTTTATGCTATTGGTTACATTACCTTGAAAAATAATTGCTAGAAGTTTCACGTATACTGCAATAGGTTAACTTTGATTTCTATCAGAAAGTTACATCGGTTTTTTTTTTTTTTGGGGGGGGGGGGGGGGGGGAGTTGTAAATATAATATGAGGACACTAAAACATTAACAGTTATCAGTCTAACTCTTTGCGGTCCATAATTAATCAATGGCTATAGAGAGAAGTTTCCCTTTCTCATAAATGTGACAGACATCCCTTTTAGGCTTAAAGGATCAGAGCTAGTGTTACAATTGTCTGTTAAATCCCAGACTTATTTAATCAGAAATCCCTGGGTTGGACAAATTAGGTCTTCAGTGACCAAGTGACCCTTAAGGCCCGTACACACTGGCCGATATATCGTCCGTTCTCTTGAACGGCCAATATATCGCGGGTCCGTCGGCCAGTGTGTACGGCCGATACGTCTGTGAACTCCGCCGTTCACAGACGTATCGCGTCGGCCCCGCAGCACAGCCGATGGCCAATATATCTACCGATATATTGGCGCGTCGCTGTGTGTGTACGGCGGTCGACTGACCGCCCGTACACATGCTGCGGCGGCCGGCGGTGATTGACAGCTGAACTGGGCGGGTGTGTGTACACGCCAGCCCAGTTCATGACGTCAGTCCCCGACAGATCAGGCAGTGTGCATGCACAGCACACTGCCCGATCCGTCCATAGATATATCTGCAGATCAATTGATCTGCAGATATATCTTTCCAGTGTGTACCCACCATTACACATCTACTCCAGTTCTATCAACTGGCCTCTAGCACTGTTCCTTGTCTGCTGTCCTTAGAATCTGTAGGAAGCAGCCTTCACAGTAGATCAATCATAACTGTTTCCTATTGGTTACTAGAACAACTGCTGCAGACACTAGAGACCTTCGGTGTGCTGTGGAGCTGACTGAGCATGGAGGGTGCCGTTGGCCAATGTACTGTATTGGGCTTTGTGTAAGCATTGTGTGGGTCCTCTTTCCCCATTTCACTGAGGGGTGGTCTTCAGTTTGACGGCTGTCGGGATCCCGGCGCACAGTATACCGGCGCCGGAATCCCGACAGCCGGCATACTGACACTTTCACTCCCTCTTGGGGGTCCACGACTCCCCTGGTGGGAGCATAAATAGCGTTGTGCGCGTAGCGTGCCACTGTGCCCACAGCGTGGCGAGCGCAGCGAGCCCGCAAGGGGCTCATTTGCGCTCGCCACGCTGTCGGTATGCCGGCGGTCAGGATTCCGGCGCCGGTATGCTGGTCGCCGGGAGCCCGGCCACTGGCATACCATACTACACCCTTCACTGAGTTGTGTTCTGAGGGATGAGAAACTCTACTGTGGGACACACTTACTGCAGATTGATAACCATTGTACTAGGCACTGCATCATACCCTCCAACTGTACCTTTTTGGCAGGTACAGTACCTTTTTTTATGGTCCGTACCTGCCAAAAAGATCTTTGTACCGATTTTTGACTCTCCAAATTAACATTGAAAGTATATGAAAGGGGGCATGGCCATGCCCCTTTTACCCGTGGCCATGCCCCCTTTCCTAATTTGTACCGGTTTTCATGTGTAAAATGTTGGAGAGTATGCTGTATACTGTGAGGGAGGCTAAATACTGGAAAACAAAACATACTGACCTCCTGTCTCTTCTAGGACTGCTGTATATGGGGTGAACTGCAATAGTGTCTCCCTGTCAGACTGACAATAACATTTGATATCTGTCCAGTCCACCCGGGAGTCAGTGAATGAATAGCATGTTGTGTGTTTACATTGTATGCATATTTTGCATGGGTGACAGTGTGTATAATGTATACATATCTAATAGTAAATAATATGTATTTGTGTATGTCTGTATGTATGCTGTATGTGACGTGTAATGCATACTTGCCTACTCTCCCCCCTAATGGCCAGGAGGCTCCTGAAAATCATTGGCGCTCCCAGCCGCCCAGAAAAGTTGGCAAGTCTCTTGGACGGCAGACAAGCCCCCGCATCCCTGCAGGAGCAACACACATATTACCCCGGGGGGTGCCGATGACGCAGTTCACGTTGAATTGTGTCATCCTGGTCCCGCCTCCTGCTCCACTATGTCAGTAATCTTGGCATAGTGTTGTGGGGATGGGGGCCACGATGACGCAATCTCGCGGCCACGCTCAGCTCCACCACAAAGAGGATAATATTTTTCCCCACCACGACCCCCTGTGCCTTGCCACTCCCCGTAATGCACCGACCTGTCTGGCTCCTCCCCAAAATGTCATCAAGTATGGTATAATGTTTATGTATACTGTATATAAGTTGTGTAGTTTATATATTAGGGTTGTATATATCTATATTATCTATGTAAAGTAGGGTAGACAGCATGCCCAGTTTAAACATGCTTGTACTTTAACAACACTTGGTGAGTCACTGGCAGTCAATCTTTAACCACTTAACTGACGATTTTTCCCTTCAAAACCGTTCATAACATTTTAAAAAATATTTAAATATATCATGCACATCTGCAGAACGGATCTCCTCGTCAAAAAATGGGGGAAGCAGTGAGGTGGAGCGGTCGCATGTGATATGATCATGTCAGTTAAGTGGTTAATGTTGAATTGCAAGAGGGGCATTAGTTGGTCTTCACTAAATGTTAGTAGCTTTTCATTACTACCTGCAGGGCATTTAAAACGGGATGTGGTTACATTGCCGGCAGTCAGGATCCCAGCGGTCAGGATACCGACGCCATAATCCTGACACCTAACAATGCCGACACATGCAATCCCGACCATCAGGGTCTATTCCCACTCGTCAGTGTCCACGACACCCATAGAGTGGGAATACAACCTGTGGAGAGCGCAGTGAACCCGCTGCAAAGCAAGGGCAGCTAGCCCGCAAGGGGCTTCATTGTGCTTGCCCCACCTGCTGGCATTCTCGCAGCCGGGATCCCAGCATCAGGATGCTGACTGCCGGGATCCTGACTGCTGGTCTCTCAGCACCAACCCTCTAAGACCCATTTTTATTCAAGGAATAATCTAGTATCCATTCCTTATTTATGTATTTATTTACAGTGCATCCAGAAAGTATTCACAGCGCTTCACTTTTTACACATTTTGTTATCTTACAGCCTTATTCCAAAATGGATTAAATTAATTTTTCCCCTCAAAATTCTACACACAATACCCCATAATGACAACGTGAAAAACAAGATTTTTGCAAATTTATGGAAGAAAAAAAAAACCCAACTAAGAAGTCACATGTACATAAGTATTCACAGCCTTTGCCATGAAGCTCAGAATTAAGCTCAGGTGCATCCTGTTTCCACTGATCAACCTTGAGATGTCCCTACAACTTAACCAGAGTCCATCTGTGGTAAATTCAGTTGATTGGACATGATTCGGAAAAGGCACACACCTGTCTACATAAGGTCACGCTTGACAGTGCATGTCTGAGCACAAACCAAGCATGAAGTCAAAGGAATTGTCTGTAGACCTCCGAGACAGGATTGTCTTGAGGGACAAATATGGGGAAGGGTACAGTAAAATATCTGCTGCTTTGAAGGTCCCAATGAGCACAGTGGCCTATATCATCCGTAAATGGAAGAAGTTCGGAACCACCAGGACTCTTCCTAGAGCTGGCCGTCCATCTAAACTGAGCGATCAGGGGAGAATGGCCCTAGTCAGGGAGGTGACCAAGAACCAGATAATGGTCACTCTGTAGAGCTATAGCATTCCTCTGTGGAGAGAGGAGAACCTTCCAGAAGGACAACCATCTCTGCAGCAGTCCACCAATCAGGCATGTATGGTAGAGTGGCCAGACAGAATCCACTCCTTAGTAATAATCACATGGCAGCCCTCCTGGAATTTGCCAAAATGCACCTGAAGGACTCTCAGACCATGAGAAACAAAATTCTCTGGTCTGATGAAACAAAGATTGAACTCTTGGGCGTGAATGCCAAGCGTGATGTTTGGAGGAAACCAGGCACCGCTCATCACCAAGCCAATACCATCCCTACAGTGAAGCATGGTGGTGGCAGCATCATGCTGTGGGAATGTTTTTCAGCGGCAGGAACTGGGAGACTAGTCAGGATAGAGGGAAAGATGAATGCAGCAATGTACAGAGACATCCTGGATTAAACCCTGCTCCAGAGCGCACTTGACCTTATACTGGAGCGACGGTTCATCTTTCAACAGGACAACAACCCTAAGCACACAGCCAAGATATCAAAGGAGTGGCTTCAGGACAACTCTGTGAATGTCCACTCTCCCAGACTTGAATCCAATTGAACATCTCTGGAGAGATCTGAAAATGGCTGTGCACCAATGCTTCCCATCCAACTTGATGGAGCTTGAGAAGTGGCGTAAAGAGGAATGGGCGAAACTGCCCAAAGATAGGTGTGCCAAGCTTGTTGCATCATATTCCAAAAGACTTGAGGCTGTAATTACTGCCAAAGGTGCATCAACAAAGTATTGAGCAAAGGCTGTGAATACTTATGTGTATGTGATTACTTAGTTTTTCATTTTTAATAAATTGGCAAAAATCTAAAAAAAAACTTCTTTCACGTTGCATTATGGGGTATTGTGTGTAGAATTCTGAGGGAAAAAAATAATTTATTCCAGTTTGGAATAAGGCTGTATCATAACAAAATGTGGGAAAAGTGAACGCTGTGAATAATTTCCGGATGCACTGTATTTAAGGAAAAATCTAGTATTTGTTTATTTATTTATTTATTTATTTCACTTAAAGTGCATACACACTGGCCGTTACATAGGCTGTTCTTCTGAACAACTGATATATTTCGGGTCCATCGCCCAGTGTGAACGAACGATATATGTTAGTAAACGCTGTCATTCACAGATATATAGCTTCGGCCTTGTAGAACACACAATGACCAATATATCTACCGATATATTGTTGCATCGATTTGTGTGTACGGGTGGTCAGCCAACCGTCCATACACATGCTGTAGTAGCTGGTGGTGATTGACAGCTGAACTGGGTGGGCGCATGTAAACACCCGCCCAATTCCTGACGCCAGTCTCGTGTATATTGAGCATATACACTGCTTGGTCCATCCATAGCTATACCTGCAGATCAATTCATCTGTAGATATATCTACTAGTGTGTACCTGCATTACATTCTTCTCACTTTTCAAATTCCTCAAGCTCTGATGTCTGGAGGATTTAGTGAGTGATAGTCTGTAAGGGGAGGGAGCATATTTTAGTAACCTATGTGCTAAGGAAGGATTCCTCACCATGGCCCTCATTCCGAGTTGATCGGTCGCAAGGCGAATTTAGCAGAGTTACACACGCTAAGCCGCCGCCTACTGGGAGTGAATCTTAGCTTCTTAAAATTGCGACCGATGTATTCGCAATATTGCGATTACTAACTACTTAGCAGTTTCAGAGTAGCTCCAGACTTACTCTGCCTGTGCGATCAGTTCAGTGCTTGTCGTTCCTGGTTGACGTCACAAACACACCCAGCGTTCGCCCAGGCACTCCCACCGTTTCTCCGGCCACTCCTGCGTTTTTTCCGGAAACGGTAGCGTTTTCAGCCACACGCCCCTGAAACGCCGTGTTTCCGCCCAGTAACACCCATTTCCTGTCAATCACATTACGATCGCCGGAGCGAAGAAAAAGCCGTGAGTAAAAATACTTTCTTCATAGTAAAGTTACTTGGCGCAGTCGCAGTGCGAACATTGCGCATGCGTACTAAGCGGATTTTCACTGCGATGCGATGAAAAATACCGAGCGAACAACTCGGAATGAGGGCCCATGTTTGCTAGATGAAAGAAAAAAAAAACTTATTTTCCAGTAAAAATTTGTGGTGTTATACACAGATGCAGGTTACAATAGGGGCTTTTCAGGTGGTAGCCTGTCCGAGGCAGAAAGAAGCCCTATTATTTCCCATTCAGTGTAGAAAGTATATCGTTGATAAAGGATTGTGAGCTTGTGGTCAGGTAACGAATATATTTTAGTAACTACGGAGATAATATTGCTATTTATTGAGGAATATGGTTTGCTGCATACCTTTTAACCCAAAAGGTAGGTAATACACCCATGAACCAAAATATTATGACCACTCCCATATGAAGGGAAGAACGTTGACTGTCCTGTAACACATACCAAGATCAGGAATATAGTAGATGGCAAGTTGACATTAGATACTCATATTGGGTGTCGATGATATGGGCAGGCTTAAAGACCCGAGTAACTTTGAAAAGTTTTGGCCAGACAATTGGGTCAAAGAATTTCTGAAATGGCACGGCTTGTTAGGTGCCCAAGATCAGACAGGGGGAGTCCCTGCTGACAGTAGCTCAAGGAGGGAAAAACTACTAACCACCAACAAGGTGTTGGGTGGCCAAAACTCATTGATGCGAGAGGTCAACAAAGCCTATAAATTGGTACAAACCAACAGAAAGGCTACTATGGCAATAATTGCATAAGATGGTAAATATGGTGAAAGGAGTAATGTGTCACAACACATAGTGCATGGAACATTGCAACATATGGGCCTGTGAAGCCACAGGCCAGTCAGAGTGTCCATGCTAACTCCTGTATACATTTAAAATTGCAATGGGAATGTGAGCATCGGAACTGGACCATGCATCAATGGAAGGAGGTTGCCTGGTCCCATGTATTCCATTTTCTGTTGCATAATGTGGATGGCCAGGTACATGTGCATTGTTTACCGGGGAAAGCTCGGCACCAGGATGGACTGAGAAAAGAAAACAAGCCAGTGGAGTATGATGCTTTGGGCAATGTTCTGCTGGGAAATCCTGGATCTGGTCATTCATGTGAACATTACATTGATGTTTACCACCCATCTAAACATGTTTGTGGACCAGATACGTACTTTCATAGCAACTGTATTCTTGAAGTAGCTTCTTTCAGCAGCATACTGCCACCTGCCATACTGCAAATTCGAGAATGGTTTGAGGAACATGATTTAGAGTTCAAAGTGTTGCCCTGGACTAGACTCCCAAATGATCAGATCTCAGTCCAATTGAGCATTTGTGGTATGTGTTGCCACAGGACACCTTCAGAGGTCTTGTAGAGTCACAGCTTGGTGCGTCAGAGCTGTTTTGTAGGCGCACAGAGGAGCAACAGCATATTAGGCTGGTGGGCATAATGATTTGGCTTATTCGTGTATTTAAGAACGGAGACTTTTCATCAGCTATCCATGTATAAGGAATGTGGAATGGGGGGGCCTGTCCATTATCACACATAACTGTTTGAATGCTCAGCTATATCAGGGCGTCAAACACAATCTGGTGCTACATATAAAAGCAAGGAGAGGATATTTTTTATTATTATTATTCATTATTATAATTATTAGTGTATTTGTAGGGCGCCATAATGCACAAAAATTAATTTCCTAATGCAAGTTTAGTAATGTATTTACTCCTTTCTTTTTGGCTTTAGTATTCTTGTGTGATACCCCAAACATTTAACCTATGTTTTAGTTACCACTTTGATCTTCGTTATTTTATTTAAAAAGCTTCTGATAGATTTTAAAAGAACAGACTGAAATGTTTATCAGATCTGAAGACATCTGAGGAAAGGGTCACATTGCCTTTACCACCTTTGGATGCTCATCTGTACAGTGCAGGTGAAATGCACAAGCTGCTGGTTTACTGGTCGCTCTGGTGACTTGCAACCCTACTTGTGCAATTTTAATGTGTATCATATAATTCATGCTTTTAATTAGTCTGGGGGTTGTGGGGGGAGGGGGGTTTGATTGTACCTCTGTCTATTGCGTCTTATACAGTTCATTTGAAGGCTTTAAAGGGTATTATATAAGTATTTAATAAGTGTATTTAGGTAAAATCACTGCAGGCAAGCTGAATGCCAAATGCTTAAATATTGGATAATATCAACCATCAGGATTATTTACCGGTTTGCCACCACGTGTCGACCAGGGTGCACTTTCCTTCTCCAACCACGTGGTAAAACCATTCCCATGCCTCGTGGTTTATTGGTTCACCCACTAAAATTACAAGACATAGGAAATTCATTTAATATTAATTATCACATTTTTTACTTGTAAGGTAGTGCAGTACTCACTAATTAGTGTCGGAAAGTCCACATAAAAAGAAACATTTGACAAGATAACATATCACACATAAAAACAAATCAAACAAAAATAAAAACCCCACAACAAGTACATACAAGTTGGTCTGATATAGAAGCACTAGGTAGAGAGAGCCCTGCTTGGGAGAGCTAAGTCTACAGCCACATACATAGATCAATAGCAGTGACCTACAAGGCAGCACAAGGAGAAACAAGTCAAGGGGTGACTTTGTCCAAAGCATGTGACAATATCACACGGCTGGACTGGGTCACTGGCTATGTTTGTTTCTCTAGAGTTATGATAATGAACACAAAGAATTTCTGTTCTAGGTTATGTGTCATTTCTGACAACCTTGCAGAGTACTAAATTGTATTAACCTACATGTGAATTCCTTACTGGAGATGGATATTCACAGAGTCTGGTGAATAAGGCAATGTTTAACACACAGATGGATTCCATTCTCTTTATCTCAATGACAACTCAGTTTCGATCCATGGAAAACCTGCGGCTTGAAATATGCGATACCAATCTTCTTCTGCACTAGAGTTCGCACTTGTCATATACTGTACACTTTACCTGCTATTACACTAGACTGTTCTACACACAAAACCAATGGAAAAACAACACCTGTTACCCACTGAACTGTATGCACATCCTAATCAATAATTTACATATTCCTTCTTTGACACTTTAAAACTTTAAGAGATTACTGCTTGGGAAATGTGACGCTAGTTCTTTCTTGGAAGACAAACAGATCCTTCGGCTCCATAATGCATGGATAATTCAACATTTTTGGGAAAGGAGTAGTTGGGTCCAATAATATATTGATCATATCTTGAGGCTCGCTGTTCAAAAAGACACAGAATAAAAACAAACAAATGTGTCTCTATAGATGCAGTATCTGGGATATAAAAATAAAAACCTCTTGATGTCAAATAATTTCATATGTTTTGTTGTACTTACAGCTCACTTGTCACTAGTGCACTCAGGGGGGTTTCTGAGTACGGACCAATTTTTTTTAAACTTGTCGTGGTCCCACGTCAGGCGATTGGAACCCTGCCCCCTCGTGTCTATATGCATATTCATAGGTTAGGGGTGAGGAAGAGGAGAAGCACGTCATATTGGCTCCGCCCTCTCCCTACCGACCCATTGCATTCTTCCATAGGGGCGGGGCCTAATGATGAAAAGTGCCCCTGCCCAGACCCAGCAATGACCTCCTGCGGCATCCTCTTCCCTAAGGGCAGGCTCCATAAGTCAGTGTGTGTGTTTGTGTTTATATGAATGAATGTGTGTGTATATGGATGTGTGTATGTGTTCTATGTGTGTATATGTAAAGTATGTGTGTATGTGTATGTATTCTGTGTGTTTGTCTGTGTGTATATGTAAATGTCTATATGTTCTATGTGTGTATATGTATGTGTGTATGTTTTTATATGTATATATGCATCTGTATTTGTTCTATGTGTACATTTGTGTGTACTGCATGTGTTCTAAGTAACGTGTGTATAATATATATATATATATATATATATAGTGTAAATAAAAGTTTTACTATAATGTTTCAGAAATTTATGATAAACGGACATCTCTGTAGAAGGTGTTTTCATGGTAGCAAATTCAGTCCACTTGAAAATCCTTTAAAATGCTTGGTACTCCAATTAATTCTAAAGTCAGCATTGTGGCCCATAGAACAGTTGTGAATGGCACTTTACCTGGAGAGGCTTTGTGCATAGGACCTGATGCAGAGATGGACGCTGTTGCACAGCAGCTGTGTCTTTGGATGCAGCTGCTGTGACAAAATATGATAATGCCTGGAATGGCTACCTGCTAATGCAGGCAGGGCCGGACTGGCTACCTGGCACTTCTGTAAATGCCAGAAGGGCCGATGGCCTGTTGAGCTGGTTCGGTCACACAGAGCGGGGCTAGATGAGCAGCGCAGCTTTCCGTCTCTCTGTTCGCTTCACCATCTGCCCGCCAACTGTTGGCATACAAATCTTATATATAGGTTTCTGTGCTTTCTGCGCTGATATAACAGTGGTTAAAAAGCAGCAAATACACTTTATAGGGATTTTCACTATATCTCCATAAATAACAAATGTACAAAAAATACTAAAAATGTATAATTGCGCTTACACTGACAACATGAATACACAGGTGAATTTCCTCTTAGTCAGTTCCTCCTAGAAAAGTGAAACTGCTCTCCTTGTCTTTTCACGAGAATCAAGGAAATAGAGCAGCTTTGAAGAATAAATGGAAGGAAAACTCTTATGCCACATCCATAAATTAAACTGAAATGACAGAAGAAGGTACAATAGTGCAGTCAACCAAGATAAAAAGGTGGTGTTTCAAAAGGTCCCATAGAGTTCCGGATACTCGATAGTTCCTTATGGGGTGAGCTCTGGTGCAAGTCCTCCGGTCCAAATGTATATTTTTTAGCCTATCTGCTTAATGCATTTCGAATCCTCCTGAGAATTCGAAATGCATTAAGCAGATAGGCTAAAAAATATACATTTGGACCGGAGGACTTGCACCAAAGCTCACCCCATAAGGAACTATCGAGTATCCGGAACTCTATGGGGTATATGCAATTCACGGCGAATCGCGGCAAATTATCGACGTTTTTTAATTCGACACAATTCGACAGGTGAATTCCGGCAGGTGGCTGCCGGAATTCACCATATTCAATGAAAAACGGATTCGACATTCCCGCGGGCGAAAAACAGCCGATTTGCCGGATTTTGCCGCGAATTAAAAAAACGGGTAAAAACGGGAAAAACCCGGAAACAAATGGCGTGGGGTCCCCCCTCCAAAGCATAACCAGCCTCGGGCTCTTTGAGCTGGTCCTGGTTCTAAAAATGCGGGGACAAAATTGACATGGGATCCCCCGTATTTTTAAAACCAGCACCGGGCTCTGCGCCTGATGCTGGTGCAAAAAATACGGGGGACAAAAAGAGTAGGGGTCCCCCCGTATTTTATACACCAGCATCGGGCTCCACTAGCTGGACAGATAATGCCACAGCCGGGGGTCACTTTTATACAGCGCCCTGCGGCCGTGGCATTAAATATCCAACTAGTCACCCCTGGCCGGGGTACCCTGGGGGAGTGGGGACCCCTTCAATCAAAGGGTCCCCCCCCCAGCCACCCAAGGGCCAGGGGTGAAGCCCGAGGCTGTCCCCCCCATCCAAAGGCTGCGGATGGGAGGCTGATAGCCTTGAGTAAAATGACAGAATATTGTTTTTTCCAGTAGTACTACAAGTCCCAGCAAGCCTCCCCCGCAAGCTAGTACTTGGAGAACCACAAGTACCAGCATGCGGGAGAAAAACGGGCCCGCTGGTACCTGTAGTACTACTGGGAAAAAAATACCCAAATAAAAACAGGAGACACACACCGTGACAAGTACAACTTTATTACACACCGCCGACACACACATACTTACCTATGTTGACACGCCGACTGGCACAGTCTCCGAGGATCCGAGGGTACCTGTGAAAAAAATTATACTCACCTGCCAGTGTCCAGAGATAAATCCACGTCCAGAGATCAAATCCTCGTACTTGGCAAAATAAAAACACGCACACCCGTACCAACGGACTGAAAGGGGTCCCATGTTGACACATGAGACCCCTTTCCACGAATGCCGGGACACCACGTGACTCCTGTCACTGAGGTCCCTTCAGCCAATCAGGAAGCGCTACTACGTGGCGCTCACCTGATTGGCTGTGCGCTGTCTGTGCTGTGACAGCGCATCGCACAGCTCTCTCCATTATTTCAATGGTGGGAACTTTGCAGTCAGCGGGGGGGTTACCCGCGGTCAGCCGCTGACCGGCGGGTGACCCCACCGCTAACCGCAAGGTTCCCACCATTGAATATAATGGAGAGGCTTTGCGATGCGCTGTCTGAGCTCAGACGCGCAGAGCCAATCAGCAGAGTGCAAGGACGTTGCACTCGCTGATTGGCTGAAGAGACCTTTCAGTGACAGCTGTCACGTAGAGGTCTCTGCATTCGGGGAAAGGGGTCTCATGTGTCAACATGGGACCCCTTTCAGTCCGCTGGCACGGGTTTTTGCGTTTTGTTATTTTGCCAAGTACCTGGATTATACTCTGGACGTGGATTTATCTCTGGACGCTGGAAGGTGAGTATAATTTTTAACAGGTACCCTCGGATCGTCGGAGACTGTGGCAGTCGGCGTGTCAACATAGGTAAGTATGTGTGTGTCGGCAGTATGTAATAAAGTTGTACTTGTCACGGTGTGTGTGTCCTGTTTTTATTTGGGTATTTTTTTTCCAGTAGTACTACAGGTACCAGCGGGCCCGTTTTTCTCCCGCATGCTGGTACTTGTGGTTCTCCAAGTACCAGCTTGCGGGGGAGGCTTGCTGGGACTTGTAGTACTACTGGAAAAACCAATATTCTGACATTTTTCTCAAGGCTATCAGCCTCCCATCCGCAGCCCTTGGATGGGGGCGACAGCCTCGGGCTTCACCCCTGGCCCTTGGGTGGCTGGGGGGGGGGACCGCTTGATTGAAGGGGTCCCCACTCCCCCAGGGTACCCCGGCCAGGGGTGACTAGTTGGATATTTAATGCCACGGCCGCAGGGCGCTGTATAAAAGTCCAGCTAGTGGAGCCCGATGCTGGTGTAAAAAATACGGGGGACCCCTACTCTTTTTGTCCCCCGTATTTTTTGCGCCAGCACCAGGCGCAGAGCCCGGTGCTGGTTTTAAAAATACGAGGGATCCCCTGTCAAATTTTTCCCCGCATTTTTAGAACCAGGACCAGCTCGAAGAGCCCGAGGCTGGTTATGCTTTGGAGGGGGGACCCCACGCCATTTTTTTCCTTGATTTTACCGTTCCAGCTATAAAAAAAATAAAAAAAATATTTTTAAAAATATATAAATAATACTTGTGCCTCCAAAAAAGACAAACCAAGTACCTAATCCCTTCTAATATAAATAGATATGCTATTACCAAAAAAAAAAACACCAAAAAAAAAGGTTTTAAATTTTTTTTATTGCTTTCACCCTCCAAAGTGTGGCGGATTGAAAATGACGAATTTACTGTCTAAAAGCACTGTTGTCGAATTTCCAAACTTGAATTGAATACACTTTGGTCGAATTGCAGCACTTGTATCATTGCAGAAAAGTCGAATTTGACAAAAGTCGAATTTCAAAAAGTCGAATTTTGAAAGTCCGTTTTTTTGACGGAAAGCACTGAATTGCATTGGCGATTTTTTTTTTTGGTCGAAAAAGTCCAGAAATTCGACAATTTCGGGAATTCGACCGCAATTGCATATACCCCTATGGGACCTTTTGAAAACCGTTGGATGAGTATATGAGTGCCTTCCTTCATCAGCAAATCTGTTACATGTTTGTTATATGTGAAATGTTTGTGAGTGCATTTTTTTAAAATTAAAAAAATGTACCCTTTTATTTGGGTGTCTGCACTATTGCATCTTCAACTTGTAGTACCCTATTGAAGTATTTCTCTGTTATCATCAAGAAACTCATTGGACCAGATGTTGTACATCCATGGAGATCTGGATTATGCTACATGCTTGACAAATTTGAGTTGTTTGTGAGTGCAAAATTTAACCACGAATAAAAACACCACCTTTTTATCTTGGTTGTCTGCACTATTGTACCTCCTTCTGTCATTTCAGTTTAATTTATGGATGTGGCATAAGAGTTTTCCTTCCATTTATTCTTGAAAGCTGCTATATTTCCTTTATTCTCATGAAAAAACAAGGAGAGCAGTTTCACTTTTCTAGGAGAAACTGACTAAGAGGAAATTCACCTCTGTATTCATGTTGTCAGTGTAAGCGCAATTATACATTTTTATAATTTTTTTTTCAACTGTTGGCATACAGACAGATGTGGTGTTCCGCAAGCTAGGCGCCCCTGACTCCTGGCACGCCCCCACTCAGCCATGGCTGTGCCCTCCTTCTTGTCATGCGTAGTGACGTTCCAGTGCTTGTAGGAGGCATCTGAAGGAAAAAGACACCTCCCGCCAGTGTCCGTGGAAGCTGCAGACACTGGCCCCGCCACTCTCGATACGCCCTCTTTTCTGGAAACACAGGCAGAGCCACCCAGCCCGCAAAAGGCCACAGCATGTTAATCAAACTGCGTCTTTGGGGCCCTGCAAGGGATATTGCATGATCTGCACATGCGCAGAACTCTAAAAATCAGAGAAGTGCATAAAGCATCGGGTTTACGTACATCTCTGAGTCAGGCCTACAGTGAGGATATTGCAAATGCTACGTAGTTTTAAAATTTTAAATTGAAATAGTACATAGTTTTAGCCTACTGGGACCACTACTAAACACTAAGGGGCCTATTTATCACCATCCGCACACAGGATGCGGATGGCAGGTGATAAAACCACCCAAACTCGCACTGCGATAATTGATTACATCACAGGGATGTATCAATTATCGCATGCAGAGACAGAGCTTGCGGTCAAGCTCTGTCCCTGCGTTGACACTCTGCAGCATCATCGGGGTATTTTTCGGAAAAAATACCCGTGTCCTGTTGCGCATGCACCACCCCCGCCGACATTGCGCTACCGCCGCCCGGTCGACCCCCCACTGTGTCAAAGTCGAAAAATATCGTTATTCTCATGCCTTGTACTAACCCCATGCGCTTGCCCGCTGCACGTGCACATTCTCTCCCGTGCGTGCGCATATTCGCAGTTGCGTGACGGCGCCTCCACGGACATGCGCTCAAGCGCGTGGTATGTGCATTTACGGTAGAGTTTGTGTGCGTCTGGCGGGCGACTCAATTGTCACATAGTTAATCCAAATAGTGCATTTCGTAGGTTATGGTCTCCTTAATAATATCAGTAAGTTTGTTTAGTGTAACTGGTTTATGGACAGAGAAATCCCTCTTTACATGATACGAAGGATCAGACAGGTTTTGAGCAGTGGTGTTTAGTATGCAACGGTAGAGTATATTATTAGAAACATTCCGGTATTGGTTTGAGAGAAATCAATCGCTCCTGCGAATAGTTATGTCTATAAGAAGTTTATGGACATTTGCTATATTTGCAGTTCATTATCCATGCGGCGGGAATCCTGAGATTCCCTCCCACCTGAGCAGTATGAAATAGTCACAGCCCACCTGTTTGAATCAACCTATGACCTTTTGTTATAATGTAAGGACAGATTCCTGCGTCCAATGAACAATGAGATTGTAGGCCCCTTTGTAGTGTACTGTATGCAGTGTATATAAGGCAGCCAGCTTGGGCCAGCTCAGTCTACTCTCCACAAAAGGTTTTCATCACTGACTAACTTGAGAGCTGGTACCAGGACTGCGCAGCGATCATTCCCCAGTGTGTAAGTGTTTCTCTGTAACCAACTTGTTCTCTGTTTGTATTTGCCATACTCACTCTCTCTCTCTCTCTCTCTCTGTTATTGTTACGCTGTTGTAAATTGTATATGTGTAGTTATTATGTTTAGATATTGATGTTAGCCTGTAGTGTATAAACTGTTAACTGTATTTTCCCCTTTTACATACTATAATCTCGTTAGTAAAGGTTTTGGAACCTTAGCAAGGTATTGTGTGTTTATTACATTGCTAAGGGTATACTGAGCGTCTTAATCGCTCCAACAGCTTTCATATGATAAGGGTTAATCAGCGTTGCATTGTGGTAATATTACAGTAATAAGGTTTACAGCATAAGCATATCCTTTCATTGTGTTGCATACAAGGTTTACTGTGTGTCATCCTGTGAGCGTCTGCGCCGCTCGTGTTCCTCTTGTGGGCACGGCGTCCGCTACGCTAGTAGCGTAGCATTACGGTACTCGGACCGCCTATAGCGTGCTCGATACCCAGCGTAAAGCCGTGAGCGAACGTGTCGCTCGTGCGTCTCGACCACGGCCTAGCGTTTGCTACGCTAAGTGCGTACCCTTACGGTACCCCGTACGCCCATTGCGTACTGAGTCTCTTACCAATATATAGTGAATGTTATAAGATAAATATTTAGCTTTATCAACTGTTACAACTACCACCGCGCACCCCGGCCCCCCCTGCAGGATAATATACTCACCCTGCACTATTTTTCACATTATTTTAGTAAAAATAATGTTAATAAATAGACCCCTAAACGTTAATAGACCCCAAAAGCAGCAAGCAGACCAGAAATCTGAAGACAAATAACACTTAGTGAAACAGCCATGAGGGATCTTGATAAGATATTCAAGACATGACTCGTTCAATCTATGTTTTTCAGTAACATTGTATGGGTGTGAAAGCTGGACAGTCAAGAAGCAAAATAGGAAGATTACTGAGGCTTTTGAATAATGGTGCTGGAGACCAATATTACGTACAGTATACCATGGACTGCCCTAAGAACAAATGAATCGGTATTAGACGAGATAAAACCTAAGTTTTCCCTAGAAGCACAAATGACAAGACTGTGTCTTTCCTGCTTTGGACACATCATGTGAAGAACAGGATCCCTAGAGAAAGACATTATGCTTGGAAAAGTTGAAGGCCAGCGAAAAAAGGGGAAGACCAGATGCGAGATGGCTTGATACCATCACAACTACTATAGGCACCACACTATATAAACATACATGTTATGCTGTATGTAATATATGTGCTGCCTGATTATTCAGGGGATTGGCAGCGCTGTTTGTATTAAGACCCTGGACTCAGCAATAGGCTTTATGCTCCTTCTAAGCCGACCAATAGGAATCTGGGGATATACTTATAAGGAAAGGGACTGCTCCCGAGTGCCATATGGCAACTTAAAACACACCGTGCTGCCGATCCCTGGGATAATCAGTCAGTACATTTATATAACATGTATGTTTATATGTCCCAAGCGCCCCACTCCCCCCAACACACACACACACACTATGTGGTTGCCGCTGCAGGTACTGCAGAAGCCGCTGTTTGTAGTTAAAGCAAAAAAGCAACTGGGCAAAAGCATGCTGAACTGCAGGTGGATCAGATGCAATGTGCATAGAGAGTTAGATTTGGGTTGGTTGTGTTCAAACTGATGATATTGTATCTAAATTGCAGTGTAAAAACAAAGCTTTCTAATATTTGTGGGCTACATGCAAAAGCAGCTAGTATTTACCCTGCACAGAAAAAATCTAAATATATTTGCTTTCCTTGCATTTGCTTCCCTTTGTTCCAGACACAAAGTTACTTGTTTTTTTTTGTTTTACATGAATCAGTCCCTTAGAATGCAGATGACAGGTAGCCAAAAGGTCTAACCTCGGGGTAAATGTAGGAATTTGAAGGGGGGTATGCAAATGTTTAATTTGGGAACTAAGTAAAAAAATGTAACACTTTCTTTCTGTGTATTCACATAACTGTCAGTAAATCGATTTGCAGCTCTTCGTTACCTATATTATTTTTGCTTTATCATTTCATTTATTTTAAAATGTATTGTTTTGAACATCAGATTTCAATTACGCTGCACCTATCATTCAAGCATCCATTGTGCATAGCCATACACACATTTAGCTAATTTCCTATTCCCCAATGCACATATTTTTCTCTTTATTTATTATTACAGGTTGAGTATCCCTTATCCAAAATGCTTGGGAGCAGAGGTATTTTGGATATCGGATTTTTCCGTATTTTGGAATAATTGCATATCATAATGAGATATCATGGTGATGGGACCTAAATCTAAGCACAGAATGCATTTATGTTACATATACACCTTATACACACAGCCTGAAGGTAATTTTAGCCAATATTTTTTATATCTTTGTGCATTAAAAAAAGTGTGTGTACAGTCACACAATTCATTTATGTTTCACATACACCTTATATACACAACCTGAAGGTCATTTAATACCATATTTTTTATAACTTTGTGTATTAAACAAAGTTTGTGTACATTGAGCCATCAAAAAACAAAGGTTTCACTATCTCACTCAAAAAAGTCCGTATTTCGGAATATTCCGTATTTCGGAATATTTGGATATGGGATACTCAACCTGTATAACATAAAAGTGCTGCTATAAGCCAAATCTATTTTTGGTTTTTAAATAATTCTGAAATAATAACTTGTTTAAGGCAATTAACTAAAATAGCCAATATGACTCATCACTGCCGGGGCTACCCTGGAGAAGCGGAGCGCTCCGCAACGTGTCATTGGAGAAGCTGCTGCGACTGGGCATGCGTAGCAGCTCCATTCCTTCATGTTTGATGCCATTGTAGTGCAGGGAGAAGAACCACAGCTCAGGCGCTTCTCTCTGCAGAAGAAATCAGACAATTCTGATCATACTGTAGGATGGGGTGGAGGAAGACACTGGGTACAAGTTGCCTGAAAAAACCCTGTTTCATGATAATTCTTCTATTTCTGGAAGTGGGTTGCTATCTATCTATCTATCTATCTGTCTGTCTGTCTGTCTGTCTGTCTGTCTATCTATCTATCTTAATATCGCTGGCCTGCGCCTTTCATCAGGAATGAAGTACAAACAACTATGAAACACATAAATACCCTTCCATGTGACCACCTATACTTGATCCAAACACATATATTATATATATATATATATATATATATATATATATATATATATATATACACACACACACACACACACACACATCTCCAACTCTGGCACTCCACAAAAACTCATAAATGTAATACGCCCGGTGCCTTCCACATTACAACCAGCACGGCTGCACGCAATACACTCCTACACTGGCGGCACTCAAAGGCTTTTCCAAAAAAACGGCACAAGTCGGCTGTCTGTGGGCAATGTTTCAGCGCTGTATCAAGGCTTGATAAAAGCGCTACACGGCGCTGAAACGTTGCCCTCAGACAGCCGAATTGTGTCGTTTTTTTTGGAAAAGCCTTTGAGTGCCGCCAGTGGAGGAGTATATATATATATATATATATATATATATATATATATATATTGCAGAGTGAAAAGATCCGGCACTCAAAGGACTTCTTCAAGGGGTCCCCTTGAAGAAGTCTCATCAGACGAAACGCGTTGGGTGACCTATACCTACCTCACTCCAAAGATAAGGAAAATTTGATTTTAAATACTTTTACTGTAGCTCTTAATTCATTTAGTGCTTTTAGTCCAGCTGTGTATTTATTGTTGTCCCATTTTTTTATGTATGTTTTTATGCATCTTTGTGTTTAATATTAAATTAGATTTTATTACCATGGGCGCCTGAAACTATTTATTGATACAGTGGTCGCTATATATCCCCCTCCCCCCGTATCTCATATATATATATATATATATATATTGTGGTTAGAGGTGTTGCCTCTCACCTGAATTACCCCCAATTCTGTGGGATCAGCCGACTAGAGTACAGCCTCTGTAGTGTGCAGTAGCAGTGAAAGTTTGGAACTCCGAGTTTTCTGGGTTGCACATAACCGGCTGAAACTCATCACTGAAGAACAGAAGGGTTTAAAACTCTCATCCACCCAGTGAAATGTGTCTACGACGCACAAGGAGACTGTGCTGATTAATTTGATATATGACACTTGTATATCGGTGTGCGGCTGAGTCTCTGAATCTGTATACGAAGTGCTACAATATAGCAGCCACAGCTTTTAGCAATACAAGTTCTGTTCTGATCCATATACAGACTCAGTCACACACAATATACAAGTGTCATATTTCTAATTAATCAGCACAATCTCCTTGTGCGTCCTAGCCGAATAGCGTTGTGACCAAGAAGCATTTTAAGCGGGGCGTGGCCTGGATGGGCATGGTGTAGGAGGCTTACTCCTTAGCTCCCAGGCCCATATATCCGTTTTTACATATCCTGTGTCTCCTGCCCGGTCCTCGGCTCCGGTGACTGTTTCCGTACTTACCTCTCCAGGTTCCCGTGGTCCCTCGGCCTGCCTGCAACTGGTGGCTGTTGGTCTGTGAGCGGTTGTTTTTCCTCCTTTGTGGCGTCTCCGGGTGGTGGGCACCATCTTGGATTTCGGCTGTAATAGGCCCTGGCCGCAGCGCTGTGTTCACGATGTCCCTCGCTGCAGTTCTTGTTTCGTAAAGCGTTCGGGGTTTCTGCTGCTGGTTCCGGCGGGCTCCCTGGGTTGCAGCTTATCCGTGAACAACTTATCCGGCCGCCATTTACACCTGAGGAATATCCGGAGTGGATATATTATCTTTCTTGGACTGTGTTCTACGGAGTGGGTACTCTGCCTTCCAGCATTACACGGTATAGCCTCTAAGCACTGTGTCTGGTGTGGTGTATATCTCCTGTGACGCTCTGAGTTATCTCAATTTTCAGTTTGGATCTGCATTTTTTTGGGTTATTATGGATCAAATTCTCAAAGCTATTGCTGATTCTGGAGAGAGGCCTGTGGTTCAATTGGCGGGCCTGCATACTGAAATGTCTTACTCCGGTTGTGACTTGCCACCACTGCAGGCTACCTCTCCTGCAGACACCTTGGAGAGATCTAATGTATGTGTTACGGGACAGTTGACTTCCTTTAAGTTTTGGAAAAGGGAGTATTCAAGTCCAATTGTCATTAATGCTGGCGGTGTCGGTAACATTTTTTCTCCTATATTCGCTGGCAACGGTGCTCTATATAACGGCTTTCCCACTTTTGCGGACTCTAGGACTCCTGCTATGAACTGGCTGTTTTCCTCGGAGCCTTGCTTGAAGACTCCTCCTGATGACATTGCCATCCTTCTTCATGGTTTTGGTTCCAGTTCATCACGTTCTCTATTCGCAAGTGGTCAGACCAGCTGCATGTCTCCGTACTCTCCTCCACTGCACGGTTTTCTGGGACCTTATACTATACAGTATCTTGGTTTTACAAATTCTGCTTCTCTGTGCCCTGCCGGGACTGGAGGAACTATGCTAAATTTGGCTGTTTTCTGGGCCTTTGGATGGGACGACCCTCCTTAAATGCTGATCTGTATTTTTTTTCTGTTTATAAGTTCTAGTTAGTCATATATAATAACCGTATCTAGTGTATTTAGTATTCTGTTAATTGTACCTTTCGATCCTGGGCTCTATACACCATGCCCGATGGGTTCATGGGGTTGGTTGCCCCCAAGTTTTCATAGTGTAGTTGGGATGGGATGTTTGGGGTTGCAGGTAGGCCATAGGATGGGGATTTGGTTCTACAGGGTGGGGGGATTTGGGGGGTGGTGTTTACCTAGTCCATTTTCTTGGGATGCTGGGTTAGCGCATTTTTTGTTTTTTATATAATTGATCCTGCTGACTGTATGGCTTTGTGTTAGGTGCTGGGATATAATTATATTTTGCCTCTATACTTGTCATATTTCTACCCAATGCACTACTGTTTCAGTGTTGTGGGGACCCGAATGGCACCTTTGGGTTCCAGCACTACTTTTCCTGAATATTAAGATGTCAATGCATCTTGTTATACTGACATGTTATATATATTTTTAGATTAATGTGTGCTGACCATGTATCTCACTTATACGCTGTTTCTTTTGGGTATAACCTTCAAAAATGTAAATAAAACGCAATTTTTTTAAAAAAAAAAGCATTTTAAGCAATATAATACAGTACACCATTACTTTTTACATACCTGAGCCCAACATTTTCAAAGATGACCTGTCGTATTTCTTCACCCATTTATCTCCATATTTCAGCAGCAGACGTATTGCAGTTGGTGCTCCATAAAACTGATTAATCTTCAACCTCTCTACTGTTTCCCAGTACCGACCTGAATGAGGCCAATAACAATCTTTATAGAAAGTGTCATTAAAATCCTCCACTTGTGATACGTCAAACTAAAATCATTTTACCTCACTAGTAAAGGTAACACTTTTAGCCAATAGAATAATCAGGTAATAAAAACCACACGTGCTTCTGTTATATATCACCTACAGATTTACAAAGCATCCAGTAATGGCATTTTAGGAATTTCATTTATGAAGTCAACCAACAAACGTAAACAGCCTACGGTCACAAATGTTACCACAATCACAGGTTGTATGGTGGCCATATACTTTACAATGGAAAATATACAAAACACTGTACAGAAAACGCTATATTTCTTCTGTGAAATAAGAAATGCTGCTAAATGTGTGTTGTGAAGTCCTCTCTATTTGTGTGGGTGAGACAATAGTCCCATAGTCATACAATGTGGGATCCCTATTTACAGTATTTCTCCATGTCTCACTGTGCAGGGCTCCCCAGATCAACTCATTAATGAAGAAGAACATTAAAAAATATATATGTTTCCAAAAAGCTCCCCAATCACTACTTACATTAATAATGGAATAACCTGCTTAGGCCCATCCTTATTTACAATGATAAGGACAAGGACATCCTCCTGAATGTCACAGAGCTTTCTCAGACTCGGCATGTTCAAATCCAGAAACTTTTGTCAGATTTAGTCTTGTGTGGGCTCCAATGCAACAAATTTGTGGCGGGCCAACCACAATTGACACTGCTGGCCCGGCCCATAGTCCTGCCCTGGAGCCACATCCCCCATGTGTGCTGTAACATGGGAGGGGGGAGCAGGGGCCAGCTTGAAGACAGGGACCCTGCCAGCCGGGAACTGATGAGAGGAGGGGGCCCATACGGAGACTGCACACGGGCCTCCTCCTCTCCTAATACATCCCTGATTTGGTTGTATCGTTTATTTTTATAGTTATTATATGTGTTGCTGTTTAATTGTAATGTTAACACCTCTAAGGAGCTGCAGATATCTTGTGGCACCATATAAAAATTATAATAATGATGCAGGCTTGATTTGTGAAACCTCTGACAAAAAAGTCACCAGCAGATTACTACTATGAACCTGTTTAATGAGTGATCTTTCAAAACTGGTCTATCATGTCTCATGAAACTTGAAGTTATCCAGACATTAACTCAAGAGACAATTCACCAAATCTGATTTATACACCTTTCAGACTGCCAGCTTTGAACACGGGTTATTGGCACATGAGCGCGCATAACCCAGGTTCCTGTGCCAGGGGAAATATACCGGGTCGAGCGACCAGGAATTTCAACCTTGGTAGTGAGCAGGGTTGAACTGGTGTTCAACCCGGCTCACTGTGCAGTGTGAACGGGAGCCGTCTCGATGCAACCCGTTTCCCGTTCACACTGTGTGGACGGGCAGCACTTGAAGATCATGTGATCTCCAAGCGCCACCGCTGACATCACCAACCCGGCAATATGACGGGTTGCAGACAGCGGCGGCAGGTCGCACCCTGGGAGCACCCGCGTCAGGCTCCAGGGTGCGACCCGCCTCAGGTGGTCTGAAAGGGGTATATTTCACCTGGCCAGACTGAACATTAAACCTGTTGCTTGACTCTCTGGACTAGTGGCAGTATCAGTCCATGTGGGCAACCTTCGCTAATATATTACTCTAGTCTTAAGGCAGTGGTTCCCAAACGCGGTCCTCAGGGACCCCTAACGGTCCAGGTTTTAAATATATCCATGGCTCAGCACAGATGGTTAAATCAAAGTGACTTAGGTACTAATTAAGTTACCTGTGCCCAAGCATGGAAATACTTAAAACCTGGACCGTTAGGGGTCCTTGATGACTGAGTTTGGGAACCACTGTCCTAAGGGCTTCATAGGTTGCAATGTCCTGTATATTTGTGCATCCCACAAAATGTTTTTTTACTATCAGTAAGTAACAAAGTTGTCATTTTCTCCATAGTAAAGTAATAAAAATAGGATTTTAATTACCTACGGGTAAATCCTTTTCTCGTAGTCCATAGAGGATGCTGGGGTCCACATTAGTACCATGGAGTATAAACGGGTACAGGAGCCATGGGAACATTAAGAGTTTAATAGTGTGAGCTGGCTCCTCCCTCTATGCCCCGCCTACCAGACTCAGTCTAGAAACTGTGCCCGAGGAGACAGACATACTTTGAGAGAATGATTTTACACAGATAGTGGCAAGATTCACACCAGCTCACACATACAAGGCAAACCAAGCTAACCAGCATAAAAACTCAACAACGGCTGAGCAATATTACTGAACAAAGTAAGAAAAAAACAGTACTTAACCAAGAACAAAGCAGTACTGAACTAAAGCATCCCTGCAGGATCTCGAAGCGGTGGGCGGGCGCCCAGCATCCTCTACGGACTACGAGAAAAGGATTTACCTGTAGGTAATTAAAATCCTATTTTCTCCTACATCCTAGAGGATGCTGGGGTCCACATTAGTACCATGGGGATGTACCAAAGCTCCCAGAACGGGAGGGAGAGCACGGAGGCTCCTGCAGAACTGATTGACCAAACTTTAGGTCCTCAGAGGCCAAAGTATCGAACTTGCAGAACTTAGCAAACGTATTCGCCGTTCGACCCTGACCAAGTAGCAGCTCTGCAAAGTTCTAAAGCAGAGACACCCCGGGCAGCTGCTTAGGAAGAACCCACCTTACGAGTAGAGTGGGCCTTAACCGATTTTGGACACGGCAATCCTGCTGTAGAATAAGCATGCTGGATAGTGAACCTGAGCCAGCGAAAAATCGTCTGCTTAGAAGCAGTACACCCAAGTTTCTTGGGATCGTACAGGGCAAACAGAGTCCGATTTTCTGTGACGAGAAGTTCTCTTCACATAAATCTTCAAAGCCCTCACAACATCCAGGGACTTTGAGGGAATTGAAGAGTCAGTAGCCACTGGCACCACAATAGGTTGGTTGATATGAAAAGCCGACACAACCTTTGGAAGAGACTGCTGACGCGTTCTGAGCTCAGCTCTATCTTCATGGAAAATTAAGTAGGGGCTCTTGCAGGACAAAGCCCCCAATTCAGACACACGCCTAACAGAAGCTAAGGCCAACAATGTGACAGCCTTCCACGTGAGAAACTTGACCCCATCCTCCTGTAGAGGCTCGAACCAATCCGATTGGAGGAACTGTAACACCATGTTAAGATCCCAGGGTGCCGTAGGAGGCACAAAGGGAGGCTGGATGTGTAGAATCCCTTTCAAGAAAGTCTGAACCTCAGGAAGCCAATTGTCTCTGGAAGAAAATGGATAAGGCCGAAATCTGGACCTTAATGGATCCCAAACGCAGGCCCATATCAACACTTGCTTGCAGGAAGAGGAGAAACCACCACCACCCAAGTTGAAACTCTACCGTAGGAAACTTCTTGGATTCACACCAAGACACATACTTTTCCAAATGCGATGGTAATGTTTAGACGTTACTTCTTTCCTAGCCTGTATCAGGGTAGGAATAACTTTGTTCGGAATGCCTTTCTGAGCTAAATCTGGCGTTCAACCTCCATGCCGTCAAACGTAGCCGTGGTAAGCGAACGGCCCCCATTGCAACAGGTCCTCCCGAAGAGGAAGAGGCCTCGGATCTTCTAGCAGTAGATCCAGAAGATCTGCCTACCAAGCCCTTCTTGACCAGTCCGGAGCAATGAGGATTGCCTGAAAGCTTGTTCTCCTTATGAGCTTTAGAATCCTTGGAATCAGTGGAAGTGAAGGAAACAAATACACTGACTGGAACACCCACGGAGTCACCAGGACGTCCACCGCCACTGCTTGTGGGTCTCTTGACCTGGAACAGTACCTCCGAAGACTCTTGTTGAGACGGGAGGCCATCATGTCTATTTGAGGTACACCCCAAAGAATTGTCACCTCCGTGAACACCTCCGGATGGAGGCCCCACTCTCCTGGATTGAGATCGTGTCTGCTGAGGAAGTCTGCTTCCCAGTTGTCCACTCCCGGAATGAAGATTGCTGACAGCGCCAACGCGTGCCTTTCTGCCCAGAGGATGATTTTTGTTACCTCTGACATAGCAGCTCTGCTCTTCGTTCCACCCTGTCGGTTTATGTAGGCAAACGTCGTTACATTGTCCGACTGTACTTGAATGGCCCGATCTAGCAGAAGATGTGCCGCTTGGAGAAGGCCATTATAGCTGGCTCTTAGTTCCAGAATGGTTATTGGAAGAATGGATTCCAGACTTGACCCCCTTCCTTGGAAGGTTTCCCCTTGAGTGACTGCGCCCCAACCTCTGAGACTTGCATCCGTGGTTAGAAGGATCCAGTTCTGAACCCCGAACCCGCGGCCCTCCAGAAGGTGGCATTTGCAGCCACAAGAGTAGTGAAATCCTTGTTTTCGGCGACAGACGTATCCTCTGGTGCATGTGTAGATGAGATCCCAACCACTTGTCTAGGAGATCCAGTTGGAAGGACCAAGCATGAAACCTTCTGTACTGTAGAGCCTCCTAGGAGGCAACCATCTTCCTCAAAAGGCGAATGCACTGATGAACCGATATCCAGGTAGGCTTCAAGACATCCCGGGCCATTGACTGTATCACCAAAACTTTCTACACTGGTAGAAACACCCTCTGCACTTCCGTGTCGAGGATCATCCCCAGGAAAGAAAATCTCCTTGTCGGCTCCAAATGTGACTTTGGAAGGTTCAGGATCCAACCATGTTCCCTGAGCAGACGAGTCGCGAGAGCAATGGATTGTAACAACTTCTCCATGGACGACGCCTTTATCAGCAGATCGTCCAGATATGGAATTATGTTCATTCCCTGTCTGCGGAGGAGAACCATCATCTCTGCCATCACCTTAGTGAACACCCTCGGTGCCGTGGAGAGACCGAAAGGCAGTCCCTGGAACTGGTAGTGACTGTCTAACAGTGCAAATCTGAGATAAGCCTGATGTGGCGGCCAAATCGGAATGTAGAGGTACGCATCCTTGATATCCAGGCATACCAGAAACTCTCCCTCCTCCAGACCTGAGATCACCGCTCTCAGAGACTCCATTTTGTATTTGAACTCCCTCAGATAAGGGTTTAACGATTTCAAGTTCAAAATCGGTCTGACCGAACCCTCCGGTTTCGGTACCCCAAAAAGGTTTGAATAGTAACCCTTGTGTTGCATATGAGGTGGAACTGGAACAATGACCTCTGACTTTTCCAATTTTCGGACGGCTTCCTGTAGGATAGCCCTTTCTGTCAGTAAAGCTGGCAAGCCCGATTTGAAGAACCGGTGAAGCGGGAGTTCTTGAAACTCCAGCCTGTACCCCTGGGACACAATATCCTGTATCCAGGGATCGAGGCCGGACGACACCCAGACGTCGCTGAAACGTCTGAGTCTTGCACCCACCACCCCTTTCTCCATGCTGTGCGGTCCACCGTCATGCTGAGGATTTTGAGGAACAAGAAGCAGGCTTCTGGTCCTGGGAACCTGCAGGTGCAGGTTTTTTGGATTTGGCCCGACTACCTCTAAAGAATGTGGTAGGAGGCTTTGACTTTTTTGTCTTAGCGGTCCGAAAGGACTGTGATGTAGGTGAAGAAAAGGGTTTCTTCGTAGACTGAGTAGCTGGGGGAAGAAATGGTGACTTACCCGCGGTTGCCGTGGAAATCCACGCATCCCCAAATAGAGCCTGACCTGTGAAGGGTAGGTTCTCCACACTTCTCCTGGATTCCGCATCTGCAGACCATTGGCGTAGCCAGAGTCCCCTGCGAGCTGAGATAGCCATGGAAGATATCCTTGCATTCAGCGTACCAAGGTCCTTCATGGACTCCACCATGAAACCCGCAGAATCCTGTATGTTACGCAAAAACAGTTCAATGTCACCTCTATCCATAGAATCTAAGTCTTCTAGTAACATGCCAGACCACTTTACTATAGCCTTAGAAATCCATGCACAGGCAATAGTGGGCCTTAACTCCACTCCTGAAGCAGTGTATATGGATTTGAGCGTAGTGCCAATCTTATGATCAGCCGGTTCCTTTAACGCGGTAGATCCAGGAACAGGTAAAACCACCTTTTTTGACAGTCTGGAGACAGATGCGTCAACTATGGGTGGATTTCCCATTTTTTTCTATCCTCCTCAGGGAAGGGAAAAGCAATCAGAACCCTTTTTGGGATCTGGAATTTTTTCTCTGGGTTTTCCCAGGATTTTTCAAACAGAGCGTTTAATTCTTTAGACGCAGGGAAGGTTAGCGAGGCTTTTTTTTGTTTGTAAAGTAAGCCACCTCAACCTCCTCAGGAGGTGTGTCAGTAATATTTAACACATCTCTAATGGCCTCAATCATGAGCTGCACCCCCTTTGCAAGTGATGCAGCCCCAGTCAGCACATCCCCATCACCGTCTGCCATGTCAGACCCTGTGTCGGCTTGCATAATCTGGGCAAGTGCACGTTTCTTTGGGTATATGCTAGGGGATTTAGAAGGAATAGGAACAGAACCTGACCAAACTGCCATAGAATTCTTTAAAACCTGAGTTTCAGTCTGAGTATGAGCTACCCTAGTAGAGATCTGAGAGATCATTCCCTTAATAGAAGTCAGCCATTCTGGCTCAGTAATAGGAATCTGAGACAAGACATTACATTCCTGGGTACATGGAATGGACTCCTCTGGAGAAGAAACGTCCTCTGAAGCATAAGACACAGAGTCCCTGGACATGGCTATGTGAGAAAACATACAGCCACACACACACAGGAAAATGTCAGAAACAGTTTCCTCCCAAGTATGCCACAGAGAAACACAGAGCTTGGAGCCAGCACACACACAGCGCTTCCCTAGGTAGATATACATACAACTACTTAGCGCTGACTGTGTACCTTGATAGACTACACAGTAATTACACAGCCTCTCCTCCCTTCTACAACCCCCTGGTACTGCACAGGATAGCTGGAGTTGCTGGAGCACTCACTGTCAGCGTCTCTGTAGTTGGATCTGCAGGCAGGAAAATGGCGCTGAACGCTGCTGGGTCCGCTCTGAGGAGAAGCTCCGCCCCCTGAACATGGCGCTGCTTCCCGCACTTCACATCTTTATACTGGCCTGAGGAAAGGTGCTGGCAGCGTCACCGAGGTCCCTGATAGCCTTGGTGACCAGTGTAGGGTATAGGCACTGGCTCAGGGCGCCCCTCATAGCGCCGCACTGTGTACCGCTGAGCCTCCGGAGCGCAGTCAGTACTGCGCTTCCACCCTGTTGCCGCCATCTTCACACCGGCTCCCCGCTTGCTGGGGCGCAGGTGACTCACTCGCCACCGGAATCTTCTGGCTCTGTTAAGGGGGGCTGGGATGCTGCAGGAGTGAGCGGCCGCCTGGGGCGGCTAATGATCATCACTCTCAGGAGCTCAGTGTCCTGTCAGCGGAAATAGTAGCCATTAACCTCTCAGGGTTGGACACTACTCCCCCCCCCCCCCCCCCCCCCCCGAAGTCCCACGAAGCAGGGAGGCTGTTGCCAGCAGCCTCCCTGTGCCTATCTCTAATAAAAACAACAAAACTAGAAAAGCTCCTGTGGAGCTCCCCTAGCTATGACCGGCTCCTCCGGGCACATTTTCTAAACTGAGTCTGGTAGGAGGGGCATAGAGAGAGGAGCCAGCCCACACTATTAAACTCTTAAAGTGCCCATAGCTTCTGGTGGACCCGTCTATAGCCCATGGTACTAATGTGGACCCCAGGATCCTCTAGGACGTAAGAGAAAAGTAAATACTGAATCCAATTCTACCTTAGTAAGCAGACGGAAGTATATATTGAATGCTTCAACCTTAAACATCCTCACCTGGGTCTGGGTATGTCGGGGTGCTCTCAAACAGGACAGTGGTAGCTCCATTGCAGAGAGGTCCATACACAACATAGCTGTGTCCAGTGATCCAGCCAATGTCAGCGACGCACCCAAACACATCTCCTTGTTTATAATCAAATACGTACTAACAAAAAATAAAAAGCAGTCATTAGAGCTTTTATATAGGAAAAACATGAGAACATGTAACATCAAGTTATCTGCAAAACATATTGTGTGCTTTTTAAGTTTTTTAATATCTCTACATTACAATTCTGCCACAGAAATCTGACTCGGATGTTTTATACGTTTGTATCTATTATGATTTAGAAAATGAGGGCTAGAAAACCTATTAAGCACAGAACGGTACAGAGCTCTTACGTTCTGTTTTTCAATTTACACAGGATTGTCCCGATTTCAGAGATAGTTGAGAACCACATACCACTAGAGGATGCTCCTTCAATCTACCAGCTAACACCTGCGTGACATTATAGGGTGGTTTGGGGGGAAATAAAGATGACTGGAGTGGGAGCACCCCAATTGCAAAGAAAGACAGTCATCTCATGAAATATTCTGTGCTGCAGTAGACATGTAGCTCACCGCCCACTGTAAAACATGGCAAACATAGAAAAACAGAAGGATTAAAACAAAACAGAGCTTATGACCTAGTGCAGAGGTTCCCAAACTTGGTCCACAAGGCACCCTAACAGTCCATGTTTTAAGGCTATCCATGTTTAAGCACAGATGACTTAATTAGTACTTCAGTCAATTTGATTTAACTGTCTTTGTACTGGTATTAGAGTAAAGTCATATACACAAGGCGACAAAGACGCACACAAGGACACTGCAGTAACCATCTCCGAATCAGGCCCATGATATGTTATTCCTACCGCTATGCTACACATATCACTGGCATTACACTGATACCAGGGGACTGAGAAATACTTTTATCCCTTTGAAATAGAAATAAAAAAAAGATCTTGCCTGGTTGTTGACGACCGTGTTTGTGGTGACCGTACATACCTTGTGTGTTAAGGCAGCATAGAGCAGGTACCCCGCCTGCGTGTGGACCACTCCCTTAGGCTTCCCAGTGCTGCCTGATGTGTACAGCATGAAGAGCATGTCTTCACTGTTCATCGTCTCTGGAGTACAGACTGCTTCTGCTTTGGCCATCTCCTGGCAAACCACACAAAGGGTGAAATGTATCATGTTGTTAACACCAATCCAATGATGACTTGTCTATGATTTTATATATGAGATCGTAAAACAGCAGTGCAATTGGCTATGCAACCATATGTCAATATAAGCAAGTAACTGAACTAAAAACTGCAGACGCGTCATTACTACAAAAAAGAGAAAATAAAGCAAAAAAATATATAAATAAAATAAAAAATACTGTTTACTTGAGCCTAATTTATAGATTAGATAAGTCATGAGAGAAAGAGGACATGGGAACGGATGGTGCAAGTTCTGTGCACTTGAACATTATTATCTCTTCTGTGTAAATTACACGTGGACCATTGAAAATAATGGCCAGACCACTGAAAACAATGGCCAGCCAGGTCAACTTGGAGGACTAGGGACATCTAAAACATTGCACAGTAAAAGGCAAAGGGGGTAATTCCAAGTTGATCGCAGAAGGATTTTTTTTTAGCAGTTGGGCAAAACCATGTGCACAGCAGGGGGGGCAGATATAACATTTGCAGAGAGAGTTAGATTTGGGTGGGTTATTTTGTTTCTGTGCAGGGTAAATACTGGCTGCTTTATTTTTACACTGCAATTTAGATTGCAGATTGAACACACCCCACCCAAATCTAACTCTCTCTGCACATGTTATATCTGCCCCCCTGCAGTGCACATGATTTTGCCCAACTGCAAACAAAGTTCCTGCTGCGATCAACTCAGAATTACCCCCAAAATTGGGACAAGATAAGTTTCTCCCATGACCCCCCCCCCCCCCCAACATCATGATCTGAGCTGCCAAAACCATGCCATATCCAACCTAACCACACTCAGATATGCCTACCAAATTGATGTCATTGTGCATCACTCCTTTCTGACTCTGAGAATCCAAGTGACCCTGACAAAGTAGGGACTATTCGTAATATATATTTTTTGTTTACCAAAAAAGTATCCGCAGACAGTTCCCTCTCCCCATCTCCCCACACCGCCTGATTCACTCTCCCATTCCCTGTTGTCCTCTATCACCGCCTGCGCTTCTCTCCCCAATTCCCTCCTTCACCCACTGCAGCTCTTTTCTCAAATGAACACAGGTATGGAGCATCATGTCCCAGCACAAGGGCAGTTTAAATGTGGCACTGCTCTCGAGCCAATCGTGACTTCTGGACTGATGGGCACTCAAAAAAAAAAGAGGAGGCCTTTTAAATTTGGCACAATAGAAGCATAGAATTTGACGGCAGATAAGAACCATAGGGCCCATCCAGTCTGTCCTTAGGGGTATTGGGGTTAGAGATTGGGCTAGGGTTTATGGTATTAGGAATATGGTATTAGGGTTGTTTTAGTGGTTTGGGTTAGGGGAGAAGGTGTTAGGGTTAGTGTGGGGGGGATGGAGTTAGGATATTAGGGATAGGATATTATGGTTGGTCTATGAGTTTGGCTTAAGGTATTAGGGTTAGGGGTTATGATTAGGTAGAGTATTGGGGTTAGGGTCAGAGGTTAGTGTATTATGGTCAGGTATAGAATATTACGGTTAATGTTTAGAGTGAGTAGGCTGTTATAGTAACACACAATGGGGCCGATTCAAATGGGTTTTTTTTGCGGCCGCCACTAGAGGGCGCCCAACGGCAGCAATTCAATTTTCTGCCCTTCGGACGCCCTTCGACCGCGGAGGACACATTTTTTTCTTGCAGCCTTCTGAGGTACGAGAGAAAAAATGTGAGTCCAAACCCGGCACTTTGGGCGTCCAAACGCAGAAGTTTAGATGGGTTTAGCCGTTTAACGTGGCTAAATCATGTCTGTTTGGGTGCGACATGTGCAATGTGCATGGGCACTTAAACAACAAATAAATAGTGACAATTGTTTAGACGGGATTTTTTGACGCCCAAAACAATTGAATTCCCCCCAATGTGTAGTAACCAAGTGCTACATGGGGTAGGCTGCTACAGTTACACACAATAATGTGTCAGTAAGCTTGTGTTATACAGGTAAGGCTGCTACAGTTACACACAATAATGTGTCAGTAAGCCTGTGTTATACAGGGAAGGCTGCTACAGTTACACACAATAATGTGTCAGTAAGCCTGTGTTATACAGGGAAGGCTGCTACAGTTACACACAATGTGTCAGTAAGCCTGTGTTATACAGGGAAGGCTGCTACAGTTACACACAATGGGGCAGATGTACTAAACTTAGGAGAGACAAAGCACCAACCAATCAGCTCCCAGACTAATTTCTCAAACAAAGTCTGTAATGACAGTTGAGAACTGACTGACCGGCACCCCATCTCTCCACTCCACTACCCCCAAGGCCCAGCACATCTCCCCAATGTGTCAGTAAGCCAGTGCCATACAGGCTAGATGTTACAGTCACACATAATGTGTTAGTAAGCCAGTGTTATACAATGTGTCAGTAACCTAGTGTTATGCAGAGTAGGCTGCTATAGGTACACACAATGTGTCAGTAAGTCAGTGCCATATAGGGTAAGCTGCTATAGATACACACAATGGGGTGAATTCAGTTGGGTTCGAGGTTTAGCGAGGTAAATAAAAAAAACTTGCGTACCTTGCGGAAAACCCAGTGATGCATGAAAAACAATAAAATCAAATAAAACATACTCATCTGTCAAATGCTCTCCCCTCCATCTTGCCACTGGGAAGGGGGCTTCTGGGAGTTCCGGGGGTGTAAGGTCTGCTGGGAGATATAGTAGTTCTCCCAGCGGCCAGCTGCAAGGGGGATGACACTGCCCATGGGGGGGATGTCACACACACCTGGGGTTACTCACACACATACACAAACTCATGCACACTTAAGATGGCCAAACAATACGTTGATATCATGTACGAATACACGATATCGCGTGTCATTCTACCTATCGCATGCACATTGTGCATGTTTTTAGTGCGAATACGATGTGATGCGCAGCACCACAGGTCGAACTGATCATATATGTTGCTTGTATGATCAGTCAATCCCAGCAGTGGGCAGTTGCGGAGGTACAATATGACAAAAGCACCGTACAATCTATCGCATGCCAGGGAGCGGCTCCTGACGTTGGAAGAAGCCCCGCGTCGGAAGGTGGGTAATTACTGACAAATTAAGCAAATTGGAAAATTCCAATAGCTTAATTAGTCCTCAGGGAAGATGCAACCAGGGCCCCAGAGCAAGTCCAAGGGATTTTTCCTAAAAATAATGCTTTTAGTAACAATCAGACTTGCTCTGGAGGTGCGAGAAAAAAAGACACAGTGATTTCTATAGAAATTACCCCATCCCATTTTCTGTCCCATAATTGAATACCAAAACCCTGCGGCCAAAACTTTTTATGCTGGAACTATACACTTTATATGCATCTTATTAATAAAACCTCTCATTTTTATACCAAGCCGTATCTAGAAACTTTTATATAATAAGGTTTTTGGATAGCATGAACTAATGTTTTATTGAGTCAACGCTATTATAATATATACCCATTATTGTTTAGCACCACATTGGGGAAAATAAACATGTTAAAAAATACCCCATTTGCCGATCCCAACGGATCAGAGAATCGAGATATTTAAATATGTTTAATATTCCCGATTTCCCGACTCACCTATTGGGGAGGTCAGGGAAATTCCGGCAAACCGCCACTGATGTATGGGGGCTTTAGACTGATCACTTCTATTTGCACAGTGCATTTCTCCTACGGTCTGAGGTCAGACAATGAGGAATCCCCGCTGTACTAATAAAAATGTAATACATTGAAGAGTTATGCTGCTAGTTAAGATTCGCTAATAGCAAATCTTCTGCAATTTGTGAAAATGAGTTGGGATAGATTAGCCAGCGGTTGGGATGCCGGCGGTCAGAATACAAACCGCAGCATCCCGATGTTTACAATCCCGACGGAGTAAAGTAAGTATACCTACCTTCCCCCTCTGGCCTCCTAATCCTAACGCTTCCTTTAATAAACTTAAACCTAACCCTCCCACTCACGCAGCCTATCCCAAACCCTCCCAGGTGGTGCCTGCATGCAGGCCAATCTAGCACCGGCCATAGTGCCGCGCGGGGCCGAGCATTGCTATCGCTGTGCATAACCTCTATGGAATCTAGTCAGATTGCTTAGATTATCGCTCCGTGAGTACCCCCCTTAAGGAATCTAGTCAGATTGCTTAGAATTTAAGCACTAATCTCTCCGTGTGCACCCCCACTAAAAGTTATCAAACATAAAAGGGCTATTATCAGTGACCAGTCAGCCATCTGTGCCTGCAGTGGAAGATAATGAATCTCACTTAATCTCCAAAGCATTCCCTAAATGTGCTGAAAAAACTATTTCCTTGCCTGCAAAAAGTTTACCCAACACACTAGATACAGCAGAAAGTTTTGTGATGTGCTGATGTTAGAACATTTTTGCATGACCGCTAAGAGGTATTTAGGGAGACAATCAAACCCAGCACACCAGCCAGATAACGACAGTTTCAGGAACATTCTGTAGTCTCAAATGCTCAAAATAAGCATACAAACCAAAATCACAAGCTCTAACACACACAGCTGTAATTAAGGCCTGTAGTTATGATCCCGGCGGTCAGCACACCGACGCCAGGATCCCGGCCGCCAGAATGCCGCTAGGGGGGCAAGGGCTATTCCCACACTTGGGTGTCCATGACACCCATAGAGTTGGAATAGAACCTGTGGTGAGACCAGCACCTGGGATCCCGGCATCGGTTTGCGGACTGCCAGGATCCCGGCCGCCGGTCAAGCAAGTCCAACGCATAATTATATAGTTTAAATTTTAAAGTGTAAACTGTGTAAGTTTATTTCCAAGCATACATTTACAGTACTAGTAAAAAAAAATGTTTCCATAACACAATTCACCAAATGCAACGTTTTATAAAACTCCATCATGTATGCCAAGACTGGTGACGTTAGAGACCAACATTATTTAGCCTAGAACAATTTATTGGCTGAGCTCATCAATCTGCCTTTCTACAGTGGCTAACATCATTTATCATCAAAGCAAGTCTCCAAATCTCTCTCATCATTCCATCAGCTGTGCAATAACTGCGAGACTGCATTTAGGACCTGATTCAGGTTACGTTTCTGCAACTGCTGGAGATCGCATGCTGGGGACCACCCAGCACAGGGCAATGCCGCCAAGCATGCTAATGGCCGCCCAGATAGGCGAAATCAGCTGAACTGCGTGTGCGCAGCAGTTATTTCTGCTGCTGCTGAATAACCCCCACAATCTCTTACAAAAAAGCTCCAGTAGTAGCGAAACGCGTCAGAAGCCATCTATCTGGGAACCTGAATTGGATTCTTACCTGTCGTTACAAGTGTCTAGAAACTGCGAGGACGTGTACCAACAAAGTGTAGGAGTGAGCGCTACTGAGGCGGAAGGACGATATACACAGCGCTATTAGGACTTGAGCTCATTCAGCTACAGGCACCTGCGTTGTGCCGAGTCTCGCTGCTGGATTCAACCCTCCAAGGTCTGAGGACGCCTCTCTCGCTCCTCCTACTACAATACCTTGCCGGGAATACATGTAAAACTCCCATAGTGGAGGACCTCTATTTCTATTGTAAAGTACTACTGGACTGCTTGCTGAAATCATTATACAGGTAAAAATCGTGAATGACTTTGCCGGTGACAATTAAATTGGGATTAATCCATTTACACTACAACTGCGGCTACCAGTAAAATCTTATATGGACAGCTATATATTTTTTACTTATTTTTTTTTACTTTTTGATATACGATCCACGTCTCTTAGCAATCAATTATTAAGTGTATTGTACCGCTTTGTGTCAATGTATTGACTTTTTAAACTTGTGTATGACTAGTCATTGCTGATTAAAAGTAATTATTTTATTATATAAGTGTGTGAGTGAAGTGAATCTAGACTCTACTGCTTCTTATAGTTTTACAGCGCAGGAAGAAAATGTAGCTTTTTCTAATTTACTATCCCATCTGTTCATCCAGATCGGTTTCATATTTTCATGTATGAGGCAAGTTGTTAGCTATTCCATGTGTAATGTAAAATGTTGCATTTCAATTTGTTTTATATAATGGCCAGCAAAGAGACCGACGTAGCTTCAGATTCAGATATATATATATATATACCCTAACTGGACACCATATCCCTTTAGCACATCTAAGTATACATCTAAATGACGTACTTCTTCAAGGGGTATGTCAAGATTACCCAATGGGACTTTGTTGTCTGTCCTTTGAGCAACAAAGACATGTTTAATTGAAGGGCAGTTCTTGACAGCTTCATCCACCGTCTTCTTCAGTTCTATCAGCCGTCCGCCTCTCACTCCTTGGTTGAATGTGATGACAGCTTTACAGCTGGCTAATGAGATAGACAAGGTGGTGATACAATAAGTCACATTTAGCAGAGCCTGCTGGACACAACAATCAGCTGAAAACTTGTATAACAAGAGCTATTAGATATATTAGCTTAAAGAAAAATCATATATTACTTTAATTACAGTATTTATGTTGACCCTTCCCTAAACACTATCTTCCAAAAAACATCATGAACTATTACGTGACATCGTCTCAGTTGCGGTAACCTTTATGACATTTGTTGCTTACACTCAGTATCTGTATCTGCAGACAAAGGGCCTCATTCAGAGCTGATCGCTCGCTAGCTATTTTTTGCAGCGCTGCGATCAGAAAGTCGCCACCCATAGGGGAGTGTATTTTTGCTTTGCAAGTGCGCGATCGCATGTGCAGTCGAGCACTACAACGAAGTTTTGTGCAGTTTCTGAGTAGCACAGGACTTACTCAGCCGCTGCGATCACTTCAGCCTGTCAGGTCCCGGAATTGACGTCAGACACCCGCCCTGCAAACGCTTGGACACGCCTGCGTTTTTCCAAACACTCCCAGAAAACGGTCAGGTGACACCCACAAACGCCCTCATCCTGTCAATCTCCTTGCGATCGGCTGTGCGAATGGATTCTTCGTAAAACCCATCCCACAGTAACAATCAGCTTTGCACTTGTACGACGCACCTGCGCATTGCGGTGCATACGCATGTGCAGTTCTCACCTGATCACAGTGCAGCGAAACAATCTAGCGTGCGATCAGGTCTTAATGACCCCCAAAATGCTACGTTAGTGTTTTCCTGGAAATCACTGTAACGTAGCATTTCGTTTGCAGATACAGCCGCAGTCATAGACAGAATATAGGCATACCGCATATCAGCATAAGCTGCTTGTGCGTCCTATTCACATAGCAATGAGACTCAGATGCATTTAAATTGAAAAAGTCGCACATAAAGACACTCTGCACTACTAAGTCACGACATGGCTAGAAGGGCTGTATAATGTGACTGCAGCAAGGATGTAGGAGGACACATCTGTATAGTGTCTGATTCTGAGTCAGACGCATGTGCGAGAATCCACCTGCCATGACAATTGTCTGTCTTCGTGCGGAAAGGCGCGCTGCCCACTGTTTCTTTGTTTGCAGTCATAGAAGCCATCATTAGTATTGGGACATACACCCGCCCCATACTGAGTGCAAAAGATCTGTCAGAAGCAATCAGCTCATTCCTGTCCACATGCTTCAAACCAGCCAGGAAGTCAGCCTAGATACTCACGGCACTCCCGTGACTCTCCCACAATACGTATCTATGCCATGCGTCTGCACATGGTAACCATCCGGTTGCCACCCAGAAACGCCCTTTTCACACATACGCCATCCGTGTGCCTGTACAGGGTGTGATGTGTGAGCAGTCTGCTATTGCTTTCTGCGGTGCAAGCATAGTTTGCCGATATCTATCTGCATTTGGACTTGCATCCAGCTCAGTGTCAGGTCCATAATATATATTCACTTACCATATATATATATATATATATATACTCCACAAACACTCTCCTCCTGCGCTAATTGGTTTCAAATAGGCGATTAGGTATAGCTATCTCTAGGATGGGCTGCCTGGTTCCTCTGAGTTCCTTGTTAGGGGGAACGGAGCAAAGAAAATAGAGAATAGAAATAGAGGAAAAATGGCGCCCCAGGGGTTTACAAATACCCTTATACAAAGACTATTGCTTAACAGGATTTGCAATCAATATTTATACAGGTTTTTAAAACACATAACGGACTGTTCTTTTCATTATGAAGATCAAGGGGTCAAGATGAAGATGAAGTCCAGATGGGACGAAACGCGTTGGGTGCTGCCTTGATCTAACCTCATTCATTGAAAGTTAAGCTATACTCCTCTTTTTTAGTCTTTTTTAGTTTTTGAATGCCATTTTTTCTTTTATCCATATAGCAAAGAACAAAAACAAAATTGGGCGCTAATGTTTAAATCAAACGCTAGCCGCACGTTCTTGGGGCCTGGTTCGTAAGCCTCCAATTATTTAGAACAAAACAAAACAACTTGGAACTGCGCTTAGCATTTAATTATAGCTATTTTATTATTTAAAATTAAATAAAAAATGATGATAAAAATAAAATTAAACAGATTATACAATTATACAATTACCGGCCGGATTTCTTGTATTATACAGTTAATACATAAAACATTTAGTGTGTATAAAATACATGATTATTGCGCACAGCGAGAATTACTCTCCTGTAAATATATATTCATGCACAACGAGGTATAATCCACTAATTTAAGGAAACCGCTTAAATGTCAGTTATGACTTCGCAGGCGTGCCTGCACTGTAAATTGCCTCATTTACTGTCCGTTAAGTTAAAGAAGAAAAATTGGTGAGTTATTACTTAGATAAATGAATCGTTCCAGGCTGTCCTGAAGATGCAGGTGACAGCACAATAATTGGACGGATCTTATATACTCTGTCCTTCCTTTTAGCAGCGGAATATAACAACAGTCTCTGTGTAAATTGTAAGGGAGTTCAGGTATCAGAATGTCCAAATATCAGCACAACGGTATTCTCTAAGCTGTTATATTGAGCTGATATTGTGATCCTCCCTTTAGCCCCAGGTGCCGCATCAGCCTCTATATTAAGATGTAATTTCGCTCAGATGAAGGAGAGCCCTCCTTATTCCCCCTTAGCACTGGGGTCCGGACAACCGGGTACTGAGACAGATGATATAATGTCTCAGTAATTTCTCATCTGTCTCAGTACCCGGTTGTCCGGACCCCAGTGCTAAGGGGGAATAAGGAGGGCTCTCCTTCATCTGAGCGAAATTACATCTTAATATAGAGGCTGATGCGGCACCTGGGGCTAAAGGGAGGATCACAATATCAGCTCAATATAACAGCTTAGAGAATACCGTTGTGCTGATATTTGGACATTCTGATACCTGAACTCCCTTACAATTTACACAGAGACTGTTGTTATATTCCGCTGCTAAAAGGAAGGACAGAGTATATAAGATCCGTCCAATTATTGTGCTGTCATCTGCATCTTCAGGACAGCCTGGAACGATTCATTTATCTAAGTAATAACTCACCAATTTTTCTTCTTTAACTTAACGGACAGTAAATGAGGCAATTTACAGTGCAGGCACGCCTGCGAAGTCATAACTGACATTTAAGCGGTTTCCTTTAATTAGTGGATTATACCTCGTTGTGCATGAATATATATTTACAGGAGAGTAATTCTCGCTGTGCGCAATAATCATGTATTTTATACACACTAAATGTTTTATGTATTAACTGTATAATACAAGAAATCCGGCCGGTAATTGTATAATTGTATAATCTGTTTAATTTTATTTTTATCATCATTTTTTATTTAATTTTAAATAATAAAATAGCTATAATTAAATGTTAAGCGCAGTTCCAAGTTGTTTTGTTTTTTTCTTTTATCCATTTACCTTTTATGCTGAATGTTCCCCCCTTTTTTATGTTCTCCTGCCTTTTTTTAATGAACTTTAGATGTCTTTACTGGTTTTTATGCTTTTACACCCAGTATTGTTTTAGTGTTTTCTATGTGCAATAAATTGTTTATACCTTTTATATAAATTACCCAGCTTTGGTACTGTTTGACACCATTGGTCGCTATCTATTACCTCACCTTCCGTCCACATATTTGTCTCCCTTAGGTACTTATACCAGTACCTATACATACCTGAGGTAAAAAGCTGACGCCCTGTAGACCATAGGTTTATTTGAATTTTTTTGCACTGTTCCCATACTTGTTTTTCACAATAGAGATACTGCATCTGTGGCGCTTGTAGCTTTCCTGGTACACATATACATATATATATATATATATATATATATATATATATATATATATATAAACATGATGCTGTTTTGAAACTTATTTGCCAATATCAATTATCTAAATATGAAACAAATGTATTGACTATTGCCGCTGAAACTAACACCTAGTACAGATGCAGCCTGAGAGACGCCAGGTCAGCCCCTGGGCTAAGAATCTTTATGCAGAACTTAAGGATTTACTGAAGCAGGCCCCTAGTTAAGTATTAGTGCAAGCATCTGCATAACTGTAAATTTCTATACTAACACTTTGTTTTCAAACATATATCATTAAAGATGGAAGCGTTACGTTTTAAAGTTTTAATTGCAACTCAAATGTTATTTTTAAGTGTCAGTAACACGATAGCTGGAAATATCTCTTGGACTTGAGTTAGTCAGCGTTGGTTTGATATAATGAAGGAACATGAACCAAAATAGAATCATGACTAACCAGCAGTGAACACAAGATCCCATAGATGAAAACTGAGCGTTAAAAAAAAAAAAAAAAAGCATCTATAAATCAAGTTCATTAACTCTGCCCAGGGCACATGCAGCAAAATATTATAGTCATAATCATTTATTAAGGGTCATGGATTTAAAACTTCTCTTATGCTGCACCTGTCCTTTATCCTCACTTCTCTTATGCTGCACCTGTCCTTTATCCTCACTGCACCTGACTCTCTCAGAATCTTCAAATCACAGAATAGTGAATCATGTGAAAAGTTAACTACTGTACTATTGTATCATCTTCAAAGGCTCATAGTAACACCCACAAACACTAAATGTACCCATGTTTCTAAGATATATTTTAACTCTTTAATACAATGCTATAAATGTGAATACTGTACTTTATCCCATGATTAAGTAAAGTTTTTCTCCATAAATTCTAAGCTCTTGTAAGTATGATGCTCATTTTCCATATGTTCACTAAGGGGTCTATTTACTAAGCTTTGGATGGAGATAAAGTCGCTGGAGATAAAGTACCAGCCAATCAGCTCCTAACTGCCATGCCACAAGCTGTGTTTGAAAAATCATAGTTAGGAGCCGATTGGCTGGTACTTTATCTCCAGCGACTTTATCTCCATCCAAGGCTTAGTAAACAGACCCCTAAGTCTTGTATGGAACATCTATGTTCACTTTGCTTTGTATCATGCTGAAAAATACGAATTAACTATATCAATAATAAAGTATAGGAAGAGGTATAACTTACCATCATTGATTCTTCCGGCTAAGGATTCGGCACTGAAACCAGCAAACACAACCGTATGTACCGCGCCAATTCTAGCGCACGCTAACATGGATGCAACGGCCAGCGGTGAAACGGGCATGTAAATGGCCACCCTGTCACCCTCTTGTACGCCATACTTCTTCAGGGTGTTGGCAATTCTGCACGTGTTATCAAGGAGCTCTCTGTAGAGAAATGATTAAATATGACATTTTACTCTAAATGTCCTTTCAATTTAAAATAGTTTTTTAACTAGATTATATTGTGACATTTATTTGGTGGATCCCCTGTAAATGTACTTATCAGCTGATAGAGCCCTAAAGTAACCATGTTAGACATATAACCGTGTGTCCACCAATTATAAACAGCATTTATGGCATAAAATACAGAAGCACAATATTTCTCAAATCTTTATTACTGTTTATCCCCTCTGTGTTTGCCAAAGTCTCTCATGTCAATAATACTTTACTAAGCACCACCATGAGTTTATACATTTTTACAAAACACTCTTTTTATATTGGAGATGCCTACTATGAAAGTAAGGCCTATGCCACATCTATGTGATTGCACCACTCCCAGCCCTTGTCACTAGCTGTGCTACTCACTTCTACACTGAGCTAGATGCAGAAGATGGGACAGAATAGGACGTGCACATTCCATATGCATACCTCCCAACTGTCCCGATTTTCACGGGACAGTCCCGCTTTTCTGCCCAGCAGTGTCCTGTGGTGGGAAGGGGCGGGGGGGAGGGGGGGCAGTTGGGAGGCTCTTGTAATCACTACTCTGCTTAGCAGAGCAGCGGTGAATAGACTGCCATGCTGCATGGATGTCGTTAACGAGGACCTCCCTCGTCTGTACATATTCAGACGAGGGAGGGGGTTGTTAACGATGCTATTTTGACAACTTAATTCAATAATTTTCTTTTTGGGCTGTCAGGGGAAACTACATTGATGGGGTCACACGCAGCAAAATTAGGAACTACAGCAACCAGATGCAATATGCAGATGCTCATCATTGTATTTTAGGGCCTAATTCAGACCTGATCACAGCAGCAAAAATGTTCTCTATTCTGCAAAACCATGTGCAGTGCAGGTGGGGCAGATATAACATGCACAGAGAGTTGGATTGTGTTCAAACTGAAATCTAAATTGCAGTGTAAACATAAAGCAGCCAGTAATTACCCTGCCCAGAAACAAAATAACCCACCCAAATCTAAAGGGCCCTACACATTGAGTGATCCGCTGCCGAGCTGCCCAATGGCGGATACGGCCGCCGGGCGGCCAGCAGCAGTGAAGTTTCTTCACTCCCCCTGTCACCCGGCTCCATAGAATTGCAGGCAAATATGGACGAGATCGTCAATATTGACCTGCATGCACAGTCGACGGGGCACCAGCGATGAACGAGCGCGGGGCCTCGCATCGTTCATTGCTGGTGCCTCCACACTCAAAGATATGAACGGTATCTCGTTCATTAATGAACGAGATCGTTCATATCTTTGCGTATTATCGCCCAGTGTGTAGGGCCTATAACTCTCTCGGCACATGTTATATCTGCCCCACCTGCACTGCAAATGGTTTTGCCCATTAGAGAAAGATTTTGCTGCTGCGATCAGGTCTGAATGAGGTCCATAATCAGGTTTGCCGGTAACTTTAACTTCACACACAGAGTAAAGCTAAGTACACACTATACAATTACTGGGGTGATTTGCCAATAGTCAGGAGATCAGCCTGATTTATTATATAGTGTGTTTGAACGATCGTTTTGGCATTTGGCCAATAACTCGGACAAACACCACTGTTCAATTATCAGATCTGTCGGGCAGGACCAAAAATCTTGGCCACAGTCACCGGATATCCTACAGTGTGTGAACATTCTCAATAATCTGACCAGCAGGGCCGGCTCCAGGCCTACTAGCACCCTGAGCGAGAAAATGTCAAAGCGCCCCCCCATGTTCCCGGAAAAGTGGGCGTGGCCTCTGGAAAAGTGGGCGTGGCCTCGTAACTTCATATCATCAAACTATAAATATATTTTCACACAATTAGCAGCCTTACACATAGCCACAGTAGTGTTCCTTACACACAATGTCTCCAGTATAGTGCCAGATACACATAATGTGCAGTGCCAGATGGACATGACATGCCCCCCAGCAGTGTCAGCTACACATGACATACCCCGCTGCAGTGCCAGCTACACATGACATGCCCCGCATCAGTGCCAGCTACACATGACATGCCCCGCAGCAGTGCCAGCTAGACATGACATGCCCCCCAACAGTGCCAGCTACACATGACATGCCCCCCAGCAGTGTCAGCTACACATGACATGCCCCGCAGCAGTGCCAGCTAGACATGACATGCCCCGCATCAGTGCCAGCTACACATGACATCCCCCGCAGCAGTGCCAGCTAGACATGACATCCCCCGCAGCAGTGCCAGCTAGACATGACATGCCCCCCAGCAGTGCCAGCTACACATGACATGCCCCGCTGCAGTGCCAGCTACACATGACATGCCCCCCAGCAGTGCCAGCTACACATGATAGTGTTCACTTTTTAGGGCATGGTGCTGATCACAGGGAGGGCACATACTGCTTGTTGTTCCCATACCTATATGCCAAAGCATGAACAGTGCGCGCCGAAGGCGCGCAGCAAAAATTAAGGGGAGTTACTTCGTGGGGAAGGTACGTGGCCACATAATAGTGACAATTTGCATTACACCACACAGTAGTGCAGCTAATACACACTGCACCAGGTAGAACCTCCTATACACTTTGCGTCAGGCACAGCACTGAGACACATTGCACCAGGGAGAGCACTGAGACACATTGCCTAGCCACAGACGCCTAGCGGGAACACTACATGACATGCTCCCCAGCAGTGCCAGCTACACATGACATGCCCCCCAGCAGTGCCAGCTACACGTGACATGCTTCCGAGCAGTGCCAGCTACACGTGACATGTTCCCCAGCAGTGCCAGCTACACATGACATGCCCCCCAGCAGTGCCAGCTACACGTGACATGCTCCCCAGCAGTGCCAGCTACACGTGACATGCCCCCCAGCAGTGCCAGCTACACGTGACATGCCCTCCAGCAGTGCCAGCTACACGTGACATGCTCCCCAGCAGTGCCAGCTACACGTGACATGCCCCCCAGCAGTGCCAGCTACACGTGACATGCCCCCCAGCAGTGCCAGCTACACGTGACATGCCCTGCAGCAGTGCCAGCTACATAAATGCCCCCAAAGTGCCAGATACATAAATGCCCCCACAGTGCAGATATGCCCCCCCACAGTGCCAGATACATAAATGCCCCCACAGTGCAGATATGCCCCCCACAGTGCCAGATACATAAATGCCCCCACAGTGCCAGATACATAAATGCCCCCACAGTGCCAGATACATAAATGCCCACACAGTGCCAGATACATAAGTGCCCCCACAGTGCCAGATATGTCCCCACAGTGCCAGATATAAAAATGCCCCCACAGTGCCAGATATGCCCCCACAGGGCCAGATACATAAATGCCCCCAGTGCCAGATACATAAATGCCCCCAGTGCCAGATGCATAAATGCCCCCAGTGCCAGATGCATAAATGCCCCCAGTGCCAGATGCATAAATGCCCCCAGTGCCAGATGCATTATTGCCCCCCACAGTGTCAGATACATTAATGCCCCCCACAGTGCCAGATACATTAATGCCCCCAGTGCCAGATATGCCCCCACAGTGATAGATACATTAATGCCCCCAATGCCAGATATGCCCCCACAGTGCCAGATACATAAATGCCTCCACAGTGCCAGATACATAAATGCCCCCACAGTTCCAGATACATATATGCCCCACATAGTGGCAGATATGCCCCTAATGCCAGATACACATGACCCCACAGTGCCAGACATGACCCCAGTGCCAGACAAACCCCCCAGTGCCAGACATGACTCACACAGTGACAGACCAGACCCCCAGTGCCAGACATGACCCCACAGTGCCATACATGACCCCCAGTGCCAGACATGACCACCAGTGCGAGACATGACCCCCAGTGCCAGATAAGACCCCCAGTGCCAGACATGTCCCCCAGTGCCAGATATAAGCCCTACATGACCCCCAGTGCCAGACATGACCACCAGTGCGAGACATGACCCCCAGTGCCAGATAAGACCCCCAGTGCCAGACATGTCCCCCAGTGCCAGACATAAGCCCTAGTGCCAGATATCCTCTCCTCACCTCACCTCACCCCTCCCGTGCTGCTTACCGTGCTTCTGTTGTCCAGCTGAGGGCGGGGAGGAGAGCGCAGCGTGTCCTCTCCTAGCTTTCAATCTCCAGTAGCCGCGGCAGTGTCAGCTTCAACTTGGCGCCGGTCCGCAAGTCAATCAAAGCTCGCGGTCCGGCAGCCAATCATGAGCCTCAGCTGCCGGATCGCGAGCTCTGGTTGGCTCACAGGCCGGCGCCGAGTAGCGGGGAGGGAGCATGCAGTGCGCGTCTCTGCTAGGAGACGGACACTGCTGTAGGGACGGCTCCAGGCTCCAATATGGCGGCCAGAGCTAGCGGCGCCCATAAAGTGCGGCGCCCTGTTCGGCCGCTCTATTGGAACATGCCTGGAGCCGGCCCTGCTGACCAGGACCCTCATTCCGAGTTGATCGCTCGCTAGCTGCTTTTAGCAGCAGTGCAAACGCTAAGCCGCCGCCCTCTGAGTTAGCAGAACAGTGCTGACATTTTTTCAAGCAGTTTCTGAGTATCTGCAGACCTACTCCTTCCTTGCGATCACTTCTGTTTAGTTCCTGTTTTGACGTCACAAACGCCCTGCGTCCGGCCAGCCACTCCCCCGTTTACCCAGGCTCGCCCGCGTTTTTATCTGACACGCCTGCGTTTTTTAGCACACTCCCGGAAAACGGTCAGTTACCTCCCAGAAACGCCCCATTCCTGTCAATCATTCACCGATCAACAGAGCGACTGAAAGGAGTCGCTCGGCCTTGCGTAAAACTGCATCGTTTTTTGTGAAAGTACGTCGCGTGTGTGCACTGCGCCCCATACGCATGCACAGAAATGCCGATTGTTAGCCTGATCGCTACGCTGCGAACAACGGCAGCTAGCGATCAATTCGGAATGATACCCCCCCCCCCCCCATATTTCCAATGTTTTTCCATGACTATGTCATCCTCATTGTGGGCAGACAGGGCCAGATTAAAGTATGCGGGGGCCCCTGGGCAACAAACTTACAGTATGTAGGAGATGTACATTAGAGAGAGAGGAGGGGGGAAGAGTCAGGAGAATGGGACTGTGGAGACAGGGTGGATCCTTACATAGACAAGGACTATGCAGGAAAAAATAATCCACGTCCATCAACAGTGTTCCACAAGGAAGAAGCCTGGGAACAACAATTCCAGAACTCACATTTACTGAACTGTAAAACATAATTTGTGATTTATACATTAACCTTAAATATAATATTAACTTATAAATTTGATGAGCGGTAAATGCATCCAATATATAAGAAGAACATATACTTCCATGCAATTCACTAACATTTTAACGCTGTAAAAAAATGTTATAAACATGTCCGTCAGTCACTAGAGACCACTGTTTCTCATGCCGCCATATATAAATTCATTATTATTTGTACTTACTAGAAATCCTTTTCTCTGAATGCATCATGTTCTATCTGTTTGCGTTCACCACGGAGAAATTCATTACACTAATAACTAATTTACTGCAAATGTGTTTAGCTTTTTTGTTGTTTATTTAAGTGGGATAGGTAACCTAGCTATACAATGACAAGAGTGCTTGTTTCTGGAGCAGCCTGTAACCAAGAGCACATTCCTTATTATGTAACAGAATGTCACAGATGTGCCTTTCACTTGTAACCCTCTAAATGCAAATATACAGCATCCAATCTCCACACATGACCTTGCTATAGTATGTAGAATAGTATAGTATATAATACAAATGAGTAAATTACTGTATATAATGGCTTCATACAGCCAGGCTACAGCGGCAAGGGAAATGCAATAAATAAACACGTTGTTGTCCTCGAAATTTAGAATATGAAATGGCAGAATTTACCCAGCAGGGCTGTACGTGAGGCATACTTATAAGTGTGCTAGCCTCATGACAAGAAAATCCCAGGTTATTGCACGTAAACCGAGGAGTTTTGTCAGTGGAAACGGCTCATCCGGGGTCCAGTGTCCCAGGAATCCAGCCCTGCTACCGAGCAGGGATTTTCCCAGGAAGGACTCGGATAAGGCTCAGTGTAAACGGGTAACCCGGGTCGATTTGACCTGGGATCCATTTATAGCATAGGAAGAGCCGGGCCTTCACCTGTGTGCAGTGACGTTGCCGACCTGCCGCCAGTATGAAAGGGGTCTCAACCAGGTTGCATCAATCCACAAATCCCGGGTACAACCCAGCATTTCAATCTGACAGGGGTATAGGTTACACAATCATCACTGTAAATGGAACACCTGATGTCCATATAGCAAATCATGATGACTTAAACAATGTATCATTTCCATTATTTTCAAGTTACAATTTAATGACTAGCACTTTTTATTGGTGGTAATGAAAATATTGCTATAACTTATTATAGCTTGTTATACATTAAAACTAGACTGCTGCAGTTTAGATTCTGTTTCTATACATTTTTACAATACAGTTATCAATACAAGTATTAGAAGATACTCCTCATACTTCAAACCATTACCCAGTTTCCATTGTTAAAGTCAACCATCCTACCGATTTCTGCTCCATCTTTATTTTCCCTCATCTTACACAGTTACCAGATCCTCAAACTACTGATACAAGTCACACGTAGGATACAATTTTAGCTCCAATGCTCATTGAATTGGTATAAAATTCACAAAAAATATGTACTGTATACAGGCTTGGAAGCAGTTTTAGAAGAAAAACTGCAATTTAAAATCTTACTGCCCCATTCTGATAACCACAGAGATTCAGCTTGGTGGTGAATATGAAATTCAGAGTTCTAGAATCTTTATACCTTTCATATAGGAGGAAGAAAATCTAAATTTACTACAATGAAGGCAACTCTTTGAATCAACTGCAGCACACATCCTGAGTACCAAATCTATATGTAGCACTGGTACTCTATAGGTCTATATGCTTCACATCTCATACCTGGCCTTGAGCACCAATACACCAATTCCCTTTGGTTGTGTAGGAGGTACATCTTCACCAGCTACCATACACATGGAATGCTACACCAATATCTGTATCATATAGAGTATTAGAACACTTTGCAGGCCTGTCAAATAGATGAGAAGCCTCTAATAATCATTTACTGTATATAACTGAGTAGATACTGTATCTTGTATTACAGTTTACTGTACAACATCCTCTGAAACCAGGTTCTGAATGCTGAACTGGAGATGGCACTATTATGTATCCTAGTTTGCCAACTTGCTGACATTTTAATTACACAATGTCACTAATATGGTCGCTATATCATATCTATATGATAAAATCAAGTGGAGATAAAAATGATGTCATCACATTAGCAATTAATGACAGTTGGTCTGAACTCTTACCCCACTACCAATTTCAATGATATCACTTACAGAGAGCTCCAGCATAACACTCATCTACAGTCTCCTATGGATCCTATGTAGCTCATTCGTTAGAGGTACTGATAGGAGTTCCTGAAGTGTATGTAAAAATGATTAAAAGATCACCAGTATCAGGTCCTGCAGTGTGCTCCTGATAGACGTTATCTCAACAACTAGGTTAAACCACTTTAGCATCCCCAAATCCAACTTTCTGATGTTATTATACAACAGGATGTAGTCAATATCCTGCTGATCGGGATCCCGCCGGTCAGAATACCGACACCGGGATCCCGACCGCCGAGAATACTGGCAGCAGCGCCAGGGCTATTCCCACGCGTGAGTGTCCATTACACCCATAGAGTGAGAATAGAACCTGTGGCAAGCGCAGCGATCCAGCAGTTTGGTGAATGCAGCGATCCCGCAAGGGGCTTTCTAGCTCTCAACCTGCTGCCGGCATTCTGGCGGCCAGGATCCCGGTGTAGTTATTCTGACCTCCGTGATCCCAGCCGCCGGTATTCCAACACCAACCCTATACTACAACGATAATTTGTGACTCCTATACAAAACTGAGAGAATATTTCTGGAAGCTTTTATAAAAAAAAACAGACCATTATCTCTTGATGATCTAACCCCAATTGCAAACTCACCTCTTACCACTGCTTATGTGTATTGTTCTGTGCTAACACCAGAAATTCTTAGTAGACTTGAGGAAGCTCTCAGTACTCTACTTGATTATTAGGGTAAGTGGCTGGCGGAGATCACTGTACAAGGAGCACAGACTAACAGCCAACACTTTTCCCAAATAAAATGTCAATGTCTTTGTAAATGTAATTTCCTAAGCAATGAGCTCAGCTGGCTGTGAACTCATTACAGGAGAGGAAGAGAGTAGCCTCTCCTGTGACAGTATGTACTTCCTCTTTATTGAATTGGCAGGGTGAGAAATATGTCCTGCTTTGAACTCTGGGAGGCTCGAGGTGAAGATATTAAGACTTGAAGAGGGCCACTTGAGAAAAAAGGACATTCTGCAACTCCTCCTAGGTTTGTTGACATCTGGATTTTCTGTGACACTTGACATTGTTATAGTAATGTAGGCGAGTACAAAACAATTATTTCAAATGTATGACAGAACCTCTTCAAAAAGACTTTCACTGTAGACTGCTTGTTTGGCCTGTTTGGCTCTCTTCGCACTAACCTAAATAACGGTGATATACATTACACTTTTTATATAAAAGTGTTCTAGTAATTTGAGATATAAAGAAAGGGTGTTATGTGTCACATGTGCTAGTCCATTGTTTGAGGTGTAATAGGGGTTTCTAGTAATATAATCAGAACAATGTCTGAGTGACTAGTAAGATAACTAGATGGCAGCCCAAGTTATTTATCTAGGTCAACAGGTAATCTGGGAGGTAATTAGGTTAAAACTCCCAGAGGAAGTACAGTGGTCTCCACAGCACCATACTGTAAGTAGCTTTGGGAAATGTATAAGTATATATCACTGTAAATGTTATTGTAAGAAAATCTCAGAACTAGATCATGTAACTCTGCAGCCTTGGAAGGCTCTGATGACATACACATTTTAGGAAGGACTCTGAGCACTCACTGGTCCTTTAAAGGTTATTACCAGCCTGTAGTATTTTTCCAGCGAATTGTTGTCTTTCTCTCTGTCTTAAACTGCGACTTTACCTCTGAAGAAGATCCGTGCAAGGGATCAAACGCGTAGGATATTGGTGGTTTGACCCTTCTGCTAATACTGTACTGTAATTTATGACCATAGAGCTCACACCTGTTAGGGTGTTCAGTGGGAATACGTAACATCTGTTCCTGTGTAGTGGTCATTCATGGCAACACCTTTTTATTATGTTCTTATTTATACTTTTTATTCTGAATATTTTGAAGAAATTTCCTATTTTTACATATAAGTGGCAATTTGTGCCGTGTTTTGGGTGTCTCTTCTGGTGAGAGGGCATATTCCAGGTTTCTTGACCCACCAGCTTCGAATACCATTGGTGACTCAAGCTTCATTGAAGAGAATTACAACTCTGGATTAAAATCAAGTTTCGAATGAACTGCATACATACATATATACACACATACATACATGGACACTTGAATCTAATTTATAACTTTTGGACTTTATTGGGGACAATATCTTATAAGGTCCCAATCCCTGTGCTTTTTTTATTTTGTTTCTATATATTCCTAGTGTACCTCTGGAGCAGTAGCAGGTGCAGGAAAGGAAGGTGCCCAGAGTACATCTATTCCCGAGAGAGAGAGAGAGAGAGAGAGAGAGAGAGAGAGAGAGAGAGAGTGTGTGTGTGTGTGTGTGTGTGTGTGTGTGTGTGTGTGTGTGTGTGTGTGTGTGTGTGTGTGTGTGTGTGTTATATTATTCCTTACCATCTGTGCCTGTCCCCAAGGGTTTACAGTGCTTTACACTGTCCTTGACCAATACAAATTATGGATATAACAATCTGCAAAGATAAGTGACCAGCTGTAATGAGTTCTCAGCAATGTCCTGTGGTATGTAAGACAACATAGAAGTTGCTGCTGCAGCTTGGAGTCCTCTCCTGTGTTGTTCAGCCCTACCTTGTACCATGACCTTAGCTTGCTGCACATTTTCAGCTTACAGCTTGTATTGACCCAAGCCTGGCGGTCTACAGATTACATTTTGACTCTTTACTGTATAACAGCCCACGCTGGACTCTTACCCCTGGCTTGCCATGCTAATATATATATATATATATATATATATATATATTCATTTTTAAATATGTTTATTGAGAAAAAAAATCAAGCAGTACATTTGAAATAAATGATGACACAGGTATAGGCACAGTATGGCTAAAAGGACAATAGCAGTCCACGCACGGAAACAAAAGATTGACAAGAAACAAATCACAATCCAATGTCACGAGTTTCAAGTAAAGTTAAATAGTTGAGAATCAATAAACAGTAAAACACAACTCATGTAAAAAATACTGTACAGTTAAAAACACTATAGAAAACTTCTAAATAACCCAGTTAGAAAGGAGGGGCATCACCTTCCAGAAGCGCCTTATTATACCATGTAGTAAGGTGACATTTTTTTCTAATCTGGTCCTTCTCAAGTAGTAGAGAGCGTAGTAATATAAGCCAGCCATACATCAAAGAATTTTGGTGCTCGTGACTCTACGTCCAACGAGCACTCAACCCAGTCCATTCTATAAACATAGGTAAGCCTCGGAATTGCCACACTATTCTATCCTGTTTTTCTTGGTTACTATGGGGTAAATGTATGAAGCAGTGATAGGAGAGGAGAAGTGAGCCAGTGGAGAAGTTGCCCATGGCAACCAATCAGCATTGAAGTAACATTTATAATTTGCATACTATAAAATCACACAGAGCAGCTGATTGGTTGTCATGGGCAGCTTCTCCACTCTTATCACTGCTTCATACGTTTACCCCTATTTCTCATACGTCCTAGAGGCTGCTGGGGACGACATCAAGACCATGGGGTATAGACGGGATCCGCAGGAGACATGGGCACTCCAAAGACTTTTCATTGGGTGTGAACTGGCTCCTCCCTCTATGCCCCTACTCCAGACCTCAGTTTTAGAAATGTGCCCAGGTCGACTGGATGCACTCTGAGGAGCTCTACTGAGTTTCTCTGAAAAGACTTATGTTGGGTTTTTTATTTTCAGGAAGATCTGCTGGTATCAGACTCCCTGCTTCGTGGGACTGAGGGGGCAGAAGCAGAACCAACTTCCTCAGAGTTTCATGGCTCTGTTTCTGGCTGACAGGACACCATTAGCTGCTGAAGGGAACTGAACGCTAGCCGTGTCTAGATGCTCACTCCCACAGCACGCTGTTACCCCCCTCACAGAGCCAGAAGTCAGAAGACAGGTGAGTATGAGAAGAATGACCTTCAATCAAGTAAGTGACAGCTGAGGTGCGGCGCGGCTGGCGGTAGCACAGCGCGCCATTGCTGCCCACACACACACAGGCACTGCAGGGTGCAGGGCGCGGAGGGGGGCGCCCTGGGCAGCAAGAAAAATACCTCAAACTGGCTAAAAGGGGGCATAAGATGCCGCTGGCGCAGCCCTACCCCCGCCAGTATAAATATTGTCATGGATACTGAGGGGCGGAGCTTCTTCCTCAGGCAACCAGCACACTACTCAGCCCCATTTTCTCTCTCTCTCTCTCTCTCCTCAGGCTGCAGAGAACACGCTGGTCCTCTCCTCCACTTCTGACAAGTACAGGGTGCTATAAAGGGGAGGCACAAAGCGATTGTGGTGCATTTGATAGTGTATATTACTATTTAAAAGCGCTTTTGGGCTGTGGACATACAGTGTTCACAGGCAATACTGGCGCTGGGTTTGTGAACTGGCTGCTCCTATCCTGTGTCCCTCTGACAGATTTTACTGTGGGTCTGTCCTCAAAATAAGTCCCAGTGTGTCTGTGAGTGTGGTGTACACGTGTGAGGCATGGCTGAGACAGGGAGTTCCTCCCCGGAGGAAGCCATTTTAGGGACACAGAGTTGTAATGTGGTGGCGCTACCGGCACACCAAGAGCCTGTATGGGTGAAAGAGCTACGTGAGAGTATGCATCCGATTAACCGTAGATTAGATAAGTCTGAATCTAAGGCTGCATGCTGGAGAAAATCTGTGGAAGATGTGATTTTTCAGGATGCGGTTATTCCTTATGCGGCCGGCCCCTCTGGGTCACATAAGAGACCATTTGCAAATGTTGTAAACACTGATACTGACACGGATTCTGATTCTTGTGTCGACAATAGTGAATCCAGAGAGATAGATCATAAATTGGCAAAAAGTATACAATATATGATTGTGGCTATAAGGGACGTGTTGGAGGTTACAGAAAGCACTCCTGTACCTCAGGAGAAAGCTTATTTATGTAAGGAAAATAAATCCAAAGTCACGTTCCCGCCTTCACACGAACTAAATGCTCTGTTTGAAGGGATGTGGGTGAATCCTGATAAAAAAAAATTGTATTCCCAAAAGGATTCACATAGCTTATCCTTTCCCGGTTGAAGACAGGAAAAAATGGGAGTCACCCCCTGTGTTAGACAGTGCACTTTCCAGGTTGACAAAGAAGGTAATTCTCCCTGCTCCTGGCACAGCTTCTCTTAAAGAGCCGGCAGACCGCAAAATGGAAAGGACATTGAAATCCATTTATGTTACCAATGGTACACTGCTCAGGCCCACTATTGCCTGCGCATGGGTGACTCGCGCTATTGAAAAATGGTGAGAAAGCGTGTCATCAGAAATTGACACGATTGATAAAGATGAGATTCTCCTTAAGTTAGGGAATATCAAGGACGCTGCCGCCTACATGCTGGAAACGATGAAGGATATTGGACTCTTGAGTTCACAAGCCGCTACCATGGCAGTATCGGCTAGGCGGGCGTTACGGATTCGCCAGTGGAACGTGGATGCAGAATCCAAAAGAAACATGGAGGCTCTCCCATATAAAGGTGAGGCCTTATTTGGCGATGGCCTGGATGCGTTAGTCTCGGCGGCTACCGCAGGTAAGTCAACATTTTTGCCCCCTGCACCGGCAAAAAAGACTTATCACCCGCAAATGCAGTCCTTTCGGCCCAATAAATGCAAAAAGGCGAGAGGTTCCCCCTTCATTGCAGGTAGGGGATGGGGAAGGGGAAAGAAGCCCACACCGTCTTCAGGTTCCCAAGAGCAGAAGTCTACCCCTAATTTTGGCAAATCCCCAGCATGACGCTGGAACTCCCTTGCGGGAGGCCGCTCGGGTGGGGGCACGTCTCAAACTCTTCAGCCAGGATTGGATTCTGTCTGGCCTGGATCCCTGAGTGTTGCAAATAGTATCCCAGGGATACAAACTAGAGTTTTAAGACGTTCCTCCATGCCGATTTATCAAATCGACCTTGCCAGCTTCTCCGCCAGAGAGAGAAGCAGTAACAGCGGCAATCCAAAAATGATGTCAAGACCAGGTTATAGTCCTGGTACCGTTGTCACAACAAGGGCAGGGTTTTTATTCAAGCCTCTTTGTTGTTCCGAAGCCGGACGGCTCGGTCAGACCGATCCTAAATCTAAAAGATCTGAATTTCTTCCTGAAAAGGTTCAGGTTCAAGATGGAATCACTTCGGGCGGTGATTGTAAGTCTGGAGGAGGGGGACTACTTAGTGTCGGTGGACATAAAGGATGCTTACCTGCATGTTCCCATTTATCCTCCTCACCAGGCTTATCTGAGATTCGCGATTCAGTATTGCCATTACCAATTCCAGACGTTACCTTTCGGTCTCTCCACGGCGCCGAGGGTATTCACCAAGGTGATGACGGAGATGATGGTCCTCCTTCGTCAGAAAGGAGTCAATATAATCCCTTATCTGGACGACCTCCTGATAAAGGCGAGATCCAGGGAGCAGTTATTACAAAACATATCCCTCTCCCTATCAATACTCCAACACCACGGGTGAATCATAAATTACCCAAAGTCACAGTTGGAACCAACGAGAAGGTTGTCTTGGGATGATTCTGGACACAGAGGTTCAGAGAGTATTTCTTCCGCTGGAAAAGGCTCTGGAAATCCAGAAAATGGTAAAACAGATATTGAAACCATCAAGTGTGTCGATCCATCAGTGCATTCGGTTGTGGGGAAGATGGTGGCGGCCTACGAGGCCATACAGTTTGGCAGGTTCCATGCCAAAGTATTCCAATGGGACCTGTTGGACAAGTGGTCGGGGTCACACCTACACATGCACAGAAAGATAATACTGTCGTCAAAAACCAGGATTTCGCTCCTGTGGTGGTTGCACAGCTCTCACCTGCTAGAGGGACGCAGGTTCGGGATTCAGGACTGGGCCCTAGTAAACATGGATGCAAATCTCCGAGGCTGGGAGGCAGTCTCTCAGGGAGAAAACTTCCAGGGACGTTGGTCACAACAGGAAGCCTGCCTTCACATAAACGTTCTGGAGCTAAGAGCCATTTACAACGGCCTTCAACAAGCGTTACATCTTCTTCAAGACCGTCCCATGCAGATCCAGGCGGACAATGTAACAGCAGTCGCATACATAAACAGGCAGGGCGGAACGAAAAGCAGAACGGCAATGGCAGAGGCGACAAAAATCCTCAGCTGGGCAGAAAAACATCTACAAGCTCTGTCGGCAATATTCATTCCGGGAGTAGACAACTGGGAAGCAGACTTCCTCAGCAGACACGATCTCCATCCAGGAGAGTGGGGCCTCCACCAAGAAGTCTTCGCAGAGGTGACAAGTCTTTGGGGAGTTCCTCAAATAGACATGATGGCGTCTGGTCTCAACAAGAAGCTTCAGAGATACTGTTCCAAGTCGAGAGACCCTCAAGCAGTAGCAGTGGATGCACTGGTGACCCAGTGGGTGTTTCCGTCAGTGTATGTTTTCCCTCCACTTCCGCTGATCCCAAAAGTACTCAGGATCATAAGAAAGACATGGGTTCTAGCAATCTTCATTGCCCCAGACTGGCCAAGAAGGGCTTGGTACCCAGATCTTCAGCAGTTACTCATAGGAGATCCTCGGCCTCTTCCTCCTCAGGAGGACCTGCTGCAGCAGGGGCCCTGTGTGTACCAAGACTTACCGCGGCTACGTTTGACGGCATGGCTGTTGAGCGCCGTATCCTAGCCAGGAAGGGTATTCCTAAGGAGGTCATCCCCACCCTTATTCAGGCCAGAAAGGGAGTAACATCAAAACATTACCACCGTATTTGGAGAAAATATGTGTCTTGGTGTGAATCCAAGAAAGCTCCTACGGAAGAGTTTAACTTAGGACGTTTTCTCCATTTTTTGCAGGATGGTGTGGAGACGGGCCTACGATTGGGATCAATCAAGGTCCAGATTTCGGCCTTGTCAGTGTTCTTCCAAAAACAATTGGCCTCTCTTCCAGAGGTTCAGACCTTCGTGAAAGGGGTTCTGCACATCCAGCCTCCATTCGTGCCTCCAGTGGCACCATGGGACCTTAACGTGGTATTGCAGTTCCTTCAATCAGATTGGTTTGAGCCTCTACAAAAGATAGAGTTGAAGTTTCTCACTTGGAAAGTGGTGATGCTTTTGGCATTGGCATCCGCAAGGCGGGTGTCGGAATTGGGGGCCTTGTCTCACAAGAGCCTTTACCTGATTTTCCATGAAGATAGGGCAGAGTTGCGAACTCGCCAACATTTTCTTCCAAAGGTGGTTTCTGCTTTTCACATAAACCAACCTATTGTGGTGCCAGTAGTTACTGACACATTCACTGATTCAAAGTCTCTAGATGTGGTTAGAGCTTTGAAAATCTATGTTGCTAGAACAGCTCGTATACGGAAAACAGAGGCTCTGTTTGTCCTGTATGATCACAACAAGATTGGCTGTCCTGCTTCCAAGCAGACTATTGCACGTTGGATTAGAAATACGATTCAGCAAGCTCATACTATGGCTGGATTGCCGTTACCGACATCGGTAAAGGCCCATTCCACTAGGAAGGTGGGCTCATCCTGGGCGGCTGCCTGGGGGGTCTCGGCATTATAACTTTGCAGAGCAGCTACTTGGTCAGGGTCAAACACATTTGCTAAGTTCTACAAGTTTGACACCTTGGCCGATGAGGACCTAAAGTTTGGTCAATCGGTGCTGCAGGGTCATCCGCACTCTCCCGGCCGTACTGGAGCTTTGGTATAGACCCCATGGTCTTGATGTCATCCCCAGCATCCTCTAGGACATATGAGAAAATAGGATTTTGATAACCTACCGGTAAATCCTTTTCTCCTAGTCCGTAGAGGATGCTGGGCTCCCGTCCCAGTGCAGTTTAGTTATTACAGTTACACAAGTTGTGTTATTTTGGTTTCAGCATGTTGCTGCAATTAGTTCATGCCTGTTGGCGTGTGTTATGTTGAATGCCATGTGTGCGGCATGGTTGAGGGTGTGAGTTGGTAGATATCTCACCACTAGTTAAGTAATTCCTTTCCTCGAAATGTCAGTCTCCCTGGGCACAGTTCCTACAACTGAGGTCTGGAGGAGGGGCATAGAGGGAGGAGCCAGTTCCCACCCAATGAAAAGTCCATGTCTCCTGCGTATCCCGTCTATACCCCATGGTCTTGATGTCGTCCCCAGCATCCTCTACGGGCTAGGAGAAAAGGATTTACCGGTAGGTTATCAAAATCCTATTATCTGTCAATGAGTCATAATCCTCTGCATAACCTCTGTCCCATGGTCTGCAGTGTAATTTTCTGGAAATATAACTCATGAATAGAGCGCTATGACAATGGTGTATACATTCTGCCATGTGGTGTGGGTATGGAACTCAGGGTTGACACCCATTGGTCAACAGTGGGTAGGTAGACACTAGAAATAGGTCGACAAAGCCATTAGGTCGACATGAAAAAAGGTCATCATGAGTTTTTTATGCTTTGTTTGGTGTAGTTTTCTCCGTCAAGTGACCAGGAACCCCAATTAGTGCACCGCATTCCCTTGCATGGCTCGCTCCGCTACCACTGCACTCGGCACAGGTTACCGTTCCCAATCGTAGTCCACGTGGACGTAAAGTATGAAAAAGTCCAAATAAAAAAAGGGGAAAAACTCATGTCAACCTTTTTTCATGTCGACCTTGTTCATGTCGACCTAATGGGCGTGTTGACCTACCCACTGTTGACCAATGGGTGTTTACCTAGAGCATACCTCCCAACATGACCCTCTCCAGGAGGGACACAATGCTATGGTTCTGGACTTTTTTCTTAACTTGTGATTGCCAGCACCTGTTTTGGACAGGTAAATGGATAAGAAAGATGTTACACCACCGGTGATGGCAATCATACATTAAGAGGGAAGTCCAGGAGCAGAGCATTGTGTCCCTCCTGGTTAGGGTCATGTTGGGAGGTATGACCTTTAGTCCGAATACCTTGTGGTTGTGGTAGGACTGGGAACCTATATATTAATCTTACTGGGGAGACATGCAACACTGTGCAGACATATACAGAATTAGGGAATATTTAACGGAACAGTTTTAAAAACTCCCCTCATCTCTATCTGTGATCACTTCGGCAGGTAGCGATTATTAGAAAAGTTCTGTTTTATCTTTATGTGGTGGTGTCCCTTTAAGACATTTGTAAAGCTTGTTATACACCCCAGGGTGGAACCACTGGATTTGGAGTTTCTGTGACTATACTGCTCATGGCAGGATGAAACTGGTACCTGCCGGATTTATCTTCTGTACCTTAGGCATGGAATGTAGCAGTAGCATGGCTCAGGTCATGTAGCGCCTCACACTGACACTGAATTTACTTTTACTCCACATGAATTTAGAGAAATGAAGATTACATTTACATTACCATACCTCCCAACATGATACTCCCCAGGAGGAACACAATGCTCTGCTTCCTGACTTTTTCTTTATTTATGATTGTCTGCACCTGTGTTCAACAGGTTAATGGATAAGAAAGGTGTTTTGGCACAGGTGATGGCAATCATACATTAAGAGGGAAGTTCAGATGCAGAGCATTCTGTCCCTCCTGGAGAGGGTCATGTTGGGAGGTATGAATTACTACACCATATGACTATAATCTTACATGCTATTCTAACACCAAAAATGCCGTTTAACTGTGTACTTACCTGAAACAAGGTCACTTGTTATAGGGAAGTCACGAGATTACAGTATAAACAATAAGTAACATATTTTTGAAAACATAAACCTACTGTAATCAGTCATCACAGACACAAGACATCACAGGTCCGCTAACAAGCACACATAATAAACCAGAAAAACGTCATAACAGAATAGTTATTATGGAAAATTCAACTTTATGACTTAGATATTTAGGGGTATATGCAATTGCGGTCGAATTCCCGAAAATGTCGAAAAACGGGACATTTTCGCCCCCCAAAAAAATTCGACAATGCAATTCAGTACTTTTCGTCAAAAAAACGGACTTTCAAAATTCGACTTTTTGAAATTCGACATTTGTCAAATTCGACATTTCTGCAATGGTACAAATGCGGCAATTCGACAAAAGTATATTCAATTGAAGATTGTAAATTCGACAACAGTGCTTTTAGACAGTAAATTCGTCATTTTCAATCCGCCACACTTTGCTGGCGGAATCTAATAAAAAAATTTAAAAACATGTTTTTTTTTTGTGTTTTTTTTATTGGTGATAGCATATCTATTTATATTAGAAGGGATTAGGTACTTGGTTTGTCTATTTTGGAGGCACAAGTATTATTTATATATTTTAAAAAATATTATTATTATTATTTTTTTTATTTTATTTTTTAATGGAATGGTAAAAATCAGAAAAAAAAATGCGTGGGGTCCCCCCTCCTAAGCATAACCAGCCTCGGGCTCTTCGAGCCGGTCCTGGTTCTAAAAATCCGGGGTAAAAACTGACATGGGATCCCCCGTATTTTTAAAACCAGCACCGGGCTCTGCGCCTGGTGCTGGTGCAAAAAATACGGGGGACAAAAAGCGTAGGGGTCCCCCGTATTTTTTTACACCAGCATCGGGCTCCACTAGCTGGACAGATAATGCAACAGCCGGGGGTCACTTTTATACAGCGCCCTGCGGCCGTGGCATTAAATATCCAACTAGTCACCCCTGGCCGGGGTACCCTGAAGGAGTGGGGACCCCTTCAATCAAGGGGTCCCCCCCCCAGCCACCCAAGGGCCAGGGGTGAAGCCCGAGGCTGTCCCCCCTATCCAAGGGCTGTGGATGGGGGGCTGATAGCCTTGAGAAAAATTAAAGAATATTGTTTTTTTCCAGAAGAACTACAAGTCCCAGCAAGCCTCCCCCGCAAGCTGGTACTTGGAGAACCACAAGTACCAGCATGCGGGTGGAAAAACGGGCCCGCTGGTACCTGTAGTTCTACTGGGAAAAAAATACCCAAATAAAAACAGGAGACACACACCGTGAAAATAAAACTTTATTTCATACATGCCGACACATACATACTTACCTATGTTGACCCGCCGACTGCCACGTCTCCTGATCCGATGATCCGGGGTACCTGTGAATAAAATTATACTCACCTCAATCCAGTGTCCTGTGATTTGTAATCCACGTACTTGGCAAAAAAAAACAAAAAACGAATACCCGGACCACACGGACTGAAAGGGGTCCCATGTTTACACATGGGACCCCTTTCCACGAATGCAGAGACCCCCCGTGACTGCTGTCACAGAAAGGTCCCTTCAGCCAATCAGGAAGCGCCACTTCGTGGCACTCTCCTGATTGGCTGTATGCGCGTCTGTCTGCGATGCACTGTCTGCCAGCTCAGACGCGCATACAGCCAATCAGGAGAGTGCCACGAAGTGGCGCTTCCTGATTGGCTGAAGGGACCTTTCTGTGACAGCAGTCACGGGGGGTCTCTGCATTCGGGGAAAGGGGTCCCATGTGTAAACATGGGACCCCTTTCAGTCCGTGTGGTCCGGGTATTCGTTTTTTGTTTTTTTTTGCCAAGTACGTGGATTACAAATCACAGGACACTGGATTGAGGTGAGTATAATTTTATTCACAGGTACCCCGGATCATCGGATCAGGAGACGTGGCAGTCGGCGGGTCAACATAGGTAAGTATGTATGTGTCGGCATGTATGAAATAAAGTTTTATTTTCACGGTGTGTGTTTCCTGTTTTTATTTGGGTATTTTTTTCCCAGTAGAACTACAGGTACCAGCGGGCCCGTTTTTCCACCCGCATGCTGGTACTTGTGGTTCTCCAAGTACCAGCTTGCGGGGGAGGCTTGCTTGGACTTGTAGTTCTTCTGGAAAAAACAAAATTCTTTCATTTTTCTCAAGGCTATCAGCCCCCCATCCGCAGCCCTTGGATGGGGGTGGGACAGCCTCGGGCTTCACCCCTGGCCCTTGGGTGGCTGGCGGGGGACCCCTTGATTGAAGGGGTCCCCACTCCTCCAGGGTACCCCGGCCAGGGGTGACTAGTTGGATATTTAATGCCACGGCTGCAGGGCGCTGTATAAAAGTGACCCCCCGGCTGTGGCATTATCTGTCCAGCTAGTGAAGCCCGATGCTGGTGTAAAAAATACGGGGGACCCCGACGCTTTTTGTCCCCCGTATTTTTTGCACCAGGCGCAGAGCCCGGTGCTGGTGCAAAATATACGGGGGATCCCCTGTCAGTTTTTCCCCCGGATTTTTAGAACCAGGACCGGCTCGAAGAGCCCGAGGCTGGTTATGCTTAGGAGGGGGGACCCCACGCATTTTTTTTTCTGATTTTTCCAGTTTTTTCCCGTTTTGTAAACTTTTTTACAAATCTAATCAAAATCCGTCAAATCGGCCGTTTTTCGACAGCGGGACTGTCGAATCCGTTTTTTATTGAATATGTTGAATTCCGGCACCCACCTGCCGGAATTCGACGGTCGAATTGTGTCGAATTAAAAAACGGGCGAAAAATTGCCACGATTCGCCGGCAATTGCATATACCCCTTAAAGTGTAAGTCCACACAAGACAGAAAATACATTTTTGGTTGGAGGTTACTAACAAAACTTCCGAATGTTATGTATCCGAGGACCAGATTTATCAAACCATGGAGAGTGATGAATTGCACGGTGATAAAGTAACAACCAATCAGCTCCTAACTGTCTTTTTCTCTATCGTCCTTGTGGATGCTGGGGTTCCTGAAAGGACCATGGGGAATAGCGGCTCCGCAGGAGACAGGGCACAAAAAGTAAAGCTTTCCGATCAGGTGGTGTGCACTGGCTCCTCCCCCTATGACCCTCCTCCAGACTCCAGTTAGATTTTTGTGCCCGGCCGAGAAGGGTGCAATCTAGGTGGCTCTCCTAAAGAGCTGCTTAGAGAAAGTTTAGCTTAGGTTTTTTATTTTACAGTGAGTCCTGCTGGCAACAGGATCACTGCAACGAGGGACTTAGGGGAGAAGGAGTGAACTCACCTGCGTGCAGGATGGATTGGCTTCTTGGCTACTGGACATCAGCTCCAGAGGGACGATCACAGGTACAGCCTGGATGGTCACCGGAGCCGCGCCGCCGGCCCCCTTGCAGATGCTGAAGTAAGAAGAGGTCCAGAATCGGCGGCTGAAGACTCCTGCAGTCTTCTAAAGGTAGCGCACAGCACTGCAGCTGTGCGCCATTTTCCTCTCAGCACACTTCACACGGCAGTCACTGAGGGTGCAGGGCGCTGGGAGGGGGGCGCCCTGGGAGGCAAATGAAAACCTTTTTTGGCGAAAAATACCTCACATATAGCCCCCAGAGGCTATATGGAGATATTTAACCCCTGCCAAGATTCACTAAATAGCGGGAGACGAGCCCGCCGAAAAAGGGGCGGGGCCTATCTCCTCAGCACACAGCGCCATTTTCTCTCACAGAAAGCCTGGAGAGAAGGCTCCCAGGCTCTCCCCTGCACTGCACTACAGAAACAGGGTTAAAACAGAGAGGGGGGGCACTGATTTTGGCGATATTGAGATATATATAAAGATGCTATAAGGGAAAACACTTATATAAGGTTGTCCCTATATAATTATAGCGTTTTGGTGTGTGCTGGCAAACTCTCCCTCTGTCTCCCCAAAGGGCTAGTGTGGGTCCTGTCCTCTGTCAGAGCATTCCCGGTGTGTGTGCTGTGTGTCGGTACGTGTGTGTCGACATGTATGAGGACGATGTTGGTGAGGAGGCGGAGAAATTGCCTGTAATGGTGATGTCACTCTCTAGGGAGTCGACACCGGAATGGATGGCTTATTTAGGGAATTACGTGAGAATGTCAACACGCTGCAAGGTCGGTTGACGACGTGAGACGGCCGACAAACTATTAGTACCGGTCCAGGCGTCTCAGAAACACCGTCAGGGGCGTTAAAAACGCCCATTTACCTCAGTCGGTCGACACAGACACAGACACGGACACTGAATCCAGTGTCGACGGTGAATAAACAAACGTATTTCTCATTAGGGCCACACGTTAAGGGCAATGAAGGAGGTGTTGCATATTTCTGATACTACAAGTACCACAAAAAAGGGTATTATGTGGGAGTGAAAAAACTACCTGTAGTTTTTCCTGAATCAGATAAAATAAAATGAAGTGTGTGATGATGCGTGGGGTTACCCCGATAGCAAATATTGGCGTTATACCCTTTCCCGCCAGAAATTAGGGCGCGTTGGGAAACACCCCTTAGGGTGATAAGGCGCTCACACGCTTATCAAGTGGCGTTACCGTCTCCAGATACGGCCGCCCTCAAGGAGCCAGCTGATAGGAAGCTGGAAAGATATCCTAAAAAGTATATACACACATACGGTGGTTATACTGCGACCAGCGATCGCCATCAGCCTGGAGATGCAGTGCTGGGTTGGCTTGGTCGGATTCCCTGACTGAAAATATTTTATTCATATAGAGCATTTAATAGGATGCATTCTATATATATGTACGTGAGATGCACAGAGGGATATTTGCTCTCTGGCATCAAGATAAGTACGTTGTCCATATCACCCAGAAGATGTCATGGACACGACAGTGGTCAGGTGATACAGATCCCATACGGCACATGGAAGTATTGCCGTATAAAGGGAAGGAGTTAGTTGGGGTCGGTCCATCGGACCTGGGGACCACGGCAACAGCTGGGAAATCCAACCTTTTTACCCCAAGTTACATCTCAGCTGAAAAAGACACCGTCTTTTCAGCCTCAATCCTTCCTTTCCCATGAGGGCATGCAGGCAAAAGGCCAGTCATACCTGCCCAGACATAGAGGTAAGGGAAGTAGACTGCAGCAGGCAGCCCCTTCCCAGGAAAAGAAGCCCTCCACCACGTCTGCCAAGTCCTCAGCATGACGCTGGGGCCATGCAAGCGGACTCAAGGTGGGGGGGTAGTCTCAAGAGTCTCAGCGCGCAGTGGGATCACTCGCAGGTTGACCCCTAGATAGTACAAGTATTATCCCAGGGGTACAGATTGGAGAGTCGAGACATCTTCTCCTCGCAGGTTTCTGAAGTCTGCTTTACCAACGGCTCCCTCCGACAGGGAGGCAGCATTGGAAACAATTCACAAGCTGTATATCCAGCAGGTGATAATCAAAGTACCCCTCCTACAACAAGGAAAAGGGTATTATTTTTCCACACTATATTGTGGTACTGACGCCAGACGGCTTGGTGAGACATAGTCTAAACTGAAATCTTTGAACACTTACATAAAAGGTTCAAATCGAGATGGAGTCACTCAGAGCAGTGATAGCGAACCGGAAAAAAGGGGACTATATGGTGTCCCTGGACATCAAGGATTACCTCCATGTCCAAATTTGCCCTTCTCAACAAGGGTACCTCTGGTTCGTGGTACAGAACTGTCAATATCAGTTTCAGACGATGCCGTTTGAATTATCCACGGCACCCCGGGCCTTTTACCAAGGTAATGGCCGAAAAGATGTTTCTTCAAAGAAAAAAGGCATCTAAATTATCCCTTACTTGGACGATATCCTGAAAAGGGCAAGTTCCAGAGAACAGTTGGAGGTCGGAAAAGCACTATCTAAAGTAGTTCTACGACAGCACGACTGGATTCTAAATATTCCAAGAATCGCAGCTGTTTTCCGACGATACGTCTGCTGTTCCTAGGAATGATTCTGGGCATAGTCCAGAAAAAGGTGTTCCTCCGGGAGGAAAAAGCCAAGGAGTTATTCGACCTAGTCAGAAACCTCCTAAAACCAGGCCAAGTATCAGTGCATCAATGCACAGGAGTCCTGGGAAAAATGGTGGCTTCTTACGAAGCGATTCCATGCGGCAGATCTCAGGGGATTTGCTGGACGAATGGTCCGGATCGCATTTTCAGATGCATCAGCGGATAATCCTGTCTCCAAGGACAAGGGTGTCTCTTCTGTGGGGGCTGCAGAGTGCTCATCTTTTAGAGGGCAGCACACTCAGCATTCAGGACTGTGTTCTGGGGACCACGGATACCAGCCTGAGAGGCTGGGGAGTAGTCACACAGGGAAAAAATTTCCAAGGAAGTGTGGTCAAGTCTGGAGACTTCTCTCCACATGAATATACTGGAGCTAAGGGCAATTTACAATGCTCTGAGCCTAGGAAGACTCCTGCTTCAAAGTCAACCGGTGCTGATCCAGTAGGACATCATCATGGCGGTCGCCCACGTTATCAGACGGGGCGACACAAGAAGCAGGAGGGCAATGACAGCAAGGATTCTTCGCTGGGCGGAAAATCATGTGATAACACTGTCAGCAGTGTTCATTCCGGGAGTGGGCAACTGGGAAGATTTCCTCAGCATAAATGAATTCCACCCGGAAAAGTGGAAACTTAATCTGGAAGTTTCCACATGATTGTAAACCGTTGGGAAAGACCAAAGGTGGTTATGATGGCGTCCCACCTGAAGCGCCAGGTCAAGAGACACTCAGGCAATAGCTGGGACGCTCTGGTAACACCGTCGGTGTACCAGTCGGTGTATGTGTTCCATCCTCTGCTTTTCATACCCAATGTATTGAAAATGATAGGAAGGAGAGGAGTAAGAACTATACTCGTGGCTCCGGTTTGGCCAAGAAGGACTTGGTTCCCGGAACTTCAAGAGATACTAAGAAGGGTCTTGATTCGGCAAGAACCGTGTCTGTTCCGGGACTTACCGCAGCTGCGTTGACGCCAAGGCGGGTGAACGCCGGATCCTAAGGGAAAGAGGCATTCCGGAAGAGGTCATCCCTACCCTGGTCAGAGCCAGGAAGGAGGTGACCGCACAACATTATCACCACTTAGGTGAAAATATGTGCCAGGGTGTGAGTCCAGGAAGGCTCCACGGAAGAATTTCAACTAGGTTAATTTCTACATTTCCTGCAAACAGGAGTGTCTATGGGTCTCAAATTGGGTCCATTAAGGTTCAAATTTCGGCCTGTTGTTTTTCTTCCAGAAAGAAATTGGCTTCAGTTCCTGAAGTCCAGAAGTTGTTAAGGGAGTACTGCATATACAGCCCCTTTGATGTCTCCAGTGGCACTGGGCGATCTCAACGTAGTTTTGGGATTCCTAAAAAATCACATTGGTTTAAACAACTCAAATCTGTGGATTTGATATATCTCACATGGAAAATGACCATGCTGTTGGTCCTGGCCTCGGCCAGGCGAGTGTCAGAATTGGCGGCTTTATCTCACAAAGCCATATCTGATTGTCCATTCGGACAGAGCAAAGCTGCGGACTCGTCCCCAGTTTCTCCTTAAGGTGGTGTCAGCGTTTCACCTGAACCAGCTTATTGTGGTACCTGCGGCTACTAGGGACTTGGAGGACTCCAAGTTGCTGGATGTTATCAGGGCCCTGAAAATATAGTTTCCAGGTTGGCTGGAGTCAGGAAATCTGACTTGCTGTTTATCCTGTATGCACCCAACAATGCTGGGTGCTTCTGCTTCTAAGCAGTCGATTGCTCGTGGGATTGGTAGCACAATTCAACTTGCACATTCTGTGGCAGGCCTGCCACAGTCTAAATCTGTTAAGGCCCATTCCACAAGGAAGGTGGGCTCATCTTGGGCGGCTGCCCGAGGGGTCTCGGCATTACAACTTTGCCGAGCAGCTACGTGGTCGGGGGAGAACACGTTTGTAAAATTCTACAAATTTGATACCCTGGCAAAAGAGGACCTGGAGTTCTCTCATTCGGTGCTGCAGAGTCATCCGCACTCTCCCGCCCGTTTGGGAGCTTTGGTATAATCCCCATGGTCCTTTCAGGAACCCCAGCATCCACAAGGACGATAGAGAAAATAAGAATTTACTTACCGATAATTCTATTTCTCGGAGTCCGTAGTGGATGCTGGGCGCCCATCCCAAGTGCGGATTATCTGCAATACTTGTACATAGTTATTGCTAACTAAATCGGGTTATTGTTGTTGTGAGCCATCTTTTCAGAGGCTCCCCTGTTATCATACTGTTAACTGGGTTCAGATCACAGGTTGTACAGTGTGATTGGTGTGGCTGGTATGAGTCTTACCCGGGATTCAAAATTCCTCCCTTATTGTGTACGCTCGTCCGGGCACAGTACCTAACTGGAGTCTGGAGGAGGGTCATAGGGGGAGGAGCCAGTGCACACCACCTGATCGGAAAGCTTTACTTTTTGTGCCCTGTCTCCTGCGGAGCCGCTATTCCCCATGGTCCTTTCAGGAACCCCAGCATCCACTACGGACTCCGAGAAATAGAATTATCGGTAAGTAAATTCTTATTTTCAAACACAGGCAGTAATGTGGCAGGAGCTGGTTGGTGGATACTTCATCACTGTGCAAATTATCACTTACCAAGGCTTGATAAATTTGGGCCTCAGTTCTGTGTTCCTCCTCACATGGAGATTCAGACACAGGGCCTAAGTCAGACTGTATTGCTGCAACGGCAGCGATCGCAGTTTCGCAGACGTACTTCCCATGTGCACCCCAGGAGCCTAGTGAGATGCTAACAGCATCTCAGGGCTGCGATAGCCTCTGCCTGATTGACAGGTAGAGGCGGTCGCGGGGCAGGAGGGGTCATGCCAACAGTGTTAGAACGCCGTTGGCGTGGCATGGTCCGGACAATGCAGGCGTGTCCGGACCGTTGCGGGGGCGGGCCGCGGCAGCTGCGTGACGTCACACTCAGCCGCTGCGACCAGGAACTGCGCTGGCAGAGAGCTACTCAGCGGGTGCAAAAGCATCGCCGCTGAGCAATGCTTTTGCACCCTTGCGGGGGTTGGGGGCAGGGCCTGACATGTGGGGCGGACTAGCCCTGTGCTGGGCGTCCCCCCGCATGTCAGAGAATCTGATCGTAGATGTGCCATATTTAGCACATATACGATCAGCTCTAAATCACACCCACGGACTAAAACAGGCAAGTCACACTTTCCTTCCCTGTTGCCATACCTCCCAATAGTTTAGGAAATAACAGAAGTATGGATAAGCCATATAGGGGGCATTAATACGCTTGGAAACCACATACACGATGTACACTGCACTGGTATTCATGATGAGGTCCCCGCTTACCATGGTAAACATCCTTTGAGTCAGGACAAATGAGATGACTCGCAGGACGATGGGACAGTCGCCTGAATCAGGGCTGTTAGTGATGAAATCGCCACAGTTGGAAGTCATGCTGTATCAATGGCCAGCAGTGTTGTCAATGCATTTACTCAGTGAGCTTGTAAGTTAAACGAATGGCAAGCTCTCAGAGAAGGGGGGGCATTGACAACATACAGTATTGTTTGCTGGAAGAAAGGCCAATCTCAGCAGGAGCAAAGGTTGCATCGCGGGGCAGATATTTGGGGAACCACCATATCAGAGGAAACAACAGACCAAACATAAGTAACGTTCAATGTTCATGTGAAACTTAATCCGTTGAAAATGAAATATCCTTTTTTATGATATGTATACCAGCTCCAAATAGGAATTCCAATGCCTTTGTAGTCTGTACAAAATAATTGTTATCATGGTCTTTCCATCGAACTGTCAAAGAACCCTGTAGTAGCACCATAAAAACAAAAAACAAAATATATATATATATATAAAAAAAAGTAAAAAAAAAAAATTACATACATACATATATATATATATCTATATATATACATATATATCACCATTGGTAGATACTTAGGGGCCCTTACAATATTTTGCCATGTGGCCTACAATATGGGGGTCATTCAGGTTTGTTAGTAAACCAAAAAGTTAGCAAATGGGCAAAACCATGTTGCACTGCAGGTGGAGCAGATGTAATATGTGCAGAGATAGTTAGATTTGGGTGGTTTATAATGTTTCTGTGCATGGGAAATACTGGCTACTTAAATAAAACGCAATTTAGATTTCAGTTTGTACACACCCCACCCAAATCTAACTCTCTGCACAGTTACATCTGCCCCACCTGCAGTGCAACACGGTTTTGCCCAATTGCTAAATTTTTTGTTTGCTAACAAACCTGAATAACCCCCATATATAGTTATGCCCGTGGCCCTGCTCATTGCAACGTGGTATAACATGAACTGGAGCGCATTATAATAGAACATAGCGGGATAGCTTGGAGAGAGATAAAGTGGAGAGGGAAAGTACCAATCAGCTCCTAACTGCCATATTACAGACTGAGTGTGAAAAATGCCAGGAGCTGGTTGGTTGGTACTTTATCTCTCTTCAGGCTTTGATACCTATGCCCCGTAATATGAACGTGGGCACTGTATGTCACAATGTGAATTGGGGGTTCAGTGTTGCCTAATGTGTATTGGCACCCCTACAGTGTGACATAGGGCGGGATGGAGTAAAAACCTACAAAAATGTCATTTCTGGAGGTCTGGCCGCTTACCACATATGCACGAAGCACCGGAATACGATACACTCTGGAGCTGGGAGGCGGTAGGTAACACTCTCTATAGATGGCATTACCCTATAAAAGCCTATGGGCTTCTATCACATTGCCCCATGAGAGGGATTCAATCGGATCCCTCCCAGCACTCTCTGCAGCACATACTTCACAACATGCTCGTTAGCGAGGTTTAAATAAGCCTGCAGGTCACAATGAGAATCACTTCTGATGAACTGAAAGACCGAGCCCAGGGAAATGCGCTAAAGACACAAAATTGCCACTGAGACCACCTGATCTCCACTCACCTAAAGGTTCTTGATATAGGCTCTGACCCACTGCTTCTTGTAGATTAACATCTCTAGAAATTTATCATTGCACTTCACCAGCATCCATAAGGAAACCCATAGAGCCACAGAACACAGCTAAAACAGCCAATGTATAACTAAAGACTGTGTAAGAGCATCATTTATCGTGGATTGGGCAACACCAGCTGACTATTTTGAAGTGCTTGACTATTGCAGATTAATATAGTTTCTTAGTCCGGGATACAAACCTGTGGAGTCTCATCTGAATGGCAAAGTGTAATAATTTCAATTAGATCCTCAGCTTTTATATAATTGTCTATGTTTATTATTAAATAATATATATATATTTTTTTTCATTGAGCTCATCCATTGTATGCTGGTTTTACCACTATATCCTATTTTGTACCTTCTGGGGCTGACAACCTCATTTCCGGCTGCTTTGACAGCGTGTTGGTATATTTGTTCTCTTTCTAGGGTCTGAGACTGGGATTAAACAATTTTTGGCGCCACATGCCTGTACCCCTCACCTGTATCTCCCCCCCCATCCTGATCTTTCAGAGAGAACAATTTACAAGCAGGCAAATATGCAGCATTCTAGATCACCAAAATGAATAACTCCTCAGGGTAAGAGAATTCTGACATTCCCTTCTTCTTGATGCAGTAAATGTAGAGCAGCATGTAGCGTAGTAGGAGGCAGAGGGTCAGCAGGTAAGGTAAGGAAGGATGGGTGTTTCTGGGTGTTCCAAACTTGTTATGCAGTTCTAATAGTTCTAGTTATGCCCCTGAGCACATACAGGTTGAGTATCCCATATCCAAGTATTCAGAAATATGGAATATTCTGAAATACGGAATTTTCTGAGTGAGAGTGAGATAGTGAAACCTTTGTTTTCTGATGGCTCGATGTACACAAACTTTGTTTAATACACAAAGTATTAAAAATATTGTATTAAATGACCTTCAGGCTGTGTGTATAAAGTGTATATGAAACATAAATGAATTGTGTGTTTAGACTTGGGTCCCATCGCCATGATATCTCATCATGGTATGCAATTATTCCAAAATACGGAAAATTCCGATATCCATAATACCTATGGTCCCAAGCATTTTGGATATGGGATACTCAACCTGTACCACCAATTAATTTTGATCTATATAAAAAAAAAAATCTTCTTCAAAGGAAACATATTTAATTTATTGAATTAAACCATTACTAAACAACTGCTTTTAAACAGAAGTGTCACATGATTTGCAAACTCACTTGTGCATGAAAACATTCTATGTATTTGCATTCAAGTGACAAGCATTCTTTCCTACGCGATCTCTTGTTGCTAAGAGGAACTTAACCTCTACATACCCTTGCAACACTGGAAACTTGGCACTGAATTCTGCTATTCAAAATAACATATTTGTAATCGGTCTCATTGGACAAAGCTGAAGTGGCCAGTAAAAGGGCTGCAGCCATAACAGTGCATGCAGTAAGCCGTTCAGTACATGTCCCTGCAGGCAAGCACCAGTGGGAATCACAACTTTCCATATTCCTCCTGCCAAAAAAGGGATTATTGGCTTTTCATTTTGTGGTTTCCTAATATATTTTTCCATATGATCTGCCAGCGATATGTTCCCTCCGCTGGAATTCCGGTATTCCAATACTCACAATTTTAAAAAAGGCAGTCAAGACCCAATTTCAGAGTATAAAAAATAGTTTATAACGTTGGTTTATTTTTTTCATAAACATTCAGGAAAACTAAAGCAGGGAGTTATTCTGCAGAACATTAGCGCCTAACACAATTGGAGGCTTATTCAGAAGCTTTTTTGGAAACTTGCATTCTACTTTATCACCTATGTGCATCTTTTTTCAGGCATGCCAGTCTTGCAGCTATGCAGGTCTAGGTGACAGGACAAGGGCTGGAATGGACGTGCATACACAGCAGTGGGCACACAGACACGGATAAAGTGCAGTAAGGGCTCGGTGTGGGCGTACAGTGATTAAAATGGCCTGCGAAAAGTCATAAACATAGCACTTGGTGAAGGTCCAACTTGCAGGTGCTTTAACCCTCAATGAGGTGCAAATAGAAAAATTTCAGTTACTTTTGATTGCAAAGTGAATTTGCAGTGCAAATTCGCTGATATAACGGCAACTCGCACCTAATTGGATTGACCTCAATGTGTTAATATTAGGGATGCTAGGGACCCATCTAATGAAGTTCACCTGGACGTAGTGGATGGGCCCACATTTTTGGCTGGATTTGTGCGAAGTGCTTCACTTATACTTCATGTTAATTGTTATGGGCCCTACACACAGCGGGATCCGCCGGCGAGCTGCCCGACAGCGGATATGGCCGACGGACGACCCGGCGGCGGGGGGGGGGGGGGGGGGGCAGTGACGGGGGAGTGAAGTTTCTTCACTACGTCCATCACCCGGCTCCATAGCAGTGCGGGCAAATATGGACGAGATCGTCCATAATGGCCTGCATGCACAAGCGACGGGGTACCAGCGATGAACGAGCATGGGGCCGCGCATCGTTATCGCTGGTGCCTCCACACTGAAGGATATGAATGGTATCTCATTCATTAATGAACGAGATCATTCATATCTTTCAGTATTATCGCCAAGTGTGTAGGGCCCATAAGAGTTTAGCAACATATTTTAGGTGCACTAGCGAATAATGCACCAGGAAATGCAGAATGTCCATCTGAACATGTGTGCCAGTGCAACTGCTGCAAAAGACCTAGTCGCTGACCACAACACTCCCGCATCTGGCTAGCCACCCCCCGTTACCTCCCATGAGCACCCATTAAATTTGTGCATCCTCTGCGTCCAGATTCGTTCCGTGTCTCTCGGTGGTAAGCAACAGGAAGCATGTTAAGTGCGACTCACACGCATGTGCAGACTGAAAAAAATGTCCACTTGTATGCGGCAATGACATAGCGTGCACTTCTGAATCAGACCCTCTGTCTTTTGGTTAAGTCTTTCTTGGGAAAATCTAATAATAGTGGGAAAGTAGTTTAAATATAACAAGATGCTAAAAATATAGACTACCTTACATGTAAGAAATAGTTACAGCTACACTTATAGATTACATTTCTGAAAAATAAGGAAGAAAATAGACAAAGATATACATCATAATGCACTGCATAAAATATTTATTATATGGCGTGTCAGTCTAGTGCAGGCCCTTAGGCTGAGGCTTTCCAGGTAGAACGTTACAGGGAGGTCGGCTTTGTCAGACATGAGTGCAGAGCTATTAGGTGAGATACTATAAATGTATGTGCTCACTGAAACAGTGCTGGCAACTGATGTGAACACAGAGCACTACTACACAGCGAAAATATTGTAAAGACTAACTAAAACTGTGGAAAGAGGTATAAGTGCACACTTCGGACCTTTCCTCTGAAAATGCAATAAGTGCACATGTTCAGTGTAAAGCATACTTACATACTCTCCCGAGACCTGCAGGAGAACTGATTTTTCATTAGTCCCCTGGGCTCCCAGAAGAGTGGGTACTCCTCCCACATCCTAGCCAATGCCTAGTGAAGTGGACAGAATTGGGAGAATACCACCTGTGGAACTGCAGTCCATAAGGATGGGGCAGGAACCAGTGATGCAATTCTATGATATTCACATAATGAGACATCTTAATGTAAGTAAATATTAAGTCACGGTTCTTGGCGTTACATGAGGAGCACCCGTACCAGATACAGGAAAAAGTGACAGGACCATTTTTGTAGTTTATTAAATTCTACATACTGGAGGTGCAATCCAAATTTTGATCCTACTGTACGTTTGGGCGTTATTGTTCATGCAACACAAGCCATGCATCGGTAATAATGTCATTATATCAACTCCCTTTTATTTAAATTCATATTATGTACTTTCCCTACAGTATTTCCCACCTGAGGAATACCTATGTTAGATTTCAGCTTCCTAACATATTGGGAAGTAAGTGAGTGAGTGAGTGAGTGAGTGAGGGCTTTCACATATATATTTATTGTAAAGTCCACACTCACAGTTTCCAAGTTAAGTAAGGCCTGCGGTGCTCCATAAAGGCCTTGATGACCAATTAAATAAGAATTTACTTACCGATAATTCTATTTCTCATAGTCCGTAGTGGATGCTGGGGACTCCGAAAGGACCATGGGGAATAGCGGCTCCGCAGGAGACTGGGCACAAAAGTAAAAAGCTTTAGGACTACCTGGTGTGCACTGGCTCCTCCCCCTATGACCCTCCTCCAAGCCTCAGTTAGGATACTGTGCCCGGACGAGCGTACACAATAAGGAAGGATTTTGAATCCCGGGTAAGACTCATACCAGCCACACCAATCACACCGTACAACTTGTGATCTGAACCCAGTTAACAGCATGATAACAGAAGGAGCCTCTGAAAAGATGGCTCACAACAACAATAACCCGATTTTTGTAACAATAACTATGTACAAGTAATGCAGACAATCCGCACTTGGGATGGGCGCCCAGCATCCACTACGGACTATGAGAAATAGAATTATCGGTAAGTAAATTCTTATTTTCTCTAACGTCCTAGTGGATGCTGGGGACTCCGAAAGGACCATGGGGATTATACCAAAGCTCCCAAACGGGCGGGAGAGTGCGGATGACTCTGCAGCACCGAATGAGAGAACTCCAGGTCCTCCTCAGCCAGGGTATCAAATTTGTAGAATTTAGCAAACGTGTTTGCCCCTGACCAAGTAGCTGCTCAGCAAAGTTATAAAGCCGAGACCCCTCGGGCAGCCGCCCAAGATGAGCCCACTTTCCTTGTGGAATGGGCATTTACAGATTTTGGCTGTGGCAGGCCTGCCACAGAATGTGCAAGCTGAATTGTACTACAAATCCAACGAGCAATAGTCTGCTTAGAAGCAGGAGCACCCAGCTTCTTGGGTGCATACAGGATAAACAGCGAGTCAGATTTTCTGACTCCAGCCGTCCTGGAAACATATATTTTCAGGGCCCTGACTACGTCCAGTAACTTGGAATCCTCCAAGTCCCTAGTAGCCGCAGGCACCACAATAGGCTGGTTTAAGTGAAATGCTGAAACCACCTTAGGGAGAAATTGAGGACGAGTCCTCAATTCTGCCCTGTCCGTATGAAAAATTAGGTAAGGGCTTTTATAGGATAAAGCCGCCAATTCTGAAACACGCCTGGCTGAAGCCAGGGCTAACAGCATTACCACTTTCCATGTGAGATATTTTAAGTCCACAGTGGTGAGTGGTTCAAACCAATGTGATTTTAGGAACCCCAAAACTACATTGAGATCCCAAGGTGCCACTGGAGGCACAAAAGGAGGCTGTATATGCAGTACTCCCTTGACAAACGTCTGAACTTCAGGAACAGAAGCTAGTTCTTTTTGGAAGAATATTGACAGGGCCGAAATTTGAACCTTAATGGACCCTAATTTTAGGCCCATAGACAGTCCTGTTTGCAGGAAATGCAGGAATCGACCCAGTTGAAATTCCTCTGTAGGGGCCTTCCTGGCCTCGCACCACGCAACATATTTTCGCCAAATACGGTGATAATGTTGTACGGTCACATCCTTCCTGGCTTTGATCAGGGTAGGGATGACTTCATCCGGAATGCCTTTTTCCTTCAGGATCCGGCGTTCAACCGCCATGCCGTCAAACGCAGCCGCGGTAAAGTCTTGGAACAGACATGGTCCCTGCTGGAGCAGGTCCTTTCTTAGAGGTAGAGGCCACGGGACTTCCGTGAGCATCTCTTGAATTTCCGGGTACCAAGTCCTTCTTGGCCAATCCGGAGCCACGAGTATAGTCTTTACTCCTCTCCTTCTTATGATTCTCAGTACTTTTGGTATGAGAGGAAGAGGAGGGAACACATACACTGACTGGTACACCCACGGTGTTACCAGAGCGTCCACAGCTATTGCCTGAGGGTCCCTTGACCTGGCGCAATATCTGTCCAGTTTTTTGTTGAGGCGGGACGCCATCATGTCCACCTTTGGTTTTTCCCAACGGTTCACAATCATGTGGAAGACTTCTGGGTGAAGTCCCCACTCCCCCGGGTGAAGATCGTGTCTGCTGAGGAAGTCTGCTTCCCAGTTGTCCACTCCCGGAATGAACACTGCTGACAGTGCTATCACATGATTTTCCGCCCAGCGAAGAATCCTTGCCACTTCCGTCATTGCCCTCCTGCTTCTTGTGCCGCCCTGTCTGTTTACGTGGGCGACTGCCGTGATGTTGTCCGACTGGATCAACACCGGCTGACCCTGAAGCAGAGGTCTTGCCTGACTTAGGGCATTGTAAATGGCCCTGAGTTCCAGGATATTTATGTGAAGTGACGTTTCCATGCTTGACCACAAGCCCTGGAAATTTCTTCCCTGTGTGACTGCTCCCCAGCCCCTCAGGCTGGCATCCGTGGTCACCAGGACCCAATCCTGAATGCCGAATCTGCGGCCCTCTAGGAGATGAGCACTCTGTAACCACCACAGGAGAGACACCCTTGTCCTTGGAGACAGGGTTATCCGCTGATGCATTTGAAGATGCGATCCGGACCATTTGTCCAGCAGATCCCACTGAAAAGTTCTTGCGTGGAATCTGCCGAATGGAATCGCTTCGTAAGAAGCCACCATCTTTCCCAGGACCCTTGTGCATTGATGTACTGACACTTGGCCTGGTCTTAGGAGGTTCCTGACTAGGTCAGATAACTCCCTGGCTTTCTCTTCCGGGAGAAACACCTTTTTCTGTACTGTGTGCAGAATCATTCCTAGGAACAGCAGACGTGTCGTCGGAATCAGCTGCGATTTTGGAATATTTAGAATCCATCCGTGCTGTCGTAGTACTACTTGAGATAGTGCTACTCCGACCTCTAACTGTTCTCTGGACCTTGCCCTTATCAGGAGATCGTCCAAGTAAGGGATAATTAAGACGCCTTTTCTTCGAAGAAGAATCATCATTTCGGCCATTACCTTGGTAAAGACCCGGGGTGCCGTGGACAATCCAAACGGCAGCGTCTGAAACTGATAGTGACAGTTCTGTACCACAAACCTGAGGTACCCTTGGTGAGAAGGGCAAATTGGGACATGGAGGTAAGCATCCTTGATGTCCAGAGACACCATATAGTCCCCTTCTTCCAGGTTCGCTATCACTGCTCTGAGTGACTCCATCTTGAACTTGAACCTTTTTATGTAAGCGTTCAAGGATTTCAGATTTAAAATGGGTCTCACCGAGCCGTCCGGCTTCGGTACCACAAACAGCGTGGAATAATACCCCTTTCCCTGTTGTAGGAAGGGTACCTTGATTATCACTTGCTGGGAATACAGCTTGTGAATGGCTTCCAATACCGCCTCCCTGTCGGGGGGAGACGCTGGTAAAGCAGACTTCAGGAACCGGCGAGAGGGAGACGTCTCGAATTCCAATTTGTACCCCTGAGATACTACCTGCAGGATCCAGGGGTCCACTTGCGAGTGAGCCCACTGCGCGCTGAAATTATTGAGACGGGCCCCCACCGTCTTGCCTGAGGCTTGTAAGGCCCCAGCGTCATGCTGAGGACTTGGCAGAAGCGGGGGAGGGCTTCTGTTCGTGGGAAGAGGCTGTCTGCTGCAGTCTTTTTCCCCTTCCTCTGCCCCGGGGCAGATATGAGTGGCCTTTTGCCCGCTTGCCCTTATGGGGACGAAAGGACTGAGCCTGAAAAGACGGTATCTTTTTCTGCTGTGAGGTGACTTGGGGTAAAAAGGTGGATTTCCCAGCCGTTGCCATGGCCACCAGGTCCGATAGACCGACCCCAAATAACTCCTCCCCTTTATACGGCAATACTTCCATATGCCGTTTGGAATCCGCATCACCTGACCACTGTCGCGTCCATAACCCTCTTCTGGCAGAAATGGACATCGCACTTACTCTTGATGCCAGAGTGCAAATATCCCTCTGTGCATCACGCATATATAGAAATGCATCCTTTAAATGCTCTATAGTCACTAATATATTGTCCCTGTCCAGGGTATCAATATTTTCAGTCAGGGAATCCGACCAAGCCACCCCAGCACTGCACATCCAGGCTGAGGCGATTGCTGGTCGCAGTATAATACCAGTATGTGTGTATATACTTTTTAGGATATTTTCCAGCTTCCTATCAGCTGGTTCCTTGAGGGCGGCCGTATCAGGAGACGGTAACGCCACTTGTTTTGATAAGCGTGTGAGCGCCTTATCCACTCTAGGGGGTGTTTCCCAACGCGCCCTAACCTCTGGCGGGAAAGGGTATAATGCCAATAATTTTTTAGAAATTAGCAGTTTTTTATCGGGGGAAACCCACGCTTCATCACACACCTCATTTAATTCATCTGATTCAGGAAAAACTACGGGTAGTTTTTTCACACCCCACATAATACCCTTTTTTGTGGTACTTGTAGTATCAGAAATGTTCAAAACCTCCTTCATTGCCGTGATCATGTAACGTGTGGCCCTACTGGAAAATACGTTTGTTTCCTCACCGTCGACACTGGAGTCAGTGTCCGTGTCAGTGTCTGTATCGACCTGAGGTAACGGGCGTTTTATAGCCCCTGACGGTGTTTGAGACGCCTGTACAGGTATTAACTGATTTGCCGGCTGTCTCATGTCGTCAACAGTCTTTTGTAAAGTGCCGTCACTATCACGTAATTCTTTCCATAAGACCATCCAGTCAGGTGTCGACTCCCTAGGGGGTGACATCACTAACACAGGCAATTGCCCCGCCTCCACACCATTTTCCTCCTCATACATGTCGACACAGCGTACCGACACACAGCACACACACACACACACACACAGGGAATGCTCTGATAGAGGACAGGACCCCACTAGCCCTTTGGGGAGACAGAGGGAGAGTTTGCCAGCACACACCAGAGCGCTATATATATACAGGGATAACCTTATAAAGGTTGAGTATCCCATATCCATATATTCCGAAATACGGAATATTCCGAAATACGGACTTTTTTGAGTGAGAGTGAGATAGTGAAACCTTTGTTTTTTGATGGCTCAATGTACACAAACTTTGTTTAATACACAAAGTTATTAATAATATTGTATTAAATGACCTTCAGGCTGTGTGTACAAGGTGTATATGAAACATAAATGAATTGTGTGAATGTACACACACTTTGTTTAATGCACAAAGTTATAAAAAATATTGGCTAAAATGACCTTCAGGCTGTGTGTATAAGGTGTATATGAAACATAAATGCATTCTGTGCTTAGATTTAGGTCCCATCACCATGATATCTCATTATGGTATCTAATTATTCCAAAATACGGAAAAATCCGTTATCCAAAATACCTCTGGTCCCAAGCATTTTGGATAAGGGATACTCAACCTGTATAAGTGTTTTTCCCTAATATAGCTGCTGTATATATTAATATGCCAATTTAGTGCCCCCCCTCTCTTGTTTTACCCTGTTTCTGTAGTGCAGGACTGCAGGGGAGAGTCAGGGAGCCTTCCTCCAACGGAGCTGTGAGGAAAAAATGGCGCCAGTGTGCGGAGGAGATAGGCTCCGCCCCCTTCACGGCGGCCTTTCTCCCGCTTTTTAATGGAAAAATTGGCAGGGGTTAAATGCATCCATATAGCCCAGGAGCTATATGTGATGTATTTTTTGCCAAAAAAAGGTTTTTTATTGCGTCTCAGGGCGCCCCCCCCCCCAGCGCCCTGCACCCTCAGTGACCGGAGTGTGAAGTGTGCTGAGAGCAATGGCGCACAGCTGCGGTGCTGTGCGCTACCTTATTGAAGACAGGACGTCTTCTGCCGCCGATTTTCCGGACCTCTTCGCTCTTCTGGCTCTGTAAGGGGGCCGGCGGCGCGGCTCCGGGACCCATCCATGGCTGGGCCTGTGATCGTCCCTCTGGAGCTAATGTCCAGTAGCCTAAGAAGCCCAATCCACTCTGCACGCAGGTGAGTTCGCTTCTTCTCCCCTTAGTCCCTCGGTGCAGTGAGCCTGTTGCCAGCAGGTCTCACTGAAAATAAAAAACCTACTTTAAACTTTTACACTAAGCAGCTCAGGAGAGCCCCTTAGCCTGCACCCGTCTCGTTCGGGCACAAAAATCTAACTGAGGCTTGGAGGAGGGTCATAGGGGGAGGAGCCAGTGCACACCAGGTAGTCCTAAAGCTTTTTACTTTTGTGCCCAGTCTCCTGCGGAGCCGCTATTCCCCATGGTCCTTTCGGAGTCCCCAGCATCCACTAGAACGTTAGAGAAATAGATGTAGGTATAGGCACTCACCACAGGATTCACCAATACAATTTTATTGATAACTCACAAACAAACATTCTATAACAGGAGATAACATCTTACATCATGTCGACGTTTCGGTCCATGCTGGACCTTTGTCAAGACCAACAGTATAGAATCAGACAATCATCCTGGAACCCATAACACAGGTCTGACCCTTCCTCCCCTATATACCCACCAAGCCCACATGGTCACACCCACAGGAAATAGGCAAGTGATCATACAGAAAGTGCAGTGCAGCAAAAAAAACAGCATAAACATCACATATTGCACTAACTCTAAAGGCCCGTATTCACGGGCAGATGTGGGGTGAGATGTGATAACCGCTCAGCACACATCTCTCCCCCCGCTCAGCACAGCGCGATTTGTGCTGAGCGTGCGGGGGTAACTGGGGGGCCGCTCATTTCACCCAGCGGGTGAAATGAGCGACCTGCTAGATTGAGCCTGCATGCAGGCCAATATAGCACCGGCATGCAGGCCAATCTAGCACCAGGCCAATCTAGCACCGGCGATCGCTGTGGGGGGTACACACGGAGAGATCATGCTTAAAATATAAGCAATCTAGTCAGACTGCTTAGATTTTAAGCTGGGATCGCTCCGTGAGTACCCCCCTTAATAGAACATCAGTGTCCTATGGGCCACCAAGATTAATCCCCACGGGTTGGCACACACCGAAGCATCAAAATATCCTAAACTAAGGAAAAAAGCAGCTGTCCGGAAGCGCTGTGCGTTCCACCATGCGTGGAACGCACGCCCGGCGTTAGGAGTGGAAGTGATGTCATTCACTATCTGACGGACCCGGCAATACAACTAAACACATGCTGGGACGCAGGAAGTGCAATTTATGTGTTCCACTGTAAATTCAAACAATTGACAGTACCTTGTAAATATAACATGTAGTAACTGCATTTCATATTATATACTAAACCTTACAGTGGGTGACCAATGCGGACTAGCCTGTATATAGGAGACAGAAGAGCCTGAGCAACACCAACATAAAAATATATTAAAAAATACACATACATTTAAAAACAGACAAAAAGGAGCAAGAGGACCAAAAAAAGGTCCATATAGTTAAATTCTGTCAGACCCTAACAGCCCTAACGGAAAAAAATATTGTATAGATTAGATTCATTGAGGCCGCGTGGTGCAGTCGTACCTAATTCATAAATCCATTTGACCTCACATTGTCTCAAAAGCTTTTCTCGATCTCATCCCCGCAATGGTATCGGTACATGATCTATCAGCATGCATCTCAAACTTGATACTGCATGCCCCATAGTAGCAAAGTGCTTGGCCACAGGTTTATCCGAAGTCTTAGCTATTAGTGCCGCTCTTATTCATGTTCGATGATTCGCCATCCTGTCCCGAAAATTACGCTTTGTCATGCCCACGTAATAATAGCTGCATGGACAGACAATGATGTAAATGACATGGTCCATTTTACAGTGCAACCTGTGCCTGATTTTTATCTTCACACCACTATCTGGGTGTTTCAAGCTGTCTCCAGCCATCATAGATCTGCAAGTGGTGCAGTCAGGACATCTATAACACCCTGTCTTAGTCTTTGGCATCCAGGATTCTACAGGGTTACAGGGCTGTAGAGTGGGTCTCATAAGCAGTTGCCGGAGATTTTTGCCACGTCGATATGCACACAGCGGAGGGCTCTGACTCAGGTCAGTTGCAATAATAGGCCAGTTGCATCGTATTATTTGCTGTGAGCGTATACCCTCAGAGGGTTGGACACTACTCCCCCCCCCCCTAAGTCCCCCGAAGAAGGGAGGCTGTTGCCAGCAGCCTCCATGTGACTAACTCTAATAAAAATAAGAAAACTAGAAAAACTCCTATGGAGCTCCCCTAGCTGTGACCAGCTCCTCCGGGCACATTTTCTAAACAGAGTCTGGTAGGAGGGGCATAGAGGGAGGAGCCAGCCAAAACTATTAAACTCTTAAAGTGCCCATGGCTCCTAGTGAACCAGTCTACACCCCATGGTACTAATGTGGACCCCAACATCCTCTAGGACATAAGAGAAACATCATATGTTGTGGTGAATATCATGCGATTCATGTTTGTCATTGACTTCTGTCAACTATCACTGTGGGAGTACCTATATCGTGCATTAACATCGTGCCTATATCGTGCTTTGCAGGATTGGGGTGCATATGATTCAGAGATTCGTAGTCAACTTTCTGACTCTGACATCTATGTAAAACTTACAGGCAATCCCATGTTTAACATCAAGAGACAGGTTGACAGATTGATAAGAGTTTGATTTACAGAATGGATGGTTGGACGAACGGGTCGTCTGCTTTTTGAAGGTCGAGCACCCCGTTTGTCCAATCATTGCCTAAAATACACAAAACATTGGTCGACCCTCCTGGTCGACCAATTATATCGGCTATGGGTTCTGTGTTACAGCCATTGGATATTTTCATTCACACATTTTTGCAACCACATGTGAAAACTATGTCCAGTTTTATCAGAGACACCCCAGATTTTTTGGATAAAATTAGATCTTTGGGTAGCATGCCCTATACTGCCTTATTAGCTACGATTCACATACAGTCAATGTACAGTATATTATTATATCGCATAACTTGGGCCTCTTGGCCACGAGAGAAACATTGATTAGTGGTAGGCATATGGGACCACCTACAGAATTCTTACTGGACTTAGCTGATGTCGTATTACGGAAATAATTTTTGTTATGGTTCTGAATACTACATACAGCGGATTGGAACTGATATGGGTTCAAATTTGGCACCTTTTTTTGATAATTTGTTTATGTATAAATATGAATGTGAATACTACTTTGGCAGATATATCGATGATGTTTTTTTTGTTTGGTTGGGCACAGATGCAGAGTTTCATTGGATGGTCGGTTTTCTGAATACCCTGAACAGCCCGATTTCGCTTTACCTATTAGATTAATAAGGATGAAGTTAATTTTTTGGATGTCACAATCTTTAGACACAATGGAATCTTGGCCTCTACGCTCTATAAAAAAATAAGATTTTAATCCTACCGGTAAATCTTTTTCTCGTAGTCCGTAGAGGATGCTGGGAACTCCGTAAGGACCATGGGGATAGACGGTCTCCGCAGGAGACATGGGCACTTTAAGAAAGACTTTAGGAATAGGTGTGCACTGGCTCCTCCCTCTATGCCCCTCCTCCAGACCTCAGTTAAAGAAACTGTGCCCAGAGGAGACGGACAGTACGAGGAAAGGATTTTTGTTAATCCAAGGGCAAGATTCATACCAGCCCATACCATTCACACCGTATAACTTGTGATAAACGAACCAGTTAACAGTATTAAACATAGCATCAGTCCGAGACCGATAAAAACTATAACATAACCCTTATGTAAGCAACACTATATACAAGTCTTGCAGAAGTAGTCCGCACTTGGGACGGGCGCCCAGCATCCTCTACGGACTACGAGAAAAAGATTTACCGGTAGGTTTAAAATCTTATTTTCTCTAACGTCCTAGAGGATGCTGGGGACTCCGTAAGGACCATGGGGATTATACCAAAGCTCCCAAACGGGCGGGAGAGTGCGGATGACTCTGCAGCACCGATTGAGCAAACAGGAGGTCCTCCTCAGCCAGGGTATCAAACTTGTAGAACTTTGCAAAGGTGTTTGAACCCGACCAAGTAGCAGCTCGGCACAATTGTAATGCCGAGACCCCCTCGGGCAGCCGCCCAAGAAGAGCCCACCTTCCTAGTAGAATGGGCCTTAACTAATTTTAGTAACGGCAATCCAGCCGTTGAATGAGCCTGCTGAATCGCGTCACAGATCCAGCGAGCAATAGTCTGCTTTGAAGCAGGAGCACCAACCTTGTTGGCTGCATACAAGACAAACAGTTCTTCTGTTTTTCTAACTCTAGCCGTTCTGGCTACGTAAATCTTCAAAGCCCTGACCACATCAAGGGACTCGGAATCCTCCAAGTCACGTGTAGCCACAGGCACCACAATAGGTTGGTTCATATGAAAAGATGAAATCACTTTAGGCAAGAATTGAGGACAGGTCTGCAATTCTGCTCTATCCATATGGAAACCAGATAAGGGCTTTTATGAGACAAAGCCGCCAATTCTGATACTCGCCTAGTCGAGGCCAAAGCTAATAACATGATCACTTCCCAAGTGAGATATTTTAATTCCACTGTTTCAAGTGGTTCAAACCAGTGCGATTTAAGGAAACTCAACACAATGTTAAGGTCCCAAGGCGCCACCGAAGGTACAAAGGAGGCTGAATATGAAGCCCTCCTTTCACAAAAGTCTGTACTTTTGGAAGAGAAGCTAATTTCTTCTGAAAGAAAATGTATAGGGCCGAAATCTGAACCTCAATGTAGCCTAATTTTAGGCCCAAATTCACTCCAGTCTGTAGGAAGTGAATGAAACGGCCCAGATGGAATTCTTCCATAGGAGCATTCCTGGCCTCACACCAAGAAAACATACTTCCGCCCTACACGGTGATAATGTTTAGCTGTCACGTCCTTCCTAGCCTTTATCAGAGTAGGAATGACCTAATCCGGAATGCCCTTTTCCGCTAGGGTCCGGCGTACAACCGCCATGCCGTCAAAAGCAGCCGTGGTAAGTCTTGGAACAGACAGGGCCCCTGTTGTAACAGGTCCTGTCTTAGAGGAGGAGGTCGCAGATCTTCTATGCGCATTTCCTGCAGATCCGGATACCAGGCCCTTCGGGGCCAATCTGGAACAATGAGAATTGTCTGTACTCCTCATATCCTTTATTATTCTCAACACCTTGGCGATGAGAGGAAGAGGAGGAAACACACAGACCGACTGGAACAACCACGGTGTCACTAGAGCGTCCACTGCCACCGCCTGAAGGCTCTTGACCTGGCGTAACACTTCTGTAATTTTTTGTTTAGGCGGGACGCCCTCATGTCTATCTGGGGCAGGCCCCACTGAATTGCAATCTGTGCGAAGACTTTCCTGATGAAGTCCCCACTCTCCTGGATGTAGATCGTGTTTGCTGAGGAAGTCTGCTTCCCAGTTGTCCACTCCCGGAATGAACACTGCTTACAGTGCGCCCACATGATTTTCCGCCCAGCGAAGAATCCTGGTGGCTTCCGCCATTGCCATTCTGCTCCTTGTGCCACCTTGGCGGTTTACATGAGCTACTGCGGTGATGTTGTCTGACTGGATCAGAACCGGAAGGTCGCGAAGCAAAGTCTCCGCTTGACGAAAGGAGTTGTATATGGCCCTCAGTTCCAGGACGTTGATGTGAAGACAAATTTCTTGACTTGACCAAAGACCTTGAAAGCTTCTTCCTTGTGGGACTGCTTCCCCACCTCGGAGGCTCGCGTCCGTGGTCACCAGAACCCAGTCCTGAATGCCGAATCTGTGACCCTCCAGAAGGTGAGCATTCTGCAGCCACCCCAGGAGAGATACCCTGGCCCTGGGGGACAGGGTGATCAACCAATGAATCTGTAGATGTGACCTGGACCACTTGTCCAGTAGGTCCCATTGGAAAACCCTCTCCCTGACCAGAGTCATGAGTTCCTGGGCCTTTTCTATCGGAAGATAAACCCTTTTCTGGTCCATATCCAGAATCATGCCTAAGAAGGTCAAATGAGTCGTAGGCACTAACTGTGACTTCGGGATATTGAGAATCCAGCCGTGTTGCTGTAGCACCTTCAGTGGAAGTGACTTGCTGTTCAACAACTGCTCTCGTGATCTCACCTTTATAAGCTACTGCGGTGATGTTGTCTGACTGGATAAGAACCGGAAGGTCGCGAAGCAAAGTCTCCGCTTGACGAAAGGAGTTGTATATGGCCCTCAGTTCCAGGACGTTGATGTGAAGACAAATTTCTTGACTTGACCAAAGACCTTGAAAGCTTCTTCCTTGTGGGACTGCTTCCCCACCTCGGAGGCTCGCGTCCGTGGTCACCAGAACCCAGTCCTGAATGCCGAATCTGTGACCCTCCAGAAGGTGAGCATTCTGCAGCCACCCCGGGAGAGATACCCTGGCCCTGGGGGACAGGGTGATCAACCAATGAATCTGTAGATGTGACCTGGACCACTTGTCCAGTTGGTCCCATAGGAAAACCCTCTCCCTGACCAGAGTCATGAGTTCCTGGGCCTTTTCTATCGGAAGATAAACCCTTTTCTGGTCCATATCCAGAATCATGCCTAAGAAGGTCAAACGAGTCGTAGGCACTAACTGTGACTTCGGGATATTGAGAATCCAGCCGTGTTGCTGTAGCACCTTCAGTGGAAGTGACTTGCTGTTCAACAACTGCTCTCGTGATCTCACCTTTATAAGGAGATCGTCCAAGTATGGGATAATTGTGACACCCTGCTTGCGCAGGAGCACCATCATTTCCGCCATTACCTTGGTGAAAATCCTCGGGGCCGTGGAAAACCCAAACGGCAACGTCTGAAATTGGTAATGACAATCCTGTACCGCAAATCTCAGGTATGCCTGATGAAGGGAATAAATGGGAACATGAAGGTATGCATCCTTTATATCCAGGGATACCATAAAATCCCCCCCCCCCCCCCCCTTCTAGACTGGCGATGACCGCTCTGAGCGATTCCATCTTGAACTTGAACCTTTTTAAGTATAGGGTCAAGTATTTTAAATTTTAAAATGGGTCTGACCGAACCGTCCGGTTTCGGGACTTGAGTAATACCCCCTCCCTTGTTGTAGCAGGGGAACTTTTACCACCACCTGTTGAAGACACAATTTTTGAATTGCATTTAAAAGTATCTCCCTCTCTGGGGGAGAAGCTGGTAGAGCCGATTTGAAAAACCGGCGAGGGGGCACGTCTTCGAATTCCAGCTTGTAACCCTGGAAGACAATTTCTATTGTCCCGTGATCCACCTGTGAGTGAACTCAGATGTGGCTGAAAAGTCGAAGACGTGCCCCCACTGGGGCGGACTCCCTCAACGGAGCCCCAGCGTCATGCGGTGGATTTTGTAGAGGGCGGGGAGGACTTCCCTGGGAACTAGCTGTGGTTGGCAGCTTTTTCCCTCTGCCCCTACCTCTGGCAAGAAAGGACGATCCACGTGCTCTCTTGTTTTTATTTGAGCGAAAGGACTGCATTTGATAATGTGGCGCTTTCTAAGGCTGTGAGGGAATATAAGGCAAAAAAATTTGATTTACCTGCCGTAGCTGTGGAGACCAGGTCCGAGAGACCGTCCCCAAACCATTTCTCACCCTTATAAGGTTAAACCTCCATATGCCCTTTTTGAGTCGGCATCACCTGTACATTGGCGAGTCCATAGGACTCGTCTAGCAGAAATGGACATAGCGTTGACTTTAGAACCCAGCAGGCCATGAGCATCCCTCATATATAAGACAGCATCTTTAATATGACCCAGGGTTAACAAAATGGTATCCCTATCCAGGGTATCCAATTCTGTAGTTAAGGTTTCCGCCCACTCTGCTATAGCACTACAAACCCAAGCCGACGCTATCGCCGGTCTGAGTAAGGTACCAGAGTATGTGTAAATGGACTTTAATGTAGCCTCCTGCTTGCGATCAGCAAGATCCCTTAGGGTAGCCGTATCTTGGGGTGTGCTACCTTTTTTTTTTTGTGCTACCTTTTTGGCTAAGCGTGTCAAGGCTTTGTCTACCCTTGGGGAGGATTCCCACCTTATCCTGTCCTTGATCGGGAAGGGATACGCCATAAGAATCCTTTTGGGAATCTGCAGTTTCTTGTCTGGAGATTCCCATTTTCCAATAACTCATTCAGCTCATTAGAAGGAGTAATTGTTACCTCAGGTTTCTTTTCCTTATACCTGTGTACCCTCATGTCAGGGACCGGGGGTTCCTCTGTGATATGCAAAACATCCTTTATTTCAATAATCATATATTGAATACCTTTTAGCTATTTTTGGCTATAATTTTGCATCATTGTAGTCGACACTAGAGTCAGAATCCGTGTCGGTATTAGTGTCTACTATTTGGGATAGTGGGCGCTTTTGAGACCCTGATGGTCCTTGCGACATAGGGGCAGGCAGAACCTGACTCTGTGCATAATTAATGGACTCAGCTTTGTCCAACCTTTTGTGCAATACATTTACATTAGCACCACCTCTTCACTAGGAAAGCCTTTTACCTCAGACATGCCGACACACGCGTACCGACACACCACACATTCAGAGGGCGGCGGCTTAGCATGTGCAATGCTGCTAAAATCTGCTAGCGAGCGAACAACTCGGAATGACCCCCCATGCCCATAATTATACACTCACCTTCATACACTCAGTTACCTTCTTTGTAACCAAACTCAGTTATACTTTAGGAGAATTAAAACAAATTCCATCTGAACCATTACTTGTGACAGTAAATGATGTATGTGAGTTATTTTACCCAACCAGGGGCCTTTCTAGTTACACGTAGTTTTCATTCCAAGGTAGGAGTCTGGTGTCATAGACAAGGCTAACTGACTGACTGACAAGTACAGCCTTTCTTATAACTACCTTGATGAATAGCAGGGAATGCCCTTGACAAAGTGCAAATTAAGTCATTTGTCAAAATAAACTGTAATTCTAGGATCTCAGTGTGTGAGAGGAGCATTCTGAACCGTTTGGGCTGCTTCTTTGTTAGATCCAACAAAATGAGCTATAAAAATCCCCCCCACCCCCACCCCCATTTGCACAAATCTGAAGCTCCTGCTGCCTTTAAGGGTACAGAGGACTGATTATACGTTTAATTTGCTAGCTGTCAGGATCCCAGCGTACTAGATACTTACGCCGGAATCCCGACAGACGGCAATGCCGGCAGCCAGAATACCGTCGCACCAGGACTATTCCTACTCGTGGGTTGTCTCCATGAACAGAACCTTTGGCGAGCATAGCGAGCCGCAAAGCCTGCATACCATTATCGGTATATTGACGGCCAGCATCCGGCCGCCGGTAAACCATACTGAACCCCTCATTACACCATTCACTATGAACTCACCATGCACTAAATCTAAAAGATCACCTACAGTATAACAACTTGACCTCAGAAAAAATAATGAAAATACAGACTACTGTAATCAGTCTCAACCCAAGGTCAGGAAACCGGAATATCAACATAGTAAGAAAAAATGACACATTTGATACACTCATCTGGACAGTGATTTGTGCCCAACGGCTATTTTAGTAACTTGGTTGCACCTTTATCAAGGGCAATAAGACTGTTCCGCTTTAGTGTAGCCAAGATTATCTTGTAAACTGTGTAGGAATACTATTCAAATAGCAACACTAGAGGCTTACTATAACAGGGTGCGATTTTTTAGGTGTCTAAAAAAATCACAACAATTCGCACATTTGTAACTTGACATTTTTTTACAAAAATCGCAAATGTAATAGGGTGCGAATTTTAAGGTTAAAACTGAATTCGCATTGCTATTATTGACGAGTTTTAGTAAAAAAAAACATGCGGTAGGTCATGTTTTTATTACTTAGAAGCATGCACTGCAGTGAGATCTGTGCACGCTTCTGCCTGTAAAAGTAATGAAAGTGTTACAGGATTTTTTTTTTACTGGGGTTCCTCTGTATTTAAAGAACCAGCACCGGACTCTTGGACCGGTCCTGGTTCCAAAAATACAGGGGACAAAAGAAGTAGGGGTCCCCCGTATTTTTTAAACAAGCACCGAGCTCCACTAGCCAGGAAGGTGATGCCACAGCTGGGGGACACTTTCATATAGGTCCCTGCGGCCGCACCATCACTCCCCCCAACTAGTCACCCATGGCTGGGGTTCCCTGGGGGAGTGGAGACCCCTAAAATAAAGGGGTCCCCCCCATCCAGGCACCCAAGGGCCAGGGATGAAGCCCAGGGCTTTCCCCTTCATCCGTGGGCTGTGGATGGAGGACTGATTGCCGTGAAAGTTTTAAAATGAATATGGTCTTTTGCTGTGGAACTGCAAGTCCCAGCAAGCCTCCCCCACATGCTGGTACTTGGAGAACCACAAGTACCAGCATGTGGGGAATTAACGGGCCCGCTGGTACCTGTAGTTCCACAACAAAAGAAATACCCCCAAAAAGACAATACACACACACCTTGAAAGAAAAAGTTTATTTACAAACACTTACACACTCACACATACTTACCTAGTGTCCCACGTAGCACTTCAGTCCCCTTGTCCAAATAGAATCCATAAGGGTACCTGTAAAAAAAAAAAAATCCCCAATATACTCACCAAGAATCCTGTGTAGATCGGTCCTCTTCTGTCCAAGTAGGCATCCACAGGGTTAAAAATATCAAAACGGGGAAAAAAAACGAACATCGCCACTAAAACGGATCCATGTTTACACATGTATCCCTTTCCCCAAATGCCGGGACCCCCCCATGACTCCTGTCACTAGAGGACCCGGCAGCCAATCAGGGAGTGCCAGATCACAGCGCTCTCCTGATTGGCTGAGCGCTCCTGGCCTGTCGAACAGGCAGAGCGCATAGGCTATAATGGAGGATCGCGGTCCTCCATCATAGTCAATGATAGGAAAGTTGCGGTTTGCTGCTAACCGCAAGGTTGAGGTCACTCTTGTGGGTGATTGGCTGAGCGCTCCTGGCCTGTCAATCAGGAGAGCGCTATGATGTGGCACTCCCTGGTTGGCTGCTGGGTCCTCTAGTGACAGGAGTATCGGGGGGTCCCGGCATTCGGACAGACAGAAGCATGCACGCAGTGGCGCACCCAGGGGGGGGTTTCCGAGCACCCAGAAACCCCCCCTCCACAAAAAAAAAATAATTTATTTTTATTTTATTTTTTAGCTGCATAAGTATTATTAATGGATGTCTAGCGTCCTCTGCAGCCTGCTGTCTTCCTGTTGGCACTTGTAAATGCAATAAAAGTTTACTTTATTTTAATTATAGTACATATATATCCATGTGCATACATATATACACATGTATATATATATATACATACATACATATAAACACACACACATATGATATATATACACATGTGTATATATACGTGTACTGTATGTGTATATATATATATATATATATATATATGTATTCATGTTTAATATGCTATGTATATGTGTATGTGTGTGTATATATATATATATATATATATATATATATATATACAGTATATATATGTGTAGATATGTGTATATATATATATATATATACACACACACACACACACACACACTAGTTTGACGGACCCAGCATATACTGGGTCACCTCAGTCCCCACCCCCGTGATTGGCTCCACCCAGTTCTGGAAACTCCCCCATGCAAATCCTGCGTTTGCCACTGGCACGGATCTCATTGATCTGTGCATGCTTCTCCAAAAATCACCACTCTAAACCTGGTCTATTATTCTGGCGATTTTTGGTAAGGTTTTTTGTGCAAGTGAAAAAAATTGCATCCTGTTACATTTGCGATTTACATTGTTTTCAATGGGAAAACATCTGGATGCAATTTTTGACTTGCGATTTTTGGTACATATTTAAAACTTGCGATTTGTACCAAAATCGCAAGCTATTACATTTGTGATTTTCTGAAAACGTGCGATTTCCAAAATCGTACCCTATTACATTTAACCTTAGGTGTCTTACCTGGATAATTACCATGTAGAACAACCCAGTAAAAGAGACATTGGCCGATTTCATACTTGACTTAAAAGTACATAGAAAATAAGTTTTTTTCTGAGTAAGTCGTTTTCATTGGAAGATCAAAGGATTAGCCTGTTGAGTTTTGAACTTGTACATTCATCTGTTAATTAGGATCCCGTCCGCAAGTCACTGAACATAGCGGAACACCGTCAGCCACTGACCGTTACTTACAAGTATTTCTGCCTCTACTGCAGCTCTAGAACCCAAAGCAGATACACCAGGCATGGTACTGGCTCCCATTCAGCAGGGGTTGCAAGGGGAATCCAGTTTATCAGGATAGGGTATCTTATGCTAAATTATTATTAGGTTCTAATACTTGAAGATGAATTGGTAATTAGATACAGCTACTAACTATTGATATACAGTAGTAATGGGGATTGTTGTCCGTCCTCAAAAACGAATTTTATGGTAAGAATTTACCTTTGTTAAATCTCTTTCTGCGAGGTACACTGGGCTCCACAAGGATAGACATAGGGGGGTGAAGAGTAGGATCTTGATCCGAAGCACCAACAGGCTGAAAAGCTTTGACTGTTCCCAGAATGCATAGCGCCGCCTCCTCTATAACCCCGCCTCCCTGCGCAGGAGCTCAGTTTTTAGTTAACCAGCCCAATGCAGTAGCAGGAAAAGAGACGACAACGGTTAGTAGCCACATACACCACACTCTCACGACAGGAGAAGTGTCAGCGGCTAATGCCATACCAATTGAAAGAAGCTAAGTGCGTCAGGGTGGGCGCCTTGTGGAGCTTAGTGTACCTCGCAGAAAGAATTTTAACAAAGTTAAATTCTTACCATAAAACTTGTTTTCTGCTGCGGGGTACACTGGGCTCCACAAGGATAGACATAGGGGATGTCCTAAAGCAGTTACTTATGGGAGGGTACGCACTGTAGCGGGCACAAGAAGCCTGCGTCCAAAGGAAGCATCCTGGGAAGCGGCAGTATCGAAGGCATAGAACCTTATGAACGTGTTCACAGAGGACCACGTAGCCGCCTTGCACAATTGTTCAAGGGTCGCACTACGGCAGGCCGCCCAAGAAGGTCCAACGGACCGAGTAGAATGAGCCGTAATGTGATCAGGAGCAGAGAGACCAGCCTTCACATAAGCATGTGCAATCACCATTCTAATCCATCTGGCCAGGGTTTGCTTGTGAGCAGGCCAGCCACGTTTGTGAAACCCAAACACAACAAAAAGAGAATCAGATTTCCTAATAGGCGCAGTTCTCTTCACATACATAAGGAGAGCCCGTACCACATCCAAAGGCCGCTCTTTGGGAGACAGATCAGGAGAAACAAGTGCCGGAACGACAATCGCCTGGTTAAGGTAGAACGAAGAAACCACCTTAGGTAGATATCCGGGACGGTCCTAAGAACCGCCCGGTCACAGTGAAATATCAGATATGGGGAACTACAGGACAAGGCACCCACATCCGACACTCTCCTAGCTGAAGCAATAGCCAGCAGAAACACCACTAAGGGAAAGCCACTTAAGATCAGCTGAACCAAGAGGTTCAAACGGAGACTCTTGTAACGCCTCCAAAACCACCGACAAGACCCAAGGAGCCACAGGCGGGACATAGGGATGTTGGATACGCAACACACCCTGAGTAAAGGTATGCACATCAGGTAAGGTCGCAATTTTTCTCTGAAACCACACCGACAAGGCAGATATTTGAACCTTGAGTGAGGCCAGACGCAGGCCTAAGTCCAGGCCCTACTGAAGAAAAGCCAACAGCTTGGCTATACTAAACTTGGAAGCGTCATACTGGTTAGATGCGCACCAAACAAAGTAAGAATGCCAGACCCTAAAGTAAATCCGAGCCGAAGCCGGTTTCCGGGCCCGCAACATAGTTTGAATGACCGCCTCAGAAAGCCCTTAAGCCCTTAAGACGGAAGCTTCAAGAGCCACGCCGTCAAAGACAGCCGGGCTAGGTCCTGGTAGACACAGGGGCCCTGAATGAGGAGGTCTGGGCGTTGCGGAAGTAGAATTGGACACTTTGACGATAGGCCTTGCAGGTCTGAGAACCAGTGCCGTCTGGGACACGCTGGAGCTATGAAAAGGAGATTTCCTTTTTCTTGCTTGAACTTCCGAATTACCCTGGGCAGGAGTGACACCGGAGGGAACATGTACGGAAGCCGAAACCTCCATGGCACCGCCAGCGCATCCACGAATGCTGCTTGAGGATCCCTTGTCCTTGCTCCGAAGACCGGAACCTTGTGATTGTTTCGAGACGCCATTAGATCTACGTCTGGAAGGCACCACTTTTCCACTAGGAGTTGAAACACTTCTGGATGGAGGCCCCACTCGCCGGCATGTACGTCCTGACGACTGAGAAAGTCTGCTTCCCAATTCAGGACTCCCGGAATGAATATTGCCGATATGGCCGGTAGATGGCGTTCCGCCCAATGTAGAATCCGTGAGACTTCCTTCATTGCCAAACGGCTTCGAGTGCCACCTTGATGATTTATGTAAGCCACTGTGGTGGCGTTGTCCGACTGTACTTGAACAGGACGGTTCTGAATTAAATGCTGGGCCAGGTACAACGCATTGAAGACCGCACGCAATTCCAGAATGTTGATCGAGAGGAGAGATTCCTCCTTGGTCCACTGAACCTAAAGGGAGTGTTGCTCCAGCACCGCGCCCCATGCTCTTAGACTGGCATCTGTCGTCAACAGGACCCAGTTGGATATCCAGAAGGGACGGCCCCTGCACAATTGTCGGTCCTGGAGCCACCAGAGCAGCGACAGACGGACCTCCGGAGTCAATGAGATCATTTGAGACCTGATCCGGTGAGGCAGGCCATCCCACTTGGCTAGAATCAGCTTCTGGAGGGGGTGAGAATGGAATTGAGCATACTCCACCATGTCGAATGCTGACACTATGAGGCCCAACACCTGCATCGCCAAATGTATCGACACTTGCGGACGAGAAAGGAAGTAACGAATCCTGTTCTGAAGCTTCAGGACTTTCTCCTGAGACAAGAACAGCCTCTGGTTGTGAGTGTCCAATAGCGCTCCCAGGTGCATCATGCTCTGAGCAGGGACCAGGGAGAATTTCTTCCAGTTGATGAGCCACCCGTGGGCTTGTAGAAACCGGACAGTCATATCGAGATGACATAGGAGAAGTTCTGGGGAATTTGCCAGGATTAACAAGTCATCCAGATACGGCAGTATCCTGACCCCTTGACGGCGGAGTACCACCGTCATTACCGCCATAACCTTGGTGAAGACTAGCAGAGCCGTAGTTAAAACAAAAGGTAACGCCCGAAACTGGTAATGGAGGTTGCCAATCACAAACCTCAGGTATTGCTGATGTGACGCTGCTATAGGAATATGCAGGTAAGCATCCTGTATGTCCAGGGAGACCATGTAGTCCCCAGGCTCCAAGGCCAGAACTATAGAGCGAGGGTTTCCATACGGAACTTGGAAACCTTCACAAACCTGCTCAATGCCTTGAGGTTGAGAATGGGCCGGGAGGACCGATTCGGTTTCGGGACTAGAAACAGCGGAGAATAGTACCCCCGGCCCCTCTGCGCAAGAGGCACCTGTACTATGACTCCTGTATCCAGGAGGGTCTGTACCACCGAATGTAGAGTGTTTGCCTTTGTCTGGTCCAACGGGACATCTGTCCGGCAAAATCGATGAGGGGGTCTGTTTTTGAAGGCCATGGCGTAACCTCAAGTGATGACTTCCCGTACCCAGGCATCTGAAGTGGTCTTCAACCATTCCTGGGTATACCCTAGAAGCCGGCTCCCCACCCTGGGATCCCCCAGGGGGAGGCCCGCCCCGTCATGCGGCAGGCTTATCGGTCTTGGAAGCTGGTTGACGGGCCGCCCAGGCTCTTTTGGGCTTCGGCTTACCAGGTTTGGAAGTGCGGGCCTGCTTGTTGTACGCCTGACCTTTTGCTTTACCTAAAGGACGAAAGGGGGCGAAAGGAAGTACCTTTAGCCTTCGACACAGAAGGAGCGGTACTTGGCAGACAGGTAGATTTGGCAGTAGCCAAGTCAGCCACAATCTTATTTAAGTCCTCCCCAAACAGAATATCTCCCTTGAAAGGGAGTGCCTCCAGGGTTTTTCTAGAGTCCAGATCCACAGACCAGGATCTCAGCCACAATATCCGACAAGCCAGGACTGATGTAGTAGAAGCCTTGGCTGCTAGGATACCGGCATCAGAAGCCGCCTCTTTAATATAGTGAGAAGCTGTGACAATATATGACAAGCATTGTCTAGCATGGTCAGAAGAGATTTCAGCTTCTAACTCCAAGGCCCATGCTTCAATAGCCTCTGCAGCCCATGTTGCTGCAATAGTGGGCCTTTGTGCAGCACCCGTGAGGGTGTAAATCGCTTTCAGACAACCCTCCACACGTTTATCCGTAGGCTCTTTTAGAGGGTAGTGACAGGTAGAGCTCAGGAAACCACCATCCTAGCCACATGTGAGTCTACTGGAGGAGGCGTTTCCCAATTTTTAGACAGCTCTGGCGCGAGGGGATAGCGAGCCAGCATCTTCTTTTGAGGCACAAACTTCTTACCCGGGTTTTCCCAGGGTTCCTGACGTATATCCACTAGGTGGTCAGAGTGAGGTAAAACTTGTTTAACCACCTTCTGACGCTTGAACCTATCTGGTTTCTTAGGAGGGACGGATGGCTTGGGATCATCCGTAATCTGTAAAATCAACTTAATAGCCTCCAAAAGATCAGGAACATCCACATGTGCACTACCGTCCCCATCAGCAATATCTGTGTCAGAATCTGTGGGGTCAGTGTAAGTGCCATCTTCATCAGACGAGGTGTCAGTGACGGCAGTGGATTGAGAGGAGATAAGAGCTTGCTTAGAGGACCCCTTGGGCTTGGGCGAGCGATTTGGGTCAGACTTTTTAGAAGTCAGGGACTGGTTCAACTTCTTCAATTGAGCAGATAAATTGTCCGCCCACGGCGGGTTAGCTGCAGGGACCACATACGGTTGCACCGGCATAGGGGGTCCCATAGGGGGTGTTAGTTTATTAACTAGCGTATACAGAAGCGTGGAAAAAGCAGCCCACGGTGGGTCATTATGTACCTCCGTTGCCACAGTCCCACTGGGGGGCAAGGAGCCCCCAGAACCAGAGCCCACAGCTGCTATATCCTCCTCATATGGATCTGCGGCTTCAGCAACACCTGCAGTGTGTTCCGCCCCAGAACCGTTACCTTCAGAAGCAGACATCATATAACTTGCAGTATCAGGTAACACAGTACAATTGGCAGCAGCACAATACCTCTTACCCAAACCCCAGCGCAGTGTAGTCAGCACAAGCAGAGATATAGGAGAGATATGGTGACTAAAATCACAGAGAAAAATACGTATTAAAGTATATCTTGTGAAAATCCTATATAAATATAAAATCTGACGCACCAAGCCCCCTCAGGTTATAGAATATAGGGATAGCAAGTTGAGTGAGAGACACGAAATGGAAACCACTCAGCAAGCTAATGCACACACATATAGTCACAGTTGTACAATGCAGAGGTTATTACTAACAATAATACTGCACTGGACCAGCTTAAATAGCTATGTAGTCAATAGATATAACACTGCACAGTAAGAACTGGATGTATATCACAGGGTAATTGTACTAGAAACCCCTGACTAAATGCACTCTTTCTTAACTAACACTGTCTAATAGGCAGGTAGAATACTTAAGTGTCATGTAAAGTCACAGCGCTGACAACCAGGCGGCTTCACACAGGAGGATTTGCCCAAGTAGTCCCAGGAACAGTGTAGCTGAGAGAAATGGCACCCAGACACTGACAGGGAGTGAGGGAGAGACAGATATGCAGCTCCAGGGCGGGAACATTTGCGGGAAGTGGCGCCCTGAGGCTGGGGGAGAGGCTCCAGGTCTAAGCCTTATCCCCCTGCTGGCAAAACCACGGGGTACTGTGGGCTACTATTAAAATGGTTTTAAGGGAAAACCTGACCTGCACCCATGCCCTGGTGATCTAGTGGGATCGCCTGTACTGCCATAGTGTCCACCGCCAGCGTGCGCGGCCCGCCTCCCACTGACGGCGCTGGAACGCGATAAAGTACGGGTCACCACCTCCGGAAGCACGGCCACGCAATCCCGGAGAGCCCCCGTTGTGTGTGCCTGACCATGGAAGAAAACCGGAGCCTCCTGCTGTAGTTACCCGGCAACCAGGGCTCGGGAGTGTACAGTGCCTCTGGGGAGAGATGGAGCTGCAGCAGTGAATGTCACTTGACATGTACACACTGCTGCAGTCCTTGAAGCAGGGCTGGCTCCAGGCCTACTAGCACCCTGAGCGAGAAAATTTAAAAGCACCCCCCAACCCCTATGCGCGCGTCGAAGGCGCGCGCGCTTCGGGGAAAGTGGGCATGGCATCTGGGAAAGTGGGTGTGGCCTCGTAACTTCATATCAAACTATAAATAAATATATTTTTTCACACCCCCTCTATGCACACAATTAGCAGCCTTACGCAGAACAGCCACAGTAGTGTTCCTTACACACAATGTCTCCAGTGTAGTGCCAGATACACATAATGTGCAGTGCCAGCTACACATGACATGCCCCGCAGCAGTGCCAGCTACACATGACATGCCCCACAACAGTGCCAGCTACACACAATAGGCCCCCCGACAGTGCCAGCTACACATGATAGTGTTCACGTTTTAGGGCAGGGTGCTGATCACAAGGAGGGCACATTTTTAAGTAAGGAGGGCAAAATGATGTACATACTGTAATGCTTGGTGCTCCTCCACCCACATGCAGAAGCAGGGACAGTGCGCGCCGAAGGCGCGCAGCAAAAATTTAGGGGCGTTGCTTCGTGGGGAAGGTGCATGACCACAGAATAGTGGCAATTCGCATTACACCACATAGTAGTGCAGCTAATACACATTGCACCAGGTAGAACCTCCTATACACTTTGCACCAGGTAGAACCTCCTATACACTTTGCGCCAGGCAGAGCACGTTAGACACTTTGCGCCAGGCAGAGCACGTTAGACACTTTGCGCCAGGCAGAGCACGTTAGACACATTGCCTAGCCACAGACGCCTAGTAGATACACTACATGATATGCCCCCCAGCAGTGCCAGCTACACGTGACATGCCCCCCAGCAGTGCCAGCTACACGTGACATGCCCCCCAGCAGTGCCAGATACATAAATGGCCACACAGTGCAGATATGCCCCCAGTGCCAGATACATAAATGCCCCCACAAAGCCAGATACATAAGTGCCCCCACAGTGCCAGATACATAAGTGCCCCCACAGTGCCAGATACATAAGTGCCCCCACAGTGCCAGATACATAAGTGCCCCCACAGTGCCAGATAAATCAGTGACCCCACAGTGCCAGATACATAAGTGCCAGATACATAAATGCTCCCAGTGCAGATATGCCCCTACAGTGCCAGATACATAAATGCCCCCAGTGCCAGAAACATAAATGCCCCCACAGTGCCAGAAACATAAATGCCCCCAGTGCCAGAAACATAAATGCCCCCACAGTGCCAGAAACATAAATGCCCCCAGTGCCAGAAACATAAATGCCCCCACAGTGCAGATATGCCCCCACAGTGCCAGATACATAAATGCTCCCAGTGCAGATATGCCCCTACAGTGCCAGATACATAAATGCCCCCCGTGCCACAAAACATAAATGCCCCCACAATGCAGATATGCCCCCACAGTGCCAGAAACATAAATGCCCCCACAGTGCAGATATGCCCCCACAGTGCCAGAAACATAAATGCCCCCACAGTGCAGATATGCCCCCACAGTGCCAGAAACATAAACGCCCTCACAGTGCAGCTATGACCCCACAGTGCCAGATTTTCACTTACATGTCACTACGGTGCTGGGAGCCGGGAGGGGGAGTACTGCTGTGGGCGCGGGCGGGTGGGCAGACGGATGAACACTTCTGTATGCGTGCTATGCGCGCTGCGCGGCGCCGGCTTCTAACGTCAGACGCCGGCGCCACACAGCGCGCTGCATAGCGCGCACACAAGCGGCCGGGACACTGACTGATTGAAGGCTGGCTCCAGGCAGGAATATGGCGGCCGCAGCGTGCGGCGCCCTATAAGAGTGGCGCCCCGCGCGGCCGCTCTAGTCGAACATGCCTGGAGCCGGCCCTGCCTTGAAGTCTTCACTTTTCTTCACAAAAATCTCTTCTTAGGGCTGCCCTGAGCAGCCCCTCTGTTATGTGCCTGCTATCTGCGGCACCAACTACAAAACTGAGCTCCTGTGCAGGGAGGCGGGGTTATAGAGGAGGTGGCGCTATGCATTCTGGGAACAGTCAAAGCTTTTCAGCCTACTCAACAACCCCCTATGTCTATTCTTGTAGAGCCCAGTGTACCCCGCAGTAGAAAGATGATCATTTGACCTATTTTATGGCTAGGCATTCCAATTAATATACTCTCTTTGCGCAATATTTGTAAAGAAATTGGCACACACTTAAAGAATGTATGGTAACGGTCTACATAAGTTGGATGTCAGGAATCTGCATTTTGTTACACATCACTTACCGGTGCTCTGAATGTGCTGGCCTTCGGAGGTCACATCCTCAGCCTGACAGCATGTTCCATGATTGCCTGTAATGTGCAGAGACTCTCTCCAGTGTGTACCCCGCTTACCATACAGCGTGTACCCCTATGTATTTCCACCATCTCCGGAGTTGGGCGCTGCCATGACACCTGCAGTCAGCTGACTTGGTGCTATCCACTGCTTAGCAGTGGAGCACTCACATAACTTGATTCTCCAATCCCTGCTGACTATGTGGTCTATTCATGAAGCAGTGAAAATTGTGGAGAAGTGAGCTAGTGGAGAAGTTGCTCATGGCAACTAATCAGCTGCTCTGTATAATTTTTATAGAATGCATTTTAGAAATGTTACCTCAACACTGATTGGTTGCCATGGGCAACTTCTCCACTGGTTCACTTCTCCAATCTTTTCACTGCTTCATGAATAGACCCCTAAGGGGATTATAGGGGAAGCTCAGACTACTCTCCAGTGTCTTGAACAATGCGTTGTATCCTACGCACAGCGTCTCCTGGCTGCAGAGACTCTCCTGTGTCAGAACTCAGTGGAACTACAGGGACAAGACATGCAATTTGGTTGCAGCTCCATTTGCATTCTGCTCCAGCATTTACCATCAGTCTCCAGAGACTCTCCTGTGCCAGTATCCCGTAGAACTTAAGGCACCAGCCATCCACTTTGGTTGCATCAGAGTCAGAGACTCTCTCCAAGTGCTGCATTAATACACCTGTTCGTTAGCTGTCTGCAGCAGTGTTGTGCCATTCTATCTGCACTGGGAATCCTGCTCTATTCCTCAGCCGTCTCCTACTTAGCCAAACCTGGTTCCATTGCTGCCAAGTGTACCAACTGCCTGTGTAGTTCCAGCATCTGTTCTCCATCGGCTTCCAGGCTGATCATCGATTGTTCCTGTTCACCATCGGTTCCCAAGCCGATAATTATTAATTCCAGTTTACCATCGATTCCCAGGTCGATATCTATAGTTCAAGTTCACAATCGGCTCCCAGGCCGATTATCTTCTTCTTGTGTTCACCATCGGTTCCCAGATCGACCATCGATTGCTCCTGTTCACCATAGGCTCCCAGGCCGACCATCGATTGTTCCTGTTCACTGTCGGTTCCCAGGCCGACTATCATTTGCTCCAGTTCACTATCGGTTCCCAGGTCGATTATCGTTTGTTTCAATGTACCATCAGTTCCCAGACCGAACAGTCACCAAGAGACTTTAACAGCTCCCATGCTGATTTACGTACACATAACAACGTTGTTCCAGTTTATAATTTCCTGTGTAAGTAGTATTTATAAATATCATTTGCGCACAAGCGCAGGAATCTACTCCAGCCTCATCGTATTCTCCATTGCACCACCACTGACCACTAGTGCCCCCTCCGGGAACAGACACAAATACAGACCTGACGTTGGAACAGCAACCTCAGAAATATCATTTAAACATTTTAACTTGTGCTTCAAAATCAGGAGTTTATGAAGCAGTCTGGCAATCTTGGAAAACCTGTACACAAAGTGCATGCAATAGTCAAGGAATGACTTTAACTCAGTCTCGCTTGAGAACAAGGCCAGCTAACAATCCAAGGGACCTGACATCAATTGTCAATGTTCCTACAAGGGATTTGCTTTCTTGACCTTTTATTACGTAGTTTTATGAGTTTATTAATAAAATAGAAATTATTTTTTAACTGTTTATACATGTACCTGCTGTATAGTCATAGTTATGATGTCATACTGTACCTCCCACTATTCAAATTCAGGCATGACAGACCAGATTTGAAAAATCTTTTCTGCAGTCTCGCCCTCTGTTGGTGGTTATGTAAGTTTCACTGCTGCCCGACATACCACTGAGGTGCCTATTAGCGTTCCACAAGCCCCATCATTACATGACCATGCCCTCAGAGCAAAGTGGTTACGCTGCTGAAATGTTGGGACATCCACTTTTATTACACTAGTTCTTCAGGCACTTCTGAAATGTATTGTACTTTGATAACCAATTCACTTTGCGCTCCAAAATAGAGTGGTAAGGCAGTCCTGAACAGCACCTGACTGAGAAGCTCAGTGCTCAACATAAATAAAAATATTTCACATATATGTATTTTATATCTGTGTGTTAATTTATTTATATATATATATATATATATATATATATATAGAGAGAGAGAGAGAGAGAGAGAGAGAGAGAGAGAGAAAGAGAAAGAGAAAGAGAAAGAGAAAGAGAAAGAGAAGGAGAAGGAGGAGAAGGAGAGAGAGAGAGAAAGAGAGAGAGAGAGAGAGAGAGAGAGAGAGAGAGAGAGAGAGAGAGAGAGAGAGAGAGACTGTATATCTGTAAATTCAGTTTAAAATGAAGCTGTTTGCTCCAGTGGATCAATCCAATGTTCAATGTATCGAGGTTATGTAAGGATTGGGATTGTCAGAGCAAGTGTTCCCTAAAAATAAACCCCCTCACCAGAAATCACCCAAAGAAAAAAAATCAGACATATATAGTACAAGATTTACTTTTACTTCTTACATTTTTTTTTTAAATGACAGACATACTACCATAAAACCAATGAATCCATACACTTGTCTGAGTACAAGAAGTTGGAATAGATTCCACCCTCACCTTTAGCAAAAGGTGTGAGCTCTGGGTGGAATTCACATACACCAAGACATGGCAGATAGTGATTTAGTGATTTATGAACCCCGTTGTTTAGTCTTAATGACTTCATCAGGGCCAGGGTATACAACAATTAGGTTTCAGGTTTACTGCACAGTCACGCTCATTCCTTGAGTTGGTCTTAGAAGACCATAAATAATGTTTGAACAAAATTTATAGATGGCTTCTCAAAGAGTTGCCCTATATAGATATCAAATTTCCAATCCGATGACAAAAAAAAGGAATTCACTGGTATACTGTAACAAATTCACACTGATATACTTGTATTTTTTGTGGAATCACAGTAGTATAAAGCCAGGCTCCAAATCAGAGCACGTGCACAGGTCACCAGTCTAAATGGAATGCCAGGTCACCATTACATATACACTTTATATACCATTACATTACATTATATATATATATATATATATACATATATATATATAGTAAGCTTGCGAGCAGGGCCTTCCTACCTCTATGACTGTTTGTTATCACCCAGTTTGTTATATCATTGTTATTTCCAATTGTAAAGCGCAACAGAATTTGCTGCCCTATATAAGAAACTGTTAATAAATAGATAAATTATATATATATATATATATATATATATATATATTGTCTAAGTAGAAAAATATTGCAGTACACACATCACGTACAAACTGCACACAGATGGCCTCCGTGCGTGTACTTGTTCTGCCGTGCGTGCGCATATTCGCAATTTGTGTATGGGCGCTCCCGCGGTCCTGCGCATTAGTGCGTGGTTTGAGTATTTATGGTAGAGTTTGAACGCATGGAAAAGCCATCAAAACACATTACATATTTAATCCAAATAGTGCACAATGTACACATAGTCTCCCTGCACCACATCAGCAAGTTACAACAGTTTAAATGGTATCAGAACAAAGGGATTCACCTTTACAGGATAGGAGGGGACAGAACAAGGTTATAAGGCGGTGTTTGGTATCCAGCTGTAGGGTATTTTAAGGGTAATATTCCAGTGTTGGTTTGCAGAAGATCGCACGTTCCTGCGAATAGTTATGTGCAGGAACAGAATATAGATATAGGATGTATTTACTGTACATTAGGTATGTGGCGGGAACCCAGAGGAGACCATCCACAAGTGCATCTGGAACAGACATCGCCCACCTATTCAAACCAACCTATGACCTCTCCTGTACTGTAAATGACCATCCCTGTGTCCAATGGACAAAGAGATTACAGTATCCATTGTTTTAAGTTTTGGAAGATTGTATAAAAGGAGCCAGCTGCAGGCCTGGTCACACAAGACTCTAAAAGTTATCTATCTAGATGACCGAGGACCAAACTGGGTAGCGCGGCGAAAAACAAACAAGTATGTACCATTGACTGTAGCCATTTATCTATTGTATTGTATTGTTGTTGTTGTAATCCCCCTTTCAGTAATAATATTTTGTGGTGTCGGAACCCAGCTTCTTAAATACAATCTGGTGTCGTGTTTCCTTTCCCTGCTAAGGTTTAAAGTGTATTTACAGCCACTCTGGCTGCTGCATTGTGCTAACAGCGTATAGGCCTGTGTACGCAAACTGTGTAGTCACTACGCCCTTTAGGCGTACGTGCGCAGAGTGCGTACACCGTGCAACCTTGTGTACGTAAGGTTTGTGAATAATATAAAGGTGAAAGGTTAATTACTGTGGCAGCAGCGGCTCAATATAAAAGTGTATCAAGTGTGTTTAAGGTATATGCTTTTAAGTCCTGTAAGTAAACCAGCGTTTACAATTGGGAGCTCATCGTCCGGTTTCCACATACTCACAGCCTAACAGGTCATAGCAGACTTAATCTATCAGCAAAGGGCGGAAAGAAGTTATCCTACGTATCCTTTTCTTGGTCGATGGATACACTGAAAACCCTACTTGTGTGCTGTTTAAATGACGTCTGCTCTGTATGGTCTGCAGAGGTGCTGGTAGAACCCGTAAAACACAGGAAAAAAGCTATTTAAAAATCTGTGAATTTTTTTTTTGCAAAAAAAAAGCGTACACAAAAGTGCACCGATACTTTGCATACCCTCTCACATTGTTGCAAAACAAAGTTCAAATAAGTCATATTGTGTGTGATTCAGATTGGATTGTTTATCTGTTAAGTAGATTTAAAAGTACATTTAAAAGTTGCTGCATAGCCTTGATATAGATTTTTTTCAAACTCAGGCCTAAAATAACTTCTGGTGCTTGTATAATGTGTGATTTCTTTGTGACAAAGGAAGCCGCATGGTCTGTCCTCCATTTTGGACTAACCACATGGCCTGTCCACCATTTTGGCCTGTTGCGGGCACCCGCAGGCGCACGGTATGCGCATTTACAGTAGAGTTTCTGTGCGCCCAGCGTGCGACTCAATCGTTATATATTTTCACCATATAATGTATTTTGTAGATCATGGTCCCCTTGATAGATTCTGAAAGTTTGGTTAATATAGCATGTTCATGGACAGAGAGATCCCTCTTTGTTTGATACGAAGGGTCAGACATGGGTCATACAGTGGTGTTTAGTATCCATCTGAAGAGTATTTAATTAGCAATATTCCGGTGTTGGTTTGAAGCTGATTAATCGCTCGTGCGAATAGTTATGGACATAAGAAGTTTATGTACTTTTACTATTATTTGCACTTACTTATCCATGCGGCGGGAAACCTAGTTTCCCACCCACCTGAGCAGTTGGAAATGGTCTCAGCCCACCTGTATGAATCAACCTATGACCTCTTGTTATAATGCGAAGACGAATTCCTGTGTCCAATGAACAATGAGATTGTAGGGACCATTGAATTGTATTGTGTGTGGGGCATAAATAGACAAGCCGATCATATCCAGCTCACTCTCTTCAACGGTTCTCATCACTGATAATCGGGAGCTGGATATTCAGAAAGGCGCATGCGATCGTTCCTTTGTGCGTAAGTTTTCTCCGCAATCATATTGTCTTTATTGTTATTGTGAGCCATATCTCTCTCTCTCTCTCTCTCTTCCTCTTTCTCTCTCATTTTCCCTTAAACGTAATTGTATTGTATTGTATTTCCTGTGTAGTCATCTGGTTAGTTAGTCTATGTTATATTGTAGTGTATGACTTGTATTGTATTATTCTTTTTCAAGTATAACATTCATATAAGGCGTTAGACCCTAAGCCCAGTATTTGTGTATTTCTTATAGTGTTTAGTATTCTCAGAGCGTCGGTGACGCTCGAACAGCTTTTAAGTCAATAAGGTTACACTGTGTTGCATCTACACTCTATCACTACACTAAGGTTTTCCTGTATAATACATTGTTCATGGTTTAGATATAAAGGTTTAACATTGTGAGCGTTAGCGCCGCTGGTGATCTCCTCGTGGTCCCGAGCGTCCGCTACGCTATAGCGAAACATTACGTTAGTCGGCAGCCAATAGCCTGCCTGCCTGTGATCTCTTGGCCGTGAGCGAACGTGACGCTTGAGCGTCTCGATTACGGCTAAGCGATTGTTACGCAACGTGCGTACCCTTACGGTACTCCATACGTCAATAGCGTACAGTGTTCTTAGACCTCTTAAAGGGTTTTAAATAAGATCAATATTTAGCTTTATCACCGTCGACAACGCCGACACCTGATTGGATATGTGAAATTAAGTGCTAAGATGAACTTATTACAAAAGATTAGAGAACAGACAGGGAATCTACCCATGTCTGCCACTATGTCACAGAGACCTTCAGAGTCTCACAACGCTCACTATCCAAAATAATAGACATCGACAGGGAGTCTGACTCCAGTGTCGACTACGTTAATGCTAAGTACAGCCAAGACTGGCAGAAAAGTATTCAATATATGATTATTGTAATAAAAGAGGTTTTGCATATCACTGATAACTCATCTGTCCCTGACACGAGGGTACACATGTTTAAGGGGAAGAAAGCTGAGGTAAATTTCCCTCCTCTCATGAAGAAAAAGAGCGGGAATCTCCAGACAAGAGACTGCAGCTTCCCAAAAAGAATTCTCATGGAGTATCCTTTCCCTAATGGGGCCAGGATACGATGGGAATCTTCCCCTAGGGTGTACAAGGCATTGACATGTTTAACCAAAAAGGTAGCGCTGACTTAACAGCTATCCTCAGGGATCCTGCAGATAGCATGCAGTAAAAGCACTTTGAAGTCCATTGACACACATTCTGGTACACTACTCAGACCGGCGATTGTGTCGGCATGGGTTTATAGCGCGGTAGCAGCGTAGTCAGATACCTTATCAGCGGAGGTTGAAACCCTAGATAAAGATGACATATTATTGTCCCTAGTATATATATTTATACATATATATTATATATATTTATATGTAAAAGATGTTGGCTTATATATATATATATATATATAAGACATGCCCAAAGAGACGTTAGTCTACTGGGTTCTAGAGTCAACGCTATGTCGATTTCTGCTAGACTTGTCCTGTGGAACATGCAATGGACAGGTGATGCCGACTAAAGGAGGCATATGGAGGGTTTACCTCACAAGGCTGAGGAATTGTGTGGAGAAGGGCTCTCAGACCTGGTCTCCACAGCTATAGCTGGTAATTCTGATCTTTTGCCTTATATTCCCTCACAGACTAAGAAAGCACGACATTATCAAATGCAGTCCTTTCGGTCGCAGAATAACAAAAAAGTATGAGGAGTGTCCTTTCTTACCAGAGGTAGGGCACGGGGCACAGCTAGTTCCCAGGAACAGAAGTCCTCCCCGGCCTCTACTACATCCACCGCAGGATGCGGGAGCTCCGCTAAGGGAGTCCGTCCCAGGGGGAGCACGTTTTCGACTCTTCAGCCACATCTGAGTTCACTCACAGGTGGATCCCGGGGCAATAAAAATTGTTCTCAGGGTTACAAAGGAATTCGAAAAGTGCCTCCTCGCCGGTTTTTCCTTATCGGACCTACCGGTTTCTCCCCCAGAAGGGGAGTTATATTCAATACAATTCACACATTGTATCTCCAACAGGTGGTGCTCAAGGTTCTCCTCCTGCAACAAGGAAGGGGCTATTACTCAACCTTGGCTGTAGTTCCGAATACGTACGGTTCGGTCAGACCTATTTAAAATTAAAACTTCTGAACCTATACTAGAAAAGGTTCAAAATTAAAGTGGAATTGCTCAGAGCGATCATGGCCAGCCTGGAAACTGGGGATTTGATGGTGTATCTAGACATAAAGGCTGCATACCTTCATGTTCCCATTTATCCACCCCATCAGGCGTACCTGACAATTGCGGTACAGTATTGTCATTACCAATTTCAGGGTAATTGGCAGAAATGATGGGCTCCTGCGCAAGCAAGGAGTCACAGTTATCCCATACTTGGACGATCTCCTATGAGGCGAGATCAAAAGAGCAGTTGTTGAACAGCGTGTCACTTTCGCTGAAGTCAGGGGGAAATCATTCCCTTCGGCAGGTTCCATGCGAGGTCTTTCAAATGGGACCTACTGGACAAGTGGTCCGGGTCACATTTACAGATTCATCAGTTGATCACCCTCTCCCCCAGGGCCAGGGTATCTCTCCTGTGGTGGCTGCAAGATGCTCACCTTCTATAGGGCCGCAGGTTCGGCATTCAGGACTGGATCCTGGTGACCACGGACGCGAGCCTCCGAGGTTGGGGAGCAGTCACCCCAGGAAAAATAAAATGTCCAAGGTCTTTGGTCAAGTCAAGAGACTTGTCTTCACTTCTTGGAACTAAGGGCCATATACAACGCCCTACGTCAGGCGGAGACCTTACTTCGCGACCAACCGGTTCTGATCCAGTCGGACAACGTCACCGCAGTAGCTCATGTAAACCGCCAAGGCGGCACAAGGAGCAGAGTGGCGATGGCAGAAGCCACCAGAATTCTTCGCTGGGCGGAGAATCATGTATGCGCATTTTCAGCAGTGTTCATTCCGGGAAGTGGACTACTGGGAAGCAGACTTCCTCAGCGGACACGACCTACGTCCTGGAGAGTGGGGACTTCATCAGGAAGTCTTAGCACAGATTGCAATTCGGTGGAAACTGCCACTGATAGACATGATGGCGTCCCGCCTCAACACAAAGCCGCAGAGTTATTGCGCCAGGTCAGGAGACCCTCAGGCAATAAGCTGTGGACGCCCTAGTGACACCGTTGGTGTTCCGGTCAGTTTCTGTGTTTACTCCTCTTCCTCTCATACCCATGGTGTTGAGGATAATAAGAAAAAGAGGAGTGAGACCAATTCTCATTGTTCCAGATTGGACACGGAGGACCTGGTATACAGATCTGCAGGAAATGCTCACAGAGAATCCGTGGCCTCTTCGTCTAAGACAGGACCTGCTGCAGCAGGGGCCCTGTCTGTTCCCAGACTTACCGCGGCTGCGTTTGACGGCATGGCGGTTCAGTGCAGGATCCTAGCGGTAATGGGTATTCCGGAGGAGGTCATTCCTACCCTAATTAAGGCTAGGAAGGAAGTGACATTGAAACATTATCACCGAATATGGCGAAAATATGTTTCCTGATGTGGGCCAGGAATGCTCCTACGGAGGAGTTCCATTTGGGCCGTCTGCTTCACTTCCTTCAAACTGGAGTGAACTTGGGCCTAAAATTAGGATCGATAAAGGTTCAAATTTCGGCCTTATCCATTTTCTTCCAAAAAGATTTGGCTTCTCTTCCTGAAGTACAAACATTTGTGTAGGGAGTACGGCATTTTTAGCCTCCTTTTGTACCGCTGGTGGCGCCTTAACGTGGTGTTACGGTTCCTTAAGTCTCATTGGTTTGAACCACTTAAGTCAGTGGTGTTGAAATATTTCACCTGGAAGGTGGTCATGTTGTTAGCCTTGGCTTCGGCTAGGCGAGTTTCGGAATTGGAGGCTTTTATCACTAAAAGCCCTATCTGATTGTCCATATGGATAGAGCGAAATTGCAAACCCGTCCTCAATTCCTGCCAAAGGTGGTCTCATACTTTCATATGAACCAACCTATTGTCGTGCCTGTGGCTACGCGTGACTTGGAGGATTCCGAGTCCCTTGATGTGGTCAGGGCTTTGAAAATTTACGTGGCCAGAACGGCTAGGATCTGCAAAACAGAAGCACTGTTTGTCCTGTATACAGCCAACAAGGTTGGCGGCCCTGCTTCAAAGCAGACTATTGCTCGCTGGATCTGTAACACGATTCAGCTGGAGCATTCTACAGCAGGATTGCCGTTACCTAAATCGGTTTAGGCCCATTCCACTAGGAAGGTGGGCTTTTCTTGGGCGGCTGCCCGAGGGGTCTCGGCACTACAGCTGTGCCGAGCTGCTACTTGGTCGGGGTCAAATACCTTTGCAAAGTTCTGTAAGTTTGATACCCTGACTGAGGAGGACCTCATGTTTGCTCAATTCGGTGCTGCAGAGTCATCCGCACTCTACCGCCCGTTTGGGAGCTTTGGTATAATCCCCATGGTCCTTACGGTGTCCCAGCATCCTCAAGGACGTTAGAGAAAATAAGATTTTACTTACCGGTAAATCTATTTCTCGTAGTCCGTAGAGGATGCTGGGCGCCCGTCCCAAGTGCGGACTTCTTTTGCAAGACTTGTATATAGTTATTGCTTACATAAGGGTTATATTATAGTTTTTCGGTTGAACCGAGGCTATGTTGTTGTTCATACTGTTAACTGGGTAGTTTATCACAAGTTATACGGTGTGATTGGTGTGGCTGGTATGGATCTCGCCCTTAGATTTACAAAAATCCTTCCTCGTACTGTCCATCTTCTCTGGGCACAGTTTCCCTAACTGAGGTCTGGAGGAGGGGCATAGAGGGAGGAGCCAGTGCACACCCAGAATCCAAAGCTTTCTTAAAGTGCCCTATCTCCTGCGGAGCCCGTCTATTCCCCATGGTCCTTACGGAGTCCCAGCATCCTCTACGGACTACGAGAAATAGATTTACCGGTAAGTAAAATCTTATTATATGTGTCTTATCTTCATCTCTGCAACCTCCAGCTAATGGCACACATAGTTGACAGGTGATATCCACATATACTGGCACTCACATATGTTTCCCCCTCCATGTATCATCAACTAAATGTGCACCCCATTTGTTGGAACAAAAAGCCGAAAAGAGCTCGGTAGTGTTTGTTGGCCCATTTACAGACACTTAATACGGGATGAGAAGGATTTAATGTATACTTTGCAATACCTCGAAGCTTATGTAGAACATATACGGCACGATGATACATGCCCCCCAGACATAGATTCATACATACATGCTTTTACTATCCCACTAGGTCATATATTTCCCACCTACAACTCTCCCCTGAACATCCAAACTTTTATAGATATTGTATAGATATTTTTCTGTTTATTGATTAGGTAGTGGCAGTTATTGGTGATTGCCAAAGGGTGGACTGTCAAAGTCGAAAAATATTGCAGTACACACATCACGTACAAACTACACACAGATGGCCTCCGTGCGTGTACTTGTTCTGCCGTGCGTGCGCATATTCGCAATTTGCATATGGTCGCTCCCGCGGTCCTGCGCAGTAGCGCGTGGTATGAGTATTTACGGTAGAGTTTGTGAACGCATGGAAAAGCCATCAAAACACATTACATATTTAATCCAAATAGTGCACAATGTACACATAGTCTCCCTGCACCACATCAGCAAGTACGTATATCCCACATCAGCAAGTTACAACAGTTTAAATGGTATCAGAACAAAGGGATTCACCTTTACAGGATAGGAGGGGACAGAGCAAGGTTATAAGGCGGTGTTTGGTATCCAGCTGTAGTGTATTTTAAGGGTAATATTCCGGTGTTGGTTTGCAGAAGATCGCACGTTCCTGCGAATAGTTATGTGCAGGAACAGAATATAGATATAGGATGTATTTACTGTACATTAGGTATGCGGCGGGAACCCAGAGGAGACCACACACAAGTGCATCTGGAACAGACATCGCCCACCTATTCAAACCAACCTATGACCTCTCCTGTACTGTAAATGACCATCCCTGTGTCCAATGGACAAAGAGATTACAGTATCCATTGTTTTAAGTTTTGGAAGATTGTATAAAAGGAGCCAGCTGCAGGCCTGGTCACACAAGACTCTAAAAGTTATCTATCTAGATGACCGAGGACCAAACTGGGTAGCGCGGCGAAAAACAAACAAGTATGTACCATTGACTGTAGCCATTTATCTATTGTTTTGTATTGTTGTTGTTGTAATCCCCCTTTCAGTAATAATATGTTGTAGTGTCGGAACCCAGCATCTTAAATACAATCTGGTGTCGTGTTTCCTTTCCCTGCTAAGGTTTAAAGTGTATTTACAGCCACTCTAACTGCTGCATTGTGCTAACAGCGTATAGGCCTGTGTACGCAAACTGTGTAGTCACTACGCCCTTTAGGCGTACGTGCGCAGAGTGCGTACACCGTGCGACCTTGTGTACGTAAGGTTTGTGAATAATATAAAGGTGAAAGGTTAATTACTGCGGCAGCAGCGGCTCAATATTAAAGTGTATCAAGTGTGTTTAAGGTATATGCTTTTTAGTCCTGTAAGTAAACCAGCGTTTACAATATATATATATATATATATATATATATATATATATCTCATCGCTATTCTGCTTTGTTTAGTCAACAGTAAAAAATTAAAATGTTCTTCTGCCCTGTAATCTGCACATATAACAAAGGCTGCATTGTAATAGAAAATGTAATTATATGTATGCTGATGGTTACTCTAGCTCAGATATCCAGAAGTGAAAGTTGGAGGGGAGTAGTTTAATCAGATATTGTGACATACTCGGCACAATGGGCCTGATTCAGATGTGGATGGAGCGAGCATCACTGCTGCTTACTTGGATTTTTATATGTTCCTGAAATAAATCATTTCGTATTGCTCACAAAAATAGTCCAGATATTTAATCCAATAAGAGCCGTGTGTTAGCGATAATAATATACCTGAAAGTCAATCACAAGTCCACACTAGTCGTGTAATATAAATAAATAAACCACAGGGAAATACAATACCTGGGTAGATGTTCAGCAGGACATAAAGACCTTATTAAGCTTCAGTTGCAGTTTTGCAAAACTGCAACTGGTTGCAATTGCGTGCGGGGGACAGGCCACAGAGGGCAAGGCCGGCCAGCATGCAAAATGCCCACCAGCGATGCACTGCAATGTAATTGCAATTGCATCACTGATTTGTGGAAGCCCACCTGCCTCCGCAGCAAGACTGCAAAGGCAGGCGCAGGGCGAGCACTTACTGGGTGGCAGCGGCCGCCCTAAATTCGCCCTTTTTGTCTCGACACACTCGCCCAATGTCGTCGACACCGCCCGCAACGCCACACCGATGCCGGTACCACCCCGTGAATGCCTCTGCCTGTCAATCAGGTAGGCGTTCGCATAGTGAGATGCAATCTCATCTTTCAGCTCGTGCACATGCAGTGCAGGTCCTGCGTGTGCGAACTATGGGGCTAATTCAGACCTGATGGCTGCTGTGCGTTTTTGCACAGCGGGCGATCAGGTCTGAACTGCGCATGCATCGCAATGCGCAGGGGCGACAGTCTGCAGCAAAGGGGAGCGCCAGGTTGGTGCAAATAATCCAACCAGCGATCGCAAGAAGATTGACAGGAAGAGGGCGTTTGTAGGTGGTAACTGACCGTTTTCAGGGAGTGTCTGGAAAAACGCAGGAGGGTTCAGGTGTTTTGTGGGAGGAATCGTGATGTCAGCTCCGGCCCCGATCATCACAGCGGCTAAGTCCTGGGCTGTGCAGAGACTGCACAAACTTCTGTTTGTGCAGCTCTCCTGCACATGCGATCACACACCTGCACAGCAAATTCCCCCTCCACCTGTAGGTGGCGACTACCTGATCTCAGGGATGCAAAAAATGCACCCTAGCGATCAGGTCTGAATTACCCCCTATGGCGGGATACAGGGATATGTGATCGCATCACAGCAGCATTTGCTGCTAAATAGGGTCCTATATCCCTCAAAGCCCCAGTGGGTCCGTTGGTTGCAATTTCCATCTATAGCGCTCAACACTGACAGTCACACCGGTAAGAATGCTATTCAAGTATTCCTCAGTCACATGTCAGCCCTATCTTGTGCACCAGTATACAGCTCCCGTATGGCTATACCTCCAGCTATTAATAGTGAGAGAAACAGTGGCTTATATGGGTTGGGTATTGCATGCCGACTGTTGGGATTCTCAGGTTGCTGGAAGTAGGGGGGAGGTGATGTGACCGGTGGTCACCTGACCAAAATGATTCCATCTAATGCAATGTCACCTAGGTGTTAAACAGGTATTGGGCCTAATTCAGATGTGGTTGTTCCTGCAATTGCTGTTGCTATTCTTGCCGTTCACAATTGCGATTATATGCTCATATGGGCAGAAGCTAACCTGAGTAACCATGGAGGTCATGCAAAACAACCACCGCAGCTCCTACCAAGAGGCCAGGAAATCTCAGTTGGAAGATGTGAAGTATAGGTCCTGCATGTGCGCGAAGTACCGTACATCAGTAATTTGGGCATGTGCCCTAACAGTGTCGGGACCTGAATCAGGCCCGATGTATTGAGAAAGTCAAGGATTGAAAAGAGGCAATGATAACTATTCCACCATCACAACACAGCTGTCGGGCTAACTGAGAGCAGCCTGAGTGTAACAGAATGATGGAGGTTTTGGGATAGATGAGAGCAAGATTACTGACATCAGATAAAGGAGTGGAGAAGGCACGCATTTTTTATGGGTACTAACAGTTATACCATGAATGCTGCACAGGTACTCGGTAGCATAAAATAAAATGGAAAAGAGCAACCAAGCATAAAAACTTTTTATATATATGTAGTGGCCAATAAAAAACAATCGTAATAACACACTTGTAACACCACATGTAAGTAATTTCATTTCAAAATGGCAAAAACTGTAAAGATATGTTTAGAACAAATGTGTTAATCCATAATGTTAATGCATTCCAGTAATATATTCTAGGACACACATGATTTAATTTAAGGGGCATACACAAACTATTGGTAAATCCTTGACCCTGGAAATAAGTGATCAAATTACACAGGTAAAAATAGGTCACAGCTTTATTTAACCATAATTATATTGCCAGGCGTGTGTTGGTGTGTTTACTTAAAGCAAAGACTGAATAATCTGTGAGTTGCGTTTGGTCCATTATCAAAATACCACATTTACACCCCTGGGAACAGATGCTACTTTCACACAAACCGACATGCTGCAAACCACCATACAACCTTTTACATGTCCAGTTCCAGAGTGTTTGCAGGAGCCAAAGCATTTGTGTTGCCTGGAACCTAACTCTTACTACCGCCGCCCAGTGTCACTGGGGATCTGAGCATCACCCATCTGTCATGGTGCCTTTACTTGATAAATACCCAAACAGTAGGTTTTCTATCACCTGGAGCACCATTTATTATACACAACGAGTTTTACTATTCACAACGAGCTTTGTCACTCATTGATAAATGGGCCACACAGTTTCTAGAGGTTGGAGAGTAGTAGAATGTAAGCTAGCGAGCAGGGCCTTCCTACCTCTATGTCTGTCTGTTATTACCCATTTTATCTAATCACTGTTGTCTCCAACTGTAAAGCGCAACGGAATATGCTACGCTATATAAGAAACTGTAATGAACAAAATGAGGGCAGCAGACCTGACATAACATTTAGGGGGAGATCTGTAAACTCTCTGAGAGAGCTAAAGTGGAGAGAGATACAACAATCAGCTTCTAACTACCACGTTACACGCTGCGGTAGAAAAAAATAAGATTTTACTTACCGATAAATCTATTTCTCGTAGTCCGTAGTGGATGCTGGGACTCCGTAAGGACCATGGGGAATAGCGGCTCCGCAGGAGACAGGGCACAAGAATAAAAGCTTTAGGATCAGGTGGTGTGCACTGGCTCCTCCCCCTATGACCCTCCTCCAAGCCTCAGTTAGGATACTGTGCCCGGACGAGCGTACATAATAAGGAAGGATATTGAATCCCGGGTAAGACTCATACCAGCCACACCAATCACACCGTACAACTCGTGATCTGAACCCAGTTAACAGTATGATAAAACGAAAAGGAGCCTCTGAAAAGATGGCTCACAACAATAATAACCCGAATTTTTGTAACAATAACTATATACAAGTATTGCAGACAATCCGCACTTGGGATGGGCGCCCAGCATCCACTACGGACTACGAGAAATAGATTTATCGGTAAGTAAAATCTTATTTTCTCTGACGTCCTAGTGGATGCTGGGACTCCGTAAGGACCATGGGGATTATACCAAAGCTCCCAAACGGGCGGGAGAGTGCGGATGACTCTGCAGCACCGAATGAGAGAACTCCAGGTCCTCCTCAGCCAGGGTATCAAATTTGTAGAATTTAGCAAACGTGTTTGCCCCTGACCAAGTAGCTGCTCGGCAAAGTTGTAAAGCCGAGACCCCTCGGGCAGCCGCCCAAGATGAGCCCACTTTCCTTGTGGAATGGGCTTTTACCGATTTTGGCTGTGGCAGGCCTGCCACAGAATGTGCAAGCTGAATTGTACTACAAATCCAACGAGCAATCGTCTGCTTAAAAGCAGGAGCACCCAGCTTGTTGAGTGCATACAGGATAAACAGCGAGTCAGATTTTCTGACTCCAGCCGTCCTGGAAACATATATTTTCAGGGCCCTGACAACGTCAAGCAACTTGGAGTCCTCCAAGTCCCTAGTAGCCGCAGGTACCACAATAGGTTGGTTCATGTGAAATGCAGAAACCACCTTAGGTAGAAATTGAGGACGAGTCCTCAATTCTGCCCTGTCAGAATGAAAAATTAAGTAAGGGCTTTTATATGATAAAGCCGCCAATTCTGACACACGCCTGGCTGAAGCCAGGGCTAACAGCATCGTCACCTTCCATGTGAGATATTTTAAGTCCACAGTGGTGAGTGTCTGAACTTCAGGCACTGAAGCCAGTTCTTTCTGGAAGAAAATCGACAGGGCCGAAATTTGAACCTTAATGGACCCTAATTTTAGGCCCATTGATAGTCCTGTTTGCAGGAAATGGAGGAAACGACCCAGTTGAAATTCCTCTGTAGGGGCCTTCTTGGCCTCACACCACGCAACATATTTTCGCCAAATGCGGTGATAATGTTTTGCGGTTACGTCCTTCCTGGCCTTGACCAGGGTAGGGATGACTTCATCTGGAATGCCTTTTTCCCTCAGGATCCGGCGTTCAACCGCCATGCCGTCAAACGCAGCCGCGGTAAGTCTTGGAACAGACAAGGCCCCTGCTGGAGCAGGTCCTTTCTCAGAGGTAGAGGCCACGGTTCGTCCGTGAGCATCTCTTGAAGTTCCGGGTACCAAGTCTTTCTTGGCCAATCCGGAACCACGAGTATAGTTCTTACTCCTCTCCTTCTTCTGATTCTCAGTACTTTTGGTATGAGAGGCAGAGGAGGGAACACATACACTGACTGGTACACCCACGGCGTTACCAGAGCGTCCACCGCTATTGCCTGACGGTCCCTTGACCTGGCGCAATATCTGTCTAGTTTTTTGTTTAGACGGGAAGCCATCATGTCCACCTTTGGTTCTTCACAACGGTTTACTATCAGGTCGGGTGGAGGTCGTGTCTGCTGAGGAAGTCTGCTTCCCAGTTGTCCACTCCCGGAATGAACACTGCTGACAGTGCTATCACATGATTTTCCGCCCAGCGAAGAATCCTTGCAGCTTCTGCCATTGCCCTCCTGCTTCTCGTGCCGCCCTGTCTGTTTACGTGGGCGACTGACGTGATGTTGTCCGATTGGATCAATACCGCCTGACCCTGAAGCAGGGGTTTCGCTTGACTTAGGGCATTGTAAATGGCCCTGAGTTCCAGAATGTTTATATGAAGAGATGTTTCCATGCTTGACCACAAGCCCTGGAAATTTCTTCCCTGTGTGACTGCTCCCCAGCCTCTCAGGCTTGCATCCCTGGTCACCAGGATCCAATCCTGAATGCCAAATCTGCGGCCCTCTAGTAGATGAGCACTCTGCAGCCACCACAGAAGAGACACCCTTGTCCTTGGCGACAGGGTTATCCGCTGATGCATCTGAAGATGCGATCCGGACCATTTGTCCAGTAGATCCCACTGAAAAGTTCTTGCATGGAATCTTCCGAATGGAATCGCTTCGTAAGAAGCCACCATTTTTCCCAGGACCCTCGTGCACTGATGCACTGACACCTGGCCTGGTTTTAGGAGGTTCCTGACTAGCTCGGATAACTCCCTGGCCTTCTCCTCCGGGAGAAACACCTTCTTCTGGACTGTGTCCAGAATCATTCCTAGGAACAGTAGACGTGTCGTTGGAATCAGCTGCGATTTTGGAATATTTAGGATCCACCCGTGCTGACGTAACACTACCTGAGATAGTGCTACTCCGACTTCTAACTGTTCCCTGGACCTTGCCCTTATCAGGAGATCGTCCAAGTAAGGGATAATTAAGATGCCTTTTCTTCGAAGAAGAATCATCATTTCGGCCATTACCTTGGTAAAGACCCGAGGTGCCGTGGACAACCCAAACGGCAGCGTCTGAAACTGATAATGACAGTTTTGTACTACAAACCTGAGGTACCCTTGGTGAGAAGGGTAGATTGGGACGTGGAGATAAGCATCTTTGATGTCCAGAGACACCATATAGTCCCCTTCTTCCAGGTTTGCTATCACCGCTCTGAGTGATTCCATCTTGAATTTGAACCTTTTTATGTAAGTGTTCAAGGATTTCAGATTTAAAATTGGTCTCACCGAGCCGTCCGGCTTCGGTACCACAAACAGCGTGGAATAATACCCCTTTCCCTGTTGTAGGAGGGGTACCTTGATTATCACCTGCTGGGAATACAGCTTGTGAATGGCTTCCAAAACTGCCTCCCTGTCGGAGGGAGACTTTGGTAGAGCAGACTTCAGGAACCGGCGAGGGGGAAACGCCTCGAATTCCAGTTTGTACCCCTGCGATACTACCTGTAGAATCCAGGGGTCCACTTGCGAGTGAGCCCACTGCGCGTTGAAATTCTTGAGACGGGCCCCCACCATGTCTGAGTCTGCTTGTAAAGCCCCAGCGTCATGCTGAAGACTTGGCAGAAGCAGGGGAGGGCTTCTGCTCCTGGGAAGCGGCTGCATGGTGCAGTCTTTTTCCTCTTCCTCTGCCCCGGGGCAGAAAGGAGTGGCCTTTAGCTCGCTTGTACTTATGGGAACGAAAGGACTGAGTTTGAAAAGACGGTGTCTTTTTCTGCTGATGTGAAGTGACCTGGGGTAAAAAAGGTGGACTTTCCAGCCGTTGCCGTGGCCACCAAGTCCGATAGACAAGCCCCAAATAACTCCTCCCCTTTATACGGCAATACTTCCATATGTCGTTTGGAATCCGCATCCCCTGACCACTGTCGCGTCCATAACGCTCTCAAATGCTCTATAGTTAACAATATATTGTCCCTATCCAGGGTATCAATATTTTCAGTCAGGGAATCCGACCACGCGACTCCAGCACTGCACATCCAGGCTGAAGCGATTGCTGGTCGCAGTATAACACCAGTATGTGTGTATATACTTTTTAGGATATTTTCCAGCCTTCTATCAGCTGGTTCCTTATCTACCCTAGGGGGTGTTTCCCAACGCGTCCTAACCTCTGACGGGAAAGGATATAGTGCCAATAATTTTTTAGAAATTAGCAGTTTTTTGTCGGGGGAAACCCACGCTTTATCACACACCTCATTTAATTCATCTGACTCAGGAAAAACTATTGGTAGTTTTTTCACACCCCACATAATACCCTTCTTTGTGGTACTTGTAGTGTCAGAAATGTTCAATGCCTCCTTCATTGCCGTGATCATGTAACGTGTGGCCCTACTGGACATTACGTTTGTCTCCTCACCGTCGACACTAGACTCAGTATCTGTGTCTGGGTCTGTGTCGACCCACTGAGGTAACGGGCGTTTTAGGGCCCCTGACGGTGTCTGAGACGCCTGGACAGGCACTAATTGATTTGCCGGCTGTCTCATGTCGTCAACCGTTTTTTGCAAAGTGCTGACATTATCACTTAATTCTTTAAGTACGATCATCCAGTCAGGTGTCGACTCCCTAGGGGGTGACATCACTAACCCAGGCAATTGCTCCGCCTCCACATCATTTTCCTCCTCATACATGTCGACACACACGTACCGACACACAGCACACACACCGGGAATGCTCTGATAGAGGACAGGACCCCACTAGCCCTTTGGAGAGACAGAGGGAGAGTCTGCCAGCACACACCAAGCGCTATATATATATATATACAGGGATAACCTTATATAAGTGTTATTCCCTTATAGCTGCTGTTTATATTATTTTTAGCTGCCAATAGTGCCCCCCCTTCTCTTTTTTACCCTGATTCTGTAGCAGGTCTGCAGGGGAGAGTCAGGGAGCCGTCCTTCCAGCGGAGCTGTGAGGGAAAATGGCGCCAGTGTGCTGAGGAGATAGGCTCCGCCCCTTCACGACGTCCTTATCTCCCGCTCTTTTCTGTAAAAATGGCAGGGGTTAAAATACATCCATATAGCCCAGGAGCTATATGTGATGTATTCTTTTGCCAACCTAAGGTATTATCTGTTTATATTGCGTCTCAGGGCGCTCCCCCCCCAGCGCCCTGCACCCTCAGTGACCGGAGTGTGAAGTGTGCTGAGAGCAATGGCGCACAGCTGCAGTGCTGTGCGCTACCTTAGTCTGAAGACAGGACCGTCTTCTGCCGCCGATTTCACCGGACCTCTTCGCTCTTCTGGCTCTGTAAGGGGGCCGGCGGCGCGGCTCCGGGACCCATCCAGGCTGAACCTGTGATCGTCCCTCTGGAGCTAATGTCCAGTAGCCTAAGAAGCCCAATCCACTCTGCACGCAGGTGAGTTCGCTTCTTCTCCCCTTAGTCCCACGATGCAGTGAGCCTGTTGCCAGCAGGACTCACTGAAAATAAAAAACCTAAAATACACTTTTATTCTAAGCAGCTCAGGAGAGCCACCTAGCCTGCACCCTTCTCGTTCGGGCACAAAAATCTAACTGAGGCTTGGAGGAGGGTCATAGGGGGAGGAGCCAGTGCACACCACCTGATCCTAAAGCTTTTATTCTTGTGCCCTGTCTCCTGCGGAGCCGCTATTCCCCATGGTCCTTACGGAGTCCCAGCATCCACTAGGACGTCAGAGAAATAAGATTTTACTTACCGGTAAATCTATTTCTCGTAGTCCGTAGAGGATGCTGGGGACTCCGTAAGGACCATGGGGAATAGACGGGCTCCGCAGGAGATAGGGCACTTTAAGAAAGACTTTGGATTCTGGGTGTGCACTGGCTCCTCCCTCTATGCCCCTCCTCCAGACCTCAGTTAGAGAAACTGTGCCCAGAGGAGACGGACAGTACGAGGAAAAGATTTTTGTTAATCCAAGGGCAAGATTCATACCAGCCCACACCATTCACACCGTATAACTTGTGATATACTAACCAGTTAACAGTATGAAAACAACACAGCATCAGTCCGAGACCGATGAAAACTATAACATAACCCTTATGTAAGCAAAACTATATACAAGTCTTGCAGAAGTAGTCGGCACTTGGGACGGGCGCCCAGCATCCTCTACGGACTACGAGAAATAGATTTACCGGTAAGTAAAATCTTATTTTCTCTAACGTCCTAGAGGATGCTGGGGCACCGTAAGGACCATGGGGATTATACCAAAGCTACCAAACGGGCGGGAGAGTGCGGATGACTCTGCAGCACCGATTGAGCAAACAGGAGGTCCTCCTCAGCCAGGGTATCAAACTTATAGAACTTTGCAAAGGTGTTTGACCCCGACCAAGTAGCTGCTCGGCACAACTGTAATGCCGAGACCCCTCGGGCAGCCGCCCAAGAAGAGCCCACCTTCCTAGTGGAATGGGCCTTAATCGATTTAGGCAATGGCAATCCTGCCGTAGAATGCGCCTGCTGAATCGTATTACAGATCCAGCGAGCAACAGTCTGCTTTGAAGCAGGAGCGCCAACCTTGTTGGCCGCATACAGAACAAACAGAGCTTCAGTCTTCCTGATCCTAGCTGTTCTGGACACATAAATCTTCAAAGCCCTGACCACATCCAGGGACTCGGAATCCCCCAAGTCCCGCGTAGCCACAGGCATGACAATAGGTTGGTTCATATGAAAAGATGAGACCACCTTTGGCAGAAATTGAGGACGAGTCCTCAATTCTGCTCTATCCACATGAAAAACCAGGTAGGGGCTTTTTTATATGACAAAGCCGCCAATTCCGAAACACGCCTTGCAGAAGCCAAGGCCAATAACATAACCACTTTCCAAGTGAGATATTTCAATTCCACCGTCTTGAGTGGTTCAAACCAAGGTGACTTGAGGAAACTTAATACCACGTTAAGATCCCAAGGCGCCACCGGAGGTACAAAGGGAGGCTGAATATGCAGTACACCCTTCACAATTGTCTGTACTTCAGGAAGAGAAGCCAATTCTTTTTGGAAGAAAATGAATAAGGCCGAAATTTGGACCTTTATGGACCCTAATTTTAGGCTCAAATTCACTCCCGTTTGTAGGAAGTGAAGCAGACGGCCCAAATGGAACTCCTCCGTAGGAGCAGTTCTGGCCTCACACCAAGACACATATTTTCACCATATACGGTGATAATGTTTCGATGTCACGTCCTTCCTAGCCTTGATCAGGGTAGGAATGACCTCCTCCGGAATACCTTTTTCCGCTAGGATCTGGCGTTCAACCGCCATGCCGTCAAACGCAGCCGCGGTAAGTCTCGGAACAGACAGGGCCCCTGCTGCAGCAGATCCTGCCTTAGGGGAAGAGGCCACGGATCTTCTGTGAGCAACTCTTGCAGATCCGGATACCAATTCCTTCGTGGCCAATCCGGAACAATGAGGATCGTTCTGACTCCTCTTATCCTTATTATTCTAAACACCTTGGGTATGAGAGGTAGAGGAGGGAACACAGACCGATCCGAACAACCAAGGTGTCACTAGAGCGTCTACCGCTACCGCCTGAGGGTCCCTGGACCTGGCGTAATACCGCTTTAGCTTTTTGTTGAGACGGGACGCCATCATGTCTATCTGAGGCAGTCCCCACCGACCCACGATCTGTGCGAAGACTTGTGGATGAAGTCCCCACTCTCCCGGATGCAGGTCGTGTCCTCTGCTCCTTGTGCCGCCTTGGCGGTTTACATGAGCCACTGCTGTGTCATTGTCTTACTGAATCAGAACCGGTTTGTCCCGAAGCAATGCCTCCGCTTGGCGTAGGGCGTTGTATATGGCCCTCAACTCCAGGATGTTGATGTGGAGACCAGTCTCTAGATTTGACCAGAGACCTTGGAAATTTCTTCCCAGTGTGACCGCTCCCCATCCTCGGAGGCTTGCGTCCGTGGTCACCAGGATCCAGTCCTGAATTCCGAACCTGCGGCCTTCTAGGAGGTGAGCACTGTGCAGCCACCACAGGAGAGATACCCTGGCTCTGGGAGACAGGGTGATCCTCTGATGCATTTGTAAATGGTACCCAGACCATTTGTCCAGTAGATCTCATTGAAAGGTCCTCGCATGGAACCTGCCGAAGGGGATGGCCTCGTACGATGCCACCATCTTCTCCAGGACACGTGTGCAATGATGCACTGAAACCGTTTTTAGCTTTAATAGGTTCCTGACCAGGGCTATGAGCTCCTGAGCCTTTTCCATCGGAAGAAAAACCTTTTTCCGGTCTGTGTCTAGAATCAGACTCAGAAAGGTCAGGCGCGTTGTAGGGACTAGCTGGGACTTCGGTAAATTGAGAATCCAGCCGTGCCCCTGCAACATCCTCACCGACAGCGACACGCTGTCCAGCAACTTCTCCCGAGATCTCGCCTTTATGAGGAGATCGTCCAAGTATGGGATAATTGTGACCCCCTGCTTGCGCAGGAGCACCATCATTTCCGCCATTACCTTGGTGAAAATTCTCGGGGCTGTGGAAAGCCCAAACGGCAACGTCTGAAATTGGTAATAACTGTCCTGTACTGCAAATCTCAGGAACGCCTGATGAGGAGGGAAAATCGGAACATGAAGGTACGCATCCTTTATGTCCAGGGACACCATCCAATCCCCCCCCCTCCAGGCTGGCGATGACCGCTCTGAGCGATTCCATCTTGAACTTGAACTTTTTCAAGTACAAGTTCAGGGATTTTAGATTCAAAATGGGCCTGACCGAACAGTCCGGTTTCGGGACCACAAACAGGGTTGAGTAATACCCCTTTCCTTGCTGGAGAAGAGGAACTTTGACTATCACCTGTTGAAGATACAATTTTTGAATTGCAGTCAACACTAACTCCCTCTCTGACGGGGAAGCTTGCAGAGCCGATTTGAAAAACCGGCGAGGCGGCACGTCTTCGAATTCTAGCCTGTATCCCTGAGAAACAATCTCTATAGCCCAGGGATCCACCTGTGAGTGAACCCAGACCTGGCTGAAAAATCGAAGACGCGCTCCCACTTGAGCTGACTCCCCCCGGGAAGCCCCAGCGTCATGCAGTGGACTTTGCAGATGTAGGGGAGGACTTCTGCTCCTGGGTACTAGCTGCATGCAGCTTTTTTCCCTTGCCTTTTCCTCTGGCAAGGAAGGACGATCCCCGTACCTTCCTGTTTTTATTGAAACGAAAGGACTGCATTTGATAATGAGGTGCCTTTTTAGTATGCTGCGGGGGGACATAAGGTAAGAAATTCGATTTACCGGCCGTAGCAGTAGAGACAAGGTCCGAGAGGCCTTTTCCAAACAACTCCTCCCCCTAGTAAGGCATCGACTCCATATGCCGCTTTGAGTCTGCATCCCCCATCCACTGTCGGGTCCACAGGAGTCGCCTAGCAGAAATAGACAGAGCATTTATTCTGGAGCTTAGTAAACAAATGTCTCTTTGAGCATCCCTCATATATAAAGCAGCATCTTTGATATGCTCTAGAGTCATTTGAATGGAATCCTTACCTAGGGTTTCAAATTCCGTAGATAAGGAATCTGTCCATGCCGCGACAGCACTACACACCCAGGCCGATGCCATAGCCGGTATAACAATAGTACCTGAATGAGTGTAAATGTGCTTCATGGTAACCTCCTGCTTACGATCAGCAGGATCCTTGAGGGAAGCTGTATCCTGAGAAGGCAGTGCCACCTTCTTGGATAAGCGTGTCAGCGCCTTGTCTACCTTCGGCGAAGATTCCCATTGTATCCTGTCCTTTTGTGGAAAGGGATACGCCATAAGCATCCTTTTGGAAACTTGTAGTCTCCTATCTGGAGATTCCCAAGCCTTTTCGCACAATTCGCTTAGCTCAAATGAGGACGGAAAAGTGACCTCAGGCTTTTTCCCTTTATACATGTGTACCCTCGTGTCAGGGACAGGGGGTTCCTCAGTGATATGCCAAACCTCTTTAATGGCCATAATCATGTAACGAATACCTTTCGCCACCTTTGGCTGTAATTTTGCATCATCATAATCGACACTAGAGTCAGTCTCTGTGTCGGTATCTGTGTCAGTGATCTGGGATATGGTGCGTTTTTGAGACCCCGAAGGTCCTGGTGCCACAGGGACAGGCATGGTCTAACTACCTGACTGATCCCTAGCTTCAGCCTTGTCTAATCGTTTATGCAGTAAATTTACATTTGCATTCAAGACATTCCACTTATCCACCCAGTCCGGTGTCGGCGTTGCCGACGGCGACCTGACCATCATGCACTCCCCCTCCTCCTTAGGTGAGCCTTCCTCGTCAAACATGTCGACACACACGTACCGACACACTTTACACACACAGGGAATCTCTTTTCTGAAGACAGGTTCCCCTTGAGGCCCTTTGGAGAGACAGAGAGAGAGTATGCCAGCACACACCCCAGCGCTATATGACCCTGGAGAAAAACACAGAATGTTTACCCAGTAGCGCTGCTGTAGTGTATAAACGCCAATAATGTGCCCCCCCTCTACTTTAAAAACCCCCTTTCGCCGTGTGTCAAGCAGGGGAAAGTCCGGGGTGTTTCCTCTCAGCGGTGCTGTGTAGAGAAAATGGCGCTGGTGAGTGCTGCGGGAGAAGCCCCGCCCCCTCGGCGGTGGGCTTCTATCCTGCTCAAACATATAAAAAAATGACGGGGGCTCTTTTATATACATGTACAGTGCCCACCTGTACATGTATATACTCTTTTGCCTTAGGAGAGGTGTTTTATTGCTGCCCAGGGCGCTCCCCCCCTGCGCCCTGCACCCTTACAGTGACCGGAGTGTGTGAGGTGTAGCGGAGCAATGACGCACAGCTGCAGTGCTGTGCGTTACCTCTGTGAAGCACCGAAGGCTTCTGCCGCCTGAGACGTCTTCTGTCTTCATTTCTTCTGGCTCTGTGAGGAGAACGGCGGCGCGGCTCTGGGGTGAACGCCCAGGACGAACCTATGTTCATTCCCTCTGGAGTTAATGGTGTCCAGTAGCCGAGGAAGCAGAGCCTAACATTTAAGTAGGTCTGCTCCTCTCTCCTCAGTCCCTCGATGCAGGGAGCCTGTTGCCAGCAGTGCTCCCTGAAAAAGAGAAAAAATCCTAACAAAAATGCTTTCTAAACAGGAAACTCAGGAGAGCTCCCTGCAGTGCACCCATTCTCCTCTGGGCACAGTCTAAAACTGAGGTCTGGAGGAGGGGCATAGAGGGATGAGCCAGTGCACACCCAGAATCCAAAGTCTTTCTTAAAGTGCCCTATCTCCTGCGGAGCCCGTCTATTCCCTATGGTCCTTACGGAGTCCCCAGCGTCCTCTAGGACGTTAGAGAAAATAGGATTTTAATTACCTACCGGTAAATCTTTTTCTCGTAGTCCGTAGAGGATACTGGGGTCCACATTAGTACTATGGGGTATAGACGGGTCCACCAGGAGCCTTGGGCACATTAAGAAATCAATAGTGTGCACTGGCTCCTCCCTCTATGTCCCTCCTACCAGAAATCTAGAAACTGTGCCCGAGGAGACGGACATATCCTGAGCAAGGATGTAACAGAACAGTGGTGAGATTCGAACCAGCACACACAAAAAAAGAGGAAAGCCATGCTAACCAAAACTGGCAGGAACAGCAACAGCTGAACCAACAATATTACTTAATGAAGTAACAGGGCAGGAAACACGAAGCACTGGGCGGGCGCCCAGTATCCTCTACGGAATACGAGAAAAGGATTTACCGGTAGGTAATTAAAATCCTATTTTCTCTTATGTACTAGAGGATACTGGGGTCCACATTAGTACCATGGGGATGTACCAAAGCTCCCAAACCTGGTGGGAGAATGCTGAGGTTCCTGCAGAACTGATTGGACCTTCAGTTTGGTCAAAGTATCGAACTTGTAGAACTTAGCAAACGTGTTTGAATCCGACCATGTAGCTGCTTGGCAGAGCTGTAAAGCCGAGACAGCTGACCTAGTAGAGTGGGCCTGTACTTTAGGAACCAGCAATCCAGCTGTAGAATAAGCATGCTGGATAGTAAGTCTGATCCAGCGAGCAATAGACTGCTTTGAAGCAGGACACCCAATTTTCTTGGGATCATAGAGAACAAACAGAGTCAGATTTCCTGTGATGAGCTGTCATCTTCACGTAGATCTTCAAAGCCCTCACAACTGCCAGGGACTTTGAGGTAGCAGAGGTGTCAGTAAGCACTGGAACCACAATAGGTTAGTTGATATGAAACGCAGACACCACCTTAGGAAGAAATTGCTGATGAGTTCTGAGTTCAGCTCGATCCTCATAAAAAAATCAAATAGGGGCTTCTGTGAGACAACGCCCCTAGTTCGGACATACACCTTGCGGAAGCCAAGGCCAACAGTGTAACAGTCTTCCACGTAAGAAACTTAATGTCAACCTCCTGTAAAGGCTCAAACCAGTCCGATTGCAGAAACTGCAACACCACGTTAAGATCCCAAGGTAACGTGGGAGGCACAAAGGGCGGTTGAATGTGCAGAACACCCTTCAAGAACGTCTGAACCTCAGGGAGGGAAGCCAATTATTTATGGAAGAAAATGGACAAGGCCGAAATCAGGACTTTCAAGGAGCCCAAACTAGGCCCACATCCACACCTCACTGTAGAATAAGGAGAAAACGTCCCAGTTGAAATTCCACTGCAGGAAATTTCCTGTTTTCATACCACGAGACATATTTTTTCCAAATACGGTGGTAATGTTTAGACGTTACCCTTTTCCTAGCTTGGATCAGGGTTGGAATAACCTTGTTCAGAATGCCTTTCTGGGCTAAAATCTGCCGCTCAACTTCCATGCCGTCAAAGGTAGCCGCGGTAAGTCTTGATAGACGAACGGCCCCTGCTGCAGAAGATCCTCTCGCAGAGGCAGAGGCCACAGGTCCTCCAGGAGCAACTCCAGTAGATCCGCGTACCCGGCCCTTCTCGGCCAATCTGGAGCAATGAGAATTGCTTAAACCTTTTTCCTTTTTATTCTTTTGAGAATTCTTGGGATCAGTGGAAGAGGTGGGTACAAGTAAAACAACTGGTAGACCCATGGAGTCACCAGAGCGTCCAGCGCCACTGCTTATGGGTCCCTCGACCTGTAACAATAGCGCTTTAGCTTCTTGTTGAGACGAGAGGCCATCATGTCTATCTGTGGAATTCCCCACAGACTTGTTAAGGACTCGAACACCTGCGGGTGAAGGCCCCACTCTCCTGGGTGGAGGTCGTGTCTGCTGAGGAAGTCCGCTTCCCAGTTGTCTACTCCCGGAATGAAGATTGCTGACAGCGCCACCACGTTTCTTTCTGCCCAGAGGAGAATTTTTGTTACCTCTGACATTGCAGCTCTGCTCTTCGTTTCACCCTGTCGGTTTATGTACGTTACTGCTGTCACATTGTCCGACTGAACCTGAATGGCTTGATCTTAAAGAAAATACGAAGCTAGTAGAAGGGCGTTGTATATGGCCCTTAGTTCCAGAATGTTGATCGGAAGAATAGCTTCCTGACTTGACCATTTTCCTTGGAACTGTTCCCCTTGGGTGACTGCTCACCAACTTCTGAGGCTTGCGTCCGTGGTTAGCAGAATCCAATTTTGAATTCCGAACAGTCGACCCTCGGTCAGGTGAGAAGTCTGGAGCCACCACAGAAGAGAAATCCTGGCTTTTGGTGACAAACGTATATGTGAAGATGTGATCCGGACCATTTGTTCAACAGAACCAGCTGGAATGGCCTTGCATGAAACCTTCCGTACTGCAGAGCCTCGTAAGAGGCTACCATCTTCCCCAGAAGGTGAATGCACAGATACCGATATCCGGGTTGGTGTTAGGACAACCCGAACCATTGACTGGATTACTAATGCCTTTTCCAAAGGAAGGAACACTTTTGTTCCTCCGTATCCCGGATCATTCCTAGGAACGGAAGCCTCCGTGTTGGTTCCAGGTGGGATTTTGGCAGGTTCAGAGTCCACCCGTGTTCGTGGAGAAGTCGGGTTGAGAGGGAAATGCTATCCAAAAACCTCTCCCTGGAAGGCGCTTTTATCAGCAGGTCGTCCAGGTATGGTATTATGTTCACTCCCTGCTTGCGGAAGATAAATATCATCTCTGCCATTACCTTGGTGAATACCCTCGGTGCCGTGGAGAGGCCAAATGGCAGGGCCTAAAACTTGTAGTGACAGTCCTGCAGTGCAAACCTTAGATACGCCTGATGAGGCGGCCAAATCGGAATGTGAAGGTAAGCATCCTTGATGTCCAGAGACACGAGGAATTCCTCCTCCTCCAGACCGGAGATCACCGCTCTCAGAGACTCCATATTGAATTTGAACACCCTTAAATACGGGTTCAGAGATTTGAGGTTGAGAATGGGCCTCACCGAACCGTCTGCTTTTGGTACCAAACACAGGTTGGAGTAATAACCCTTGTTTTGTAGTCGAAGTGGAACTGGGACAATGACCTGAGTCTGAACCAGTTTTTGAATTGCTGATTGTAAAGTCACACTTGCTTACAGAGAAGCTGGTAAGCCTGATTTGAAGAATCTGTGAGGTGGGAGTTCCTGAAACTCCAGTAGGGGTGGCGGCGTGCTGCGGGAGGGTACGCTGCGCCGTGGTGTGGCTTGCCAGTAACTCCCTCAGGAGCTCAGTGTCCTGTCAGCGGAGAAACGGAACCATTAACTCTTCAGGAAGTTGGGCCGTTCTCCCCCCTAAGTCCCATGAAGCAGGCAGGCTGGTGCCAATCAGACCTGCCTGAAAACAACAAACAGAAAATAAACGCAGAAAACTCTTCAGGAGCTTCCTATGGGCACATTTTCTAGACTGTCTGGTAGGAGAGGCATAGAGGGAGGAGCCAGTGCGCACTATTGATTTCTTAAAGTGTCCAAGGCTCCTAGTGGACCCGTCTATACCCCATGGTACTAATGTGAACCCCAGTATCCTCTAGGACGTAAGAGAAATTAGAGAAACTGAATGGTTGGTACTTTATCTCTCTCCAAGATTTGATTACTCTCCCCCTCTATACTAACACAACAGAATATAACCTACAGATGTGTCCACATACAACTATCCTCATAATTTGGCATGCCAAAGACTGCAACTATGCAGCGACATAGACTAGATATACATCTTATTGGCATCACTAAATGACAAAATGACAATGCATGGTTACCCTGGTCCCCTGCGCTGACAATGCATGCTACTGCTGTGTGTGACACTAACCTGTGTAATAAGGACTGATAGAAGGGCGCTACTCGATGCTTAGGAGTAGATGTATTAAGCCTGGAGAAGTGATAAAGCAGTGATAAGTGGAAGGTGATAACGGACAAGCCAATCAGCTCCTAACTGTAATATTTCAAACCCGTAATGATTGGCCGGTGCGTTATCACCTTGCGCTTATCACTGCTTTATCACTTCCCCAGGATTAATACATCTGCCCTACTTAATGCCCTGCATCACAATGCTTAATCTGTGATTATTTACTAATTCCTTTGCGATAAAAATACTAATCCTAAATTCCTAGTACACTACTAACTGACTTTGTATGCAGCTACGATACCAGTAAGATGCTAAATGTAGGGAAAAGTATGAAAGTCTTGGAATCACTAACCATAGCAGTGCTTAATACCCCTTCCAGACATGCATCAAAATCCTGGATTTATGCATGTGAACGCGTGTCAACCCGGGATTTTGGTATGTCTGAACGCAAACGACCCCCTTCTCTCGACCAGGATCATGGAGCTCAGACCCGGGAATTTGCCAGTGTGCTTTACCAGGGAATTTCCCGGGTCTGATGTTTGAAAGGGATATTAGTCACACCATGAGTCTTAAGGTGCATATAGTCCATATCGGAAGTAAATACAGTGCATATCGCACCATGTGTATGCACCTCGCAATGCCGATGCGCAGTCCCAAGGGATCGGCATCGCAAGGAAATATATTGGGTGCAAGAAAGGCCAATACTGGCTATATCAGAGGCTCATGCCTCCGGTGTCAATATAGTCAGTATCGGCCGCTGCATGGGTCGCACCGTGTGTACAGCGCATTAGATAGATGTATGATGACACAACTGTAAATATATACATATTTCCAAATGGCAGCAATCAGTGTTTTACTTCTCTGTTTACTGAATACATTTCACTGTTCATATATATTAGTTATGACTTTGGGATAGTATCAGATACAGGACAATGGATTTTAAACAAACATCTTCAGAGCAGACTAATAAATGATGGACGCTAACAATCAGGAGTATACGTATGTCATGCTGAAAGTAAGTGTAACAGTACATTTGTGGTTATATGCACTGTGGGCACAAAGAGTTATAGGATTTCAATTAAATGTACCAAAATATTTATGACCTACCTGTATGTGATGTTTACGTGCGTCCCTGGTTCATCCCTTTCCCAGATCAATGCAACTCTCTCTGGGCACTGATGGACATGCTTGTCTAGGCAATTCACTGTAAAGGGAACACAGGATGTGGCTTTAGTATACTTACAGTGTGTTTACAAAGAGAGATATAGATGTAGCCATGCTCATCAAGCCTGCGGCTCGGCGGTACCAGCACACTGGCCAAGGCGCAGGTGCGACTTAGTATGCCAGGCTACGGATTAGTACGCCACCCATGTATTCCTATGGGCGGGCGTACTTAGACGCATGCATGTGTCCTAGTCATGGGAACACTTGCTGCACCTAGACTGGCGCGAATACAGCAAGCTGCAGCCTGGATGAGCGTGGCTATATCTGTATAACTATGTTATACACTTCTTTCCACTGGAGTATTTCAGCAAATGCATACACTGTATTATGGAGACTTTATAAAAATGTAATGTGTTCCATGGTGAAACACAGAGATGTAATTAACAATCCTCCCAACTGGTCCGATTTTAGTGAGACAGTCCCATATTTTGGGGCGCTGTATTGCTGTCCTGTGATATGTGTGCGTGTGTGTGTGTGTGGGGGGGGGGGGGTGAGGGAGGAATTGGGAGACCCCTCTTACAAGCTGCTCTGTTTAGTAAATGGCGCTCGATATAGTTCAAGTAAAAAACAATCACCAGATCTGTCCTCCAGGAAGTTCAAGGGATTTTACTTGTTTGGCTTCAAAACAATCTTCTATGGAGTCGCACTTACATAGTCCAATGAGTCCAATACGGATGAAATCACTTGTCACTAAATAGAAAATCCAAACCCACACATCATAGCATAATCTGTGTGTAACTAATGCTGTATGTTATCTTGTAGATCACCGGTCATGTGTTATCTAATATAAACACCACTCCAGTAAAAGACGTGATCTTTACAAGAAACCCAGTGATAGGGAAAACCGTGCACTGTATATAGGGACCCTTTTTGTCATCTGCTCACTATAATAATTTTGTAATTGAACACGTATAACTTTTTTTTCTCAGGTGCAAAATTAGCCAATGCTCCTTGTAAGGAATCTATAAACATACAAAGTAGGTCATATGAACGAGCATTTACGTGTTTCGAAACGCGTTGGGGAAGTGGGATAAGATTGCAGTATCTGCAAGGTAGGCCCATAGATTTATACCCTTGGTTCCATCCTAGTCTGCAGGGTGCTGCATTGCTTGTTACATCTACTGTATGTCAGGTGGTAAAGGCACTCCTAGTCATGTTTTATTAAATGCTTGTTCATATAACTTGCTTTGTACATTTATATATTCCTTTTGGTGGGCATTGGTTAATATTGCACCTGAGGAAATGAAACTGTTACGTGCTCAGTTACAAGACTTGTTATAGTAAGCAGATGACCAAAAGGGACGGGGTACCTATGTCTATATACATCTACACAGGATGGTTTTCCCTATCACTGGGTTTCTTGGAAAGATCACGTCTTTTACTGGAGTGGTGTTTATATTAGATAACACATGACCGGGGATCTACAAGATAACATACAGCATTAGTTACACACAGATTATGCTATGATGTGTGGGTTTGGATTTTCTATTTAGTGACAAGTGATTTAATCCGTATTGGACTCATTGGACTATGCAAGTGCGACTCCATCAAAGATCATTATGAAGATAAACAAGGAAAATCCCTTGAATTTCCTGGAGGCTAGAACTGGTGAATAGATGTTTTTTGCTTGAACTTTTACTTGTAGTGTCTTCTGCACAGTGTCAGCCTGGGAAATGAAGGGACCACTGGTTGAATGCTGTGGTAGGGGCCCATGCTTATTGGTGCGGCCATCCACCATAGAGGCTTGGCTAACTATTAGAGAATGCATAGTCTGGGCCAGTGTGTATATATATATATATATATATATATATATATATATATATATAGATAGTTTTGTGCAGTCCGGCACTCCCAGTAATGCAATTACAATGGCCCAGGTACCCTCCGCAGCATGGTATGGATATAAACAAAGAAAGAACGGAGGCACTCCAGGACTTGTATAATCAAAATCCGTGTATTAAAGGCATCACAAACAGTGTAGTACCCATATATATAGTAATATATAGTAAATACTGCTAGTGCATGCATGATCATTTATCAGTTTAATTACAGCAATGCACTGTAGTGAATACACCATAGTCCTGTGCAGTGTAATTTAACATATGTACAGCATAATGTATAATTTGAGTGCAGAGTGTAAAACCTGAACCCTAGAGGAGGGGATGTGCTTCAGGTAGTGGGGCCGACAGGTGGTTTTCACTGTACCCCTATGGTCCAGTCTGACTCTGGTTTTGCAGATATGGGTGAAACAAATATGGATATGAGTATCACCACATACAAGCAACTACTATAACTTTAAACTTGTGTATTATAAAGAATATTGTACTCACTACCTCAAAAGCAAAAGGAATTGCCCTTAGAGTTCAATGACCTGTTTGGAAACATTTAGTCTACGGCCGGCCGTATACTGTATACATACAGTGTGATTTATCTATACATTTGTAACCAGCATTTCCTTATCTCATGAGAATACTTCAGCTGTTAAGATGTAGCATATAGCCATATCAATCACCTACCAATTTATTAACATGTTTGGAATTGATGATTAAACACAATTTGCAATGTGATAATGACAATTACAGCTTGCATTTAACATACTGTAGGTTCCAGAGACATAGCTTAGGAAAAAGACCTGTCCCGGGGTTAGAAGCTTACTAAGAGCTACTGCTATAGCTTTGCTTCCAGATTCAGGCCCGACTCACCTACTGAGCATGCATGGCCATCTCGCTAGCATGCCTATGAGAAGCGCTCCCCCAGATCCCTCTCGAAGAAAAAATGCTAAAGATTAGCCCACAGGCTACTATGGGCTAACACCATCTGAGGATGGTGTTAGCTGACGGGGCCAAGTTCTGGAAAGCTTTGCATCCAGAACTTGGTCAATTTGACTGTTTAGCAGTTCCCATAGTTCCCTCCTGTAGGGTCTGGTTTTGCCGTTGGAAATCGAGAGACCGCAGCAGTTAAGGGAGACATCGGATGTGGTCCTTCCATCTTACATCGAGGGGATACTTACCTTTTGTGGGGGATTTCCCGCAATATAATAATAAAAATGCCCTTGTATGTCTGCTGTTAGTAATGTTCCTTATAATGCTAGGTTTACCAAACAGAACAGCAGGGGTGTCTGAATCCTCGCAGTAGCACACTATGGTGATTGAGAAACACAGGAGGGGTGTCTGAATCCTTACAGTAGCACACTGTGGTGATTGAGAAACACAGGAGGGGTGTCTGAATCCTTGCAGTAGCACACTGTGGTGATTGAGAAACACATGAGGGGTGTCTGAATCCTTCCAGTAGCACACTGTGGTGATTGAGAAACACAGGAGGGGTGTCTGAATCCTCGCAGTGGCACACTGTGGTGATTGAGAAACACATGAGGGGTGTCTGAATCCTCGCAGTAGCACACTGTGGTGATTGAGAAACACAGGAGGGGTGTCTGAATCCTCGCAGTAGCACACTGTGGTGATTGAGAAACACATGAGGGGTGTCTGAATCCTCGCAGTAGCACACTGTGGTGATTGAGAAACACAGGAGGGGTGTCTGAATCCTCGCAGTAGCACACTGTGGTGATTGAGAAACACAGGAGGGGTGTCTGAATCCTTCCAGTAGCACACTGTGGTGATTGAGAAACACATGAGGGGTGTCTGAATCCTCGCAGTAGCACACTGTGGTGATTGAGAAACACAGGAGGGGTGTCTGAATCCTTGCAGTAGCACACTGTGGTGATTGAGAAACACATGAGGGGTGTCTGAATCCTCGCAGTAGCACACTGTGGTGATTGAGAAACACAGGAGGGGTGTCTGAATCCTCACAGTAGCACACTGTGGTGATTGAGAAACACAGGAGGGGTGTCTGAATCCTTCCAGTAGCACACTGTGGTGATTGAGAAACACATGAGGGGTGTCTGAATCCTTGCAGTAGCACACTGTGGTGATTGAGAAACACAGGAGGGGTGTCTGAATCCTCCTCGCAGTAGCACACTGTGGTGATTGAGAAACACAGGAGGGGTGTCTGAATCCTCCTCGCAGTAGCACACTGTGGTGATTGAGAAACACATGAGGGGTGTCTGAATCCTTGCAGTAGCACACTGTGGTGATTGAGAAACACAGGAGGGGTGTCTGAATCCTTCCAGTAGCACACTGTGGTGATTGAGAAACACATGAGGGGTGTCTGAATCCTTGCAGTAGCACACTGTGGTGATTGAGAAACACAGGAGGGGTGTCTGAATCCTTCCAGTAGCACACTGTGGTGATTGAGAAACACAGGAGGGGTGTCTGAATCCTCCTTGCAGTAGCACACTGTGGTGATTGAGAAACACATGAGGGGTGTCTGAATCCTTGCAGTAGCACACTGTGGTGATTTAGAAACACATGAGGGGTGTCTGAATCCTTCCAGTAGCACACTGTGGTGATTGAGAAACACAGGAGGGGTGTCTGAATCCTCGCAGTAGCACACTGTGGTGATTGAGAAACACAGGAGGGGTGTCTGAATCCTCGCAGTAGCACACTGTGGTGATTGAGAAACACAGGAGGGGTGTCTGAATCCTCACAGTAGCACACTGTGGTGATTGAGAAACACAGGAGGGGTGTCTGAATCCTTCCAGTAGCACACTGTGGTGATTGAGAAACACAGGAGGGGTGTCTGAATCCTCGCAGTAGCACACTGTGGTGATTGAGAAACACAGGAGGGGTGTCTGAATCCTTGCAGTAGCACACTGTGGTGATTGAGAAACACAGGAGGGGTGTCTGAATCCTCGCAGTAGCACACTGTGGTGATTGAGAAACACAGGAGGGGTGTCTGAATCCTTCCAGTAGCACACTGTGGTGATTGAGAAACACAGGAGGGGTGTCTGAATCCTCGCAGTAGCACACTGTGGTGATTGAGAAACACAGGAGGGGTGTCTGAATCCTCGCAGTAGCACACTGTGGTGATTGAGAAACACAGGATGGGTGTCTGAATCCTCCTTGCAGTAGCACCCTGTGGTGATTGAGAAACACAGGAGGGGTGTCTGAATCCTCCTCGCAGTAGCACACTGTGGTGATTGAGAAACACATGAGGGGTGTCTGAATCCTTGCAGTAGCACACTGTGGTGATTGAGAAACACAGGAGGGGTGTCTGAATCCTTCCAGTAGCACACTGTGGTGATTGAGAAACACATGAGGGGTGTCTGAATCCTTGCAGTAGCACACTGTGGTGATTGAGAAACACAGGAGGGGTGTCTGAATCCTTCCAGTAGCACACTGTGGTGATTGAGAAACACAGGAGGGGTGTCTGAATCCTCCTTGCAGTAGCACACTGTGGTGATTGAGAAACACATGAGGGGTGTCTGAATCCTTGCAGTAGCACACTGTGGTGATTGAGAAACACAGGAGGGGTGTCTGAATCCTCGCAGTAGCACACTGTGGTGATTGAGAAACACAGGAGGGGTGTCTGAATCCTTCCAGTAGCACACTGTGGTGATTGAGAAACACAGGAGGGGTGTCTGAATCCTCGCAGTAGCACACTGTGGTGATTGAGAAACACATGAGGGGTGTCTGAATCCTTCCAGTAGCACACTGTGGTGATTGAGAAACACAGGAGGGGTGTCTGAATCCTTGCAGTAGCACACTGTGGTGATTGAGAAACACAGGAGGGGTGTCTGAATCCTTGCAGTAGCACACTGTGGTGATTGAGAAACACAGGAGGGGTGTCTGAATCCTTGCAGTAGCACACTGTGGTGATTGAGAAACACAGGAGGGGTGTCTGAATCCTCGCAGTAGCACACTGTGGTGATTGAGAAACACAGGAGGGGTGTCTGAATCCTCGCAGTAGCACACTGTGGTGATTGAGAAACACAGGAGGGGTGTCTGAATCCTTCCAGTAGCACACTGTGGTGATTGAGAAACACAGGAGGGGTGTCTGAATCCTCGCAGTAGCACACTGTGGTGATTGAGAAACACAGGAGGGGTGTCTGAATCCTTCCAGTAGCACACTGTGGTGATTGAGAAACACAGGAGGGGTGTCTGAATCCTCGCAGTAGCACACTGTGGTGATTGAGAAACACAGGATGGGTGTCTGAATCCTCCTTGCAGTAGCACACTGTGGTGATTGAGAAACATATGAGGGGTGTCTGAATCCTCGCAGTAGCACACTGTGGTGATTGAGAAACACAGGATGGGTGTCTGAATCCTCGCAGTAGCACACTGTGGTGATTGAGAAACACATGAGGGGTGTCTGAATCCTTCCAGTAGCACACTGTGGTGATTGAGAAACACATGAGGGGTGTCTGAATCCTTGCAGTAGCACACTGTGGTGATTGAGAAACACAGGAGGGGTGTCTGAATCCTTTCAGTAGCACACTGTGGTGATTGAGAAACACAGGAGGGGTGTCTGAATCCTCGCAGTAGCACACTGTGGTGATTGAGAAACACAGGAGGGGTGTCTGAATCCTCGCAGTAGCACACTGTGGTGATTGAGAAACACATGAGGGGTGTCTGAATCCTTCCAGTAGCACACTGTGGTGATTGAGAAACACAGGAGGGGTGTCTGAATCCTCGCAGTGGCACACTGTGGCGACTGAGAACCCTAATTGCAGCCTAACCCTGTGCCATATAAAAATGCTTGTACCCACCAGGAGCACTGATTTCTGCCAATATGCCTACATTTTCGCCAAAGCAAGATGAGGGGATTTGCAGGCAGCACAGGCCAAGGAAGCAGTCGGGCATTTTTGCTAAGTGGGGATTCGTCACAACATTGCGCCTAGTTTTACAAAGTAACAAATTTAGGGTGGTATTCAATTTTTCTCGCCCCCATTCATACTCGCCGGACGCTATTCAATTGTTTTTGCAGACAGGTGCAATATCATAATTTCAGCTTGCTACCCCCCCGGGGGTGGCGAGTTGAAATGCACGGAGAGTGACTGGTTTGGGTGCCCAAACAGGACTTTTCAAGTCGCGCCCATTAGTTTAGTAGGGTATAGCCACTTTACACGGCTAAACCCGACTGCTATGGTCACGATAGGGGTAATAACGGGGGATAACTGAATATCGCCCCTCAATCTCCCGTCACTTTAGATGGGAGATCGGGCGTGATATATCAATTGAATATCGAATACAGATCCCCAAAAGACAGGGGAAGGACAAAAGAAACCAGGTATACTTTGTGGTGCACTCTACCCAACTGACAATTTTTGCATAAGATTTCACAGAAATGTATATCCTCCGTAATATTAGTAAGTGTTGGTTTAAATGCCTATAATGGGCATTTAAACCAACACTTACTAATATTACGGAGGATATACATTTCTGTGAAATCTTATGCAAAAATTGTCAGTTGGGTAGAGTGCACCACAAAGTATACCTGGTTTCTTTTGTCCTTCCCCTCTCTTGGGGATCTGTATTTTATAGTCTCATTCAAACCAGGTGGTAGCACCTTTTGGAGCCTTTATATACATTTGCAAACTCCCAAAATTAGGGTCCGATAGGATATAATAAAAGGCATCCCAACTTTGTAATTAAAACTGTTATCAATTTATCTTGGTGCGGGTTACCCCCCAGTATCTGGCAGGATTGTTTTACCTGACCAGCACTGGAACTTTTGGAATCAATTGAATATCGCCCTTAGACTTTGATGTGGCGTTTACAATTTTCTACTGTACGCTCCAGAAGATTTTTTTCACATCTATGCATACAGTATCTATACTATTTCAAGAAGTATCTTCCAAGAACAACTTTTATTGGGATATATTTTGTGTCTTCCAGTTGGACCTTTGCAGTAAGCAAATTACTGGGCGCGCTTTGACTAAAGTAGTCAAAACCTCAAAGTACATAAAAGTTCCAGAAGTAATAAAGACACAATGGGGTTTATTTATTAAGCACCGCTTTCCAGTATGTTTATGGCTAGAATGTAAGAGGGCAATTTTATGGCTAGAATTTTAAGAGGGCAATGTTTGTATTAGCAAAGAACAGTAAATAAACTCAAATGTCTCCTTACTTTAATGATTCAGTAATACATAAGTAAAGCTATAACAAGCATACATTTAGTACAAAACCAGTAAAATGTAAACATATAACGGATTGTTATAGAGTGTTAGCATGTTGTTGACGTTTCACTCTTACCACATACAGAGTGTAACTACAATTACTATGAAAATACTACTTGCCCTTACACAAAGACTATACACTGCAAACTATTAAAGGAAAAGTGGTAGATATAAACCAATAATAAATAGACCCTAATTGAAATAAAATATAAGGAGCCATTTGCTCTATATATCACTATAAGGAACAGAAACACTTAGGGGGCCATTCCGAGTTGATCGCACGCTGCGACTTTTTGCAGCCCGTGCGATCAACTAGACGCAGCCTATGGGGGAGAGTATTTTTGCATAGCAAGGCTGCGATCGCTTGTGCAGCCGAGCTATGCAAAAACATTTTGTGCAGTTTAGGAGTAGGTCCTGACTTACTCACCCACTGCGATCACTTCAGCCTGTCAGGTCCCGGAATTGACGTCAAACATCCGCCCTCCGAACACCTGGACACTCCTGCGTTTTCAACTCCACTCCCAGAAAACGGTCAGTTGCCACCCCGGAACGCCTTCCTCCTGTCAATCACGGCAGTGATCGTTTTCTTCTTTAATTCAGTCGCTGCTCGGGGTTCCCCGTCGCCGGGCAGCACATTCTGGACCCATTCGCACGGCTGCAAAAAAAAGCAGTGTGCGAACGGGTCGGAATGACTCCCACAATTTTTATAATTTTATTCACATTTTTGTACTTTTCTTAAATATTTTTGCATAGTAATAAGTGTACGAACTAGGATACAAATTCAAAGCACTTAAATGAATTGTAGAAATTAACTGTAGTTTTACGATTCTTTTATATACTACCCTAATAGAACATTCTAATTAAAGGTGTCTTGGTTGAGCAATTGCATTGGAGTAATAATCACAATACATACTTCTGGGTGCCCAATAACGGAATATATTTTCTTGTTTTTGTTCTAGCAAATAGCATATTAGCTGTAACTACCCTTTAACTTGATATTAACACAGGGCGGTATCCTATTGCCGGCATTACTTTACTACACGGAAAAATGGGCTTTTTAGCCCGATGGTATTATTAGGCTATCCAAAACACATGGGATCCGGGATAAGTTCCTGGACCAATTTGTTATCATGGAAAAACGGGTTTTTAAGGGCTGGTTATCGGGGATGCAATACATAATGCCAGATAAGTGCTGGCTAGCAGGACTAATTGGATAGCCCCTGGGGGATCCATAAGCCGAGGTTATTTACTGTGGTTAACAGAATACCCCTCATAGAATGTCTAATGTTAAATGGTTGAAACTGCAGCCGAGTGGAATCCAACCATAGCAGTATTATAATCTTCCTGGCCTGTCCCGTGTACTGATATAAATGGAGTGTAGAGTTCCCCCTAGGATTGGGGCAGGGCAGGGCGCTTAGGTGCGGGTCTGGTAGTGTACTTGAAAAGGGGGCGTGGCAGGCATCACTATTGGGGGAGGTCCAGCCTAGCACCTACGGTGGTGCTGGGCTTCACCCAAGCGCTCCCTTTAATGTGAATAGATGCCGTTCACATGCGCAAGGCATTTATTCACGTGGTAGAGGCATGGCAAGCTGTTTTAGCAGGGCGTTGCTAAATGGGCAGGCTGCATTTTTCCCTTTAAAAATTGGGCAGGGCACCACGCCCTGCTAAAACAGCCTAGCGAGAATACTAGGAGTGTGAAAAGTTAATGTACAAATAATTTCATAAGAAAAAGAATAGATTAGTTATCACCTAGTTTAAAAATCTATATGGATGACAGGTTGACTAGCTCAAAGTTCATTTGCTAATATTTTGAAAGTTTCAAGTATAACTCTCATACATATCATTTCCCATCTTTGTGGTTTTTAATTTTACTTAAAATTGGACTGTATAGACCAGTGGTCAGGGACAGGGGTAAATTACCCCAAATTGGGGTAAAAATGAAATTCCTGGGGGTAATGGACGGTTGTGCTGCCGAGACACAGCCCTGTCCAGCACCAGCCGGCTCGCAATGTGACGTGCTGATGTCACACCGCGCTTCCTCCTGCCTGCCCTGCGATCCTGGCTACCCTGTGCCGTGTTCCTGGCCGCAGTGTGACATGCTGATGTCACACCATGCTCCCTCACGCCCACCCGTCCTGCTCTGTCCTGTCCTCCTGCCCGCGTCCGCCAACCCACACACAGAACTTGAAGTGTTCTGTGGCTGACCGCTGACGGAGTTCCGCAGGATCAGACAGTGGCCCCCATAACAGTGGGAAATTCCCACTGACATTACTGAGGTGAGGATGTGACCATCTGTCTCCTAAAAGTCGTGTGCGCCCCCCTTCCCCCCTCATCCATCTTTCTTACATTCATTCTGGTGTTTTGGGGAGAAAGTGTTAAAAATAATTGGCAAACAAAAAAAAAAAAAAAAGAATAATAATAATAAAAATAATAATAATAATAATAATAATATTATATATATATATATATATATATATATATCCTTTGTAGAAGAGCCGCACTCACATGTCGTTAGTAATCACAGTAGCTGGGGTGCAGAATCCAGGAACAGGTCCAATCTGAACAAAGTTCCACAATACATGTGCGCAAATGAGGATGCACTCACCAGACTTCTCCAGAAAATGATAAACTTTAATCCAGACAGCACATAGATTGACTGGGTGCCTCCTCTCACTAGAGGCAGGGATAGGAATAAGCTGTTACTGAAACGCGAGGCATATTGGAACCATTTCTTGGGGACAATGTCACCAAAAGGACTCAATGAACAGAATCCATTACACATGTTTTTGTGACTTGGCATCAGTTGATGCCAATGCTAGTCTGACTTTTTATCAAGCCTTTAGTGTTCTCTATTTTTTTTTTTTTATGCATTTTTTGACAGTGCAGGGGTGTTCAGTTCATTGAGTGATCCACAAGTCATGTCCTTTGATCCTTTCTTGTTTTGTTTTTTGATTGCATTTATATGTATTCCACTAGGTGTATATGCATCTTGTGGTGCGATATCATCTTGTGGTTTTTTCTTTTATTTGTTTGTTTTCTTGGGGTATATGTTCAGCACTATGTTTGTTTTTAAATATATATACCTGTTTCGCTCTGACCATTATTCTGATGGGTGCCTGTGTGCCACTGGTGCAGCCCGCCTAGTAACCCCACTAATGAATGAGACACCTTATTTACCCTGGTAGCTAGGTGGTAAGGTTGGTCCTCGTTTACTTTGTCCTACGCTGATTTGCCTCATATGCGGGAGGTGTACAGCCATGTTTTTTAATCTGAGGTTTATTTTATTTGAACTTTTGTTTGTAACTTGGTATTTTCAGTCCTGTCACTAGCGGGGTATATGTTGCCATGTAACCTCTATGCGTATCCTTTAGATCTTCTCATTATGCAAGTACATTGACCGAGGCACTCTCTAGTTACGCTAGAGTATAATACTTAAACGAGGGGAGTACATAATTAGGTCTATTTAGATTCATCAGCTTATCACTGTTACCTGGTTACGAGTGATCGGAAGTGACGCGCAGCAGTCAATCTGGGTGGCAGCTTAGGCATTACAGGTTGCTAGGCAACCTATCTATTCATCTTGGCTATCTATTTGTCTTATATGCGCAGCTGTTGTGGAGACCATATCGGTTCCACACTCTTGCGCACTCCGATACACTGAGGCTGTTTACATTACTCACGATGCTGTTACCAAGTAACGCCGGACCGGAAGTGACACGCGGCACACAGGAAGTGCCGTGCGTGTCACTGTCCCAGCGTGCGTTCCACACACGGGGCTAGACTCCCTTTGTGGCTATAAGTAGTTGTTCTTAAGCTGTTGTGTGTGTAGGTTTGGCTAGCGCTATCTGTGTGCATTTGGCTTTGTCTTGAGTTAGCAGTTTAGTGATGGTTAGCTTGTCTTTGCTGCTAATTGGGTGACTGTGGGGCGTGGCTGCACGAGTGGTATATATGGTCTCATTATTCAGGACAGTGCTAGGAAGATGGCAACCTGGTAATTTGGTCGAAACGTTGACCTTCTTTTTGTGACTATGTGCTGTCTGGATTAAAGTTTATCGTTTTCTGGAGAAGTCTGGTGAGTGCATCCTTATTTGCGCACATTATATATATATATATATATATATATAATTTTATTTTTTTTATTTTTTTTTATTTTTTTTATCGCCAACGGACGGGGTGTGCGATGGGGAGCAATGTCTCCCTGTTATGCACACCAGTGCCAGCAGGAAAGTACTGGTGTCAGAACTGTTATGCACTCCAGTGTCTGCAGGAATGTACTGGTGTTTGAACTGTTATGCAAAACAGATGGACTCACAGACAAACTGGGGGATATGACATAACGTACACAGAAGGTGATAGGGCAACAAAATACACACAAAGTGAACAGAGAAGCCCAGAGGCCAAGGAACCGGGTATCTCCCTTGTATTAGAACTGCTAAGATGGAAAAAGCAAGATGTTGTGTTTTAATACGTAGAGCACCCGAAATGCTGTTGCTAAGGGCAACAGCAAAACCCTAAAGGGTTACCAACGGGTGTGGCAGTAAACTCCTTGGTCAGAGATGGAATGATAGACACAAGGAGAATCTCCACAATCCTAATTCTCACTTGCAGTGCACAGGTTTTAGCTTACTGCCACTAAACTGACCCCTGACACCTAGCACAGTGAGACAGGATTAGACAGGCAAGTCTTAGAATACAGCCGCAAACTTGCTAAGTTCACAGAGTAGTAACAGAACCCCAGCAAGCTAAATGACTGACTCCAGTCTTACTGCTAGGTCTGGATTGGCAGAGTGTAATACCAAATTCCCAGGCCTATTTGCAGTAAGCAACAAACAAATACAAAGCTACACAGTACTGGCTAACGTTCATGAACTGACTAACCAACAAAGATTCAGCAGCATCTGCTTACCCTGAAAAGAGGCCTTATAAAGCAGGTGCTGTCCACGCCCCACTCAGACCTCACAGACTGTGAGCACAAAAACCAGCACCGGATCCCCTGCCGTGCACAGAGCCTATAACCACTGCACAGCAAAAGACCCGAACCGGAGTATCAGCTGCGCTCAGGTTACTCCACTAGCACTTGTCTCCCGGTTGCCATGACGACGTGGCAGCACAGGGCAGGAGACCCTAACAGTACCCCCCCTCTGACGAGGGGTCAAAGAACCCCTACCACCGGGTTTATCGGGGAACTGCGAGAAGAAAGAGCGTATCAGTCTGGGGGCATGAAGATCACAACTGCGCACCCACGACCGCTCCTCCGGGCCATACCCCTTCCAGTGCACCAAAAATGACAGCCGACCCCGAACCACCTTGGAGTCAAGAATCCTTTCAACAACAAACTCCCTCTGGCCACGTATCAGAAGAGGGGAAGGTCTTCCACTGGTAGAAGGATTACTAATCGCCCGTTTTAAAAGGGAACAATGAAATGTTTTATTGATACCCAAAGAACGGGGCAGATCTAACTGAAATGCCACCGGATTGATAACCCTGGTGATCTTATAAGGGCCGATGAACCGGGGCCCTAACTTATGAGATGGCTGTCTCAACTTCAAATTCTTGGTAGACAACCAGACGAAGTCTCCTAATTTGAAGCTGCAGGGTCTTTTCCGCTTATCAAAAACCCTTTTGGTCACTAATGACACAGACACAAGGGCTTTCTTCACTTTCCGCCAAATACCTCTAAGGACCGAAACCACAGAGGAACCACCAGGCGTGGAGTCCAGGGGGTCAAAAGAATTGGCCTTAGGATGATGCCCATACACACAAAGGAAGGGAGAGATCCCTGTAGCAGAGTGAGCCGCGTTGTTATAGGCAAACTCCGCCATGGACAGATGAGCAACCCAGTCAGTCTGACACTTGGAGACATAACACCTGAGGAACTGCTCCAAGGACTGGTTCACCCTTTCAGTCTGCCCATTAGACTGCGGATGGTAGCCTGACGACAAGCTGACAGAAATCTGGAGATCGGAACAAAATGCCCTCCAGAATTTGGCCACAAACTGGGATCCGCGGTCAGAGACCACATCAAGTGGCAACCCGTGGAGATGCACAACATGCAGCATAAATAATTCAGACAGGCGTCTGGCTGATGGCAGCCCAACCAGTGGAACGAAATGCGCCATCTTCGAAAACCTGTCAACGACAACCCAGATGGCTGTCATCCCCGAGGATTTGGGCAAGTCCACCACAAAATCCATTGAAATGTGGGTCCATGGCTTAGATGGGATAGAGAGTGGATGTAATGGGCCAACAGGAACCCCTCTAGGAGTCTTATTTCGGGCACAGATGTCACATGCCGAACCCACTGATCCACATCCTTAGCCACCGAGGGCCACCACACCGCCCTAGATAGCAACTCCCGAGTTCTGGCAATACCCGGGTGACCTGCCGACTTCTTGGCATGGAATTCCAGGAACACTCGCTGTCTTAACCTAGGAGGCACAAACAAAAGACCTACCGGAAGGTCTGGAGGAGCCTGCTCCTGTGCTCTAAGGACTAATGATAAGAGGTCCTGGGTAATGCCCACTTTAATACATGATGGGGAAACAATGGGCAACGGCTCCTCGGTGGTCTCCTGGATTGGAGCAAAACTCCGCGAGAGCGCATCAGCCTTGATGTTTTTTGACCCAGGGCGATATGTTATCAAAAAATTAAAGCGAGCAAAAAACAAAGCCCATCGTGCCTGCCTGGCATTGAGACGCTTCGCTGACTCTAAATATGCCAGATTCTTATGGTCAGTGAGAATTGAGACCACAAACTTAGCCCCCTCAAGCCAGTGTCTCCACTCCTCGAGTGCATCCTTAATAGCCAACAATTCCCGGTTACCCACGTCATAATTCATCTCGGCAGGCGAAAATTTACGGGAAAAGTAAGCACAGGGATGAAGGCGATTATCAGACACTCCCATCTGAGAAAGCACTGCCCCAATACCCATCTCAGAGGCATCCACCTCCACCACAAAAGGACGCTCTGGATCTGGGTGTCGCAGCACCTTGGCCGAAACAAATGCCCTTTTGAGACGGGCAAAAGCCGCTTTAGCCTCACAAGACCAGTGAGCAACATCCGCCCCTTTCTTAGTGAGTGCCACCAAGGGCGCCACTATAGACGAAAATCCAGCGATAAATCGTCTATAAAAATTCGCAAAGCCCAGGAAACGCTGAAGCGCCTTCAAACTAGTGGGCTGCACCCAATCCAGGACTGCCTGTACCTTGGAACCCTCCATTTGGAAACCTTCTGGGGAGATAATATATCCTAGAAATGCGATTTGCTGAACTTCAAATTCGCACTTCTCCAGCTTCGCCCCAAGCCGGTGGTCTCTGAGTTTCTGGAGGACTAAGCGTACATGCTTCCGATGTTCCTCCAGGGAATGGGAGAAGATTAGGATGTCATCTAAGTATACAACTAAGAATCTATCCAAATATTCCCTGAGCACATCATTCATGAAATCCTGGAAGACTGCCGGGGCATTACAGAGCCCAAAAGGCATCACCAAATATTCATAATGCCCTGAGTGGGTATTAAAGGCAGTCTTCCATTCATCCCCCTCTCTTATTCGGATTAGATTGTACGCACCGCGTAGGTCAATCTTAGAAAAAATGGTGGCAGTACGAAGCTGGTCAAACAAGACCGAAATGAGAGGCAGTGGGTATGAGTTTTTAATCGTGATACGGTTCAATTCCCTGAAGTCGATGCAGGGTCGCAACGAACCGTCCTTTTTACCCACGAAGAAGAACCCCGACCCAACTGGAGACTGTGAAGGTCTGATAAATCCCTTAGCCAAGTTCTCCTGAATGTACTCTGCCATAGCCTGAGTCTCAGGACGTGACAGGGAGTACAACCTGCTCTTGGGAAGCTTAGCATTTGGCAACAAATCAATGGCACAGTCATAGGGGCGATGGGGAGGTAGTACCTCTGCAACTTTTTTGGAGAACACGTCCGCAAAATCTGCATAACACCCTGGCAATCCTGGCAAACTTAGCTGCGAGAGCCTGACTGGAAGGCTCAAGCAAATCCTGAAACAATCAGTACCCCAACTAAGAATCTCCCCAGAGACCCAGTCAAATTGAGGATTGTGGGCCCTTAACCAGGGTAACCCCAACACCAATGGGGCAAAAGTACAGACAGTCACATAAAAGGACAATTTTTCAGTGTGTGGCTCCAATAAACAAAGAAATCTGGCTAGTGCAAGAGGTAATTTAACCTTGGGATAATGGTTCCCCGTTTAACCCACAAATCTCAATTTCCGATGCCAAGGGTACTAAGGGAACAGAGTGTTTCAGGGCGAATTGGCGGTCCATAAAAACCCCGTCGGCCCCACTGTCCACAAAGGCCTCAGTCTTGACAGTTTGACCGAGGATCTTCAAGGTCACCGGAATGATAAAAGTCTTCTTGGGAAATTCTGACTTCTGGCCTGACAGGATATTTCCCATCACCCTCAGGCCCTGAAGTTTTCCGGCTTTTCTGGGCATGATACTACCACATGACCTTTATTCCCACAGTACAAACACAACCCCTGCTGTCTCCTCCGCGTCTTCTCACGCGAGGAGAGGCGGGTAGCCCCAATCTGCATAGGCTCCTCAGAAAATTCCTCAGAGTCTGAGGTTCCCTTGGGAAGGAAGGAAATATCAGTCTCCCTTTCAAGCCTACGCTCTCTCAGCCGTCTATCCACCCGGATGGATAACTGCATGAGCTGATCCAAGCCATCAGGCAAGGGATATTGTACCAGTTGGTCCTTTATCTGGTTAGAAAGACCTCTTCGGTACTGGTGTCTCAGGGCTGGGTCATTCCACTGGGTATCATGGGCCAACCTCCGAAACTCCGTACAGTAAACCTCAACTGGCCTTCGCCCTTGCTTAAGGATCGAAATCTGAGCCTCGGCTGAGGCCGTCTTGTCAGGGTCATCATACAACATGCCCAGTGCCGTAAAAAAAGCATCAACACTTTTAAGCGACGGACAGTCAGGCTGCAACCCATATGCCCAGACCTGTGGGTCTCCTTGTAGCAAGGAAATCACTATGCCCACCCGCTGAATCTCCGACCCAGAAGACTGAGGCCTAAGCCGGAAGTATAGCTTGCAGCTCTCCTTGAAACAAAAGAACTGCGAGCGATCTCCAGAAAAACGATCCGGGAGATTTACTTTCGGCTCCTTAACCCCTGCAGGTGCTGCTGCTGCGGGAGCTCCGCCAGCAGCCTGGGAGGTGTGCATTTTAATGGACAAATCATTAAATTGTCGAGTCAGGACCTGCACCTGATCGACCACCTGTTGCAACATATTTTGAGGGGTATGCTCCATATTCCCACAAAATTTCAACAGGAGTATTAGGCTGCTGAATATGTTATGCACACCAGTGCCAGCAGGAAAGTACTGGTGTCAGAACTGTTATGCACTCCAGTGTCTGCAGGAATGTACTGGTGTTTGAACTGTTATGCAAAACAGATGGACTCACAGACAAACTGGGGGATATGACATAACGTACACAGAAGGTGATAGGGCAACAAAATACACACAAAGTGAACAGAGAAGCCCAGAGGCCAAGGAACCGGGTATCTCCCTTGTATTAGAACTGCTAAGATGGAAAAAGCAAGATGTTGTGTTTTAATACGTAGAGCACCCGAAATGCTGTTGCTAAGGGCAACAGCAAAACCCTAAAGGGTTACCAACGGGTGTGGCAGTAAACTCCTTGGTCAGAGATGGAATGATAGACACAAGGAGAATCTCCACAATCCTAATTCTCACTTGCAGTGCACAGGTTTTAGCTTACTGCCACTAAACTGACCCCTGACACCTAGCACAGTGAGACAGGATTAGACAGGCAAGTCTTAGAATACAGCCGCAAACTTGCTAAGTTCACAGAGTAGTAACAGAACCCCAGCAAGCTAAATGACTGACTCCAGTCTTACTGCTAGGTCTGGATTGGCAGAGTGTAATACCAAATTCCCAGGCCTATTTGCAGTAAGCAACAAACAAATACAAAGCTACACAGTACTGGCTAACGTTCATGAACTGACTAACCAACAAAGATTCAGCAGCATCTGCTTACCCTGAAAAGAGGCCTTATAAAGCAGGTGCTGTCCACGCCCCACTCAGACCTCACAGACTGTGAGCACAAAAACCAGCACCGGATCCCCTGCCGTGCACAGAGCCTATAACCACTGCACAGCAAAAGACCCGAACCGGAGTATCAGCTGCGCTCAGGTTACTCCACTAGCACTTGTCTCCCGGTTGCCATGACGACGTGGCAGCACAGGGCAGGAGACCCTAACACTCCCCCTCCTTCGCAAATATTTTCATGTTTAAGGAAGAATCAGAGATTTTCTTCAAGAACCCGGATATAGCCCAACATATCCGTTTATATACCCGGTTCATAGACGACCTTTTCATCTTGTGGACGGGCCCTTTGACCCTGTTTGAATCAGTAATGTCTACCATCAATATGCGTGATTCACCTATTAAATACACATACTCCACAAGTGAGAACACCATCAGTTATCTGGACGTACAAATCACCATTTCAAACGGAACCATTCACACTGGCCTTTTCACCAAGCCCACTGATCAGAACACTCCTTCAAACCAACAGCCATCACCCCAAAAGTCTCATTAAGGGACTACCCAGATCGCAGATGATCAGATTATCCAGAATCATCAGCGACCGCTCGCCTTTGGAGAATGAACTGAATAAACTTATCGATAAATTTCTGGTAAGAGGATATGACCACAGGACTCTTCAGGCGCAAAAAAATAAGAATTTACTTACCGATAATTCTATTTCTCATAGTCCGTAGTGGATGCTGGGGACTCCGTAAGGACCATGGGGAATAGCGGCTCCGCAGGAGACTGGGCACATCTAAAGAAAGCTTTAGGACTATCTGGTGTGCACTGGCTCCTCCCCCTATGACCCTCCTCCAAGCCTCAGTTAGGATACTGTGCCCGGACGAGCGTACACAATAAGGAAGGATTTTGAATCCCGGGTAAGACTCATACCAGCCACACCAATCACACCGTATAACCTGTGATCTGAACCCAGTTAACAGCATGATAACAGAGGAGCCTCTGAAAGATGGCTCACAACAATAATAACCCGATTTTTGTAACAATAACTATGTACAAGTATTGCAGACAATCCGCACTTGGGATGGGCGCCCAGCATCCACTACGGACTATGAGAAATAGAATTATCGGTAAGTAAATTCTTATTTTCTCTAACGTCCTAAGTGGATGCTGGGGACTCCGTAAGGACCATGGGGATTATACCAAAGCTCCCAAACGGGCGGGAGAGTGCGGATGACTCTGCAGCACCAAATGAGAGAACTCCAGGTCCTCCTCAGCCAGGATATCAATTTTGTAGAATTTTACAAACGTATTTGCTCCTGACCAAGTAGCTGCTCGGCAAAGTTGTAAAGCCGAGACCCCTCGGGCAGCCGCCCAAGATGAGCCCACCTTCCTTGTGGAGTGGGCATTTACAGATTTTGGCTGTGGCAGGCCTGCCACAGAATGTGCAAGCTGAATTGTACTACAAATCCAACGAGCAATAGTCTGCTTAGAAGCAGGAGCACCCAGCTTGTTGGGTGCACACAGGATAAACAGCGAGTCAGATTTCCTGACTCCAGCCGTCCTGGAAACATATATTTTCAGGGCACTGACAACGTCTAGCAACTTGGAGGCCTCCAAGTCCCTAGTAGCCGCAGGCACCACCAATAGGTTGGTTCAGGTGAGACGCTGAAACCACCTTGGGGAGAAACTGAGGACGAGTCCTCAATTCCGCCCTGTCCGAATGGAAAATCAGATAAGGGCTTTTTCAGGATAAAGCCGCCAATTCTGACACGCGCCTGGCCCAGGCCAGGGCCAACAGCATGACCACTTTCCATGTGAGATATTTTAACTCCACAGATTTAAGTGGTTCAAACCAATGTGACTTTTGGAACCCAAAACTACATTGAGATCCCAAAGTGCCACAGGAGGCACAAAAGGAGGCTGTATATGCAGTACCCCTTTTAGAAACGTCTGAACTTCAGGGACTGAAGCTAGTTCTTTTTGGAAGAAAATTGACAGGGCCGAAATTTGAACCTTAATGGACCCCAATTTCAGGCCCATAGACACTCCTGTTTGCAGGAAATGTAGGAATCGACTCAGTTGAATTTCCTCCGTCGGGCCTTACTGGCCTCGCACCACGCAACATATTTTCGCCAATTGCGGTGATAATGTTTTTGCGGTTACATCCTTCCTGGCTTTGATCAGGATAGGGATGACTTCATCCGGAATGCCTTTTTTCCTTCAGGATCCGGCGTTCAACCGCCATGCCGTCAAACGCAGCCGCGGTAAGTCTTGGAACAGACAGGGTCCTTGCTGGAGCAGGTCCCTTCTTAGAGGTAGAGGCCACGGATCCTCCGTGAGCATCTCTTGAAGTTCCGGTTACCAAGTCCTTCTTGGCCAATCCGGAACCACGAATATAGTGCTTACTCCTCTCCATCTTATCAATCTCAGTACCTTGGGTATGAGAGGCAGAGGAGGGAACACATACCCTGACTGGTACACCCACGGTGTTACCAGAGCGTCTACAGCTTATTGCCTGAGGGTCCCTGGACCTGGCGCAATACCTGTCGAGTTTTTAATCATGTGGAAGACTTCTGGGTGAAGTCCCCACTCTCCCGGGTGGAGGTCGTGCTGAGGAAGTCTGCTTCCCAGTTGTCCACTCCCGGAATGAATACTGCTGACAGTGTTATCACATGATTTTCCACCCAGCGAAGAATCCTTGCAGCTTCTGCCATTGCCCTCCTGCTTCTTGTGCCACCCTGTCTGTTTACGTGGGTGACTGCCGTGATGTTGTCCGACTGGATCAACACCGGCTGACCTTGAAGCAGAGGTCTTGCTAAGCTTAGAGCATTGTAAATGTCCCTAAGCTTCAGGATATTTATGTGAAGTGATGTCTCCAGGCTTGACCATAAGCCCTGGATATTCCTTCCCTGTGTGACTGCTCCCCAGCCTCGCAGGCTGGCATCCGTGGTCACCAGGACCCAGTCCTGAATGCCTAATCTGCGGCCCTCTAGAAGATGAGCACTCTGCAACCACCACAGGAGGGACACCCTTGTCCTTGGTGACAGGGTTATCCGCTGATGCATCTGAAGATGCGATCCGGACCATTTGTCCAGCAGGTCCCACTGGAAAGTTCTTGCGTGGAATCTGCCGAATGGGATTGCTTCGTAGGAAGCCACCATTTTACCCAGAACCCTTGTGCATTGATGCACTGAGACTTGGCTCGGTTTTAGGAGGTTCCTGACTAGCTCGGATAACTCCCTGGCTTTCTCCTCCGGGAGAAACACCTTTTTCTGGACTGTGTCCAGGATCATCCCTAGGAACAGAAGACACGTCGTCGGAACCAGGTGCGATTTTGGAATATTGAGAATCCAATCGTGCTGCCGCAACACTACCTGAGATAGTGCTACACCGACCTCCAACTGTTCCCTGGATCTTACCCTTATCAGGGAATTGTCCAAGGAAGGGATAACTAAAATTCACTTCCTTCGAAGGAATATCATCATTTCGGCCATTACCTTGGTAAAGACCCGGGGTGCCGTGTACCATCCATACGGCAGCGTCTGAACTGATAGTGACAGTTCTGTACCATAAACCTGAGGTACCCTTGGTGAGAAGGGTAAATTTTGACATGAAGGTAAGCATCCTTGATGTCCCGAGACATCATGTAGTCCCCTTCTTCCAGGTTCGCAATCACTGCTCTGAGTGACTCAATCTTGAATTTGAACCTCTGTACGTAAGTGTTCAAAGATTTTAGATTTAGAATCGATCTCACCGAGCCGTCCGGCTTCGGTACCACAACAGTGTGGAATAATACCCCGTTCCCTGTTGCAGGAGGGGTATCTTGATTATCACCTGCTGGGAATACAGCTTGTGAATGGCTTCCAAAACTGTCTCCCTGTCAGAAGGAGACATCGGTAAAGCCGACTTTAGGAAACGGCGAGGGGGAGACGTCTCGAATTCTAATTTGTACCCCTGAGATATCACCTGAAGGATCCAGGGGTCTACTTGCGAGTGAGCCCACTGCGCGCTGAAATTCATTGAGACGGGCCCCCCACCGTGCCTGATTCTGCTTGTAAAGCCCCAGCGTATACTGAGGGCTTGGCAGAGGCGGGAGAGGGTTTCTGTTCCTGGGAACTGGCTGATTTCTGCAGCCTTTTTCCTCTCCCTCTGTCACGGGGCAGAAATGAGGAACCTTTTGCCCGCTTGTCCACGAAAAGACTGCGCCTGATAATACGGCGTCTTCTCATGTTGAGAGGCGACCTGGGGTACAAACGTGGAATTCCCAGCTGTTGCCGTGGCCACCAGGTCTGAAAGACCGACCCCAAATAACTCCTCCCTTAATAAAGCAATACTTCCAAATGCCGTTTGGAATACGCATCACCTGACCACTGACGTGTCCATAACCCTCTACTGGTAGAAATGGACAACGCGCTTAGACTTGATGCCAGTCGGCAAATATTCCGCTGTGCATCACGCATATATAAAAATGCATCTTTTAAATGCTCTATAGGCAAAAATATACTGTCCCTATCTAGGGTATCAATATTTTCAGTCAGGGAATCCGACCACGCCAACCCAGCACTGCACATCCAGGCTGAGGCGATTGCTGGCCGCAGTATAACACCAGTATGTGTGTAAATACCTTTTAGGATACCCTCCTGCTTTCTATCAGCAGGATCCTTAAGGGCGGCCATCTCAGGCGAAGGTAGAGCCCTTACAAGCGTGTGAGCGCTTTATCCCCCCTAGGGGGTGTTTCCCAACGCACCCTAACCTCTGGCGGGAAAGGATATAATGCCAATAACATTTTAGAAATTATCCGTTGTTATCGGGGGAAACCCACGCATCATCACACACCTCATTTAATTTCTCAGATTCAGGAAAACTACAGGTAGTTTTTCCTCACCGAACATAATACCCCTTTTTTTTGGTGGTACTCGTATTATCAGAAATGTGTAAAACATTTTTCATCGCCTCAATCATGTAACGTGTGGCCCTACAGGAAGTCACATTCGTCTCTTCACCGTCGACACTGGAGTCAGTATCCGTGTCGGCGTCTATATCTGCCATCTGAGGTAACGGGCGCTTTAGAGCCCCTGACGGCCTATGAGATGTCTGGACAGGCACAAGCTGAGTAGCCGGCTGTCTCATGTCAACCACTGTCTTTTATACAGAGCTGACACTGTCACGTAATTCCTTCCAACAGTTCATCCACTCAGGTGTCGACCCCCTAGGGGGTGACATCACTATTACAGGCAATCTGCTCCGTCTCCACATCATTTTTCTCCTCATACATGTCGACACAAAAGTACCGACATACAGCACACACACAGGGAATGCTCTGATAGAGGACAGGACCCCACTAGCCCTTTGGGGAGACAGAGGGAGAGTTTGCCAGCACACACCAGAGCGCTATATATATATATATATATACAGGGATAACCTTATATAAGTGTTTTTCCCCTTATAGCTGCTGTATAGTTAATACTGCGCCCAATTAGTGCCCCCCTCTCTTTTTTTAACCCTTTCTGTAGTGTAGTGACTGCAGGGGAGAGACAGGGAGCTTCCCTCCAACGGAGCTGTGAGGGAAAATGGCGCCAGTGTGCTGAGGAGATAGGCTCCGCCCCTTTTTCGCAGACTTTTCTCCTGCTTTTTTATGGATTCTGGCAGGGGTTAAATGCATCCATATAGCCCAGGAGCTATATGTGATGCATTTTTTTGCCATCCAAGGTGTTTTTATTGCGTCTCAGGGCGCCCCCCCCCAGCGCCCTGCACCCTCAGTGACCGAAGTGTGAAGTGTGCTGAGAGCAATGGCGCACAGCTGCAGTGCTGTGCGCTACCTTGTTGAAGACAGGACGTCTTCTGCCGCCGATTTTCCGGACCTCTTCTGCCTTCTGGCTCTGTAAGGGGGCCAGCGGCGCGGCTCTGGGACCCATCCAAGCTGGGCCTGTGATCGTCCCTCTGGAGCTAATGTCCAGTAGCCTAAGAAGCCCAATCCACTCTGCACGCAGGTGAGTTCGCTTCTTCTCCCCTTAGTCCCTCGATGCAGTGAGCCTGTTGCCAGCAGGTCTCACTGAAAATAAAAAACCTAATCTAAAACTTTCACTAAGAAGCTCAGGAGAGCCCCTAGTGTGCACCCTTCTCGTTCGGGCACAGAGATCTAACTGAGGCTTGGAGGAGGGTCATAGGGGGAGGAGCCAGTGCACACCAGATAGTCCTAAAGCTTTCTTTAGATGTGCCCAGTCTCCTGCGGAGCCGCTATTCCCCATGGTCCTTACGGAGTCCCCAGCATCCACTTAGGACGTTAGAGAAATGGAAGTTATGGCTATCCCAAGATCCAATCTACGATCTTCAAGCTCGAGGATTTCAAGAGGGGAGGTGATCCCATTTGTTACTCAATACAACACAGCCAGTGCAGTTATTCCACGTGCGTCAAGAGCCTTATGGCCTCTGGTGTCCACTGACACCTCCATCCCTTTCTTTAAAGATAAACGTCCGATGCCTTGCTTCACTAGAGGCCGTAACATTAAAGATACCATCGTCCATACAGACATCACTGGTTTCAGTATCAATAGCGCACGTCCTTCCAATTTTCTTACCAGACCCCCAGGTTGCTATAAATGCCCCAAGTGCACTACTTGCACTTTTATGCTTACCGGTTCCTCCTTTAGACATCCACATGAAAATCGTAACATTAATATCAAGCACGTCCTCTCATGCCAGTCCTCGTTTATCATCTACATCATAGTTTGCCCATGCAACTTGGTGTATGTGGGCAAATCTATTAGAACCATGAGGGAAAGAATGGCTCTACACAGGTCTGCAATCAAACAAGCGACAGCGGGTAAAGTGGCCGATCAACCGGTTGCCAGACACTTTTTGGAAGCGGGTCACTGCATTATTGACTTGAAACATATGGTGATCGATCATATTGAGAAATCGTTGAGAGGAGGTGACCGAGAGGGCAAACTTCTTTGATTGGAAGCCAAGTGGATCCACAGGTTGGGCACTATCAACCCTGGAGGGTTGAATGAGATGATGCCCTGGAACTTGTTCACCCATTAATAATCCCGATTCTACTGGAACTGTGAAGAATGAACCCTTTTATTCAGTCTTTGGTTTAACCATTCGTTATTAATCTTGTTTTTTGAGATGTGTGCATCTTCCCCTTTTTATGTAGTTAGCAACTTTTTCCCTTTCCACACTTTTTTCTCCGTGCTAGCATAGCTCAGTTGGCAGGTGCTGCATTTACTTTAACAGCTGTCTTACCCATATTTATAAACAGCAAGTGACGTGCTTTTACTTCTGTCACCTCTTTATCAGCAGCTCCCACTATTTTGTTTCATAACAGGGATAGTGGCACTTTAAGTGAGCTGAATAGCAAGGCGCTGCATAACCCCATTTAGTATATATATGTATTATAAAGCAGCACCTTAATTAGTTTTCTTATCTATATACAATCGAATAACCTTCTGACCTATGCTAGCCTTCTATGCACTTTACGGTAATGGTAACACGTAACCTAATCACCGCTCCTCTCACTCCTTCCGACAGCGGCATAGTTGTGTACCTGGTTTCTATGACACCGGGAAGCCGCTTGCCGATGATGTCAGCGGACAGCGCCGGACATCGAGGACGGACGCCGCGCCATGCACATTCACTCTGGTGATCTTCTCCACTATAAAGGTATGTTTTTATTCTATATACACTGCTGTACACCTTGACAAAGGGACCTGCGCGTCCCGAAACGTTGGTGACTTGAATACACTTTTTCAACTTTTTCATTAAGACGCTGAGTGCCGCTCATTTTTTTCTGTATGTTTATTCACTATCACTGAGAGGGCACCAACGCACTGTGAATAGTGACAACGGAGTGCCGGTCCATATCCATGCTTTGTATATGTATATATATATATATATATATATATATATACATACCTACATATATATATATATATACACATACATACATACATACATACATACATACATACAGGTTGAGTATCCCTTATCCAAAATGCTTGGGACCAGAGGAATTTTGGATATCGGATTTTTCTGTATTTTGGAATAATTGCATACCATAACGAGATATTATGGTGATGGGACCTAAATCTAAGCACAGAATGCATTTATGTTACATATACACCTTGTACACACAGCCTGAAGGTCATTTTAGCCAATATTTTTTATAACTTTGTGCATTAAACAAAGTGTGTGTACATTCACACAATTCATTTATGTTTCATATACACCTTATACACACAGCCTGAAGGTCATTTAATACAATATTTTTAATAACTTTGAGTATTAAACAAAGTTTGTGTACATTGAGCCATCAAAAAACAAAGGTTTCACTATCTCAGTCTCACTCAAAAAAGTCCGTATTTCGGAATATTCCGTATTTCGGAATATTTGGATATGGGATACTCAACCTGTACATACATACATACATACATACATACATACATACATACATACATACATATATATATATAGTCTCGATCCATGCAGTTTCTCCTCCATGCCTGGGGTGGCGCTCTCTGCTCTGGTGCTCAGCACTCTGCTCTGTATCTGCAGCTTGATAATTATCTGTTACCACAGCTGTGAGCAGCACCTGAACTCACTACTTAGGCCAGCCACACAGGCTCCCTGTTGCCAGTTCATCGTGTCAAGGTTGTCTCAGTTCCTGGTCCTGGTTATGCTGGTCTCTACTGCTAAATAATCCATAGAACTGCCAGGTTCTAACAGCTATCCTGTGTCGTGATCCTGCTACAGTGCAATCCTGTTATCCTGCTACGTTGCATACTCTACCACAGTGCTATCCTGTGATCCTGCTACAGTGCAATCCTGTTATCCTGCTACGTTGCATACTCTACCACAGTGCTATCCTGTGATCCTGCTACAGTGCAATCCTGTCATCCTGCTACGTTGCATACTCTACCACAGTGCTATCCTGTGATCCTGCTACAGTGCAATCCTATTATCCTGCTACGTTGCATACTCTACTACAGTGCTATCCTGCTACAGTGCAATCCTGTTATCCTGCTACGTTGCATACTCTACCACAGTCCTATCCTGTGATCCTGCTACAGTGCAATCCTGTTATCCTGCTACGTTGCATACTCTACCACAGTGCAATCCTGCAACCCTGCATTCTCTGCTCAAGTGCATCCTGCTACAGTGCTAACCATCTACAGCCACACCACACTGTTCTCTGCTCAAGTGCATCCTGCTATGGTGCTATATCTACTACAGCACAATCCTATTACAAGTGCCTTCACAGTCCACAGTGTCTCAAGTGTTTCCACAGTCTACACCATTTTCATGTGATCACAGTCTCCCGGCATCCCGTGTACTCACAGTCTCCTGGCATCCCATGTCCCCTCGGTTCCCAGCATCACAAGTGTGTTTGCAATTCCAGTTCTCCCTTTCATTTTGTGTTCTCCAACTTTATACTTATTGTTTACAGTTGCTTTACCCTGAATGAATAAACTTACTATTGTACCATGAACATCAGTCCCTGTGAATATGTACATACAGAGGGAATTCCAAACGGATTCTGACATTATATATATATATATATATATATATATATTATATACACACACACACACACACACACATACACACACAGTATCTCAGAAATGCCATATAAACAGTCATAATCAGTTTATATGCACAATAATATATGATTTCCTTCCTTTCAAATCAAGGGGGTAACATCGACGTATCTAAATATATTTTGGGGTAAAAGGTAAAAAAGTTCCCTGACCCCTGGTATAGACACAAAGGCTTAATTGTGCAAATACAAGTGCAAAAGGAAGGAAATAAACTGGTATTTCAAAGACGGGTGCTAAAATGGGCTCTCTTCTCCAAGCTGCTGTGTAAAACACAGGGGTAGTCACTCCTGTAAAATGTAAACAACAAAAACAGAAAAAAACACTGCGCTTCTTTGAGGAAATAACTGGATTTACAAGGGAAGTGAAATTGAATTCAAATAGGCCAGCAGCACCCCAAAAATTGATTGGATTTCCACGTGAACTCTTCTGTCCATTTGGACTTTTATTCTTCTGACATGAACCAAACCTACACCAACATGCTGAATATGGATGGAAAATTCCAGGGTCATCACTAACACAGCTGCAGATCCATTGCTATAGGGGACTCCTGCCACCACAGCTTTTGCCATCTGCTGATTGCAGGCACCCTGTTTCCCAAGCTGGGTAAGCAACACACAGCCAGGACCCACCATCCACAACTTGTGATTGATTTCACATTCCAAGGTCTCATTTAAAGGAACAGGACACATTTAACACCACCACCATAGTGTGGACGTGGAATCTTCAACAATATGGGGTGACTATTACGTGCTATTGTTCATGCGGTTTGTTTCATATACCTTTTTTATTCATTGGTTGCTTCATACACAATTTTTATCGTATGCATAAATCTCTTTTATGGATATTATATAATAAAATAGCTCTTTAAGAAAAATAAAACTTTTTTATTTCTATTTTTTAATAAATATTTGAAATCAATTTCACTTCACTTGTAAATCCAGTTCTTTCCTCAAAGAAGCGCAATGTTTCTGTTTTTGTTGTGTGCAAATACAAGTACCTGCCAAGCTGTTTTCATTGGTAATAAATGCTCTCTAACAAAGTGTATTTAACACTACATGCAGCTACAAACTGCATCTGAAGTATATTGCAAATCTGACGTATTTTCTAATGCTGGCACATACAATATGCTTGATACAGTAGCCAGTATTGGGCTACTGGCCGCTATTGCAGCACCTGTGGCCACCAAATGACCGGGGTGCTCAGTAATTATTGACTATAAATTGGAACACTACATGTGTGGAAAATTGGTCTCAGTTTGTTTTAGAAGTGATTTGTATGACTCTTTGTTACCAACATGACCACTCTAAGAGTTCCACCAACTTACACTGTAGTAGTCTTGGCAATGCTCCAGGTCTGCCCGCTCTGGCCAGAGCTGGATTAAGGCTTTGGGGGGCCCGGGGCAGTTAAGACTAGGGTTCTCGTGCGCAAGACTTGGGCACTCACATGAGAAGGGGCATTGCCACACATCACGGCTCCATTTCATTTCTAGCTGAAGGAGTGCACATTGCTTCCCCAGCTGCTGAGCTGCCCGCCTACCTTTTCTCCAGCCCATGGGTGGGACAGTACCCATAAACAGGACTGTGTCACCAAATCGTGATTGTTGGGGGATGGGGTGGTATGCATAGGGCAGGATCTACTTAGCATCTGCGGTACACTCCGTCACACATCGCATTGGTACTAATCACATATGTACCGAGTGACGCGGACGGCTGTGTAGTGTGTTGGATCCCTCTTCACGAAGGATGCAGAAAGAAGCCCATAAGCTGCTATAGGGCGTTACCCTTCGCAACAAAGTCCCGGCGTCCAGAGCTTAGTACATATGGAAATGCAGTACGTCCTGCCAATAGTCACACACATAAACACATACTATACATACGTATTGTCCAGTGGCAGTTAGAGATGTGTGGCTGCAGCACAGTACAAAATTTAAATAGGGGAGCCACATCAAATGCCCCCGCAAACACTGCCAAACACTGTCAGCATGAAGCCACCAGGAACAAACATATACATTTATCATAAGCTCAACCAATTTATTTATTAATAAATTGAGATTTTGTTTTAGGTTTAGTATCAGTTTTAGGTAATTGTAATATACAGTAGATGGATTTGTCTAACAAATTTGTCAACACTATGCAAGTGCAGTCAACTATTAACTTGCATTAAATGGGTCAAATATTTGAGAGACAATCTTCATTTGTCCATTGCTAAATGGGCAATCTTTTTGAATCTATCTATCTATCTATCTGTCTATCTATCTATCTATCTATCTATTAATCTTAGTTTGCAGAGAGAAAAAGTTGAGAGCAACAAAGCACTAACCAATCAGCTCCTATAATTTTTCAAACACAGCCTGTAAAAACAGAGTTAGAAGTTGATTGGTTAGCGCTTTATTTCTCTCCAGTTTATATCTTTCCATGTTTTGATAAATACCTATGTAAGGGGGGAATTCAATTGACCGCAGTAATCTACCACCACAATATTATCAAGTATTTTTTCTGAGCATCAGCAGGCTCCATATAAACGCTCGATAATTGAGCTTTTTTCGCAAATCTGGCAGCGGAAGTACAGTATATACAGTAGGTTAACATTTCCACAGATTCTATTTGTCTTCACATTGAAATAGATATTTTTTCAGATGAAAAAACAGGGGGCTAATTGGATAGCCGGGGAAAAATGCAAAACAATCTCATTTTTGGTGCAAGAAAAAAATATTGAGGGCAACTGAATTCCCTCATCAAATCTCAATTCACCCCCCCCCCCCCCCCCCCCGCTGTTTGGAAGGTACTCATCCATATTTCTCACTTACAGTTTCTCTGGTGTTTCCTGACACCATTTGCAGGATAATTTTTAAATACTGCTTTTTTAGAGACTCTTTTTCAACCACAATCTATTTTGTGGAGGTTGCAGTACAGTAAAGGCATCTAAGCTGCACCAAACATGCTAACGTACTTTGAAGAGTGAGAACTCTACTGACAGTAATCATTATTATGCTCTCCTATCAGACTGCCATACTGGGAGGAGACACGGAAGTTCAAATGTTGTGCCTCCCATTCTCAGTGGTGTAGGGTTAATCACATACATCAGCAGGTACACAGCAAACAGGTAGAATTTATGGAAGAACACTGCAAACAAACGCTCAGGTGATGATATGCGCTCAGGCTTAGCAGCTCTAATTATTAGTATTTTATCTGCTCTTATTTAAGTGATTGATGGCAATAACAGATCTTTTATTTTTTAAATCCTGCGAGCATGAGTGATACTGCTGCTATTCTTGATAAATGAGCTTCTCTATGCTTTGCATAGGGTCCTGCCTCTTACATCATGACTTTGCCTATTGTATGAAGCCCTGGTCTATTTTAAGGGGGTACGCACGGAGAGATCAGTGCTTAAATTCTAAGCAATCTGACTAGATTGCTTAGAATTTAAGCACAGATCCTCCGTGTGTATGCCCCACAGCGATAGCGATGTGTGGTCCCGCGTGTCGCTATCGCCGATGCTAGATTGGCCTGCATGCAATCTAGCAGGTCGCTCACTTCACCGCTGGGTGAAATGCGTGCCCAAACACCCCCCGCCACCCCACCCCCCCACCCCATACACCCCCCTCGCTCAGCACACATCGCGCTGTGCTGAGCGGGGGAGAGATGTGTGCTGAGCGGTCGCTGATAGATCACTCAGCACACATCTCTCACGGGGCTTTACAACACAATGACAGTATATTGTGAAGATCTAAGCAGCTAGGCTGCAGACATTCCGGTGATCAGATAGCCTTGGAGACAGCAACAAAATGAAAAAAACTGCGCTGCAGCTGGGATTTTTAAGTGTTTGAGCTGCTCTGAAATAATAGATTAATGTTAAAAATGTAAAAGCAGAGCGCTTGAAATGATGTATCTGTTATATATGTGTTGCAACTAATGTTGCTAAATGAGGATGTTTTTATTAGTGCAATACCTGTAAAAAAAGAGAGGGTTTAGTTAACGCAATGTTAATAGCCCTTTTTTGCAGTTGTTGCGGTCCTCAAGTGATATTAAGGGTTCCGTTCTTAATGCCATATGGGAAGAAGCAGATCTTATTAGGAAAGTTCTGTAGCACTAACTATCCCTTAATACCAACCTTTGTCCGTGATGTTATGAGAACGAAGGTACCTTCATCCGGCTGGTTCCCCCCTGCTCCGGCCGCGGCTCCTGTGCGCCATGCAGTGCTATTTACTGCTGGGAGTCCCGGTCTGTGTGACAGCGTTGGTGTGCTTGGCAGCATTCCCCCGCTCAGGCTCCGGTGTGCCGTGCGGCACAATATATTAATTGGGAGTCCCGGTCTGTGTCATAGCGTGGATGTGCTCGGCAGCCTGAACTGGGAGTCAAATCCCAGTACCTGAGTGTCCGTTGGTTGCGCGTCTGACGCGTTTTAGGCTACAAGCCCTTTGTTAAGGATGGCGCAGGTTTAGCTATTTTTTTTTTTTTTTTTTTTTTTAACATATACACACAAAACAATATATACAGAATGGACCCATACAATGAATAAAAGTTTTTTATTTTTATTCATTGTACAGGACCATTCTGTATATATTGTATATATTGTATATATTGATGGAGATCGTGTCTGCTGAGGAAGTCCGCTTCCCAGTTGTCTACTCCCGGAATGAAGATTGCTGACAGCGCCAATGCCTTTCTGCCCAGAGGTTTATGTAGGCCACAGTCGTTACATTGTCTGACTGTACTTGAATAGCACGATCTCGCAGAAGATGTGCCGCTTGGAGAAGACCGCTGTACACGGCTCTTAGTTCCAGAATGTTTATTGGAAGACTGGATTCCAGGCTTTACCACCTTCCTTGAAAGGTTTCCCCTTGAGTGACTGCGCCCCAACCCCTGAGACTTGCGTCCGTGGTTAGAAGGACCCAGTCCTGAATCCGGAACCTGCGGCCCTCCAGAAGGTGAGACATTTGCAGCCACCAGAGGAGTGAAATCCTTGCTTTCGGCGACAGACGTATCCTCTGGTACATATGTAGATGAGATCCAGTTGGAAGGATCGAGCATGAAATCTTCCGTACTGCAGAGCCCCATAGGAGGCAACCATCTTCCCCAGAAGGCGAATACACTGATGAACCAATACCCGGGCTGGCTTCAGGACATCCCGGACCATTGTTTGAATCACCAATGCTTTTTCCTTTCGGTAAAAACACCCTCTGCACTTCCGTGTCGAGGATCATTCCCAGGAAAGACAACCTCTTAGTTGGCTGCAAATGTGACTTTGGCAGGTTCAGGATCCAACCATAGACCCGGAGCAGATGAGTCGTGAAATCAATGAACTGCAACAGCTTCTCCCTGGACGAAGCCTTTATCAGCAGATCGTCCATGTATAGAATAATGTTCACTCCCTTCCTGCGGAGGAGAACCATCATTTCTGTCATCACCTTGGTGAACACCCTCGATGCTGTGGAGAGCCTGAAACAGATAGTGACTGTCTAACAGTGCAAATCTGAGATAAGCCTGGTGCGGAGGCCAAATAAGAATGTGGAGATACGCATCCTTGATATCTAGGGATACCAGAAACTCCCCTTCCTCCAGACCTGAGATCACCGCTCACAGAGACTCCATTTTGAATTTGAACTCCCTTAGATAAGGGTTTAACGATTTCAAGTTCAAAATTGGTCTGACCGAACCATCCAGTTTCGGTACCACAAAAAGGTTTGAATAGTAACCCACGCCATGCAAATGAGGTGGAACTGGAACAATGACCTCTGCCTTTTCCAATTTTTGAATAGCTTCCTGTAGGACAGTTCTGTCTGACAGCAAAGTCGGCAAGTCTGATTTGTAGAATCAGTGAGGTGGGGTTTTGTTTAAACTCCAGTCTGTACCCCTGGGACACAATATCCTGTACCCAGAGATCCAGGCCGGACGACACACAGACGTGGCTTAAACGCCTGAATCTCGCCCCCACCAGCCCGTCCTCCAGGCTGTGTGATCCACCGTCATGCTGAGGATTTTGAGGAACCAGAGGCATGTTTCTCGTCCAGAGGGCCTGCAGGTGCAGGCTTTTTGGACTCTGCCCGCCCACCTCTAAAGAAGGTGGTAGGAGGCTTGGACTTTTTTTCCTTAGCGGTCCGAAAGGACTGTGATGCAGATGAAAAAAATAAGAATTTACTTACCGATAATTCTATTTCTCATAGTCCGTAGTGGATGCTGGGGACTCCGAAAGGACCATGGGGAATAGCGGCTCCGCAGGAGACTGGGCACAAAAGTAAAAGCTTTAGGACTAGCTGGTGTGCACTGGCTCCTCCCCCTATGACCCTCCTCCAAGCCTCAGTTAGGATACTGTGCCCGGACGAGCGTACACAATAAGGAAGGATTTTGAATCCCGGGTAAGACTCATACCAGCCACACCAATCACACCGTACAACCTGTGATCTGAACCCAGTTAACAGCATGATAACAGAGGAGCCTCTGAAAAGATGGCTCACAACAATAATAACCCGATTTTTGTAACTATGTACAAGTATTGCAGACAATCCGCACTTGGGATGGGCGCCCAGCATCCACTACGGACTATGAGAAATAGAATTATCGGTAAGTAAATTCTTATTTTCTCTGACGTCCTAGTGGATGCTGGGGACTCCGAAAGGACCATGGGGATTATACCAAAGCTCCCAAACGGGCGGGAGAGTGCGGATGACTCTGCAGCACCGAATGAGAGAACGCCAGATCCTCCTCAGCCAGGGTATCAAATTTGTAGAATTTAGCAAACGTGTTTGCCCCTGACCAAGTAGCTGCTCGACAAAGTTGTAAAGCCAAGACCCCTCGGGCAGCCGCCCAAGATGAGCCCACTTTCCGTGTGGAATGGGCTTTTACAGATTTTGGCTGTGGCAGGCCTGCCACAGAATGGGCAAGCTGAATTGTACTACAAATCCAACGAGCAATAGTCTGCTTAGAAGCAGGAGCACCCAGCTTGTTGGGTGCATACAGGATAAACAGCGAGTCAGATTTTCTGACTCCAGCCGTCCTGGAAACATATATTTTCAGGGCCCTGACAACGTCTAGCAACTTGGAGTCCTCCAAGTCCCTAGTAGCCGCAGGCACCACAATAGGTTGGTTCAGGTGAAACGCTGAAACCACCTAAGGGAGAAACTGAGGACGAGTCCTCAATTCCGCCCTGTCCGAATGGAAAATCAGATAAGGGCTTTTACAGGATAAAGCCGCCAATTCTGACACGCGCCTGGCCCAGGCCAGGGCCAACAGCATGACCACTTTCCATGTGAGATATTTTAACTCCACAGATTTAAGTGGTTCAAACCAATGTGACTTTTTGGAACCCAAAAACTACATTGAGATCCCAAGGTGCCACTGGAGGCACAAAAGGAGGCTGTATATGCAGTACCCCTTTTACAACGTCTGAACTTCAGGGACTGAAGCTAGTTCTTTTTGGAAGAAAATTGACAGGGCCGAAATTTGAACCTTAATGGACCCCAATTTCAGGCCCATAGACACTCCTGTTTGCAGGAAATGTAGGAATCGACCCAGTTGAATTTCCTCCATCGGGGCCTTACTGGCCTCGCACCACGCAACATATTTTCGCCAAATGCGGTGATAATGTTTTGCGGTTACATCCTTCCTGGCTTTGATCAGGATAGGGATGACCTCATCCGGAATGCCTTTTTTCCTTCAGGATCCGGCGTTCAACCGCCATGCCGTCAAACGCAGTCGCGGTAAGTCTTGGAACAGACAGGGTCCTTGATGAAGCAGGTCCCTTCTTAGAGGTAGAGGCCACGGATCCTCCGTGAGCATCTTTTGAAGTTCCGGTTACCAAGTCCTTCTTGGCCAATCCGGAGCCACGAATATAGTGCTTACTCCTCTCCATCTTATAAATCTCAGTACCTTGGGTATGAGAGGCAGATGAGGGAACACATACACTGACTGGTACACCCACGGTGTTACCAGAGCGTCTACAGCTATTGCCTGAGGGTCCCTTGACCTGGCGCAATACCTGTCGAGTTTTTCCCAACGGTTTATAATCATGTGGAAGACTTCTGGGTGAAGTCCCCACTCTCCCGGGTGGAGGTCGTGTCTGCTGAGGAAGTCTGCTTCCCAGTTGTCCACTCCCGGAATTGCTGACAGTGCTATCACATGATTTTCCGCCCAGCGAAGAATCCTTGCAGCTTCTGCCATTGCCCTCCTGCTTCTTGTGCCACCCTGTCTGTTTACGTGGGTGACTGCCGTGATGTTGTCCGACTGGATCAACACCGGCTGACCTTGAAGCAGAGGTCTTGCTAAGCTTAGAGCATTGTAAATGGCCCTTAGCTTCAGGATATTTATGTGAAGTGATGTCTCCAGGCTTGACCATAAGCCCTGGAAATTCCTTCCCTGTGTGACTGCTCCCCAGCCTCGCAGGCTGGCATCCGTGGTCACCAGGACCCAGTCCTGAATGCCGAATCTGCGGCCCTCTAGAAGATGAGCACTCTGCAACCACCACAGGAGGGACACCCTTGTTCTTGGTGACAGGGTTATCCGCTGATGCATCTGAAGATGCGACCCGGACCATTTGTCCAGCAGGTCCCACTGGAAAGTTCTTGCGTGGAATCTGCCGAATGGGATTGCTTCGTAGGAAGCCACCATTTTACCCAGAACCCTTGTGCATTGATGCACTGAGACTTGGCTCGGTTTTAGGAGGTTCCTGACTAGCTCGGATAACTCCCTGGCTTTCTCCTCCGGGAGAAACACCTTTTTCTGGACTGTGTCCAGGATCATCCCTAGGAACAGAAGACGAGTCGTCGGAACCAGCTGCGATTTTGGAATATTGAGAATCCAATCGTGCTGCAGCAACACTACCTGAGATAGTGCTACACCGACCTCCAACTGTTCCCTGGATCTTACCCTTATCAGGGAATCGTCCAAGTAAGGGATAACTAAAATTCCCTTCCTTCGAAGGAATATCATCATTTCGGCCATTACCTTGGTAAAGACCCGGGGTGCCGTGGACCATCCATACGGCAGCGTCTGAACTGATAGTGACAGTTCTGTACCATAAACCTGAGGTACCCTTGGTGAGAAGGGTAAATTTGGACATGAAGGTAAGCATCCTTGATGTCCCGAGACATCATGTAGTCCCCTTCTTCCAGGTTCGCAATCACTGCTCTGAGTGACTCAATCTTGAATTTGAACCTCTGTATGTAAGTGTTCAAAGATTTCAGATTTAGAATCGGTCTCACCGAGCCGTCCGGCTTCGGTACCACAACAGTGTGGAATAATACCCCGTTCCCTGTTGCAGGAGGGGTACCTTGATTATCACCTGCTGGGAATACAGCTTGTGAATGGCTTCCAAAACTGTCTCCCTGTCAGAAGGAGACATCGGTAAAGCCGACTTTAGGAAACGGCGAGGGGGAGACGTCTCGAATTCCAATTTGTACCCCTGAGATATCACCTGAAGGATCCAGGGGTCTACTTGCGAGTGAGCCCACTGCGCGCTGAAATTCATTGAGACGGGCCCCCCACCGTGCCTGATTCTGCTTGTAAAGCCCCAGCGTCATACTGAGGGCTTGGCAGAGGCGGGAGAGGGTTTCTGTTCCTGGGAACTGGCTGATTTCTGCAGCCTTTTTCCTCTCCCTCTGTCACGGGGCAGAAATGAGGAACCTTTTGCCCGCTTGTCCACGAAAAGACTGCGCCTGATAATACGGCGTCTTCTCATGTTGAGAGGCGACCTGGGGTACAAACGTGGATTTCCCAGCTGTTGCCGTGGCCACCAGGTCTGAAAGACCGACCCCAAATAACTCCTCCCCTTAATAAGGCAATACTTCCAAATGCCGTTTGAAATCCGCATCACCTGACCACTGTCGTGTCCATAACCCTCTACTGGTAGAAATGGACAACGCACTGAGACTTGATGCCAGTCGGCAAATATTCCGCTGTGCATCACGCATATATAGAAATGCATCTTTTAAATGCTCTATAGGCAAAAATATACTGTCCCTATCTAGGGTATCAATATTTTCAGTCAGGGAATCCGACCACGCCAACCCAGCACTGCACATCCAGGCTGAGGCGATTGCTGGTCGCAGTATAACACCAGTATGTGTGTAAATACATTTTAGGATACCCTCCTGCTTTCTATCAGCAGGATCCTTAAGGGCGGCCATCTCAGGAGAGGGTAGAGCCCTTACAAGCGTGTGAGCGCTTTATCCACCCTAGGGGGTGTTTCCCAACGCACCCTAACCTCTGGCGGGAAAGGATATAATGCCAATAACATTTTAGAAATTATCAGTTGTTATCGGGGGAAACCCACGCATCATCACACACCTCATTTAATTTCTCAGATTCAGGAAAACTACAGGTAGTTTTTCCTCACCGAACATAATACCCCTTTTTGGTGGTACTCGTATTATCAGAAATGTGTAAAACATTTTTCATTGCCTCAATCATGTAACGTGTGGCCCTACTGGAAGTCACATTTGTCTCTTCACCGTCGACACTGGAGTCAGTATCCGTGTCGGCGTCTATATCTGCCATCTGAGGTAACGGGCACTTTAGAGCCCCTGACGGCCTATGAGACGTCTGGACAGGCACAAGCTGAGTAGCCGGCTGTCTCATGTCAACCACTGTCTTTTATACAGAGCTGACACTGTCACGTAATTCCTTCCAACAGTTCATCCACTCAGGTGTCGACCCCCTAGGGGGTGACATCACTATTACAGGCAATCTGCTCCGTCTCCACATCATTTTTCTCCTCATACATGTCGACACAAACGTACCGACACACAGCACACACACAGGGAATGCTCTGATAGAGGACAGGACCCCACTAGCCCTTTGGGGAGACAGAGGGAGATTTGCCAGCACACACCAGAGCGCTATATATATACAGGGATAACCTTATATAAGTGTTTTTCCCCTTATAGCTGCTGTATCTTTAATACTGCGCGTAATTAGTGCCCCCCCTCTCTTTTTTAACCCTTTCTGTAGTGTAGTGACTGCAGGGGAGAGCCAGGGAGCTTCCCTCCAACGGAGCTGTGAGGGAAAATGGCGCCAGTGTGCTGAGGAGATAGGCTCCGCCCCCTTATCGGCGGCCTTATCTCCCGTTTTTCTATGTATTCTGGCAGGGGTTAAATGCATCCATATAGCCCAGGAGCTATATGTGATGTATTTTTTGCCATCTAAGGTATTTTTATTGCGTCTCAGGGCGCCCCCCCCCAGCGCCCTGCACCCTCAGTGACCGAAGTGTGAAGTGTGCTGAGAGCAATGGCGCACAGCTGCGGTGCTGTGCGCTACCTTATTGAAGACAGGACGTCTTCTGCCGCCGATTTTCCGGACCTCTTCTGCTCTTCTGGCTCTGTAAGGGGGACGGCGGCGCGGCTCTGGGACCCATCCATGGCTGGGCCTGTGATCGTCCCTCTGGAGCTAATGTCCAGTAGCCTAAGAAGCCCAATCCACTCTGCACGCAGGTGAGTTCGCTTCTTCTCCCCTTAGTCCCTCGATGCAGTGAGCCTGTTGCCAGCAGGACTCACTGAAAATAAAAAACCTAATTTAAACTTTTACTCTAAGCAGCTCAGGAGAGCCACCTAGATTTCACCCTTCTCGTTCGGGCACAAAAATCTAACTGAGGCTTGGAGGAGGGTCATAGGGGGAGGAGCCAGTGCACACCAGCTAGTCCTAAAGCTTTTACTTTTGTGCCCAGTCTCCTGCGGAGCCGCTATTCCCCATGGTCCTTTCGGAGTCCCCAGCATCCACTAGGACGTCAGAGAAAAGGATTTCTTCGTAGAAGGCGTAGCTGAGGGAAGAAAAGGTGACTTACCCGCGGTTGCCATGGAAATCCACGCATCCAATGCTTCCCCAAATAGAGCCTGACCTGTGAAGGGTAGGTTCTCCACACTTCTCCTGGATTCCGCATCTGCAGACCATTGGCGTAGCCAGAGTCCCCTGCTAGCTGATACAGACATGGAAGATATTCTTGCAGTCAGCGTACCCAGGTCCTTCATGGATTCCACCATGAACCCCGCAGAATCCTGTATGTTACGTAAAAATAATTCAATGTCAGTTCTATCCATTGAATCCAAATCCTCAAGTAACGTGCCTGACCACTTTACTATAGCTTTAGAGATCCTTGCGCAGGCAATAGTAGGCCTCAGCGCTACCCCCGAAGCAGTGTATATGGATTTGAGCGTAGTGTCAACCTTACGGTCAGCCGGTTCTTTTAAAGCGGTAGACCCAAGGACAGGTAAACCTTTTTCGACAGTCTGGAGACAGATGCGTCAACTATGGGTGGGTTTTCCCATTTTTTCCTATCTTCCTCAGGGAAGTGAAAAGCAACCAGAATCCTTTCAGGAACCTGGAATTTTTTCTCCGGGTTTTCCCAGGATTTTTCAAATAAAGCGTTTAATTCTTTAGACACCGGGAAGGTTAGCCTTGTTTCTTATTATCTGTGAAGTAAGCCTCCTCAACCTGCTCAGGTGGTGTGTTAGTAATATTTAACACATCTCTAATGGCCTTAATCATGAGCTGCACCCCCTTTGCCATGGATGCCGCCCCCTCAGCACATCCCCATCACCGTCTGCTGTGTCAGAGTCGGTATCCGTGTCATCTTGCATAGGGGTATATGCAATTGCGGTCGAACTCCGGCTGGAATTCGACCATTTTTAAATTCGACAGTCAAACACCCTCCCGCCGGGACCCGAATTCGACATATTAAATAAAAAACGGATTAGACAGTCCCGCTGTCGAAAAACGGACCAATTGACGATAATGTGCATCCTGGATTCGACTTCATGGACGTCACAAAACTGTGTAAAAAATCGTGAAAAAAAAAATGCGTGGGGTTCCCCCTCCTAAGCATAACCAGCCTAGTTGTAAAAATATGGGGGGGGGGGGGGGGAATGACAGGGGATCCCCCGTATTTTCACAACCAGCACCGGGCTCCACTAGTCAGAAAGATAATGCCACAGCCGGGGGACACTTTTATATAGGTCCCTGCGGCCGTGGCATTAAATCACTAACTAGTCACCCCTGGCCGGGGTACCCTGGAGAAGTGGGGACCATTTAAATCAAGGGGTCCCCCCCCTCCAGCCACCCAAGGGCCAGGGGTGGAGCCCGAGGCTGTCCCCCCCATCCAAGGGCTGCGGATGGGGGGCTGATAGCCAAGTGACAAAAATAAAGAATATTGTTTTTTGTAGCAGAACTACAAGTCCCAGCAAGCCTCCCCCGCAAGCTGGTACTTGGAGAACCACAAGTACCAGCATGCGGGGGGAAACGGGCCCGCTGGTACCTGCAGTTCTACTGCAAAAAAAATACCCAAATAAAAACAATACACGCACACCGTGTTAGTAAAACTTTATTACATACATGCACGCAGACACACATGTACTTACCTATGTTCACACGCCGACTCGGTCCACTTCTCCAAGTAGAATCCACGGGGTACCTGAAAATAAAATTATACTCACCAAAATCCAGTGTAGATCTGTCCTCTTCTTTTTTGTAATCCATGTACTTGGCAAAAAAATAAAATGCAAAAGACCACGCATTGAAAGGGGTCCCATGTTTACACATGGGACCCCTTTCCCCGACTGCTGAGACCCCCCGTGACTCCTGTCACAGAGGGTCCCTTCAGCCAATCAGGGTTCGCCACGTCGTGGCACTCTCCTGATTGGCTGTGCGCGTCTGAGCTGTCAGACGGCGCATAGCACTATGCCGCTCCATTATCTTCGATGGTGGGAACTTTGCGGTAAGCGGTGAGGTTACTCGCGGTCAACCGCTGACCGCAAAGTTCCCACCATTGAAGATAATGGAGCGGCATAGTGCTATGCGCCGTCTGACAGCTCAGACGCGCACAGCCAATCAGGAGAGTGCCACGACGTGGCACTCCCGGATTGGCTGAAGGGACCCTCTGTGACAGGAGTCACGGGGGGTCCCGGCATTCGGGAAAAGGGGTCCCATGGGACCCCTTTCAGTGCGTGGTCCGGCTTTTGCGTTTTATTTTTTTGCCAAGTACGTGGATTACAAAAAAGAAGAGGACAGATCTACACTGGATTTTGGGGAGTATAATTTTATTTTCAGGTACCCCGTGGATTCTACTTGGAGAAGTGGACCGAGTCGGCGTGTGAACATAGGTAAGTATGTGTGTGTCGGCGTGCATGTATGTAATAAAGTTTTACTATCACGGTGTGCGTGTATTGTTTTTATTTGGGTATTTTTTTTGCAGTAGAACTACAGGTACCAGCGGGCCCGTTTCCCCCACGCATGCTGGTACTTGTGGTTCTCCAAGTACCAGCTTAAGGGGAGGCTTGCTGGGACTTGTAGTTCTGCTACAAAAAACAATACTCTTTATTTTGTCACTTGGCTATCAGCCTCCCATCCGCAGCCCATGGATGGGGGGGGGGGGGGGACAGCCTCGGGCTTCACCCCTGGCCCTTGGGTGTCTGGAGGGGGGACCCCTTGATTTAACGGGTCCCCACTCCTCCAGGGTACCCCAGCCAGGGGTGACTAGTTGGGGATTTAATGCCACGGCCCCAGGGACCGGCATAAATGTCCCCCCCGGCTGTGGCATTATCTCTCCAGCTAGTGGAGCCCGGTGCTGGTGTTAAAAATACGGGGGACCCCTACGTCTTTTGTCCCCCGTATTTTTTGAACTAGGACTGGACGCAGAGCCCGGTGCTGGTTGTGAAAATACAGGGGATCCCCTGTCATTTTTTCCCCCGTATTTTTACAACCAGGACCGGCTCAAAGAGCCCGAGGCTGGTTATGCTTAGGAGGGGGGACCCCACGCATTTTTTTTCATCGATTTTTAAACCATTCCCACCCCTTCCCACTGAAAAACATGCTCTGATCTCTCCATATTATTTTAGTCAGTAAAAAAAATAATAATATTCTTTTAAAAAATATATAATACTTGTGGCTCCTAATAGACAAACCAAGTACATAATCCCTTCTAATATAAATAGATATGCTATTAGCAATAAAAAAAAAACATGTCTTTAGACATTTTTATTAGATTCCGCCAGCAAAATTAGGCGGACTGAAACTGACGAAATGACTGTCGAAAAGCACTGTTGTCGAATCGACATTCTTTAATTGAATATACTTTTGTTGAAAAGCCGCATTTTTACCATTGCAGACATGTCGAATTTGAGTAAATGTCGAATTGCAAAAAGTCGAATCTGAAACGGCAGGTTTTTTGTCGAAAAGTACTGTATTGCATTGTCAAATCTTTTTTTTTGTGTCGAAAATGCCCGTTTTTCGACATTTGCGGCAATTCGACCGCAATTGCATATACCCCATAATCTGGGCAAGTGCACGTTTCTGTGGGAATATGCTAGGTGATTTTGAAGGAATAGGAACAGAACCTGACCAAACTGCCATAGACTTCTTTAAAACCTGAGTTTCAGTCTCAGTATGGGCTACCCTAGTAGAGATCTGAAAGATCACTCCCTTAATAGAGGTTAACCACTCAGGTTCAGCAATAGGGATCTGAGACAATGCGTTACATTCCTGTGTACATGGAATGGATTCCTCCTGAGAGGAAATGTCCTCTGCAGAATAAGACACAGAGTCCCTAGACATGGCTATGTGAGAAACAAACACCCCCACACACACAGGAAAATGTCAGACAGAGTTTCCCCCCAAGAATGCCACAGAGAAACACAGAGATTTGAGCCAACCCACACACAGCGCTTCCCAAGGTAGATATAATACAACTACCTAGCGCTTACTGTGTACCTTAATAGACTACACAGTATTCACACAGCCTCCCCCCCTTCTACAATGCCCTGGTACCGCACAGGATAGCTGGAGTTGCTTGGAGGGACAGCTCTCCCTGTCAGCGTCACTGTATAGGATCTGCAGGCAGGAAAATGGCGCTGAACGCTGCTGGGTCTGCTATGAAGCACCGCCCCCTGAACATGGCGCTGCTTCCCGCTCTCCACTTCTTTATACTGGCCTGAGGAAATGTGCTGGCAGCGTTACCGAGGTCCCCAACAGCCTTGGTGCCAGTGTAGGGTATAGGTGTTGGCTCAGGGCGCCCCTCACAGTGCCACACTATGTACCGCTGAGCCTCCAGAGTGCAGTTAATACTGCGCTCCCACCCTGTTGCCGCCATCTTCACACCGGCTCACCGCTTGCCAGGGGGGCCGGTGACTCACTCACCACCGGAATCTTCTGGCTCTGTTAGGGGGTGGCGGCAGTGAGCGGTCACCTGGGGCGGCTAACGATCATCCCCCTCAGGAGCTCAGTGTCCCGTCAGCGGAGATAGTGGCTCAAACACCACAGGGCGGACACTACTCCCCCCCCCCTAAGTCCCACGAAGCAGGGAGGCTGTTGCCAGCTGCTTCCCGGTGCCTATATTAACTGTTAGAAAAAAAATAAAACTAAAGAAGCTCTAGGAGCTCCCCTAGCTGTGACGGCTCCTCCGGGCACATTTTCTAAACTGAGTCTGGTAGGAGGGGCATAGAGGGAGAAGCCAGCCCACACTCTCAAACACTTAAAGTGCCAATGGCTCCTAGTGGACCCGTCTATACCCCATGGCACTAATGTGGACCCCAGCATCCTCTAGGACGCAAGATAAATTTATATATATATATATATATATGAAAGAAGTGGAATGACACAGCGCCACTTGTGGGGTGGGTTCTCAGTATAGTATATATAAAAAAACAGAATTGCTGATAAAAACACACGTAACCTCTCTAGAAGGTGTCTGCCAACCCTTAAGAATGCAGTACTGGTACAGTACTGCTGGGCAATGTATAGAAATGGGGGGAATAAGGGTACCGGCGACTTATGTTTTTTTAAAAATAATAGTTAAAAATACTTAGAAATAGATTTTAAAAGCCAAAAGATATATAATAAAACAGGCAAGCTTTAATATCACATAAAAGCGTGTTACAACATAAAACGTACTCCAGACTATTAATAAAAACATAAACATAAAAGGTCTTTGTAAAAAGGTAAGGAAGTTCTGACTTAACTCTTTAAAAATAGGCAAGGGAGTCACCACAGGGAGCCCAACGCGTTTCGTCACAACTGACTTCTTTGAAGAAGTCAGTTGTGACGAAACGCGTTGGACTCCCTGTGGTGACTCCCTTGCCTATTTTTAAAGAGTTAAGTCAGAACTTCCTTACCTTTTTACAAAGACCTTTTATGTTTATGTTTTTATGTTTTTATTAATAGTCTGGAGTACGTTTTATGTTGTAACACGCTTTTATGTGATATTAAAGCTTGCCTGTTTTATTATATATCTTTTGGCTTTTAAAATCTATTTCTAAGTATTTTTAACTATTATTTTTTTAAAAACATAAGTCACCGGTACCCTTATTCCCCCCATTTATATATATATATATATATATATATATATCCCAAATGGGACTGGCACTCTCCTGACTGGCGTTCAAGTACCCCGGTGCCTTCTGTAGTAGCAGTAATGTAGAGATCCAAAAAGAACAGCGGCACTCGAGGATTTTGGTGAAGCAATCAAATTGTATTCAGAAAATGTTTACAGAAAAGCCAACGTTTCGGGGCTTACATGCCCCTTTGTCAAGGTGTGTTACTGTGAGTGGTGCAAGAGCTTACCTTATATCCCCGTGGAGTTCAAACGCAGTGCAGGTGTGTGGATGGAGCCGCCGGACTTCCAGTCGCGGCTCTGTGACGTCTGAGGTGTTGCGCCTGTTGCTATGGTGACCGGAACGCCAAAGGCGCCGGCCGCGGTTGGGCGGTGTCCGGGTGAAGGAGCGCGTAACCATGGCAACGGGAACGCTAGGGTGCTGAGTGCTTTAATGGGTGTATCCGTGAGCAACCGTGTTGAATGAAAGCATGTGAAAAAAGTGCGCTGTGCTCGCTGCCTAAGTGCATGGGAACCATTACTCCACCATGGGGCACGGTGTGATCCGGGAGCCAAGGGATGGGTGAATGTATCAAAACCTGGTGGGTGCCAGACTGTTGTTGTTGTATGTGTATATGTGACTATACAGGGAATAGGTGGAACGTTTTAATGTAAACATTAGTATCAGATATCATATGTCTGACACACAGCCCGGATTATGCTCTAATAGGGGGAAATGACATGGCCCAATGTTTGACCAGTGTCACTGCTGATGGCAGTGTCTGTGCCTAATGGGGGCCTAGGGCCAATGGGATGGAGGCGGGCTTCCACCAGGAATTGACAGCCAAGGGCTTGTAGAAGAAGTGCAACTTTGAACAATGAACTGTGAGTGGATAAAAAAATGTGACTTTATCTGGCTGTGCAGCCCTAAGTCGCGGTGTGGGGCAAATGTGCACTAAACTGTATAATACAAGCTATAGGAAAATGTTCCATGAGAATTTCTCATTAAGCCCTCCTGGGCTGATGGTACCCAATTCGAAGATCCATTTAGATTCAATATGGAGTAGTCTCCGATCCCTGTCCCCTCCTCTGATGCTGCGGGGTACGTGATCGATGATTTGATGTCTCAAATCGTTCAGTGAGTGACCCTTCAGGGCGAAATGCCTTGCAACAGGTTGTTCTGATGGTTTGCCTGATAGGGCCTGCTTAATCGCGGACCTGTGGAGGGCCATCCTCTCTCTGAGTGTTCTGATGGATTTGCCCACGTATACTAGGTGACACGGGCAGGTGAGTATGTACACTATGTATGTAGTGGTACATGTGACCACGTGTCTAATCTGATATGTTTTTTCTTTATGCGGATGCTTGAAGGAAGATCCCGTGGTCATATTATTACAGGTGGTGCATTTGGGACACTTATAGCAACCTGGGGCCTTTGAAAGGAAAGTAGCGGGTCGTTGTATTTCACTTTGAAACCCCGTGATGTCGGAATGCACAATGATATCTCTAATGCTTTTGCCCCTTGTGTAGCATAACATGGGCCGCTTCTCTCTGAACGTGGGGAGTTTTGCATCCGAGGCTACTATGGGCCATAAAGCTCTGGTCGCTCTCTGTATGACTGGGCTTGCTGTGTTGAACTGGTTCACAAACGGTATAACCGCTTGGTTCCTGCGTACCGTAGGTTTCAATAGTGATGCCCTCGGAATCTCCATGATCTCTTTCTTCTGTGCTTGGAGTCTCTGGTGGTCATAACCCCGCTGTGTGAATTTGTCAATTAGGGTATCTAACTCCTGATCAAGGGTAACCGGTGGGCTTTGTGAACAAACTGGTAATTAGTGTTCCTTCCTTGTTTGTGATCTTGACGTCCAAGTAGTTCACTGATTCGCTACTGATGTTATAGGTGTATTTGATTGTAGAGGGTCTGTTATTCGCCTCCTCTATCAGTCGTTCAAACCGCGCTCTATCACCCGTCCAGAGTAGGAACAAGTCGTCAATATACCTGACAAACAGCAAGATGTTCTGCGCTATGTCCTGGTTCTCAAAGAATACATTATGTTCTTCCTGGAACATATATATGTTCGCGAATGATGGGGAGACGTTGCTTTGTTCACAAAGCCCACCGACAAAAATGTTCTGCTAAAGGCAAATAGTCATCATCCAAGACCCCTGAAGGAGGGGCTCCCTAGGTCTCAGATGATCAGGGCCTCCAGGATCATAAGTGACCGCTCTACCCTCGATCAGGAGTTAGATACCCTAATTGACAAATTCACACAGCGGGGTTATGACCACCAGAGACTCCAAGCACAGAAGAAAGAGATCATGGAGATTCCGAGGGCATCACTATTGAAACCTACGGTACGCAGGAACCAAGCGGTTATACCGTTTGTGAACCAGTTCAACACAGCAAGCCCAGTCATACAGAGAGCGACCAGAGCTTTATGGCCCATAGTAGCCTCGGATGCAAAACTCCCCACGTTCAGAGAGAAGCGGCCCATGTTATGCTACACAAGGGGCAAAAGCATTAGAGATATCATTGTGCATTCCGACATCACGGGGTTTCAAAGTGAAATACAACGACCCGCTACTTTCCTTTCAAAGGCCCCAGGTTGCTATAAGTGTCCCAAATGCACCACCTGTAATAATATGACCACGGGATCTTCCTTCAAGCATCCGCATAAAGAAAAAACATATCAGATTAGACACGTGGTCACATGTACCACTACATACATAGTGTACATACTCACCTGCCCGTGTCACCTAGTATATGTGGGCAAATCCATCAGAACACTCAGAGAGAGGATGGCCCTCCACAGGTCCGCGATTAAGCAGGCCCTATCAGGCAAACCATCAGAACAACCTGTTGCAAGGCATTTCGCCCTGAAGGGTCACTCACTGAACGATTTGAGACATCAAATCATCGATCACGTACCCCGCAGCATCAGAGGAGGGGACAGGGATCGGAGACTACTCCATATTGAATCTAAATGGATCTTCGAATTGGGTACCATCAGCCCAGGAGGGCTTAATGAGAAATTCTCATGGAACATTTTCCTATAGCTTGTATTATACAGTTTAGTGCACATTTGCCCCACACCGCGACTTAGGGCTGCACAGCCAGATAAAGTCACATTTTTTTATCCACTCACAGTTCATTGTTCAAAGTTGCACTTCTTCTACAAGCCCTTGGCTGTCAATTCCTGGTGGAAGCCCGCCTCCATCCCATTGGCCCTAGGCCCCCATTAGGCACAGACACTGCCATCAGCAGTGACACTGGTCAAACATTGGGCCATGTCATTTCCCCCTATTAGAGCATAATCCGGGCTGTGTGTCAGACATATGATATCTGATACTAATGTTTACATTAAAACGTTCCACCTATTCCCTGTATAGTCACATATACACATACAACAACAACAGTCTGGCACCCACCAGGTTTTGATACATTCACCCATCCCTTGGCTCCCGGATCACACCGTGCCCCATGGTGGAGTAATGGTTCCCATGCACTTAGGCAGCGAGCACAGCGCACTTTTTTCACATGCTTTCATTCAACACGGTTGCTCACGGATACACCCATTAAAGCACTCAGCACCCTAGCGTTCCCGTTGCCATGGTTACGCGCTCCTTCACCCGGACACCGCCCAACCGCGGCCGGCGCCTTTGGCGTTCCGGTCACCATAGCAACAGGCGCAACACCTCAGACGTCACAGAGCCGCGACCGGAAGTCCGGCGGCTCCATCCACACACCTGCACTGCGTTTGAACTCCACGGGGATATAAGGTAAGCTCTTGCACCACTCACAGTAACACACCTTGACAAAGGGGCATGTAAGCCCCGAAACGTTGGCTTTTCTGTAAACATTTTCTGAATACAATTTGATTGCTTCACCAAAATCCTCGAGTGCCGCTGTTCTTTTTGGATCTCTATATATATATATATATATATATATATATACACATACACACACACAACAAATCTGAGGGCGCTAATGACTTATTAATCTATTACAGACGATCATAATGATTTTAAAATGTATTCATAAAACAGAATGCTATCTCCATTTTATAGTGTCAATAACATTATCACCATACAGGATGGATATTCAATAAGACATGTTTAGATTCCAATGTACACCAATTAAGTTTGATCAGATGCGGAACCCAATTCCAATATACACCAATTAGGTTTGATCAGATGTAGAACCCGACGCGTTTCGTCCCTTAGGACTTCCTCAGGGGTATTAGATCTGAACGAACAAAAAAGTACAGTAACTTAATAAAATCACAATACATAATTAAGTGAAACCATCCAGACCCATTGGTTAGATACAACATATTAAAAATAAAATCCTTAATTTGGACTAAAATATTAATTATATAGTGACTATTTTAATAGTACCAGAATATAGTGAAGATAGAGCAGGTGTTGTGAAGTATGATATTGTTTGATATACATACCAATAAATGTCTGAGGCTAATAACTCCAGACGAAATCCATATTTATAAGATCAAGATAAGCCTACACCAATATTGGACCTATAGTGAAAAATAAGAATTTACTCACCGGTAATTCTATTTCTCGTAGTCCGTAGTGGATGCTGGGAACTCCGTAAGGACCATGGGGAATAGCGGGCTCCGAAGGAGGCTGGGCACTCTAGAAAGATCTTAGACTACCTGGTGTGCACTGGCTCCTCCCACTATGACCCTCCTCCAAGCCTCAGTTAGGTACTGTGCCCGGACGAGCGTACACAATAAGGAAGGATTTTGAATCCCGGGTAAGACTCATACCAGCCACACCAATCACACCGTACAACTCGTGATATGAAACACAGTTAACAGTATGAAACAATAGAGCCTCTCAACAGATGGCTCAACAATAACCCGATTTAGTTAACCATAACTATGTACAAGTATTGCAGATAAACCGCACTTGGGATGGGCGCCCAGCATCCACTACGGACTACGAGAAATAGAATTACCGGTGAGTAAATTCTTATTTTCTCTAACGTCCTAGTGGATGCTGGGAACTCCGTAAGGACCATGGGGATTATACCAAAGCTCCCAAACGGGCGGGAGAGTGCGGATGACTCTGCAGCACTGAATGAGAGAACTCCAGGTCCTCCTCAGCCAGGGTATCAAATTTGTAGAATTTTTGCAAACGTGTTTGCCCCTGACCAAGTAGCTGCTCGGCAAAGTTGTAAAGCCGAGACCTCTCGGGCAGCCGCCCAAGATGAGCCCACCTTCCTTGAGGAATGGGCATTGACAGATTTTGGCTGTGGCAGGCCTGCCACAGTATGTGCAAGCTGAATTGTACTACAAATCCAACGAGCAATAGTCTGCTTAGAAGCAGGAGCACCCAGCTTGTTAGGTGTATATAGGATAAACAGCGAGTCAGATTTTCTGACTCTAGCCGTTCTGGAAACATATATTTTCAGTGCCCTGACAACGTCTAGCAACTTGGAGTCCTCCAAGTCCTTAGTAGCCTAGGCACCACAATAGGCTGGTTCAGGTGAAACGCTGACACCACCTTTGGGAGAAACTGGGGACGAGTCCTCAATTCTGCCCTATCCATATGGAAAATCAAATAAGGGCTTTTACAAGACAAAGCCGCCAACTTTGATACTCGCCTGGCAGAAGCCAAGGCCAATAACATAACCACCTTCCACGTGAGATATTTCAGATCCACGGTTTTTAGTGGTTCAAACCAATGTGATTTTAAGAAACTCAACACCACGTTGAGATCCCAAGGTGCCACAGGAGGCACAAACGGGGGCTGACTCTGCAGCACTCCTTTTATAAATGTCTGAATTTCAGGTACTGAAGCTAGTTCTTTTTGAAAGAAAATCGACAGAGCCGAGATCTGTACCTTAATGGAACCCAATTTAAGGCCCATAGTCACTCCTGCTTGCAGGAAATGCAGAAATCGACCTAGTTGAAATTCCTCTGTTGGGGCCCTTTCGGCCTCACACCATGCAACATATTTTCGCCATATGCGGTGATAATGAGTTGCTGTAACCTCTTTCCTGGCTTTAGTAAGCGTAGGAATGACTTCCTCCGGAATGCCCTTTTCCTTTAGGATCCGGCGTTCAACCGCCATGCCGACAAACGCAGCTGCGGTAAGTCTTGGAACAGACAGGGCCCCTGCTGCCGCAGGTCCTGTCTGAGTGGCAGAGGCCATGGGTCCTCTGATATAAATTCTTGAAGTTCTGGGTACCAAGCTCTTCTTGGCCATCCACGAGTATCGTTCTTACTCCTCGCCTTCTTATTATTCTCAGTACCTTTGGTATGAGAGGCAGAGGGGAGAACACATAAACCGACTGGTACACCCACGGTGTTACCAGAGCGTCCATAGCTATCGCCTGAGGGTCCCTTGACCCGGTGCAATATCTTTTATAGCTTTTTGTTGAGGCGGGACGCCATCATGTCCACCTGTGGCCTTTCCCAATGGTGTACAATCCTATTGGAAGACTTCTGGAGGAAGTCCCCATTTTCCCGGGTGGAGGTCGTGTCTGTTGAGAAGATCTGTTTCCCAGTTGTCCACTCCGGGAATAAACACTGCTGACAGTGCTAACACATGATTTTCCGCCTATCGGAGAATCCTTGTGGCTTCTGCCATCGCCATCCTGCTTCTTGTGCCGCCCTGTTGGTTTACATGGGCGACTGCCGTGATGTTGTCTGATTGGATCAGTACCGGCTGGTTTTGAAGCAGAGGCCTTGCCAGCCTCAGGGCATTGTAAATGGCCCTCAGGTCCAGAATATTTATGTGTAGGGAAATAACCTGACTTGACCAAAGTCCCTGGAAATTTCTTCCCTGTGTGACTGCCTCCTAGCCTCAAAGGCTGGAATCCATGGTCACTAGGACCTAGTCCTGTATGCCGAACCTGTGGCCCTCTTGAAGATGGGCACTCTGCAGCCACCACAGTAGAGATACCCTGGTCCTTGGAGACAGGGTTATCAGCCTATGCATCGGAAGATGCGATCCGGACCACTTGTCCAACAGGTCCCTCTGAAAAGTTCTTGTATGGAACCTGCCTAATGGGATTGCTTCGTAGGAAGCTACCATTTTTCCCAGGACTCGCGTGCAATGATGCACCGCTACCTATTTTGGCTTCAGGAGGTCTCTGACTAGAGATGACAACTCCTTGGCTTTCTCCTCCGGGAGAAACACTATTTCTGGTTTATGTCCAGAACCATCCCCAGGAACAGTAGACGTGTCATAGGAACCAGCTGTGACTTTGGACTGTTTAGAATCCCACCATGCTGTTGTAGCACTTTCCAAAATAGTGCTACCCCGACTACCAACTGCTCCTTGGACTTCGCCCTTATAACGAGATTGTCCAAGTACGGGATAATTACAACTCCCTTTTTTTGAAGGAGTATCAACATTTCGGCCATTACCTTGATAAAACACCCTCGGTGCCATGTACAGTCCAAACGGCAGTGTCTGGACTTGGTAATGGTAATCCTGTACCACAAATCTGAGGTACTCCTGGCGAGGATGGTAAATGGGGACATGGGATGATCTAGACATTGTGGCAATTACAGAGTCATGGTACAATGAAAATCATGACTGGGACATAGCTATACCGGGATATACTTTGTTTAGGAAGGACAGAATTGGAAAAATCGGGGGAGGGGTAGCAATGTATGTAAAAAATGCCATAAATACTACATTAATACAAAGTATTGAAGAAAAAACTGAGGCCCTTTGGGTGACCATAGAAACAGGGGAAAAGTTGATTATTCGTATTGGCGTGATATACAGGCCACCAGGTCAGGAAGAGGAACTTGACAAGAACCTATTGCAGGACATAACTAAAATGGCATTAAAAGGAGAGGTAATAATCATGGGAGACTTTAATCTTCCTGATGTAAACTGGGAGGTGTCTGTTGCTAGTTCCACTAGAAGTAGGAACATTTTAAATTCCCTTCAGGGAGCATCCCTCCACCAATTGGTGAGGGAGCCCACTCGGAAAGACGCAATATTAGACTTAATACTTACAAATGGAGACAGATTATCAGACGTAAAAGTGGGTGAAAACCTCGGATCCAGTGATCATCAAGCAGTATGGTTCAGCATTAAGACAGAGACTGACTCGTCCCATACAAAAACAAAGGTGTTGGATTTTAGGAAGGCTGATTTTGTAGGGATGGGAAAATGTGTAAGCGATTCTTTGGCAGAGTGGAGGAACTTGGAAACAGTGCAGGAGAGGTGGAAAACATTCAAATGTGCAATATTGAAGGCAACAGACCTTTGTATCAAAACTGTTAGGAAAAACACAAGGAAAAGGAAGCCAGTGTGGTTTGCAAAAGAAGTAGCAAATATTGTGAGAGCAAAAAAGATGGCTTTTAGGAAATATAAGCAGACACAAAATAATGAAGACAAAAAGATATATCTTGTTAGACAGAAGGAGACAAAGAAGGTAATCAGATGTGCAAAGGCACAAGCTGAGGAGAAAATGGCCCAGTCAGTGGGTAAAGGAGGCAAAACTTTTTTTAGGTATATAAGCGAAAAAAGAAAAACAAAAGGCGGAATTATAAAACTAAAGACGGACACTGGGAATCTTGTTGAGGGAGACAATTTAATAGCAGATCATCTTAATGATTATTTTTGCTCAGTATTTACTACTGAAAGAGAGGGGAAGGGGCCACAGTTAAGTTGCAGGGATATTCAGGAAAATGAAACAAGTACATTTACAGAGGAGAAGGTCCTAACAGAACTCTCAAAGCTGAAAGTGGACAAATCTATGGGGCCAGATGGGATACATCCAAGGATACTAAAAGAACTTAAAGAGGTGCTGGTAGCACCATTGACAGAATTATTCAACCAGTCATTAGCTACAGGAGAAATTCCAGGGGACTGGAAAAGAGCAAACGTAGTCCCACTGCACAAAAGTGGAAGCAAGGAAGAGGCAAACAACTACAGACCAGTGAGTCTTACATCAGTAGTAGGGAAATTGATGGAAACACTCTTAAAAGAAAGAGTTGTAGATCATCTCAAATCCGGCAATTTACTGGATCCCAAACAGCATGGATTCACTGGGGGAAGATCATGTCAAACAAATCTTATTGACTTTTTTGATTGTGTGACTAAAGTGATGGATAAAGGTGGAGCCATGGATATAGCTTATCTTGACTTTAGTAAGGCTTTTGACACAGTTCCACATCGCAGACTGCTAAATAAACTTGAAAGTTTGGGATTGGATATTAGGATTATTGAATGGATAAGATCTTGGTTGAAGGATAGAAAACAGAGAGTTGTGGTAAATGGAGTGCATTCACAGGAGGGAAATGTTACCAGTGGAGTACCCCAGGGATCTGTACTTGGACCAGTGCTTTTCAATATCTTTATTGGTGACATTGCAAATGGGATTAAAGGGAAAGTATGCCTTTTTGCAGATGACACAAAGGTATGCAACAGGGTAGACACACCAAGTGGGGTAAAACAAATGATTGAGGATCTAGGTAGACTAGAGGAATGGTCAAGAGTCTGGCAATTACAGTTTAATGCCAAAAAATGCAAAATCATGCACTTGGGTCTCAAAAATCCTAAAGCTAAATACAGTATTAATGGCACTATACTGGAAACTACTGAGGAGGAAAGGGATCTAGGAGTCACTATTTCAGATGACTTAAAGGCAGGTAAGCAATGTAACAAGGCAATGAGGAAGGCTAGTCAGATGCTTGGCTGCATTGGGAGAGGAATCAGCAGCAGAAAGAAAGAAGTAATAATGCCACTGTATAGGTCATTGGTACGGCCTCATCTAGAATACTGTATTCAGTTCTGGAGGCCATATCTTCAAAAGGATATTAATACATTAGAAACTGTACAAAGGAGGGCAACTAAAATGGTGCATGGCCTACATCACAAAACATACCCAGAAAGACTAAGAAATCTCAATATGTATAGTTTGGAGCAGAGAAGAGAAAGGGGCGACATGATAGAAACTTTCAAATATATGAAGGATTTTAACAAAGTCCAGGAGGGAAACATTCTCCAAATGAAGAGAAGCAATAGGACACGAGGACATGCACTGAGACTGGAGGGGGGGAGGTTCAGGGGAAATTTGCGGAAAAATTATTTCACAGAAAGGGTAGTGGACAAGTGGAATAGCCTCCCATCAGAGGTGGTAGAGGCTAAGACAGTAGAGCAATTTAAACATGCATGGGATAGACATAAGGATATCCTTACAAAGAAATAAGGATCAAATAAGGTTAGTGATAAAAAAAAATAATATATAAAAAAAAAAAAAGGGGCAGACTAGATGGGCCAAGTGGTTCTTATCTGCCGACAAATTCTATGTTTCTATGTTTCTATGTTTCTATGCAGGTAAGCATCCTTGATGTCCCAGGATACCATGTAATCCCCCTCGTCCAGGCTTGGAATAACCGCCCTGAGCGATTCCATCTTGAACTTGAATTTTTGTGTTCAAGGATTTTAAATATAAAATGGGTCACACCGAACCATGCGGTTTCGGTACCCCAACCCGTGTGGAATAGTAACCCCGTCCTTGTTGAAGTAGGGGCACCTTGAGTATTACCTGCTGGGAATACCGCTTATTAATTGCCTCTAGCACAGCCTCCCTGCCTGAGGGAGTTGTCAGCAAGGCATATTTTAGGAAACGGCTGGGGGGAGACATCTCGAATTCCAGCTTGTACCCCTGAAATACTACTTGAAAGAAACAGGGATCCACCTGTGAGCGAGCCCACTAATTGCTGAAATTTTTTGAGACGGCCCCCACCGTACCTGGCTACACCTGTGGAGCACCCGCGTCATGGTGTGGCCTCACAGGAGGCGGGGGAAGAATCTTGATTCTGGGAACAGGCTGACTGGTGCAGCTTTTTTCCCTCTACCCTTGTCTCTGTACAGAAAGGAAGCGCCATTTGACCCGCTTGCTTTTCTGAAGCCGAAAGGACTGTACCTTTGTCTGTGAGGAAACCTGAGGTAAAATTATTTCTTCCCAGCAGTTGCTGTGGATACGAGGTCCCAGAGACCATCCCCAAATAATTCCTCACCCTTATAAGGCTCTCTATGCGCTTTTTAAGTCAGCATCACCTGTCCAGTGACAGGTCTCTAATACCCTCCTGACAGAATGGACATTACATTTATTTTGGATGCCAGCCGGCAAAATATCCCTCTGTGCATCCCCCATATATAAGACGACGTCTTTAATATGTTTTTATGTTTGCCAACTAGTATCCCTGTTTGACAGGGTCACCGACCACGCTGCAGCAGCACTATCTGCAGGTCTCAGTCTAGTACCTGAGTGTGTAAATACAGACTTCAGGATAGCCTCCTGTTTTTTATCAACAGGTACCTATTAAAGTGGCCGTATCCTAAGACGGCAGTGCCACCTTTTTTGACAAACGTGTGAGCGCCTTATCCACCCTAGGGGATATCTCCCAGCGTAACTTATCCACCTGGCGGGAAAGGGTACGCCATCAGTAACTTTTTATAAATTACCAGTTTCTTAACGGGGGAACCCACGCTTTCACACACTTCATTTATTCATCTGATGGGGGAACAAAACACTGCCTGTTTTTTCTCCCCAAACCTAAAACCCATTTTTAGAGGTGCTTGGGTTCAAGTCAGAAATGTATAACACATTTTTTATTGCCGGGATCACGTCACGGATGTTCCTAGTGGATTGTGTATATGTCTCCACCTTGTCGACACTGGAGTCAGACTCCGTGTCGACATCTGTGTCTGCCATCTGAGAGAGCGGGCGTTTTTGAGCCCCTGATGGCCTTTGAGACGCCTGGGCAGGCGCGGGCTGCGAAGCCGGCTGTCCCACAGCTGTTACGTCATCCACCCTTTTATGTAAGGAGTTGACACTGTCGGTTAATACCTTTCACCTATCCATCCACTCTGGTGTCGGCCCCAGAGGGGGCGACATCACATATATCGGCCTCTGTTCTGTCACCATATAAGCCTCCTCATTCAACATGTCGACACAGCCGTACCGACACACCGCAGACACACAGGGAATGCTCTAAACGAGGACAGGACCCACAAAAGCCCTTTGGGGGGACAGAGTAAGAGTATGCCAGCACACACCAGAGCGCTATATATATACAGGGACTAACTGAGTTATGTCCCTAATAGCTTTTATATAATATACTGTATACAGTGCCAATTTTAATGCCCCCCCTCTCTTTTCCCTCTTACTGTGCAGGGAAGAGCCAGGGAGCTTCCCTCCAGCCGAGCTGTGAGGGAAAAATGGCGCCAGTGTGCTGAGGAGATAGGCTCCGCCCCTTTTTCGCGGCCTATTCTCCCGTTTTTTATGGAATTCTGGCAGGGGTATTTACCTCATATATAGCCCCTGGGGCCATATATTGAGGTATTTTAGCCAGCCAAGGTGTTTTTATTGCTGCCTCAGGGCGCCCCCCCCAGCGCCCTGCACCCTCAGTGACCGGAGTGTGAAGTGTGTGAGAGGAGCAATGGCGCACAGCTGCAGTGCTGTGCGCTACCTTGGTGAAGACAGAGTCTTCATGCCGCCGATTTTCCGGACCATCTTCTTGCTTCTGGCTCTGTAAGGGGGACGGCGGCGCGGCTCCGGGACCGAACATCAAGGCTGGGCCTGCGGTCGATCCCTCTGGAGCTAATGGTGTCCAGTAGCCTAAGAAGCCCAATCCGGCTGCAAGCAGGCGAGTTCGCTTCTTCTCCCCTTAGTCCCTCGCTGCAGTGAGCCTGTTGCCAGCAGGTCTCACTGAAAATAACAAATTCTAAGACTATAACTTTCTAAGAGCTCAGGAGAGCCCCTAGTGTGCATCCAACCTCGGCCGGGCACGAAATCTAACTGAGGCTTGGAGGAGGGTCATAGTGGGAGGAGCCAGTGCACACCAGGTAGTCTAAGATCTTTCTAGAGTGCCCAGCCTCCTTCGGAGCCCGCTATTCCCCATGGTCCTTACGGAGTTCCCAGCATCCACTAGGACGTTAGAGAAATAATTATTTATTATACGTGGGAATTTTTTGGAATAATTCACCCATGTGGTAGAAATATAAACAATATACATACTGATCAGACTTATCGACCGATATTAAGGTGACAATTCTTTTAACAATTTTTTTTTAAAGTCGAAAAGAGAAGAGTATGTCTAGAAGTGTATACCAGACCTACAATAGAAAAAATTATATTCAAGTAGGAGACTCACCAAGAATTATTAGAACCACCATTGTGAAAGAAGCTAATATTTAAATACATACCCATATACTGTGTGTTTATACGCAACACTGGATAGATAAAAAATAGTTGGCCTCAAATCATGAGGTTTGAGTGCCTAAAAACATTATAAATTCATAATTAAAATTCTGAATTCACAATACAGGTTGAGTATCCCATATCCAAATATTCCGAAATACGGAATATTCCGAAATACGGACTTTTTTGAGTGAGACTGAGATAGTGAAACCTTTGTTTTTTGATGGCTCAGTGTACACAAACTTTGTTTAATACTCAAAGTTATTAAAAATATTGTATTAAATGAACTTCAGACTGTGTGTATAAGGTGTATATGAAACATAAATGAATTCTGTGAATGTACACACACTTTGTTTAATGCACAAAGTTATAAAAAATATTGGCTAAAATGACCTTCATGCTGTGTGTATAAGGTGTATATGAAACATAAATGCATTCTGTGCTTAGATTTAGGTCCCATCACCATAATATCTCGTTATGGTATGCAATTATTCCACAATACAGAAAAATCCGATATCCAAAATTCCTCTGGTCCCAAGCATTTTGGATAAGGGATACTCAACCTGTATATAGCAAATTACCTTGTATCAAAAACCAATAGGCTGAATTTACAATCTGTACATAATCTCACAAATAGATACAATCCATTTTAAACTACATATATTCTTCTAGCTATATAGAAGTATTGAACCCATAGAGCATTATAACTTACTTCAATGCTGCCCACCTCTCTCAAAATCCAGTGGAAGACTGAGAGTGGTGCTATATCCACTTATTTATACCCCCTTGTAAGTGACCTCATTTCCCCTCACTGCAGATTGGTTGATCATCAACTACCAATTGACCTCTATTAGATGCTTATGTGGGGGACCCAACTACACCCCCCAAGTACTAGTAAACACCAAGCGCTTTCCAGTTAAATATTAAGTATAATACCCGCATGGAAACGCATGTACTCAACATGCAATCCACGACCAGGTATACACTTCCGGTTAGTGCGTTCCACCGCCGTCACTTCCTGGCTGGCGGGGGCGGTAGCGGACGTACGCCACAGGGGCGGACGTCCACTACTAAGGGGAGGAGAACATGCTCCCCTTGGTGTATACCCGGTCGTGGAACGCATGTTGAGTACATGCGTTTCCATGCGGGTATTATACTTAATATTTCTCTGACGTCCTAGTGGATGCTGGGAACTCCGTAAGGACCATGGGGAATAGACGGGCTCCGCAGGAGACTGGGCACTCTAAAAGAAAGATTAGGTACTATCTGGTGTGCACTGGCTCCTCCCACTATGACCCTCCTCCAGACCTCAGTTAGATTTCTGTGCCCGGCCGAGCTGGATGCACACTAGGGGCTCTCCTGAGCTCCTAGAAAGAAAGTTTATTTTAGGTTTTTTATTTTACAGTGAGACCTGCTGGCAACAGGCTCACTGCATCGAGGGACTAAGGGGAGAAGAAGCGAACCTACCTGCTTGCAGCTAGCTTGGGCTTCTTAGGCTACTGGACACCATTAGCTCCAGAGGGATCGACCGCATGGAACTGGCCTTGGTGTTCGTTCCCGGAGCCGCGCCGCCGTCCCCCTTACAGAGCCAGAAGCAAGAAGAGGTCCGGAAAATCGGCGGCAGAAGACTTCGGTCTTCACCAAGGTAGCGCACAGCACTGCAGCTGTGCGCCATTGCTCCTCATGCACACTTCACACTCCGGTCACTGAGGGTGCAGGGCGCTGGGGGGGGGCGCCCTGAGAAGCAATATATGACACCTTGGCTGGCAAATCTACATCATATATAGTCCTAGAGGCTATATAGATGTAAAATTACCCCTGCCAGTATTCCAGAAAAAGCGGGAGAAAGTCAGTTGAAAAAGGGGCGGGGCTTCTCCCTCAGCACACTGGCGCCATTTTCTCTTCACAGTGCAGCTGGAAGACAGCTCCCCAGGCTCTCCCCTGTAGTTTTCAGGCTCAAAGGGTTAAAAAGAGAGGGGGGGCACAAAATTTAGGCGCAATATTGTATATACAAGCAGCTATTGGGAAAAATTCACTCAATATAGTGTTAATCCCAAAATTATATAGCGCTCTGGTGTGTGCTGGCATACTCTCTCTCTGTCTCCCCAAAGGGCTGTTTGGGGTCCTGTCCTCAGTCAGAGCATTCCCTGTGTGTGTGTGTGGTGTGTCGGTACGGCTGTGTCGACACGTTTGATGAGGAGGCTTATGTGATGGCAGAGCAGATGCCGATAAATGTGATGTCGCCCCCTGTGGGGCCGACACCAGAGTGGATAGATAGGTGGAAGGTATAAACCGACAGTGTCAACTCCTTACATAAAAGGCTGGATGACGTAACAGCTATGGGACAGCCGGCTTCTCAGCCCGCGCCTGCCCAGGCGTCTCAAAGGCCATCAGGGGCTCAAAAACGCCCGCTCCCTCAGATGGCAGACACAGATGTCGACACGGAGTCTGACTCCAGTGTCGACGAGGTTGAGACATATACACAATCCACTAGGAACATCCGTTACATGATCCCGGCAATAAAAAATGTGTTACACATTTCTGACATTAACCCAAGTACCACTAAAAAAGGGTTTTATGTTTGGGGAGAAAAAGCAGGCAGTGTTTTGTTCCCCCATCAAATGAGTGAATGAAGTGTGAAAAAGCGTGGGTTCCCCCGATAAGAAACTGGTAATTTCTAAAAAGTTACTGATGGCGTACCCTTTCCCGCCAGAGGATAAGTTACGCTGGGAGATATCCCCTAGGGTGGATAAGGCGCTCACACGTTTGTCAAAAAAGGTGGCACTGCCGTCTTAGGATACGGCCACTTTGAAGGTACCTGCTGATAAAAAGCAGGAGGCTATCCTGAAGTCTGTATTTACACACTCAGGTACTAGACTGAGACCTGCAGATAGTGCTGCTGCAGCGTGGTCTGTAACCCTGTCAAACAGGGATACTATTTTGCGAACATAGGACGTCGTCTTATATATGAGGGATGCACAGAGGGATATTTTGCCGTCTGGCATCCAGAATTAATGCAATGTCCATTCTGTCAGGAGGGTATTAGAGACCCGACACTGGACAGGTGATGCTGACTTTAAAAAGGCACATAGAACCTTATAAGGGTGAGGAATTGTTTGGGGATGGTCTCTGGGACCTCGTATCCACAGCAACAGCTGGGAAGAAAATTTTTTACCTCAGGTTTCCTCACAGCCTAAGAAAGCACTGTATTATCAGGTACAGTCCTTTCGGCTTCAGAAAAGCAAGCGGGTCAAAGGCGCTTCCTTTCTGCACAGAGACGAGGGAAGAGGGAAAAAGCTGTACCAGTCAGCCAGTTCCCAGAATCAAAATTCTTCCCCCGCTTCCACTGAGTCCACCGCATGACGCGGGGGCTCCACAGGCGTAGCCAGGTACGGTGGGGGGCCGCCTCAAAAATTTCAGCGATCAGTGGGCTCGCTCACAGGTGGATCCCTGGATCCTTCAAGTAGTATCTCAGGGGTACAAGCTGGAATTCGAGGCGTCTCCCCCCCGCCGTTTCCTCAAATCTGCCTTGCCGACAATTCCCTCAGGCAGGGAGGCTGTGCTAGAGGCAATTCACAAGCTGTATTCCCAGCAGGTGATAGTCAAGGTGCCCCTACTTCAACAAGGACGGGGTTACTATTCCACACTGTTTGTGGTACCGAAACCGGACGGTTCGGTGAGACCCATTTTAAAATTTGAAATCCTTGAACACATACATAAAAAAATTCAAGTTCAAGATGGAATCGCTCAGGGCGGTTATTGCAAGCCTGGAGGAGGGGGATTACATGGTATCCCTGGACATCAAGGATGCTTACCTACATGTCCCCATTTACCATCCTCACCAGGAGTACCTCAGATTTGTGGTACAGGATTGCCATTACCAATTCCAAACACTGCCGTTTGGACTGTCCACGGCACGAGGGTCTTTACCAAGGTAATGGCAGAAATGATGATACTCCTTCGAAAAAAGGGAGTTTTAATTATCCCGTACTTGGACGATCTCCTTATAAAGGCGAGGTCCAAGGAGCAGTTGTTGGTCGGAGTAGCACTATCTCGGGAAGTGCTACAACGGGTTCACTACGGCTGGCCGGCGGTCGGGCTCCCGGCGACCAGCATCCCGGCGCCGGGAGCCCGACCGCCGGCTTACCGACAGCTTGGCGAGCGCAAATGAGCCCCTTGCGGGCTCGCCGCGCTACGCGCGCCACACTATTTTATTCTCCCTCTATGGGGGTCGTGGACCCCCACGAGGGAAAATAATTGTCGTATGCCGGCTGTCGGGCTCCCGGCGCCGGTATACTGAGCGCCGGGAGGCCGACCGCCGGCAAACAGAAGACCACCCGCTACAACAGCACGGATGGATTCTATACATTCCAAAGTCACAGCTGGTTCCTACCACACGCCTACTGTTCCTGGGGATGGTTCTGGACACAGAACAGAAAAAAGTGTTTCTCCCGCAGGAGAAAGCCAAGGAGCTGTCATCTCTAGTCAGAGACCTCCTGAAACCAAAACAGGTATCGGTGCATTACTGCACACGAGTCCTGGGAAAAATGGTAGCTTCTTACGAAGCAAAATTCCATTCGGCAGGTTCCATGCAAGAACCTTTCAGTGGGACCTCTTGGACAAGTGGTCGGGATCGCATCTTCAGATGCATCGGCTGATAACCCTGTCTCCAAGGACCAGGGTATCTCTACTGTGGTGGCTGCAGAGTGCTCATCTTCAAGAGGGCCGCAGATTCGGCATACAGGACTGGGTCCTGGTAACCACGGATGCCAGCCTTCGAGGCTGTGGGGCAGTCACACAGGGAAGAAATTTCCAAGGACTTTGGTCAAGTCAGGAGTCGTCCCTACACATAAATATTCTGGAACTGAGGGCCATTTACATTGCCCTAAGTCTGGCAAGGCCTCTGCTTCAAAACCAGCCGGTACTGATCCAATCAGACAACATTACGGCAGTCGCCCATGTAAACCGACAGGGCGGCACAAGAAGCAGGATGGCGATGGCAGAAGCCACAAGGATTCTCCGATGGGCGGAAAATCACGTCTAAGCACTGTCAGCAGTGTTCATTCCGGGAGTGGACAACTGGGAAGCAGACTTCCTCAGCAGACACGACCTACACCCGGGAGAGTGGGGACTTCATCCAGAAGTCTTCCAACTGTTGGTAAACCGTTGGGAAAGGCCACAGGTGGACATGATGGCGTCCCGCCTAAACAAAAAACTAGATATTGCGCCAGGTCAAGGGACCCTCAGGCAATAGCTGTGGACGCTCTAGTGACACCGTGGGTGTACCAGTCGGTTTATGTATTCCCTCCTCTGCCTCTCATACCAAAGGTACTGAGAATAATAAGAAAACGAGGAGTAAGAACGATACTCGTGGTTCCGGATGGGCCAAGAAGAGCTTGGTACCCAGAACTTCAAGAAATGATATCAGAGGACCCATGGCCTCTACCGCTCAGACAGGATCTGCTACAGCAGGGGCCCTGTCTGTTCCAAGACTTACCGTGGCTGCGTTTGACGGCATGGCGGTTGAATTCCAGATCCTAAAGGAAAAGGGCATTCCGGAAGAAGTCATTCCTACGCTGATAAAAGCCAGGAAAGAAGTAACCGCAAACCATTATCACCGTATTTGGCGAAAATATGTTGCGTGGTGTGAGGCCAGGAAGGCCCCAACAGAGGAATTTCAGCTGGGTCGTTTTCTGCACTTCCTACAGTCAGGGGTGACTATGGGCCTAAAATTGGGTTCCATTAAGGTCCAGATTTCGGCTCTGTCGATTTTCTTCCAGAAAGAACTGGCTTCACTGCCTGGAGTTCAGACATTTGTAAAGGGAGTGCTACATATTCAGCCCTCTTTTGTGCCTCCTGTGGCACCTTGGGATCTCAACGTGGTGTTGAGTTTCTTAAAATCACATTGGTCTGAGCCACTTAAAACTGTGGATTTGAAATATCTCACGTGGAAAGTGGTCATGTTATTGGCCTTGGCTTCGGCCAGGCGTGTGTCAGAATTGGCGGCTTTGTCATGTAAAAGCCCTTATCTGATTTTCCATATGGATAGGGCAGAATTGAGGACTCGTCCCCAGTTTCTCCCTAAGGTGGTATCAGCTTTTCACTTGAACCAACCTAATGTAGTGCCTGCGGCTACTAGGGACTTGGAAGATTCCAAGTTACTGGACGTAGTCAGGGCCTTAAAAATTTATATTTCCAGGACGGCTGGAGTCAGGAAAACTGACTCGCTTTTTATCCTGTAGGCACCCAACAAAATAGGTGCTCCTGCTTCTAAGCAGACTATTGCTCGCTGAATTTGTAGCACAATTCAGCTTGCGCATTCTGCGGCTGGATTGCCGCATCCTAAATCAGTAAAAGCCCATTCCACGAGGAAAGTGGGCTCATCTTGGGCGGCTGCCCAAGGGGTCTCGGCTTTACAATTTTGCCGAGCTGCAACTTGGTCAGGGGCAAACACGTTTGCTAAATTCTACAAAATTGATACCCTGGCTGAGGAGGACCTTGAGTTCTCTCAATCGGTGCTGCAGAGTCATCCGCACTCTCCCGCCTGTTTGGGAGCTTTGGTATAATCCCCATGGTCCTTACGGAGTTCCCAGCATCCACTAGGACGTCAGAGAAAATAAGATTTTACTCACCGGTAAATCTATTTCTCGTAGTCCGTAGTGGATGCTGGGCGCCCATCCCAAGTGCGGATTGTCTGCAATACTTGTATGTAGTTATTGCCTAACTAAGGGTTATTATTGAGCCATCTGTTGAGAGGCTCAGTTATATTTCATACTGTTAACTGGGTGTAGTATCACGAGTTATACGGTGTGATTGGTGTGGCTGGTATGAGTCTTACCCGGGATTCAAAATCCTTCCTTATTGTGTCAGCTCTTCCGGGCACAGTATCCTAACTGAGGTCTGGAGGACGGTCATAGTGGGAGGAGCCAGTGCACACCAGATAGTACCTAATCTTTCTTTTAGAGTGCCCAGTCTCCTGCGGAGCCCGTCTATTCCCCATGGTCCTTACGGAGTTCCCAGCATCCACTACGGACTACGAGAAATAGATTTACCGGTGAGTAAAATCTTATTTTAACTGGAAAGCACCTGGTGTTTACTAGTACTTGGAGGGTGTAGTTAGGTCCCCCACATAAGCATCTAATAGAGGTCAACACCCGCTCCATGTCCACACCCCAAAATAGGCCCATTGCATCTGCAGCAACATACCCTCCAATAATTTACACGTAAAAATCGCTACAAATTCGAAAAGGGGACGTGGCCATGGGTAAAGTGGCGTGGCCAGGCCCTTTTCCTATACTTTCAATGGAAGTTTGGAGAGCCAAAAATCGGTACAGACCATTAAAAAATAAGAATTTACTTACCGATAATTCTATTTCTCGTAGTCCGTAGTGGATGCTGGGAACTCCGTAAGGACCATGGGGAATAGCGGCTCCGCAGGAGACTGGGCACAAAAGTAAAGCTTTAGGACTACCTGGTGTGCACTGGCTCCTCCCCCCATGACCCTCCTCCAAGCCTCAGTCAGGATACTGTGCCCGGACGAGCGTACACAATAAGGAAGGATTTTGAATCCCGGGTAAGACTCATACCAGCCACACCAATCACACCGTACAACCTGTGATCTGAACCCAGTTAACAGCATGATAACAGAGGAGCCTCTGAAAACATGGCTCACAACAATAATAACCCGATTTTTGTAACAATAACTATGTACAAGTATTGCAGACAATCCGCACTTGGGATGGGCGCCCAGCATCCACTACGGACTACGAGAAATAGAATTATCGGTAAGTAAATTCTTATTTTCTCTGACGTCCTAGTGGATGCTGGGAACTCCGTAAGGACCATGGGGATTATACCAAAGCTCCCAAACGGGCGGGAGAGTGCGGATGACTCTGCAGCACCGAATGAGAGAACTCCAGGTCCTCCTCAGCCAGGGTATCAAATTTGTAGAATTTAGCAAACGTGTTTGCCCCTGACCAAGTAGCTGCTCGGCAAAGTTGTAAAGCCGAGACCCCTCGGGCAGCCGCCCAAGATGAGCCCACCTTCCTTGTGGAATGGGCTTTTACAGATTTTGGCTGTGGCAGGCCTGCCACAGAATGTGCAAGCTGAATTGTACTACAAATCCAACGAGCAATAGTCTGCTTAGAAGCAGGAGCACCCAGCTTGTTGGGTGCATACAGGATAAACAGCGAGTCAGATTTTCAAACTCCAGCCGTCCTGGAAACATATATTTTCAGGGCCCTGACTACGTCCAGCAACTTGGAGTCCTCCAAGTCCCTAGTAGCCGCAGGTACCACAATAGGCTGGTTCAAGTGAAACGCTGAAAACCACCTTAGGGAGAAATGGAGGACGAGTCCTCAATTCTGCCCTGTCCGTATGAAAAATTAGGTAAGGGCTTTTATAGGATAAAGCCGCCAATTCTGAGACACGCCTGGCTGAAGCCAGGGCCAACAGCATTACCACTTTCCATGTGAGATATTTTAAGTCCACAGTGGTGAGTGGTTCAAACCAATGTGATTTTAGGAACCCCAAAACTACATTGAGATCCCAAGGTGCCACTGGAGGCACAAAAGGAGGCTGTATATGCAGTACCCCCTTGACAAACGTCTGAACTTCAGGAACTGAAAGCCAGTTCTTTCTGGAAGAAAATCGACAGGGCCGAAATTTGAACCTTAATGGACCCTAATTTTAGGCCCATAGACAGTCCTGTTTGCAGGAAATGCAGGAAACGACCCAGTTGAAATTCCTCTGTAGGGGCCTTCCTGGCCTCGCACCACGCAACATATTTACGCCAAATACGGTGATAATGCTGTACGGTTACATCCTTCCTGGCTTTGATCAGGGTAGGGATGACTTCATCCGGAATGCCTTTTTCCTTCAGGATCCGGCGTTCAACCGCCATGCCGTCAAACACAGCCGCGGTAAGTCTTGGAACAGACAGGGTCCCTGCTGGAGCAGGTCCCTTCTTAGAGGTAGAGGCCACGGGTCCTCTGTGAGCATCTCTTGAAGTTCCGGGTACCAAGTCCTTCTTGGCCAATCCGGAGCCACGAGTATAGTCCTTACTCCTCTCCTTCTTATGATTCTCAGTACCTTGGGTATGAGAGGCAGAGGAGGGAACACATACACTGACTGGTACACCCACGGTGTTACCAGAGCATCCACAGCTATTGCCTGAGGGTCCCTTGACCTGGCGCAATACCTGTCTAGTTTTTTGTTGAGGCGGGACGCCATCATGTCCACCTTTGGTTTTTCCCAACGGTTCACAATCATGTGGAAGACTTCTGGGTGAAGTCCCCACTCTCCCGGGTGGAGGTCGTGTCTGCTGAGGAAGTCTGCTTCCCAGTTGTCCACTCCCGGAATGAACACTGCTGACAGTGCTATCACATGATTTTCCGCCCAGCGAAGAATCCTTGCAACTTCTGCCATTGCCCTCCTGCTTCTTGTGCCGCCCTGTCTGTTTACGTGGGCGACTGCCGTGATGTTGTCTGACTGGATCAGCACCGGCTGACCTTGAAGCAGAGGTCTTGCTAGGCTTAGAGCATTGTAGATGGCCCTTAGCTCCAGGATATTTATGTGAAGTGATGTCTCCAGGCTTGACCACAAGCCTGGTGACAAGATTATCCGCTGATGCATCTGAAGATGCGACCCGGACCATTTGTCTAGCAGATCCCACTGGAAGGTTCTTGCGTGGAATCTGCCGAATGGGATTGCTTCGTAAGAAGCCACCATCTTTCCCAGGACCCTTGTGCATTGATGCACTGAGACTTGGCCTGGTTTTAGGAGATTTCTGACTAGTTCGGATAACTCCCTGGCTTTCTCCTCCGGGAGAAACACCTTTTTCTGGACTGTGTCCAGGATCATCCCTAGGAATAGAAGTCGTGTCGTCGGGATCAGCTGCGATTTTGGAATATTGAGAATCCAACCGTGCTGGCGCAGCACTATCTGAGATAGTGCTACTCCGACTTCCAACTGTTCCCTGGATCTTGCCCTTATCAGGAGATCGTCCAAGTAAGGGATAACTAAAACTCCCTTCCTTCGAATGAGTATCATCATTTCGGCCATTACCTTGGTAAAGACCCGGGGTGCCGTGGACAATCCAAACGGCAGCGTCTGAAACTGATAGTAACAGTTCTGTACCACAAACCTGAGGTACCCTTGGTGAGAAGGGTAAATTGGGACATGTAGGTAAGCATCTTTGATGTCCAGAGACACCATATAGTCCCCTTCTTCCAGGTTTGCAATCACTGCTCTGAGTGACTCCATCTTGAATTTGAACCTTTGTATGTAAGTGTTCAAGGATTTTAGGTTTAAAATTGGTCTCACCGAGCCGTCCGGCTTCGGTACCACAAATAGTGTGGAATAGTACCCCTTTCCCTGTTGTAGGAGGGGTACCTTGATTATCACCTGCTGGGAATATAGCTTGTGAATGGCTTCCAATACTGCCTCCCTATCTGAGGGAGACGTCGGTAAAGCAGACTTTAGAAAACGGCGAGGGGGAGACGTCTCGAATTCCAATTTGTACCCCTGAGATACCACCTGAAGGATCCAGGGGTCCACTTGCGAGTGGGCCCACTGCGCACTGAACTTCTTGAGACGGGCCCCCACCGTGCCTGAGTCCGCTTGTAAAGCCCCAGCGTCATGCTGAGGACTTTGCGGAGGCGGGAGAGGGCTTTTGTTCCTGGGAACTGGCTGTTTGTTGCAGCCTTTTTCCTCTCCCTCTGCCATGGGGCAGAAATGAGGCGCCTTTTGCCCGCTTGCCCTTATGGGGCCGAAAGGACTGCGCCTGATAATACGGCGTCTTCTTAGGTTGAGAAGCTACCTGGGGTAAAAATGTGGATTTTCCAGCAGTTGCCGTGGCTACCAGGTCTGATAGACCTACCCCAAATAACTCCTCCCCCTTATAAGGCAATACTTCCATGTGCCTTTTAGAATCCGCATCACCTGACCACTGTCGCGTCCATAAACCTCTTCTTGCAGAAATGGACAGCGCGCTAACTCTTGATGCCAGTCGGCAAATATCCCTCTGTGCATCACGCATATATAGAAATGCATCCTTCAAATGCTCTATAGTCAGTAATATACTGTCCCTATCTAGGGTATCAATATTTTTCAGTCAGGGAATCCGACCACGCCAGGCCCGCACTGCACATCCAGGCTGAGGCGATTGCTGGTCGCAGTATAACACCCGTGTGAGTGTATATACATTTTAGGATATTCTCCAGCTTTCTATCGGCAGGTTCCTTTAGGGCGGCCGTATCAGGAGAGGGTAGTGCTACCTGTTTAGACAAGCGTGTGAGCGCTTTATCCACCCTAGGGGGTGTTTCCCAACGTGCCCTATCCTCTGGCGGGAAAGGGTACGATGCCAATAACCTTTTAGGAATTATCAGTTTTTTATCGGGGGAAACCCACGCCTCATCACACACTTCATTTAATTCCTCGGATACAGGAAAAACTACAGGCAGTTTTTTCTCACCAAACATAATACCCTTTTTAGTGGTACTTGTATTATCAGAGATATGCAATACATTTTTCATAGCTTCAATCATGTAACGTGTGGCCCTAGTGGAAGTCACGTTTGTCTCCTCATCATCGACACTGGAGTCAGTATCCGTGTCTGTGTCTGCCATTTGAGGTAACGGGCGTTTTAAAGCCCCTGATGGCGTTTGAGACCCCTGGACAGGCACAAGCTGAGTAGCCGGCTGTCTCATGTCGTCAACTGTCTGTCGTAAAGAGCTGACACTGTCACGCAATTCCTTCCATAAGCTCATCCACTCAGGTGTCGACTCCCTAGGGGGTGACAACTCTATAATAGGCAATTGCTCCGCCTCCATCTCAATTTCCTCCTCAAACATGTCGACACAATCGTACCGACACACCGCACACACACAGGGAATGCTCTGATAGAGGACAGGACCCCACTAGCCCTTTGGGGAGACAGAGGGAGAGTATGCCAGCACACACCAGAGCGCTATATATAGACAGGAATACCACTATAAAATGTGCTTTTCCCTTTATAGCTGCTGTTAGTATTAAAACCGCGCCAAATTAGTGCCCCCCTCTCTTTTTTACCCTTTTCTGTAGTGCAGGACTGCAGGGGAGAGTCAGGGAGACGTCCTTCCAGCGGAGCTGTGATGGAAAATTGCGCCCGTGTGCTGAGGAGATAGGCTCCGCCCCCTTCTCGGCGGCCTTTTCTCCCGCTTTTTGGTGAGTTCTGGCAGGGGTTAAAATACATCCATATAGCCCTGGGGGTAATATGTGGTGTATTTATGCCAGCCAAGGTGTTTACATTGCTGCTCAGGGCGCCCCCCCCTAGCGCCCTGCACCCTCAGTGACCGAAGTGTGAAGTGTGCCTGAGTAACAATGGCGCACAGCTGCAGTGCTGTGCGCTACCTTGTTGAAGACTGATGTCTTCTGCCGCCGATTTTTCCGGACCTCTTCTTGCTTCTGGCTCTGTAAGGGGGCCGGCGGCGCGGCTCTGGGACCGAGCTCCGAGGCTGGGCCTGTGTTCAGTCCCTCTGGAGCTAATGGTGTCCAGTAGCCTAAGAAGCCCAATCCACTCTGCACGCAGGTGAGTTCGCTTCTTCTCCCCTTAGTCCCTCGATGCAGTGAGCCTGTTGCCAGCAGCTCTCACTGAAAATAAAAAACCTAAAACTAAACTTTCACTAAGAAGCTCAGGAGAGCCCCTAGTGTGCACCCTTCTCGGCCGGGCACAAAAATCTAACTGAGGCTTGGAGGAGGGTCATGGGGGGAGGAGCCAGTGCACACCAGGTAGTCCTAAAGCTTTACTTTTGTGCCCAGTCTCCTGCGGAGCCGCTGTTCCCCATGGTCCTTACGGAGTTCCCAGCATCCACTAGGACGTCAGAGAAAAAAAAAAAAAAAGTACCGTACCTGCCAAAAAGGTCCAGCTGGAGGATATATCACTGCATCTGCAGCAATTCTCTGCGCTGTAGATAGGGAAACAAAATCCTTTTACTACAGCGTACTATGGGGGTCATTCCAACCCGTTCGCACGCTGCAGTTTTTTGCAGCCGTGCGATCGGGTCTCAAAAGCACATACGTGCGGGCCGCAATGCGCAGGCACGTCACTGCCCGGCCGTTTCCAGAGAGGGATTCTGACGTCACCTCCAGGCCAGATCGTCGCAGCAGGTGAGTAAGTCTTGAGCTGTGCAAAGACCGCACAAACCTTTGTTTGTGCAGCTCTATGCACAAGCAATCGCTCCCCTGTACAGCATTTACCCCCTCCCCTGTAAGTGGCGATTACCTGGTCTCAGCAGTGCAAAAATCCGCCTGCGTACAACCAGGTCGGAATGAGGGCCTATGTCCTGCTGCCAGTCCGCCTGCCCCCTCTGGCATCAACAATCCCCACTCCCTAGCAGCAGCACAGGTGGAACAAAAGCTGCTGCAGTCACTGGCACAGATGTGTATGAAAGCGGCGCAGCGAAAAGGCTTCCATAGCCCTCCCTGCACCGCATACTCTGAGCCCCGGAGCCTCCACTGCGCGTGATTTCACTGAAGTGCCTCCCCACCACACCCAGATCCCCAGAGGCCCCGACTCCGCAACACAGCACCTGGGCTACCGGCCTGGAAGCCCCGCGATGGCTAATGTAATGGATAGAGTGGATGATATCGCGGAGGGTAATGTCTGGACGCTGAATCAATGTAAAAGGTGACAGTGTTGTGCAATGCAGTGGGTGTGCAGTGACACTGCACAGCACTCTCACCTTTTACATTGATTCAGCGAGTCAGTCAGTTCTGCCAGCCAGTCACTATTGTTAGCATCGGTGTATCAACGCGCCGCATTACAGGGAAGAAGACGCACTAAATAAACTACAGCTCTCAGCAGCCCTTAGCGCCCAAGCATTCCGGCGCTAAGGGCTGCTGGGAGCAGTGCATCTTCTTCCCTGTAATGCGGTGCGTTGGGATACTGGCGCTAACAATAGTGACTGGCTGCTGTGCGAGTCTCAGGGAGAGCAACTGCCAAAGGGAGGACAGCAGCTTAGCTGCTTCCAGGAGGAGAAACATTACCCACCCCTCCCCCACTCGCAGTATCTCAGGGCCCCATCCGTGGCACCCCGACACCTCCCCTCCACCATCCATGGTTACTCCGGACCCCCTCCCCTACCCGTCATCACCGCACCTTCCCCTTCCCCCACCCGCGGTGGCTCCGGACCCCCTCCCCCACCCGCAACACCCCCGCACCCAACCCTCCCCCACCCGCGGCACCCCTGCAACCGCCCCTCCTCCACTTGCGGCACGCCGGGCCCCCTCCCCCAACCACATCTCCCCAGCACCCACCACTCCCCCAACCACAGCACCTACTAGGTGATTCATCAGGCCCTGCGTGCGCTGATCACGCTGTAGCAAGGGGCTACGACCCCTTAACCATCGCACGCCCTTTGTACGTGCAATATTTAACCATTCACACAATTATGATTGGAGGTAATACTCCATACAATACAAATATTGCATGCCACAAGGGCGTGCAAGGGTTAAGGGGGCGTAGCCTCTTACGACGGTGTGAAGAGCGCCCGTAGGGCGCGATGAATCACCTAGTCATTTATTAAAAGGGAAGCCCAGGAGCAGAGCATTCTGTCCCTCCTGGAGAGGGTCATGTTGGGAGGTATGCATTTGGAATTACTGTATAAGCCTTATACTATAAGGTAATCTCATAAAGTGTAATGTATCTAACACCCTGAAATACTGTACCATGTAATATCCATCTAAGGTTTTGTAATTGATGGTTTATCTGAAGTATGCAGAAACTGTGCATTAACAAGGCAAGATAATAGCATATACAGCAACATGCCCAACTGTCACCAAGAAAACACCTGCTACAACACAGCCAGTAGAGATTTCTGTTGCAGTGCAATTACACTCACCAGAACTCTCAGCAGTTAATAGATACTAGAGATGTGCGGGTTTGGTTTTACTCAGATTTACTCGGGTCTCAAAACGGCATCTTATTGGCTCACGGGTGTCACGCATTTTGGATAGCCAATAAAAAAAATCTGGAAAACCAGAGTAAATCCGAGTAAAACCGAACCTGCACATCTCTAATAGATACAGAACTGCAGTCTACTGTAGCTAGATATTAGCATTACTGTAAATCAGTCTAGAAAACAATTACTAGTAAATACGGATATATTAGGTCACATGCCAAGTTTGTTATGTGTTACAGTAGGTCACATTATTGTAAGCATTTATGTACTTTAGTGAGGAGGTCAGTAAAATAATTATAGAATATATAGAGATGTGCACTATTTTCTACAAACAAATTACAGCAAAATGCACATAGCTGCCAAATTATTTTCCAGGGTTGTACCATGGAGAGTTTTGTGCCTGGAAGTATCCATGTTTTATTTTAGTAGCCAATAATATTTATTAATGTAATATACGTTTTATTATCTATACTGTCTTATTCTCTGACTTTTACAGTTTCATATTTAACGCATGGTGTTTTTCTGGAAGGTCATGCAGGGGATAGCAGTGAAAGGTTCATAGGAAGAGTAACACGTGTAATGTGATTACATAAACCCCTTTCTCTGAAAAATAACCTTGGAAATAATGAAAGCATGGTCATGTGCCTATACACTGATAAGCCACTGTTCTATGTATGTATAGTGGCAGATTACAGCATGATGGGCTCACAGTGTGCCCTGAGCAGACTCCAGGTGTACCACCATAGAAGTGCAGCCGGGCCCGTCAGTGTTTTACCACTACTGAGTGGGTTTAGTGGTTGCAGAGCCCGTTCTAATTTTGGGCCCGGGCAGTGTTGGGCTCTTCTGGCTTTCTCAGATGTGGCTCAGGCATTACCTATGGAGAAGCTGCGACATGACATCCTAGGACATGCAACTGCACCATAAAATGCAGCCCTCTCCCCTCCAGAGGAAACCAACCTTGTACTGATAGTACTGGGAATATTCCCATTACCTCTGGCTGTGGGTGTTGGGTTAATAAGTATTGATATAGAACAGTTTTTATTCTATTTACTTGCACACTGCAGGTCCCAGTAAGCCCTGTCGTATCCAATTCAAAAGGCTGTCAGACATGATGGCACTTGGGGAACCACAAGGCCTGGCAATCAGGGTCTGCTGGTACCTGTAGTGCACCGGATTTTTATTTAATTTTTTAAGTAAAGTCAAAACACAAACACCATATCGTGCAAATTATAGCGAGTCATCCTATAGAAATGAAGGGGTGCGCTGTGGCTAGTCAGAGCTTGGGAACTGCTATGCTGTTGCTAAGATTGGAAAGGAAAGATAAAGAAAGTGAGATCTCTGTTACTGAGTAACATCTCATGATTTGATTTGAGTAGTAACCGTAGTACAAGTATATTATGCAGTAACACCTTTCTGACGAAGATGGGAAACCATAGCCTTCATCAAATATATAAACGTGTAAGGGCCTATGAAGCCAAAAACCATTACCATCCACTGAAACGTAAGAGACACTTGTGATTGGAATGGACTTGTACTGAGTGGAAACTGGAAAGCCTCTCTTCAGCCTATTTTAAAGGCAAAAGCCATTTCTGGCAAAATCGAGGAAAGTCTGAGAGTCCCTCCATCCTGAATTTCCTATTTAGATGAAGAATGTTGGCTTTGACCTCTTCTATACAGTCAGAGTCAATCAGGCCTGCATCATGCTGATTAGGTATGACTAAAGGCTTAGTGGATACACATAAAAGTCCAGCTCTGGCTAATCAACAAGCCCAGAGAATATTTGTCAGGAAATTAAATGTTTGCTCAATAATGAGCACTAATGGTCTTGAGGAGGGCATCTATAGAGGCCACTAAGGATTCTAAATAATTCATGAATTCACCTTCTTCATCTGCCTTTTACAAATAATAATGAGCCAGCCATATCGGAGATCTTAAACTGGACTATTCTCAAGATTTTGGGGTCTATTTACTATGCCTTGGGTAGAGATAAAGTGGACGGAGTTAAAGTACCAGCCAACCAGCACCTCACTGTCATTTTTCAAAGATAGGGGCAGATGTATTAAGCCTGGAGAAGTGATAAAGCAGTGATAAGTGGAGGGGATAACACACCAGCCAACCAGCTCTTAACTGTTAATTTACATATTGGAGCTGCACTTATCACTGCTTTATCACTTCTTCAGGCTTAATACATCTGCCCCCAGTCTGTGCCATGGCAGTTAGGAGCTGATTGGCTGGTACTTTATCTCCTTACACTTTATCTCCCACCAAGGCTTAGTAAATAGAGCCCTTAGTCATTGGGGTCATTGTGACATTTATCCCCAACAAGGAAACTTAAGGCAGGATCCACCTACGGAGTGAATAGTGCAGGAACATAAGATACCCATCAATAACGCCTCAAAAGCTGTTCATCTTCTATAATGAGATTCTAAATAGAAACTGGGCAAACTCATAAATACGTTTGGGTTTTTTCCACTAAAGGCCAATTTGCAGGGTATAATTTACTGGATTATGGGCTGGCCTGCTAATGCCATCTGAATTTCACTGTTCTCACCTTTCTTAGGTGAGCCCAAGGACCTTGTCACTTCCCCTGACTCCCAGTCGACAAAAGAGGGAGCTAGTAAGTACATACTTTCAATTGTAAAGAAAAGCCTGATGGTGGGCAGGAGTGGATCCAGGGGAGTGGCGATCAATTAAATGCCTCCCCATCCCCCCCCTCCCACAGTTTTTACATGTCCACTACCACTGGCCAACAGGGCCGCCATCAAGGGGCGACTGTCGGGAATGAAGACCAGGGCCCTGACAGTACAATTGGCTCACAGCAGAAGTATATTCTCAGGACATGACGGTATTCCAGGGGCGACAAACGTTACCCTGATCACCAACTCCCAGCACCAACGTAGTTCATGGAGGCTGAGTTTTGTTTTTTGAGTCAGCTTTGTCTTCGTCTGTAGAGAGTGTGGCCGTGGCTGATCATCATAGCCCGGAGATTCGCACGTGTATCGGAAAGGGGGTGGGGTCTAATGCTGTGAAATGCCCGTCCCCATCAGAGACATGATGCTATAACAGGTAGTTTCTCTCTTTCTCCCACCTTTCAATACCTCAGTCTCTCTATTTCTCACCCTCAGTCTCCTCCCTCTCTCTCACATGCACACACCCTCAGTCTTTTTATTTCTCTCCCCAACCCTCAGCCTCTCTCACCCACCCTCAGTCTCTTTCTCCCTCCCTCTCTCTCTCTCACCCTGTCTCTCACACCCTCAGTCTCTCTATCCCTCTCTCACCCATCCTCAGTCTCTCTCCCTCTCTTACCCTAAGTCTCTCTCTCCATCTCATGATCAGTCTCTCTCTCTCTCACACACCCTCAGTCTCTCTCACACCCTCAGTCTCTCTCTCTCACCCACCCCCAGTCTCTCTCTCCCTCTGTCATCCTTAGGGGTATATTCAATAAGAGTCGGATCCATTCCGACATGCAGTTGTCGGAATGGATCCGACAACCCCTATTCAATGGACGGCCAAATCCGACTGTCGGATTTGGCCGTGCACAGGGACCCATCCTGCCGCTGCAGATGCGCCGAAGGCAGCGGCCAGGTGCGCAGATGGCGGTGGGGGTAAGCTGGGCGGTGGGGGGGGGGGAACAGAGATCTGCAGGAGGAGCTGGATGCAAGGAGAGAGGTGCCTGCGGGCGGCGGGGAGAGCACAGATTGGCGGCCGGCGGGAGGAGCTGGCTGTGGGGGAACATGTCTGCGGTGGCGGGGAGAGGCGCTGCAGGGAGAGAGGTGCCTGGCCGGGGGACGGCCTCTCTCCCTGCAGCAACTCCCCCCGCCGGCCATCGATCTCAGCTCCCCCAGCCGCCCGCAGCACCGCTTGTCTACTCACCTCAATCCCACTTGTTTTCAAGTCGGATTGAGTTTGTTGGAAAAGGGGCCAAAACCTGTCGGATTTGGCCCCATTTCCGACAGAAGCACGTGGATCGGCGGCTATTCCACTGATCCACGTGTTTTCCGACAAGTTGGGAATTCCCTACTTGTCGGAAAAAATCAGCCCCTATTGAATAGGTCGGAGCCCCTTCTGACCTATTTCTGAGGAAATGTTACTGTCATTTGATATCCCACTCTTCTAAGGCATTCTCCACTCTGTGCTGGCAGCTTATCACTGCCAGCAATGGACTGCTGTCATGCACATGACTCTTTCACTTGGCAGAGACCCAACAGTGCCTGGAAGGCTCCGCCGTTTCTTAAATACTGAAAGGAGGACATAACCCCTTTAGTGAGTTTTAAAGGGGTTATGTCTCCTCCTTAACTATTACCCTTAAGCCCCCATTTATCAAGCCTTGGAGAGTGATAAATAGCACAATGATAAAGTACCAGCCAATCAGCTCCTAACTTTCATGTTACAGGCTGTGTTTGAAAAATGACAGTTAGGAGCTGATTGGTTGGTACTTTATCGCTGTGTTATTTATCACTCTCCAAGGCTTGATAAATCTGGGCCTATGTCTGAAGACGAGTTGGAAGGGGAATCAGATAAAAGTTACTTCCAAGGCTTATTTAATATATTCTATTACTCAAGCGTGGTTAGAGAGGCACTATCCATAAGTAGAGAAACTTGTATGCAGCAGATCGAGCAATGTTTTTACCAATTCATGCAGTGTTGTTGTTTTTTTTTATTATTAATTATTATTATTAATAAAGTTTAGTTATAGGCCGCCACAAGTGACCCGCAGAGCTGTACAGAGGGTGAAACAATAACTCAGTACAGTCGAGAGAACAGTACAAAATAGTAGACAAGTAACAAATAGCAGTACAATTCTCAATACAGCCACTGATGCAAGAGTGCAATGGAAACACCAAGCATAATATGAAGCCTGTACCTATTAACGTGGGTACAGATAATGGGTCTAGGTCAGAGGTTCCCAAACTGTGTGCCGTGGCTCCCTGGGATGCCTCGGGACACTTGCAGGGGTGCCCTGGGTTGGTGGTCCAGGACCAATTCAAATTATTCATGGTCAATATAATAGGCAAAACCAGTGCTGGTGGCTGCCAGTCATAAAATATGTGGCCAAACAGAAGCAAATCTTGTCCCTCACCACACAACTGACCCTAAAGATAACATATAAACGCAATCTACTTAATGTAATATTTCTTTCTAAATTTCTCAATAAGACATTTTTGGCCTAGGGGTGCCGTGAAAAAAATTCTGATATTCTAGGGCGCCGTGATTCAAAAAAGTTTGGAAACCACTGGTCTAGGTCATCTGAAGAAACCAAAACAACAAAGGAGTGGAGTCCGGGAGCAGAGAGATTTAGGAGGTGTAGAGTGCAGCTGGTATGTATGAGAAGTAGGTAATGAGCGTAGGAGAAAGGAGGGCCCTGCTCATGTAGCTTACACTCTAAAGGGGAGACTAATGTAATATATAAGGATTGAGCCAGTGGAAGGGTAGGAAGCAGGAGTGGGAGAACTGGAGGGTAGGTAGACTACGTGGCGACATGGTTAAGTGGTGGACGGATAAGCTTTTACAAACGGTGGGTTTTCAGCGGCCACTTGAAGTACTGCAGGCTGGGGGATAGCCTGATGGAACAAAGGAGATTGCTCCAATGCTGGGGGCAGCACGGGAGAAATATTGGTTCACTATGTGATTTCCTTAGCCCTATGTAGCAAGCCTTCATCTTCAATGTATTTTTATAACATATTGCAAGGAAAATGTGTCTATTATCAAGACTGTAACAATATGTAAAATAAATGGTATTCTAAAAAGGTCTATAGTGCCTGTCCTTATGCTAAAGTCATAAATGCACATTTTCCAAACACAGATTACCTCCATTTTAAGAGCCATCAGGAAGCAGCCTACACTGTTACCCAATTGTATGGTTACTATGACGACAACGACAGACCCAGAAGTAGTTGCACCCCTTGCTACTGCTGTAGTTGATCCCATTGGTCTGCCGACTGTGTACTGAGAAAAAACATCCTCCCTCAACCAAATTCTTTATCAGTCGCTGTGAGCCCCTGTACACATGTCCTTTAGGAGTAATCTTGCCTATGGAGGTCATTCCGAGTTGATCGCTAGCAGAAAATGTTCGCTGCGCAGCGATGATGCAAAAAAAGGCACTTCTGCGCATGCGTATGCAGCGCAATGCGCACGCGCGACATACTTTCACAACGGCCGATGTAGTTTCACACAAGGTCTAGCGAAGCTTTTCAGTCGCACTGGTGGCAGCAGAGTGATTGACATGAAGTGGGCGTTTCTGGGTGTCAACTGACCGTTTTCAGGGAGTGGTCGAAAAAACGCAGGCGTGTCAGGAACAACGCAGGCGTGGCTGGGCGAATGCAGGGCGTGTTCGTGACGTCAAAACAGGAACTGAATGGTCTGAAGTCATCACAAGCGCTGAGTAGGTCTGAAGCTACTCTGAAACTGCACAAAATTATTTTGTAGCCGCTCTGGTGATCCTTTCGTTCGCACTTCTGCTAAGCTAAAATACACTCCCAGTGGGAGGCGGCATAGCGTTTGCACGGCTGCTAAAAACAGCTAGCGAGCGATCAACTCGGAATGAACCCCTATGTGCACAAATTTAACTGCACAGCTCTGAATGAATTCTAGTGTTAGCATAAAGTGCTGTTAAAAACATTCTAACTGTATGCTTCTGCCAGAGTAAGTCTATGAAAATGGTATCTGATCTATAGATCTACACTAAAAAGGTCTACAGTCAATAGGTCGACAACTAATGGTAGACATGCACTAGGTCGACAGGGTCAAAAGGTCGACATGACAATGGTGGACACGCATATGGTCGAAATAAGTTTTAAAAAACAAACAAACCATTTTTTTCATCCTTTACGTGGACTACGATTGGGAATAGTAACCTGTGCCGAGCGTAGTGGTAGCAGAGCGAGACACCTTGCCCGAAGCGCCAACCATGCAATAAGACTTGGTACACTAATGGGGGTTGTTTGTGGCAGAAAAGTGACAAAACACCCCAAAAAAAATAAGATTTTAAACCTACCGGTAAATCTTTTTCTCCTAGTCCGTAGAGGATGTCGACATGGGCAAAGATCGACATAGAATAGGTAGACAGTAGAAAATGTTGACAGGGTCAAAAGGTCGACATGGAAGACAAAAAACAAGTAGACACAATTTGAAAAAAAAATTCTCTTACGTCCTAGAGGATGCTGGGGACTCCGTAAGGACCATGGGGTATAGACGGGCTCCACCAGAGACATGGGCACTCTAAGACTTTAGATGGGTGTGATCTGGCTCCTCCCTCTATGCCCCTCCTCCAGACCTCAGTTAGAGAACTGTGCCCAGAGGAGACGGACAGTACGAGGAAAGGATTTTTGTTAATCTTAGGGCGAGATACATACCAGCCCACACCATACAACATGGTATATACCAAACCAGTTAACAGCATGAACAAAACAGCATCAGCCAGAGACTGATCTCAACTGTAACATAACCCTTATGTAAGCAACAACTATATACAAGCCTTGCAGAATTAGTCCGCACTGGGACGGGCACCCAGCATCCTCTACGGACTAGGAGAAAAAGATTTTCCGGTAGGTTTAAACTCTTATTTTCTCTTACGTCCTAGAGGATGCTGGGGACTCCGTAAGGACCATGGGGATTATACCAAAGCTCCAGACCGGGCGGGAGAGTGCGGATGACTCTGCAGCACCGACTGAGCAAACAGGAGGTCCTCATCAGCCAGGGTATCAAACTTGTAGAATTTTGCAAAAGTGTTTGAACCCGACCAAGTCGCTGCTCGGCAAAGCTGTACTGCCGAGACGCCTCGGGCAGCCGCCCAAGAAGAGCCCACCTTCCTAGTGGAATGGGCCTTTACAGAATTTGGTAACGGCAATCCAGCCGTAGAATGAGCCTGCTGAATCGTGTTACAGATCCAGCGAGCAATAGTCTGCTTAGAAGCAGGAGCGCCAACTTTGTTGGCTGCATACAGGACAAACAGTGCCTCTGTTTTCCTAACCCGAGCCGTCCTGGCTACATAAATCTTTAAGGCCCTGACTACATCAAGGGACTTGGAATCCTCCAAGTCACCCGTAGCCACAGGCACCACAATAGGTTGGTTCATATGAAACGACGAGCTTAGGTAGAAATTGAGGACGAGTCCTCAACTCTGCTCGATCCTCATGGAAAATCAGATAGGGGCTCTTGTGAGACAAAGCCGCCAATTCAGACACCCTCCTCGCAGATGCCAAGGCCAACAACATGACCACTTTCCAAGTGAGAAATTTTAATTCAGCCGTTTGAAGAGGTTCAAACCAGTGTGATTTAAGGAACTGTAACACCACGTTAAGGTCCCACGGTGCCACTGGGGGCACAAAAGGAGGTTGGATGTGCAGCACTCCCTTTACAAAAGTCTGGACTTCTGGGAGAGAAGCCAATTCCTTCTGAAAGAATATAGATAAGGCCGAAATCTGCACCTTAATGGAGCCTAACTTAAGGCCCATATCCACTCCTGTCTGTAGAAAGTGGAGAAAACAACCCAGCTGAAAATCTTCCGTAGGAGCATTCTTAGCTTCACATCATGATACATATTTTCTCCAGATACGGTGATAATGCTTCGTCGTTACCTCCTTCCTAGCTCTGATTAGAGTAGGGATGACTTCCCCCGGAATACCTTTCCTAGCTAGGATTTGGTGTTCAACCGCCATGCCGTCAAACGTAACCACGGTAAGTCTTGAAACACACAGGGCCCCTGTTGTAACAGGTCCTCCCTGGGAGGAAGAGGCCACGGATCTTCTGTGAGCATTTCTTGAAGATCTGAATACCAGGCCCTTCAAGGCCAATCTGGAACAATGAGTATTGTCTGCACTCTTGTTCGTCTTATGATTCTCAATATTTTTGAGATGAGTGGAAGTGGAGGAAACACATAGACGGACTGAAACACCCACGGTGTCACTAGGGCGTCCACCGCCACTGCCTGAGGGTCCCTCGACCTGGAACAATACGTCCGAAGCTTTTTGTTGAGTCGTGAAGCCATCATGTCTATTTGAGGAAGTCCCAAACGACTTGTTACCTCTGCAAAGACTTCTTGATGAAGTCCCCACTCTCCTGGATGGAGATCGTGTCTGCTAAGGAAGTCTGCTTCCCCGTTGTCTACTCCCGGAATGAAGACTGCTGACAGAGCGCTTACATGATTTTCTGCCCAGCGAAGAATCCTGGTGGCTTCTGCCATTGCTGCTCTGCTCCTTGTCCCGCCTTGGCGGTTTACATGCGCCACTGCTGTGACGTTGTCCGACTGAATCAGAACGGGTAGGTTGCGAAGAAGGGTCTCCGCTTGTTGTAGGCCGTTGTATATGGCCCTTAATTCCAGCACATTGATGTGTAGACAAGCCTCCTGGCTTGACCATAGTCCCTGAAAATTTCTCCCTTGCGTGACTGCTCCCCATCCTCGGAGGCTCGCGTCCGTGGTCACAAGAACCCAATCTTGAATGCCGAACCTGCAATCCTCTAGAAGGTGAGCACTCTGAAGCCACCACTGGAGAGATACCCTGGCCCTGGGGGACAGGCTTATCCTCTGATGCATTTGTAGATGGGACCCTGACCACTTGTCCAGAAGGTCCCACAGAAAAGTTCTTGCATGGAACCTGCCGAACGGAATGGCCTCGTTATCCGCCACCATCTTTCCCAATACTCGAGTGCATTGATGAACGGACACTCTTTTTGGTTTTAGCAGGACCTTGACCATGTTCTGGAGTTCCTGGGCTTTTTCCATTGGGAGAAAGCCCTCTTTTTTTCCGTGTCCAGAACCATGCCCAAAAATGCCAGCCGAGTCGTCGGGACCAACTGCGACTTTGGCAGATTTAGAATCCAGCCGTGTTGTTGTAGTACTCTCAGGGAGAGAGACACGCTTTTCAGTAACTGATCTCTTGATCTTGCCTTTATCAGGAGATCGTCCAAGTATGGGATAATTGTGACTCCTTGCTTTCGCAGGAGCACCTTTATCTCTGCCATTACCTTGGTGAAAATTCTCGGGGCCGTGGAAAGCCCAAACGGCAACGTCTGAAACTGGTAATGACAATCCTGTACAGCGAATCTCAGGTACGCTTGATGAGGTGGATATATGGGGACATGAAGGTATACATCCTTTATGTCCAGTGACACCATAAAATCCCCCCCCCCCTTCCAGGCTGGAGGTCACTGCCCGGAGAGATTCCATCTTGAATTTGAACCTTTTCAAATATAGGTTCAGGGATTTTAGATTCAGAATTGGTCTGACCGAGCCATCCGGCTTCGGGACCACAAATAGGGTTGAATAAAACCCTTTCCCCTGTTGCACTAGGGGAACCTGTATAATCACCTGCTGTTGACACAGCTTTTGTATGGCAGCTGAAACGATTTCCCTCTCTGGGGGAGAAGCTGGCAAGGCCGATTTGAAAAATCGGCGTGGCGGCACCTCTTCGAACTCCAGTTTGTAGCCTTGGGATACAATTTCGACCACCCAAGGATCCAAATCCGACTGAACCCAGACTTGGCTGAAGAGCCGAAGACGTGCCCCCACCGGTGCGGACTCCCTCAGCTGAGCCCCAGAGTCATGCGGTGGATTTTGTAGAAGCCGGGGAGGACTTCTGTTCCTGGGAACTAGCCGTAGCTGGTGTTCTTTTCCCTCTACCTCTACCTCTGGCGAGGAAGGAAGAGCCCCGACCCTTTCTGAACTTATGCAACCGAAAGGACTGCATCTGGTATTGAGGTGTCTTCTTTTGCTGTGGGGGAACATAAGGCAAAAAAGAAGACTTACCCGCGGTAGCTGTGGAAACCAGGTCAGCGGGGCCCTCCCCAAATAAAACTTCACCTTTGTAAGGTAAAGCCTCCATATGTCTCTTTGAATCAGCATCACTTGTCCATTGACGGGTCCACAGGGACCTTCTAGCAGAAACTGCCATGGCATTGACTCTTGAACCCAACAGCCCAATATCTCTCGCAGCCTCTCTCATATACAACGCTGCGTCCTTAATGTGACCCAAGGTCAACAAAATACTATCCTTATCTAGGGTGTCAATGTCAGATGCCAAGTTATCTGCCCACGCTGCAATTGCGCTACCCACCCATGCCGACGCTACTGCCGGTCTGAGCAGGGCACCCGTATGCACATAAATTGATTTTAAGGTAGTCTCCTGCCTGCGATCTGCAGGATCCTTGAGGGCTGCCGTGTCCAGGGACGGTAGTGCAACCTTTTTGGACAAGCGCGTTAAGGCCTTGTCCACCGTGGGCGAGGATTCCCACCGTAACCTATCCTTTGCGGGGAAAGGATACGCCATAATAATTCTCTTGGGAACCTGCAGTCTCTTGTCTGGAGTTTCCCAAGCCTTTTCAAATAAAGCGTTCAGCTCATGAGATGGGGGAAACGTTACATCAGGTTTCTTTTCCTTAAACATGCAAACCCTCGGGTCAGGGACAGCGGGGTCCTCTGTGATATGCAAAACATCTTTTATTGCAATAATCATATATTGAATACTCTTGGCCACCCTTTGGTGTAACCTTGCATCATCACAGTCGACACTGGAGTCGGAATCCGTGTCGGTATCAGTGTCTGCAATTTGGGAAAAGGGACGTTTATGGGACCCTGAGGGGTCTTGTGACACAGCCAAAACCATGGATTGACTCTTTTCCTTGGACTCTGCTTTGTCCAATCTCTTATGTAATAAGGTCACATTAGCATTTAAAACATTCCACATATCCAACCAATCAGGTGTCGGCTGTGCCGACGGAGACACCACCACCATCTGCTCTGCATCCTCCCTCGATGAGCCTTCCGCTTCAGACATGTCGACACACGTACTGACACCCCCACACACACTGGGATATATGAATATGGGGACAGCCCCCCAATAGGGCCCTTTGGAGAGACAGAGAGTATGCCAGCACACACCCAGCGCCCCTAGATACTGAAAACAAAGTCTCAGCCTGTACAGCGCTTTTTATATACATAGATTATATATATATATATATATATATATATATATATAATTTGCACCAAACAAATATACCCCCCCCCTCGTTTTTTGTCCCCTGTTACTTGTTCAGCAGGGGAGAGTCCGGGAGCAGCTTCTCTGCAGCATGCTGTGGAGAAAATGGCGCTGGTTACTGCTGGAGGATCAAGCCCCGCTCCCTCGACGGCGGGCTTCGGTCCCGCTCATTTATTTATACTAGCGGGGGTTTTATAATATACTGCCTCCGCAGTATCTAATAATGGTGTCAGTTTTATGTGAGGTAATTCTTGCTGCCCAGGGCGCCCCCCTGCACCCTGCACCCTTGCTGTGCCTTGTGTGTGTGGGGGGGCAATGGCGCGCAGCGCGACCACTGCGTGGTACCTCTCTGAAGAACTGAAGTCTTCTGCCGCCTTTGACGTCTTCTTACTTCATATACTTACCCGGCTTCTATCTTCCGCCTCTGTGAGGAGGACAGTGGCGTGGCTCCGGGACGAACAGCGAGGACGACACCTGTGTTCCGACCCTCTGGAGCTAATGGTGTCCAGTAGCCTAAGAAGCAGAGCCCATCAGTCCAGGAAAGTGGGTCTGCTTCTCTCCCCTCAGTCCCACGAAGCAGGGAGCCTGTTGCCAGCAGTGCTCCCTGAAAATAAAAAACCTAACATAAGTCTTTTCAGAGAAACTCAGTAGAGCTCCCCTGCAGTGCATCCAGTCTCCTCTGGGCACAGGATCTAACTGAGGTCTGGAGGAGGGGCATAGAGGGAGGAGCCAGTTCACACCCATCTAAAGTCTTAGAGTGCCCATGTCTCCTGTGGAGCCCGTCTATACCCCATGGTCCTTACGGAGTCCCCAGCATCCTCTAGGACGTAAGAGAATTTTTTTTCAAATTGTGTCTACTTGTTTTTTGTCTTCCATGTCGACCTTTTGACCCTGTCAACATTTTCTACTGTCTACCTATTCTATGTCGATCTTTGCCCATGTCGACTTAATGCATGTCTATCATTAGTGGTCGACCTACTAACTGCAGTGTAGACCTTTTTATTGTACAGCAGATCTAACAATCCACACCCTATCAAAATTAGGAGGAAAATAATGGAAGGTTTCCAAATACAAGAAACCATCCATTCCATATAAGAAATGTGCCATTATACTGTAGTCTGATCGTTAGTGACCCTTTCTTCTACTAATCTGTATAAGGAGCACAGGTTCTCAGATCTGTATGCAGATGGTATGCCATTCATGTGGCACTGGTTTTATGTCCATGTTCTTTGTTCCCCTGCTCTTATACATCGTCTTGATGTGTGCAGGTCCCAAGCCAGTTTTTTGCTTTTCAGAAACATGCAGCTGCCTGCCATAAGCTGTACTGAGGAGAGAATACCAATGAGGCAGACAATATAAAGCTACAGAGTGACACAGTAAAGTTACGCTGCCTCTGCTGAAAGGAACAATAGCTACTAAGTAATAAAAACTATGTATACATGAAATTATTGATTAATCATAAGCAAACAGCGATTAAGTTGTATAGAAATGTGTCTGTGTCCTAGGTTGCCCAGCAAATAAGAAGTGCTCAGAGCTCTTTAGAGCTTTGGGGTATGTTTATCACGAGTCAGCACTAAATAAAGCTGAGAATTCAATCGCAGACGGGACATGTACAGAACCCGCGTCGCAGGGTTTTGGTATTCAGTTGCCGGACTACATCTTTCTTCATGCACCTCCAGAGCGAGTCTGTTTTTTCCTAAAATCATTATTTTTAGGAAAAATCCCCGGGACTTGCTCTTGGACCCTCATTTGCTTAATTGCTTAGGGGGTCATACAGGTTGGTTAGCAAACCCAAAAAGTAAGCAATTGGGCAAAACCATGATGCACTGCAGGTGGGGCAGATGTAACATGTACAGAGAGATTAAGATTTGGGTGGGTTATAATGTTTCTGTGCAGGGTAAATACTGTCTGCTTTATTTCTACACTGCAATTTAGATTTCAGTTTCAACACACCCAAATGTAACTCACTTCAAACGCCAGGAGCCATTCTTCTGGAGCAGCGGTGAGTATGTAAATGCGTGTGGAGTGTGTGTGTGAGTGAGTGCTTGCAAGTGTTTGTGTAAGAGTTCATGAGTGAGTGAGTGAGTACGTGGTGTCATTCCCACTGGGGCCACCTGTTGGGAGTACTACATCTCCCAGCAGCTCTTGCACCTCCCAACACCCCGGAGCCTACAAGCACCCACCAGGACTCCAAGCAGCCCCCTACCCAGAGGCAAGATGGAGGGGAGACCATTGGAAGCCCAGGAGACCACTGCAGAGCACGAGTATCTTTTTTATTTTGCATGCGCCAGGGAATTTTTAGCACTGAAAACCCCACAACCAAAACTGGGTGCGAGGTATGCAAGGTTTTTCACCTTGCTAAACCTTGGACCCAAGTGAATTCCCCCCTAAGGTAGATCATGCAATATATCCTTCTGACGTGGATTGGAATGATATATCGTAGACATCGTATAGTGTGTACCCCTAATCCGTCATTCCCGGCAATGGTCAATAGAATCATCCTACTGGATGTGCTGCATGTCCAATAAGACGATTCCAGGGTTAGATTGGGCTTGAATTGCCGGTGGTTGGGATGCCAGCGGTCAGAATACCGACCGCGGCATCCTGATGATCAGAATCCCGACAAGGGAAGGCAAGTACACTTACCTTCCCCCACCGACCTCCTAACCCTCCATTCTAACAGCCTAACTCTTAACCTCTCACCCCTGCAGCATAACCCTAATCCTCCCCGGTGGTGACTAATCCTAACCCCCTCTCCCCGGAGCCTAAACCTAAACACCCCCTCCCCCCCACCACCCGGCAGCGAAACCCTCCCTGTGGGGTGCCTAAACCTAACCCCCCTCCCCGCAGCCTAAATCTAACCCCCCAGGTCAGCAGCCTAACCCTAAACCCCCCCCCCCCCCCCCCGGTTTGCAAAACTGTGCGGCTTACCTCTCTGGCAGCCCGACGGATGCTTGTTCGGATGCCGGTGTAATTCCAAGTAGTGTCTGGATTTTGGCGTCGGTATTCAGATTGCCGGGATCCTGACAGCCGGGATCCCCCACAGCTGACACGGTATTGTAACATGCAGCATGTAACCATACATCACACTGTCATACAGCGAACCGTATAGTGTGCATGGCGGTGCAATGTATTGTTACACTGCATCGCCACGTCACTGGGTTGCAACTTCGGAAGGTGTGTACCCAGCGAACCAATCTGTATTGACACTCGTTATACAGAATTTAGTAGCACTGACCTTTTAGACTTCATCACAGATGTTGGCAATAAGTGAGCACTGGAGACTCTCTGAAGGTGCAAACACCAGAGAAAGGGCTTTTCTCAGATACATAAATATACACCTTAGACCCCTGACAGACAGCATTTTAGATGCAGCATTTTAAGCAACAATAAAAGTCAGCAAGCATCTGTTGTAGATATCACTAAATTCTCATTTACTAGCACAAAACCAACAAACACTTAGGAACACTACACTTAGCATTATCACCTAGCTGATAAAACAGCGGCTGATATCCAGGTCCATTTCTCTGAATGTAAACTGCTCTAGCTGGTCACAGACAGGCTGTAAAAAGCCAATGAAGTACTGCAGAATAGCGGCATCTTAGAAAAGCTTGTGCAAATTCTCCAGAAATTAAGCAACAGAAAGTAATATTCTGCTATGTAAAACATTAGCAGGATACCTGCCTTGGTGCTATGTAAAACATTAGCAGGATACCTGCCTTGGTGCTATATAAAACATTAGCAGGATACCTGCCTTGGTGTTTGTAACATTAAATAGTTTAACTGCAGCTCCTATCAATACATCAAGGGCCTGATTCAGATGTGGTTGGAGGGAGCATTGCTGCTGCTTACTTGGAAGCCGCAGCGAAGCACAGATACGGTAATGCAGCAAGAGGCATCTGGTATAAGTAGACACTTCCTGCATGCATGTGTGATCCACTGCTATGTTTGAGGATGCAGCACCGGATCACTTGTGACACTATCGGCCGGCTGAGTGAACCGTGAGGTGACACAAGTCGGTTGCCGCAGCTTCGTCCGAGAGGCTAGGCAAACTCTGTCAGACGATGGAGACCCTGGCCTCGGCACTCCCACAAAACTGAGGCGACACACCTTCGTTTTGTGAAACGACTGCCGTCCCTGCCACCAAACAGCTGCAGACTGTCAATCACTTGATGTAAGCAGCCGTAGTGCGTCCTGCGACGCAGAACCCGCACTGCACATGCACTGTAAGGGTCCAGCACACGCGCAAAGTACCAGCCATCAGTAACTTGTGACCTTCGTTTAGTAGTGTCAGGGCCTGAGTCAGGACCAAGGTACACTAGCTAATACTTCCTCGTCGTAATCATGATGAAATCCATTGCGCTGACTCATACCTTTAATTGGTTGCGATATCCTATAGCTGTGGATATACCAGAGTTATGTTATGTAACATGAGAAAGCAGGGAGAGTCCTTACAGATCGTCCATAGGGGCCTGTAATTGTATATCACTTTCTACAAGCATCTTATCTCTGCAATAACATGTACCGTCAATAATCGCTTATCTCCAGTACAGATATAACACAGTAATTGCACAAAGGAAGGTGGAGTGAAAGCAAAGGTGACACATTTTAAAAATAATCGGGGGCTCTTGTTACATCTACCACATGACAGAAAATGTCATGCACGGAAATGGTTAGCGGCATAGGTATTTATTAACAGTTATTTATATAACGCGCACATATTTTGCAGTGCTTTGCAGAGAACATTTGGTCAGTCACATGCTTGCCACAGTGCAGCTTACAACATATATTCCCTATAACATAAATACAAACGCACACATATAGTGGGGCAAAAAAGTATTTGGACAGCCACCGATTGTGCAAGTTGACCCACTTAAAAAGATGACAGAGGTCTGTAATTTCCATTATATGTACACTTCAACTGTGAGAAACAGAATCTGGAAAGAAAAAAAAAAAAAAAAACCACCAGGAAATCACATTGTATGATTTTAAAACAATTTACTTGTATATTCTTGTGGAAAATAAATATTTGGACACCTACCAAGCAGCAAGATTTCTGGCTCTCACAGACCTGTTACTTCATCTTTAAGAAGCTCTTCTATCCTCCACTTGTTACCTGTATTAATGGCACCTGTTTGAACTGGTTAGCTGTATAAAAGACACCTGTCCACACCCTCAAACAGTCAGACTGCTACCTCTCCACCATGGCCAAGACCAGAGAGCTGTCTAAAGACACCAGGGACAAAATTGTAGAGCTGCGCAAGGCTGGGATGAGCTGCTCAACAACAGGCAAGCAGCTTGGTGAGAAGAGATCAACTGTTGGCGCAATTATGAAAAAATGGAAGAAATACAAGATCACTGACAATCTCCCTCGACCTGGGGCTCCATGCAAGTTCTCACCTCGTGGGGTATCAATGATCTTAAGAACGGTGAGAAATCAGCCCAGAACTACACGGGGGACCTGGTCAATGACCTCAAGAGAGCTGGGACCACAGTCACAAAGGTTACCTTTAGTAACACACTACGTCGTCATGGATTGAAATCCTGCAGCGCCCGAAAGGTCCCCCTGCTTAAGCCAACACATGTCCAGGCCCGTCTAAAATTTGCCAGTGACCATCTGGATGATCCAGAGGAGGATTGGGAGAATGTAATGTGGTCAGATGAGAGCAAAATCTAACTTTTTGGTATAAACTCCACTTGCCGTGTTTGGAGCATACTTGCCTACCTGACCCTCTCCATGAGGGAGAAAATGCTCTGTTCCTGGACTTTCCTGGTAATGTATGATTGCCGTCACCTGTGGTGAAACACCTTTCTTATCAATTAACTAGCTCACCACAGGTCATCACCTGTGCAATCATACATTACCAGAAAAGTCCAGGAACAGAGCATTTTCTCCCTCATGGAGAGGGTCAGGTAGGCAAGTATGGTTTGGAGGGAGAAGAATGATGAATGGCATCCCACAAACACCATACCCACTGTGAAGCATGGAGATGGAAACATCATGCTTTGGGGCTACTTTTCTGCAAAGGGGACAGGACGACTGATCCGTATTAAGGAGAGGATGAATGGGGCCATGTATCGTGAGATTTTGGGCAAAAACCTCCTTCCCTCAGTAAGAGCATTGAAGATGGAACGTGGCTGGGTCTTCCAGCATGACAATGACCCCAAACACACCGCCCGGGCAACTAAGGAGTTGCTCCGTAAGAAGCATTTCAAGGTCCTGGAGTGGCCTAGCCAGTCTCCAGACCTCAACCCAATAGAAAATCTGTGAAGGGAGTTGAAAGCCCGTGTTGCCCGGCAATAGCCCCAAAACATGACCTATCTAGAGAAGATCTGCATGGAAGAGTGGGCCAAAATACCTGCTAGAGTGTGTGCAAACCTGGTCAAGAACTACAGGAAACGTTTGACCTCTGTAATTCCCAACCAAGGTTATATTACAAAGTATTGAGTTAAACTTTTTGATTGTCCAAATATTTATTTTCTGCAAGAATATACCAAGAAATTGTTTAAAAATCATACGTGTGGGGGGCGTGGCTTGGCTGTTGAAGGAGCAAGACACGCAGTTTGGGAGCTCCTGCATATAGCCCCAACAAAATCATATTTCCCCAACTTGTGTTCACCCATCTAACCTGGGACATCTCTCCCACTGCCCTCCAGCCGGTTGGGACTGCCCTGGGGAGACGCCGCGGAATCGGGGAGTGCTTGTAAGCGCTCCCGCGGGTTGCGGCCTTCTCCCCGGACTGAAGCCGGGGCCTGGAGTAGCTGCGGGTCCCGACCTGTGCCCCTGGAGCCGTGCCGACGGCTGGTGGATCCCCCTCGGCGATCGCGGAACCCTGTGTGGAGCCTACTGGTTCCCCCCTCCATATACTAACCCCCGTGGAAGTTCGGCAACGTCGCCCTCTGGAGATCCGGGCGCCGAGACGGGTGCGGCCGCCATCTTGCTGGGACTCTGCCGGGGGCCTGCATCGGGAGACGCGACGTGCAGTGACTGACCCGGCACACGCTCTATCGGCGCCGCAGCCTCTGGCGACTGAGGTGCCCGAGGCGGATCCGCTGCTGAGGCCGGCAGCCAGAGGGTAAGAGGTGCTCTCCCTGCTCTCCCTGATTAGCTAGGGGTCCGGCCGGTGCCGCCGTGATTAACCCTCCCTCACCCTTCCCAGGGCCCCCCCTTGTATGCACGCTCTGCCTCCCCCATCCCAACGCTTGGGCATTGCCGCAGCCGCCAGAAACGGGGCATTTGAGACCCCCGGACGGGGTTACTCCAAACAAGCTACCGCCCTGTAATGAGAGGTCTCCTGTACATCGTCACAATACCCCTCTTATCTTAATAATAGAGGGGCTGAAAGTTATACCCCCCGCAGCCTGCACCTATTTCAAATAGGGGCAAGAGGAGGCGACCCAGCTCTTGTGGGCGACGAACACCAAGCCCCACATCCTCCCTAAGATTCACCCCAGTCCCCAAGTGAACGGGGCCTAAAAGTACACCCTATACCTCTGCCGCATCACCCCCAGGACGGACCGAGTTCTCACCCTACCTAGGTCTGATAGCCACGTTTAGCTTTTCTCCCAGCTCAGATCTGCTCCTGCAATTACTCCCTCCATCACAAGGTTCATAGTGTCCTCCATAATGTAATTGTTCTCTAACCAGCTGCCGCCACTCATGCCTGTCTGAGTAACACGAAACCTCCATAAATGTGACTGAGTACCCCTGTTTCACCACTTTAAGCTGACCGGCCTCTCCCCTGAAACACGTCTCTTTGTGATCTACGGTGCGCTGCTGCTGACGAGAAATGGCTCCCACAAAGAAAAAGGAGACATTACCTCCGAAAGTCTCCAACCCCCCACGTAAATCCCTTCAAATATCCCCTCTACAAAGCGTATCATCTCCCTCTGCCACAACGGACCCCTTGGGCCCCACTGTTTTGTCCACGGCTTTCTCAGTATCGGGAGTGGACTGCGAGTCGGATGCCCCCCTAACAGTAAGATCTCTCTGCCAGATCTTGTCCGCCTTCAAATCTGAACTCTCTAAAGATCTGACCTCTGCCATCCGCGAGGTCAAAACTGAGCTGGTCGTTTTGGGAGACAGGACGGATCATTTAGAACGCAAGATGGAGGAATTGGTCTCCTCTCACAATGACCTACTCTCATCCCATGATCGCCAACAGCAAGATCTGGACCAATTCAAATCCAAATTGGCAGATATGGAGGACAGATCAAGGCGGAACAACATAAAAATCCGAGGCATCCCAGACTCAGTCCCTAATTCGGATCTGGAAGCCTACGCCACTGCCCTATTTAAGAAACTCCTCCCCAAAGCGGACGACTCGGAGCTCCTGATTGACCGTATCCACCGACTCCCTAGACCCCGATCCGTCTCGTCCGACCTCCCTAAAGACACCCTCCTACGAGTCCATTTCTTCCCAGTTAAGGAGCGCATTATGAGGGCCGCTAGAGAATCCAAAAACACGGATATCCTAGGCGGACTCCAAATATTCCAAGACTTCTCAGCCGCTACCATAGCAAAGAGACGTGCTTTTACCCCCATTACCCTCGCTTTGAGATCCCACGACATCCGCTACCGTTGGGGATTCCCGGTTAAACTGATAATCTCGTATGAAGACTCGACATACATAATCTCCTCTTTGGATGCAGGTGTGAAGTTGTTGCTGGACTGGGACATTTCCATCTCGAAACCGTCTACATCTGCACGTGCCACCAACGTCAGCCATGATTGGTCGAATTCCTGAGTCTGTGGATAGTCGAGTTGGATCTTTCCAAAATCCACCCTCCAACACCTTGGGTCCGCAGAGGCTGCAGACCTTCTCCCCCCTGAATGGGGGAACTGAAAATATCCTTTTTATGTCTCTTCCTATAATTGACATGATATATCTTATTATAAGTTTGTCTTATAGACCCACAAGTTACGGGACTACTCCCTCACATGTTGTTTAAATGTTGATTTATTTTCATTGGGCGACTTAACGCCCGGTTACGGTTTCAGTTACAGACACCTACTATTTACCTGTTCATGTTCTAGGGTGCAAATATTTCCTAACTCCAATTGTCCACATAAGATTTTAGCGCCCTAGGGTAATTCTTTTAGAAGTGTTTATTGAGTGGCGGCGCAGGTTTACCCAGCCCGCCCCCACCTTTTTCCGCACTACTGCAAACCCCCGAATGTTTTCCCTTTCCCCTGCAGTGGTCATGCAGGTCCAATATACCGGACCTTTTCTTTTTCTTTTTGTTGGTTACCTCCTCCCCACTCGTTTTAATCCTGATCCATGTCTTCCCCACATCCCCCCCCTCCTCCCGAGCTCCAGACTCGGCCCACGCTCCTCCCTTCCTCTGTCCATCAGTACTCGGTACAGATACGCCTCAATAGACCATCAGAGACCTCCCTTTATCATACCTAACCTAGGTTACCAATGCTGAACCTTATTTCTCTTAATGTTAAAGGACTAAACTCTCCCAATAAGCGTAGGCTAGCCCTCTCCTTCTTCCACCAGCAAAAAGCAGATGTAGTAGCACTACAAGAAACCCACTTCTCTTCTAACAACCCCCCCCTCTTCAAGAACAGCTATTTCCCAGTAGGTTTCTTTGCCAATGGTCCTTCCAAAAGAAATGGTGTGGCCATCCTCTTCAACAAAAATGTCTCCTTTTCCCTCCATTCTCAAATCTCAGACAAAAATGGCCGATACATTATCCTCACAGGTCTCCTCGATGACAAGCCAGTTACCCTAGTATCTTTATACGCGCCTAACTCTAACCAGGTCCCCTTTCTGAGAAAACTATTCCTCACTATACGGAATGCACTAAAGGGCTCTTTAGTAGTTTTGGGTGACTATAATCTTGTCCTAGACCCTAAATTGGATAAGTCCCGCCACTTCCCCCACCCTGCCCCATCCACCACCTCTGGCCCATCCCTTGCCTTCCGCAACTTGCTTGCAGAATTCGACCTATACGACGTCTGGAGGACACAAAACCCCTCAGGACGAGACTACACATTCCATTCCCTTGTCCATAACTCTTACTCCAGAATCGACCTGATTCTATGCGATAAATGGTCTCTCCAGAGAACTAAAAATATAGATATCCTACCAATCACATGGTCGGACCACGCCCCAGTTCTCTGGCAGTGGAATCTCCAGGGTACCCACAACCCTTCCCGGCAATGGCGCCTATATCCCTATCTTCTAAATAACCCCTTGTCAAAAAAAATAATCACTGACTCCATTGACTCCTACTTAGCCACGAACTCACCCCAAGATACCTCCCCTATCATCCATTGGTGTGCCTTTAAAGCCGTTACACGAGGTGCCGCTATTCAAGCCGGCGCCACTCTCAAAAAACAAGCCCAACAAAAGCAAAAGACACTAGAGGACGACCTGCTGGACCTCGAGACCAAGAATAGGGCCCTCCCCTCCAAAACACTTAAAATCGAGATCTCCAAAGTCCGAGGCCAGCTACAAAAGTTGCTCCTCGCTCGCACCCAAGCAGCCTTGAATAGAATGCGCCACAAATTTTATCTACTAGGTAACAAAGCAGGCAAAATGCTAGCACGCAAACTACGTGTCCAACAAGCTAGGAATAAAATTAAATGTATCTACTCTCCCACCAAACAAAAAATCTTGAACCCCAAAGATATTACGAACCAATTTGCAAACTATTACGCCAAATTATATAACCTAGCAACTGACCCTTCCACTCCTCAACCCACCCCTCCGTCTATTTCCTCTTTTCTAGAAGGTCTTTCCCTTCCATCCCTCACACAGGACCAGCTGGCCTCTTTGAATTCCACGTGGTCCGAAGATGAAATTTCGGCAGCAATTAAGTCCACACCCAAGAATAAAGCACCCGGCCCAGACGGCTTTGTTTCTGACTTTTATTCTACTTTCCATGTCGCCCTCTCTCCCCTCCTGACTACACTATTTAACACATTCTCAGACCACGGTTCCCTCCCCTCAGAACTCTTAGAAGCGCGTATTGTCACAATTCCTAAACCCGGAAAAGACCCCGCCTTTGTACATAACTACCGACCAATAGCGCTCCTAAACTGCGATATCAAATTATATGCCAAAATGATTGCCACACGCATCAACAAGTTCCTCCCCTCCCTGATACACCAGGACCAGACTGGATTCGTCCCTGGGAGACAACCGTCTGACAATACACGCCGGGTCTTCAACTTGATAGATTCCCTAGCTGGAGACCAGGGCCTTCTTTTGCTATCACTAGACGCTGAGAAGGCCTTTGATAGATTAAATTGGATGTACATGCGCCAAACCCTTCTAAGATTCGGATTCAAAGACCGTATCCTCTCCTCTATCCTAGCACTGTACAGCTCTCCTACGGCCCGGGTATACAACGGGGGCTTCTTATCCGACCCTTTCCCTATCACGAATGGCACCAGACAAGGCTGCCCCCTATCCCCTCTAATCTTTGTCTTATCAATCGAACCCCTGGCAACTAAAATAAGAGACAACCCCCACATACCTCCGATTCGAATTGGCACATCCTTACACAAACTGAGTCTCTTCGCAGATGATGTCCTCCTCTTTATTTCTAACCCTACTACAACTCTCCCAGTCCTACATTCTGTCTTAGATGCCTATAGCCTTGCATCTTACTATAAATTAAATACAACTAAAACAGACGCCCTTCCCCTCAACCTATCTCATTCCATCCCAACACTCCAAGCCTCCTTTCCATACAACTGGCGATCTAGCACGATAAAATACCTGGGTATCAATATCCCTATCTCCACTGCAGACGCCTTCTCTGTCAACTTAACCCCCCTGATTGAGTCATTAGAAGCACTTACGAAAGCCTGGTCTTCCTATGAGGTCTCTTGGCTGGGACGGATGGCGGCATTTAAAATGTCCTTATTGCCTAAACTCATGTATCTCTTCCGCACAATACCATATCCCTTCCCAAAGAAAGCCATTCAAACCTGCTCTTCTATTATGACTAAATACATCTGGTCCTCAAAACCACCCTTAATGGCTCTCTCAAGAATGACCCTGCCCAGAGCGCTTGGAGGTCTCAACATACCCAATATTCCACTTTACCAGGAAGCTTCCCTCTTAGCCCCCATTAAACACTATTTCTCACCCCGATCACACACTGGTTGGAGGGAGCTAGAACAAATAAGGTCAAATCCAATCCCTCTAGCTGACCTTTTCCGCATTCCAAAATCGCTCCGGCCTACCCAAACGTCCCTCCTCCCCTCCACGCAAGCCGCCCTACAAGCCTGGGACTCCCTATCAGCCTCCCTAGCATCCACCATCTCCCTTTTCCCCCAGATATCCATCTCTACATTAGCACAGATGATCCCCAACCTCAACCTATCCAAATGGAAACGCGCAGGAATATTACTCCTAGGCGACTTACTCGATGGACTCTACCTAAAACCCTTCTCAACTCTCCAGTCACAATACTCACTCCCGGCTTCAGAACTTTTCCATTATATGCAAGTAGCACATTGGTGGAAGACGATTCCTCCTACCAACCCATCGCCCCTCACAAGCCCACACACCATATTTTCTCGCCTTTCCCTACCAGAATCCAAAGGTGACATCACATACTGGTATAAGCTCCGGCTAACTCCTACCTCCCCCCCCAAATCAAATGCCCAAAAGAAATGGGAACAGGACTTGGGCAAAATCCTATCCCCCAACGACTGGCGCCGAGTTTTCTTAATCTCGTACTCTATGTCCCAGTGCTTAAATCACACTGAAATGCATATAAAACTGGTGAACAGAATTTACCAAACCCCAGAGCGTATCCATAAATTCTGGCCCTCCCACAGTAATAAGTGCTGGAGACTTTGTGGTTCAGTGGGTCACCTTTTCCACATATTCTGGACGTGCCCTAAGATCACTAAATATTGGCTAGATGTTTTTGAGCTAATAAATAAAGTTCTGTCCACTCGTCTGGCACCAGACCCAACTCTAGCACTGCTGCAAGTTGTCCCTCCATCAATAACCCCGGATGCCAGATATGTCCTGGGTCACATCCTGATAGCCGCGCGAGCAAACCTAGCCCAAATGTGGAAACAACCCACTCCCCCTATCCTGGTGAGAGCTATCCATAAGATAAATCACCATTTCCTTATGGAAACGGAATCAGCCTCCTCCTCCCTCAACTACTCCTCCCTCAAAGCGAGATGGTCAATGTGGCAAAGCTTTGTCTCTTCGACGGAAGGGTCCCAATATTTTCATAACCCTACCACTCCCCCAACAAGTCCGTCCGTGCAAACAAATGTAGCCTGACTTAAACCATACCCCCCCCCTACTATACCCCCCCAATACCAGGCAATTACCCCTACGTCCCCTCGTCAAAGGGAGCCACTATCTAGATCTCCCTCCCGATCCCTCCCTCTACCGAGTACCAATGAATACCAATGAATACTGCCCACTAAGATTAGGTCATTCCTATCATACCGCAATGTATAGATTCTATATGTGCCTCTCCATTCTCTGATGTAATATGCCCATTAGACCCCGATGTACAACTCCCCTGACTCAAGTCTGGACTCCTACCCTCCCCACCCCTCCTCCCCTATATGTATAACTTGTGTTCATATCCTTGCAATGCATTGTAATGTTGTATCACCCTCCCTGGTTTTTCTTTTCCCTTTCTTTATTTTGTACCCCATAAAAAAATTGCTTATCTCTTTCAATAAAAACTATTGATTTAAAAAAAAAAAAAAATCATACGTGTGATTTCTTGGGGGTTTTTTTAGATTCTGTCTCTCACAGATGAAGTGTACCTATGATGGAAATTACAGAACTATCTCATCTTTTTAAGTGGGTCAACTTGCACAATCGGTGGCTGTCCAAATACTTTTCTGCCCCACTGTATACACTAGGAATTATTTTTCAGGATCAAATTAACCTACCAGTATGTTCTGTTTGTGGTGGTAAACAAGAGCAACCAGAGGATACCCATGCAATCATGGGGAGAACGTATAAACTCCACCTAGAAGGCCTTAGTGGGAATTGCACCCAAGGCCTCTGTACTGTGAAGCAATGATAACCACTACACCAACTATGCTGGCTAAAAAGCAGCACACATATTACAACCACAAAGCTGACTCATTTAAGTGTAATTATATGCACAATGTACAGTATCTACAGTAGTAATGAGAATTTCAAATAATAATAGTAATAAAACCAATAATAATAATATGGGGTAAATGTAAGAACAGTCGATATGGGGCGGGTGCGGTATCAGTGCACGTTATGTGCGCTATATCGCTCCCCCCATGTATGGCAGCCACGGTGTGCGCCAGTGACAGGAGCACCATGCACCCCTGTCATTATCGGTAGACAGCACGCCGATATGTAAAGCCCCGTACACACGGGTAGAGATGTGTGCTGAGCGATCGATCAATGACCGCTCAGCACAGCGCGATGTGTGCTGAGCGAGGGGGGGGGGGGGTCGCTCACTTCACACAGCGGTGAAATTAGTGACCTGCTACATTGTGCCTGTGCACTGGCGATAGCGACACGCGGGGCTGCGCATCGCCATCGCTGTGGGGCATACATACGGAGAGATCTGTGCTTAACTTCTAAGCAATCTAGTCAGATTGCTTAGATTTTAAGCACTGATCTCTCTGTGTGTATTCCCTTTTGGGTGTAATACGGTATGCCGGCGCTCGGGCTCCCGGCGACCAGCATACCGGGGCCGGGAGCCCGACCGCCGGCATACCGACAGCGTGGTGAGCGCAAAAGAGCGCGCCACACTATTTTATTCTCCCTCCAGGGGGGTTGTGGACCCCCACAAGGGAGAATAGCTGTCGGTATGCCGGGTGTCGGGCTCCCGGCTCCGGTATACTGTGCGCCGGGATCCCGACATTCGGCATACTGAAGACCACCCTTCCCTTTTAGAGCAATGTAAGAACGGTCAGTGATGCCTTATCTCCTGGCTGTGGCGGGTGCCAGCTCCGGCCTGCAGGTGAGATCTCGTGAGGCTTGCAAGATCTTGCACATGTACAGTGAGCCGGCTGTGGGGACGGGACGGACACACAGTGCATTAGCTCTAGGCTGATGCGCTGTGGCAGCTGACAGGGATCGCCGGCGAGGGGAGTGTTCACTCCCCTTCTACAGCAGCCGAGTGTTCATATATCTCGGTGCTAGTGCTTCAAGGCGAAGCGTGAAGAGTGATACCGGAACAATATCTGCCGGTATCATACATCTACCCCACAGTACTGTGGTGGAAACTAGTACCGTATATACTCGAGTATAAGTCGACCCGAATATAAGCCGAGGCACCTAATTTTACCACAAAAAACTGGGAAAAATTACTGACTCGAGTATAAGCCTAGGGTGGGAAATGCACGGTGCCAGGGTTTTTCATGCTCAGGGTGTCATGCTCGTTGCCAGGGGTTTCATGCGGTAGGTGTTATCCTTGTTGCCAGGGGGTAATGCTTGTTGCTAGGGTTGTGCCCCCAGTGCCACATATACCCCCAGTGACAGATATCCCCCCACAGTGCCAGATAAAAACATGCCCCCGTTGCTTTGCCCCCAGTAGTTATGCCCCTTCTTTGCCCCCAGTAGTTGTGCCCCCTTTCATTGCCCCCAGTAGTTATGCCCTCTCTTTCTTTGCCCCCAGTAGTTGTGCCCCCTCTTTCATTGCCCCCAGTAGTTATGACCCCTCTTTCTTTGCCCCCAGTAGTTGTGCCCTTTCTTTGCCCCCAGTAGTTGTGCCCCCTTTCTTTGCCCCCAGTAGTTGTGCCCCCTCTTTCTTTGCCCCCTGTTGCTGTGCCCCCGTCGCCGCTTACAAACACACACAAAAACAATACTTACCACTGCCCCGCTCCTGCTTCCCGACCGCTTCTTCTGCTGCTGCGCTGCTCCGCTCCGTCTGTCCGCCCGCTCCGTCTGGCCGCCTGCTCCGGCGCCCGCTTCCCGGCACCCGATCATCTCTATGGGAGAGACGTCATGACGTCTCTCCAATAGCAACGCCGCACAGACACTAGAGGTCAATAATGACCTCTAGTGTCTGTCCCTGGAGCCGGCTGCAGCGGACGCCCACACAGCCCACGGCGTCTGCTGCAGCCGTTGACTCGAGTATAAGCCGAGGGGGGCTTTTTCAGCATAGAAAAATGTGCTGAAAAAGTCGGCTTATACTCGAGTATATACGGTAACTGATTTTTCTCTTTGCACAGTAAAGTATAATACATCCACAGGCTGTATGGGCCACCTATAGAACCGCAGTCCATGAAATACAGATGTGTCCTCATACATCCAGCCTCAGTACGCCATGCAGAGAGAGATGCTTGGCGTGAGTGAGGTGCCAGGTCCCATGCAACTCTGCTAACGTTGCACATTTTTTTTTTAATCAGCATAGTCTCCTCATGCATCCTAGTAGGATTGTGTTGTGACTTGGGTACACACTACAGCGATGTTGGCACAATATGCCGTTTTTGTAACAACATATTGGTTACATCGCTCAGAGTGTACGGGGGATTGCGCGCTCCCGTGGACAATAGCAATGGACACTTGGGGGTAAATTTACTAAGATGGGAGTTCTATTTAAGATGGGATGTTGCCCTTAGCAACCAATCAGATTCTCCTTCTCATTTATCTAGCACCTTCTAGAAGATAATACCTGGAATCTGATTGGTTACTATGGGCAACATCCCATCTTAAATAAAACTCCCACCTTAGTAAATTTACCCCTGGGTTGTATGTTCTGCACATAAAACCAAGTGTTGTCGCTAGCGTCCTGTAGTATGCTAATTAAGGATGGAACATGTTTGTCCGACCTTCATTAGCTTCTCCACAGTTTGTACACATGATCTAGGGCTGACGGGGATTTGTTCCGACGTCGGAACGAATCCCCATCGCTCTAGTCTAGTGTGTACCCAGCTGAAGATAATTTTCGGCAGGAGAGAGCCCCAATACTAGAGGATTCTCAAGCGAGTTGATGTGCCAAGAGGGTCTGTCTGGTGTAACTGCAGCAAAGATGTATAAGGAGAGGACATCTCTGTAAGAGAGAACATATTTGTAAGAGAACAAACACTAGTGTGCAATTATCTGATTAACCAAATACTGTTATTATTGTGTTCTTGGCTGAGACTCCCAGAAATACTAGTTTGCGGCTGAGTCTATGCATAACAAACAAGCCTGATATTGCTGCGGCCAGGCCCAGAACACAGCATGTGACAGATGCAGAAGTTACACTCCCGGGGGTGATCTCAGCCAATCCGAAGCAGGCTGCGAGCCCATCCCACTCCTTTGAGTGCAGCATGAGAAGCGTCACTATGTGCATGCCAAGGAGGAAAGAAGACGGTATTAACCCCTTCAGCTCCTGCTTAAACAAAACAATGCTCACAGCCCAAAAACAGGTATAAATGACGTATTAAAGTGCAAAAAAGAAGAAACCGACAAATGTCAAAACTGATTGTTCTAGATTAACATAAAAACCTATCATTTCATTATGCACATATAGAACTATTGCTGGATTATATGGTTAATAGTAAAGTATGTAGAATAGAAACCCTACACTGTCACCACCCCAGCAGTGTAAACAGCGCCAATACCCTGCAGAGATAATGTGAATTTGCATCTAAGCGAAAGAGAATGTCTGTAATCACAGTTACTACACACAGGCTGCAGCCTCCATTGCTGAGGTAGATGTTCCACATGGGGTGAGATCCGTCTGTGCTAAGCAACATGCTTGTAATATACTAACAAGTGACAGCATATGTTTTACATATACAATTGCAGATGCAACAGTAATGCATACAAAGTAACAATGTTCGCCGCTCTGCAGCGTCTACAGATGATGTCAGCTATTTAACCATTAAAACGGTGACGCAATTCCATGTCTGCTCGGGCCACATCATAACCCCTAATACTGCTAATCATCCACCTCAGTCACACAGTGGATCCAGCACTCACCCGAGACGTTCAGCTGTCCACCCAGGAACCATCTCACCCGGCCTTGAGTGAAGTCACAGTCCTTGACTGTCTGGTATGGTTTCACCCAGATCAGTCTCTCCCTAGCAAGGACACCCCAAAATGTCTCAGGGTCTTCTTGTGACAACCGTAGGAGATCCTGGTAGGTCTGCACACTGGGTAACGCAGTGGCTTCTGGCATGTAAGCATGGACATCCCATTGGGGTCCAGCAACATGGTGTGATAGTTTAACATTCTGCTTCTGGTATGAGGCACAGGACCTGACCCCCATTCTTCTCCAGGGACAGATCCTTGCAGGAGTTTGGTGCTTGCTGAGCAGCTGCTGCAGGAGAAGTCTGCTGGTGAGAGTTGCTGCCATGATTTCAGAGTGTTCAGTGTTACACTTGCACCATAACTTTCCAAAAGAAATGATGTAAAAAGTTTCAGCAGGTTCCCAGATGGAAGGACCTCAGTGCTGATGATAACTGCAGCTACAAACCATCTGCTGTAGCTAGACTGATAGAATTACAGCAGGGAGCTCCTCCTCATTTCATATCCAGGAAATGTCATTGAAAGAAACTTTTTTTTCTGCTCCTCTATGGCAGTAACCAGCTCATTGTCCCCTTATATAATCCTTGTGCAAATGACACGTGTGTTTTTATATCTCCACACTTCAGATAGTTTGACAATACACTGGGCCGGCCTAAGCCTATTTTTTTTTTTTTATGGTAAGTGCATACCATTACCTCCCAAGTTTTGATTGCTGGCTTAAGGGACAACGCGTGACTGAAAATGGGGCGGGGCCTCGAGTGAAGGGGGCGGGGCATCTCCTGCACCCCAACCGTTTCATAATTTTGGGGGCGTGCACATAAGAAAACACACTCATAGGTCCCCACAGGGAAAAAATAATAATACACATTTAAAAAAAAAAAAAAACTATTTGAACCATAGGTCTTTGTAGCTACTCATATGCCTATCCCAAGTACAGTATGTTTAAATTGCTTTTCTCACTTAGGGGCATATTCATTATAACTACATTTTGCTAATTTTCTCAAATTTAATTTTTTTTTACACTAAACCTCACCAAAACCTCACCAAAGCTGTAATAAAGGTGATATGATTAATATCTCCTTTATTACAGTCTGCTTCGATAATCTCTACACTCCCCATACCATAGTATGGGGATGTAGAAATAAGTACATTCATCAAACTCCAAAGAAGCATTTTCTTTAACGTTTGATCATGAAAATGTGAGAGGACAGCGGGTTGGGGGGACGGGGGAGGTCGCTCACCTCCGTTCCCCCCGGGCAGACAGCGGCGGGACACAAGCGGCGTTGCGGCGGGTCTCCGGCGTGGAGGGGCTTGCATCCGGTGGGATTCAAGCCCCTCCAATCACTGCGCGGCAAGACGAGGTTGGCGCCGGGCGGGAGCCAATCAGGGCTCGCGCCCGGTCAGCCAATGGGAGCATGCCGCGACGAGCCAATCAGGGCTCGTCGCGTCATAGCGCCGCCCCCTCCCAGCATCTTATAACAGACGCAGCGGAGCGGGAGCAGTCAGTCGGCGCCGGACCCGGAGCAGTGAAGAGCTCCCGAAGAAAAGAAGAAGCGGCGGTCGAGGGGAAGAAGCGGCGGCGGCGGCCGAGAAGCAGAAGAGGCGCCAGAGGAAGCCGGAAGAGGCCCCCGCGGAGAGTGACAGGCGACGCCCGAGGAGAAGACGTCGAGACGGCTGGAGAAGAGGAGCCCACCAGGAGGTCCGGTGGAGAGTGCCGCGGTGTGGGAAGCAAAAGAGCTAACGAAGCTCCCCACTGCGGCCTCTCCCTACGGTCTGGTAAGCGGCCTCGAGCCGAGTCTCCTACCCTCCCTAGACCACCGGGTGTTCGGGCATTAGGCCCGCGGGCACAGTCAGGCTCTCCCGGCCTGTGGGCAGATAGTCGGGCCCTCCCGGTCCGTGGGCACCAGTGAGTCGGCGTGTCTGGGCCCGGGGCCACGCGCAGTCGAGGATCCCCTCGGCCCGTGGCCTGTAGGCCCAAACCCGACCTCTCACCCACCTGGGGGTTCGGGCGTTAGGTCCGAGCCACCCTCAGCCACACCGTAGGCGGGCACTAGGCCCGAGGGGCAGAAACAGGCTATAGGCCTGGGGTATAGCTAGGGGGCGCTAGGCTCTAGCATACTTTGGGCAGTAGGTACCTATAAGGTGACCCTGGGCACAAGGCCAGGTCACCCAGCGGGCACTGACTAGGCGGGCACTAGGCCTGAGGCTGCAATCGGGCTCTAGGCCCGTGTCACGGCCAGGAAAGGGCCTGAGGGAGAATCCAGGTCCTTAGGCAGGGGGACGATCTTAGTTCAGGCGGAGCCCCGTCCTTTGGGTACTCCAGTGGGTGAGCTGTGTGGCAGCCCGCGCGGGGTCCCTTGCAGGCTGGGCACGGAGGGTCGGCTGGCCCTCGCGTCCTGTATACGCCTTTGGGGTGGGGAGGGGCCGTGGAGAGACTGTCTCAACTGGGGCGAGGTAGCGGAACCTGCATCGGACCGGATGGTGAAGGTAATCCTCATTTACATTATATTCACACTGTGACCCGTAGTTGCTTGACATGTTGACGGAGAGTAGGTGAAGTAGCCAACCAAGTTGAACCGTTTGTAGTTATAGTAGTTTGGCTCAGTTCTGTTGTAGCCCTTGTTTAGTTGTAGGGAGGCTGCTGTCATTCTCTCCCCAGGAGCGGAAGTTCGCGTCAAGCAAGCTGACAAGAGTACCAGTGTGAGTATTCTCTGTGAGTGTGTGTCCTTGTCCGTGTTGAGTGCCGGTCGCGAGACCCCGCTAGGCCTAGCGGGCTCGCTCCCACCTTGGTGCGCAAGTGCCAAATAGGTGACGATTTGGGTGGCTGAGGCCCACGGGCCGATGATGACATTCACCTAACCGGTGAACGTCGCGGCCACCCCGGTGTGCCACTTATTCTCTTGCGAGGAAGGAGTGGGCACACAGTGAGAGTATTCCTTGTCTCCTCTAGCCGCCGGCTTCCAGACTGACCCCCGGGCGGAGGCCCCAAAGAGAAGTGCTTCGTAGCCAGGGCGGAGTGGGACAGAGGGTGCGGCGCAATCGGAGGTAAGCAGTGGTACACTTTTACGGTCGCAGGTATTACACCATCTCGGTACCCTTACATTTGGCGTAGTCGGCAGGATACCTGGGGAAGATGGACCAAGAAGCAGACAAGCCGGAAAGCGACAGCGGCGAGCCTTCCGATGAGGCGATTGACGCGCCCAGTGGTCAGCCTCAGGCCAGGTTACCCATCGGAGCAGCCCTCAACCACCTCGACAAGTTCGACGGGCAGAATATGCCCTTGACGGAGTGGATCGAACAGTTGGAAACCACTATCGACCTCTACCAGATTCCGAAACGGGTACAGGTGAATTTGGCATTGAAGGTCCTGACTGGCGATGCCCGGAAGACAGTGAGAGTACGTCCTGAGCGGCTTCGTAGAAGTCTGGCCGACGTCTTCGCCATTCTGAAGGGCGTGTATGGGGAAAAGGCCACCACCACCACGCTGAAGAAGCGTGTGTTCGCACGGATTCAAAGGGAAGACGAGACGATTTCTCAGTTCGCTAACGCGATCCAGGAATACATGAGTGAGATCCAGACGAGGGAGGATGAAGAGTTGATGACGGGGGATCCGGATTCCACCTTGAGAGGTATTCTAATAGGTGGGCTGAGGAGCAGGTCCCTGCGGAACTACCTCCAGGATAAGGTCGATGGGGATGGCAAGCTCACCTTCTTCGAGGTGTTGGGGATGGCGCTGAAGAAAGAAGAAAATGCGGAGCTTAGCTCCCGCGCCGTGTCCACACCACCCACCCAACCGATAGATAGGGTCCGGACGCCGGAGATTAGTCCCTTGGAAGGCTGCATCAAGGAGTTAACCACCACGCTCCTTCTCATCCAGGACGAAGTGTCCCAGTTAAGACAGAGGGTGGAACGGGCAGAAAGCCGGGACGCCGACCCCGAAAAGAGGGGTTGGGACGACGAGGATCGTTCCAAGGAAAAAAACCCTCGGAGGAAAAGGGAACCGGAGACTGCTGGACGTCGGGGAGGGGAGGTGCGCCCGCGGGGACCCTGCGAGTTGGTGTGTTGGGAATGTGAAGAGCCTGGACATTTCGCTCGGGATTGCCCGGGCCGCCGACCCGGAAGGGAGGGGCGTAGGAGACCTTTAAACTAAGGTCCCTCGCGGTAGCGGGACAATCCGCGGGGGAAGACGGCGCGCGAGTAGATGTCGTCAACTCATCCGACTTGTTCGGTGAGTGTCCCACGGTGGTGGCAAAGTTAGGAGGGAGGGATCAACGTTGCCTTTTGGATACCGGGTCGCAAGTGTCCACCATGTCCGAGAGACGGTTTAGGGAAGACTACGCCCATCTCATGACCACCAGTGTCGGGAATTGGGTGACCCTAGTGGCTGCAAACAACCTCCCCATTCCCGTAAAAGGGGTCGTGTGGATCGAAGTGGAGGTGTATGGGCAATCCCTTGGAAAAAAAGGGTTCGTAGTGGTGAGTGGCGAGGAGTTTCACCATGGGCCGGTGATTCTGGGGATGAACATCCTGCGGAGTCTGGATCAAGTACTCGTACACGATAAGGGCCCCCAGTACTGGAAGTATCTGGGTGTGCAGAAGCCGGTGCAACAAGCTTTCCAGAGGGTCATCCAGCGGAACGAGGAGACCGCCTCCGTGGAAGCCTTGCGGCCCCTAGGCCTGATCAAGACGCGGCACAACCAAAAGGTGAAGATCCCAGCAAGACAGGAGGTGGTCCTAGAAGTACCCGTCCGTGCGCAGCAGCGGCTGGAAGGAAGGGAGGTTGTGATAGAACCTTGTTGGTTCAGGCAAGTGGAGGCCGGTTTGCTGTTGGCCAGAACCGTAGCGGTCGTACGGGATGGTACCGTACCCCTTCGGGTGTGCAACCTGGGGAACTCGCCAATTAAGATCTCGGCCAGGTCGGTGCTAGCCCATCTAGAGGCTATCCCTGAGGGTGGTATCGAACCAGGCCCTAGGGTTACCTTAAAGCCGGATGCATGCGAACCTTGGACGTTGGCCGTCACCCTCGAGGAGAAACAAGAACCCACCGCGGAGTGGAACGGGGACGTGATTCTGAAACAGATGGATGTATCACTGGGGGGCCTTAGTACAGCAGAGCTAGGCCGGGTAAGGCAAATGCTGTGGGCCCGACAGAAGTCGTTCTCCCGCAGCAAGGAAGACTTTGGCCACACGACCGAGATAGAACATGAGATCAACACCGGTGACAGTCTGCCTGCTCGGGAGCGCTATCGGCAGATTCCCCCGAAGCTGTACCAGGAGGTCAAGACCATGATCCAACAAATGCTGGCCAACGGCGTCATCAAGGAAAGCAAGAGCCCATGGGCTGCCCCCATTGTGCTGGTAAAGAAGAAAGACGGGACAATCCGATTCTGCGTGGACTACCGGAGATTGAACAGCTGCACCGTCCGGGACGCTTATCCATTGCCCCGCATTGAAGAGTCACTGGCGGCTCTGGGGAAATCGCGCTTCTTTTCCACGCTGGATCTGGCCAGTGGGTACTGGCAGGTGCCCGTGGCGGAGAAAGACCAGGCGAAGACGGCGTTCATTACGCCCATGGGGCTTTTTGATTTCTGTCGAATGCCCTTCGGGCTCTCCAATGCACCGGCCACGTTCCAGCGCCTTATGGAGCGCTGTCTCGGGGACTTGAACTTTGAAGCAATCTTCATCTATTTGGATGACATTATAGTGTTTGCCCCCACCCTGGAGGAACACTTGCATAGGTTGGAACAAGTGCTTCAACGACTGGAACAATACGGCCTCAAATTAAAACCCAGGAAGTGCCACCTCTTGAAGTCCAGCTTGGAATACCTGGGCCATGTGGTCTCGGAGGAAGGGGTGCGGCCCACCCCCGACAAAGTTGCCGCAGTCCAAGAATGGAGGACCCCGGGCAACGTGACGGAGTTGAGGGCATTTCTTGGATTGGTGGGCTACTATCGGCGGTTTATTCGAGACTTTGCCAAGATCGCAGGCCCCCTACATGGACTGTTGCGAGGTGTTGCCACGGATGTGCGGAATCGGGCAGTGGCGTGGGACCAAGCGCAGGAGGTTGCCTTCACGGGTCTGAAACAAGCCCTCACCCAGGCCCCCGTACTGGCTTATGCTGACTTTGACAAGCCATTCATATTGTACACAGACGGGAGCCACCAAGGCCTGGGGGCTGTACTCTCCCAGCTGCAGGAAGGCCAGGAACGAGTTATTGCTTATGGGAGTCGGAGTCTCCGGGAGTCGGAGCGGAATCCCGACAACTACAGCTCGTTCAAGCTAGAATTGCTGGCAGTCGTCTGGGCGGTCACCGAGAAGTTTGCGGAGTACCTGACCGCCGCCGACTTCGAAGTGGTCACGGATAACAACCCCCTGTCGCACCTGCATACAGCTAAGTTGGGCGCTCTGGAGCAGCGTTGGGTGGCGTGCTTGGCCAAGTTCTCCTTTAAAATTCGATATCGCCCGGGTAAGGCGAATACGAATGCGGATGCCTTATCCCGCTATCCAGTGGGGCTACCTACGGGGCCCACGGATGAAGAGAGGGAGGGTCAGGAGATCCCTGACCTTACCAGAATGATCCCCAGCTCACCCGGGCCCAAGGTGACGTGCGGGATTCTGCTACAGAAGACCTTGCCGGACTGGGCCATAGCACAAGGGCAGGACCAAGAGGTACAGTGTGTGCGTGGGTGGAAAGAGCGGGAGCACTGGCCATCCTCGGCGGAGAGGCTGCAGCTTAGCCCGTGGGGCAAAAAGCTGGTACATCAGTGGGAACGATTGGCCGTACGAGGAGGGGTATTGTGCCGCCAGGCTTATCTCGAGCACGAGCTCCGGAAGGTGTGGCAGGTTGTTCTCCCCAGAGATTTAGCCCGTGGTCTGGTGACTGAGGCACACGAAGAAGGCGCCCATTTTGGGACAGAAAAGACCCTGCAATGGATCCGTCGACAGTATTTCTTCCCAGGTTTGCAGGCCCTGGTGGAGGGTGTGTGTCAGACCTGTAGGAGGTGTGCTGTTACCAAAATTGGCGAACAACGGGCACCAGTGCAGACCATCAGGACCACCAGACCCCTTGAGCTACTCATGGTGGACTATGTCTTGATAGGAGAATCGGTGCGTGGGTACCAGTACGCTATCGTGATGACCGACCACTTTACCAAATTTACAGTGGTCGTCCCTACCATGGATCAGACTGCCGACACGGCGGCTAAGGCTATTGTCGAGCATTTTATCCGAAGGTACGGCTGCCCGGAGCGCGTCCATTCCGATCAAGGTGCGTGCTTCCAAGGTCGGGTGATGGAACGGCTGTGTCGCACCTATGGCATGAACAAATCAAGGACCACCCCGTACCATCCACAGGGAAATGGAGCCTGCGAGCGATTCAACCGGACGTTGCTACAAATGCTGAGGGTCCTGGAGGCTGACAAGAAGCGACGCTGGCCCGACTTTGTCCCGGAATTAGTGTGGGTATATAACAACAGAGTGCACGGGACCACGGGGTTCTCGCCGTATTTTCTGTTGTTTGGCCGACCGGAGAAGGACCTGCAGGATCTCGATCTGTCCCTACCAGGGGAGGAGGAACAGTGGACGCACAGTGGATGGTTTGAGGAGCAGAAACGCCGCCTGACGTTCGCCCGGGAAGTGGCGGCGGGGAACATTGGATCCAACCTACACCCTAGTCCCGGGAGGTCGTTAGGAGGACCATTCGCTGAGGGGCAAAGAGTGTTAGTCCGAGAGAAACGTCCTGGGAACAAGTTGAGCGAGCGATGGGAGGTGATGCCATACATTGTGCAGCGGCGAGTGTCTCCTGACAACCCCGTTTATGAAGTAAAGGCGGAAGACGGGAGTGGACGTGCCCGCACTTTGCATAGGAACATGCTGCGTCCTTGCCTCTTTGAGGATCTGCTCCCCATTGAAACAGTTCCAGGGGCTACCCCTGAATTGGAGGAGGATGATTTGTGGGTTCCGCCGCCCGAAGGGGCACTGGACCCCCCACCATATGGAGAGTCAGCCGAGGGTAATGACCCGGTGGCTTCTGTGCCGGAGGCTTCCGGTCCAACCTCAGCAACCCTGCCCAGGCGTTCAACCCGAACGACATTGGGAGTACCGGCCCCCCGTTTCGCGGACCCAAACTTCGAGTGGGCCACGGCCCACATCTTTGTAGGGACTACAAAGGAAACAGGGGGGGGAAATGTGAGAGGACAGCGGGTTGGGGGGACGGGGGAGGTCGCTCACCTCCGTTCCCCCCGGGCAGACAGCGGCGGGACACAAGCGGCGTTGCGGCGGGTCTCCGGCGTGGAGGGGCTTGCATCCGGTGGGATTCAAGCCCCTCCAATCACGGCGCGGCAAGACGAGGTTGGCGCCCGGCGGGAGCCAATCAGGGCTCGCGCCCGGTCAGCCAATGGGAGCATGCCGCGACGAGCCAATCAGGGCTCGTCGCGTCATAGCGCCACCCCCTCCCAGCGTCTTATAACAGACGCAGCGGAGCGGGAGCAGTCAGTCGGCGCCGGACCCGGAGCAGTGAAGAACTCCCGAAGAAAAGAAGAAGCGGCGGTCGAGGGGAAGAAGCGGCGGCGGCGGCCGAGAAGCAGAAGAGGCGCCAGAGGAAGCCGGAAGAGGCCCCCGCGGAGAGTGACAGGCGACGCCCGAGGAGAAGACGTCGAGACGGCTGGAGAAGAGGAGCCCACCAGGAGGTCCGGTGGAGAGTGCCGCGGTGTGGGAAGCAAAAGAGCTAACGAAGCTCCCCACTGCGGCCTCTCCCTACGGTCTGGTAAGCGGCCTCGAGCCGAGTCTCCTACCCTCCCTAGACCACCGGGTGTTCGGGCATTAGGCCCGCGGGCACAGTCAGGCCCTTCCGGCCTGTGGGCAGATAGTCGGGCCCTCCCGGTCCGTGGGCACCAGTGAGTCGGCGTGTCTGGGCCCGGGGCCACGCGCAGTCGAGGATCCCCTCGGCCCGTGGCCTGTAGGCCCAAACCCGACCTCTCACCCACCTGGGGGTTCGGGCGTTAGGCCCGAGCCACCCTCAGCCACACCGTAGGCGGGCACTAGGCCCGAGGGGCAGAAACAGGCTATAGGCCTGGGGTATAGCTAGGGGGCGCTAGGCTCTAGCATACTTTGGGCAGTAGGTACCTATAAGGTGACCCTGGGCACAAGGCCAGGTCACCCAGCGGGCACTGACTAGGCGGGCACTAGGCCTGAGGCTGCAACCGGGCTCTAGGCCCGTGTCACGGCCAGGAAAAGGCCTGAGGGAGAATCCAGGTCCTTAGGCAGGGGGACGATCTTAGTTCAGGCGGAGCCCCGCCCTTTGGGTACTCCAGTGGGTGAGCTGTGTGGCAGCCCGCGCGGGGTCCCTTGCAGGCTGGGCACGGAGGGTCGGCTGGCCCTCGCGTCCTGTATACGCCTTTGGGGTGGGGAGGGGCCGTGGAGAGACTGTCTCAGCTGGGGCGAGGTAGCGGAACCTGCATCGGACCGGATGGTGAAGGTAATCCTCATTTACATTATATTCACACTGTGACCCGTAGTTGCTTGACATGTTGACGGAGAGTAGGTGAAGTAGCCAACCAAGTTGAACCGTTTGTAGTTATAGTAGTTTGGCTCAGTTCTGTTGTAGCCCTTGTTTAGTTGTAGGGAGGCTGCTGTCATTCTCTCCCCAGGAGCGGAAGTTCGCGTCAAGCAAGCTGACAAGAGTACCAGTGTGAGTATTCTCTGTGAGTGTGTGTCCTTGTCCGTGTTGAGTGCCGGTCGCGAGACCCCGCTAGGCCTAGCGGGCTCGCTCCCACCTTGGTGCGCAAGTGCCAAATAGGTGACGATTTGGGTGGCTGAGGCCCACGGGCCGATGATGACATTCACCTAACTGGTGAACGTCGCGGCCATCCCGGTGTGCCACTTATTCTCTTGCGAGGAAGGAGTGGGCACACAGTGAGAGTATTCCTTGTCTCCTCTGGCCGCCGGCTTCCAGACTGAACCCCGGGCGGAGGCCCCGAAGAGAAGTGCTTCGTAGCCAGGGCGGAGTGGGACAGAGGGTGCGGCGCAATCGGAGGTAAGCAGTGGTACACTTTTACGGTCGCAGGTATTACACCATCTCGGTACCCTTACAAAACTGTTCGCCATCCTAAGACGGCATTCAGTTTCACGAATGTGCGCCAAAGCTATATACTGCCCTGTAGGGCAGGGAAAGAGAGGGCATGTAAGGGCCGAGGGTGAAGCAGCAGCGCTCACCACCATACATCTGTCCTGCCAGCTGGGAGAAGAAGGGAGCTGCGGCTGTGCGTCATCTCTCCACATGGAACTGACATTCCCAGCAGGGGAGGTGATGGGGTCGCAGCTGCGCAGAGCACACTGGCTCACCGCAGGTAAGAGGATGTAGTTGGCGCAACAGACTACGGCTGCGGGGCGTGCGGGGTGTGTGTCTGTAAGCTGCATGTGGTGTAGTTAACTATTAGCTACGGGGTTAGGAAAGGGGGGGTCAAGGCAGCGATTTGGAGGCGCATGCGCAGTGTGAGGAAGTACTTAAGGATGCTGGTTCTAGACCTTGTGGAGCTCAAGGCGACAGTTTCCTTTACCATATTTAAAACAGGGGCAGTGCACCCTGTAGGCGTGCACCAAAAATATATCCCCTGGGTGTAGCCATAGAATAGTACCAATCTATATTACACCGTACACTAGTGTCTGTTATTCACATTACACCACACATTAGTACCCCTTATGCACATTACACCATACAGTAGTTCCCCTTATACACATTACACCATACAGTAGAGACGCTTATACACATTACTCCAAAATAGAGCCGCTTATACACACCACACCACAGTACAGCCGATTGTACATGTTACACCAAAGTAGACCTATTTATACACATTATGCCATGGTAGAGCCCCTTATACACATTACACCACAGTAGAGCCATTATGGAAGTTGCCGTGAGGTGAGGATGATATAGAGAGGTGAGGACAAGAGAGAGGTGAGGATGAGAGAGACGTGTGGATGAGAGAAAACTGAGGGTTAGAGAGGACAAAAGAAAGAGAGAGAGGAGGATGAGAGAGGTGACAAGAGAGAGGTGAGGACGAAAAAGAAAGGTGGGGACGAGAGAGGGAGAGGTGAGGATGCAAGAGAGGTGAGGATAAGAGAGAGATGTGAGGACAAGAGAGAGAGGTGAGGGAAATAGAGAAAGATGAGGACGAGAGAGGTAAAGATGAGAGAGGTGAGGGTGAGAGAGAGAAGGTGATAGAGGACAAGAGAAAAAAAAGAGGTGAGGACGAGAGAGAGAGAAAGAGAGAGAGGTGAGGGTGAGAAAGGACAAGAGAGAGGTAACGATGAGAGAGGTGACGATAGAGAGGTGAGGACAAGAAAGAGAGGTGAGGGCAAGAGAGAGAAAGAGGTGAGAACGAGAGAGAGAGAGGTGAGGACGAGAGAGAGAGGTGAGAACAACAGAGATATGAGGACAAGAGAGAGAGGTGAGAACCAGAGAGAGATGTGAAGATGAGAGAGACAGGTAAGAGAGAGAGGTGAGAACAAGAGAGAGGTGTGGACAAGGGAGAGAGAGGTGAGACAGTCAGCCAGGGCCAGCACACAGTTCTCTTTGCTGATAGTGGGCCCTTCCAGGCTTGGCGCACTTCGCCCTGTAGGGCTTGTCAGAGGCATTGGACATGGCTGGGTGCAGAGCGCGGAGGAGACGGAGACTACGGGAGCAGCATGCAGCAGACACGGAGTTGCTGCTACAAGAGGATCACTCAGCAGTGCTGGCGGGCAGTAGAAGCTGTGGGTGAGACACACAAGTCAATGAAGTCTCACTCTGCGGAGCGGCGGTAGGAGACAGCGCCCTTAGAGCTTGGCGCCCTACACTGCTGCGTAACTTGCGTTATTGGTTGGCCCGCTCCGCATATATAGTATGTTACACATATATAGTATGTGTAATTGTACAAACAGCTGCAAAATGGGTCAAATGACATACAGGCGTATTTAGCAATATTATTTTTACTAAAATAATGTGAAAAAGAGTGTTTTTACATTATTTTAGAATCACCATAATATCACATTTTTTTTAGTAACCAGATCACATTTCCCATACTAGTAATGGGAGTTGCGATCTGCCCGAACTTCACTTGCTATCTTTAGGTTTGATACAGAGGCGGATTGGCCATAAGGCTTACAGGGAAGATTCCCGGTGGGCCGACGCACCTGTGGGGCCTGTTTTGTTTTAGGACATGTGGTCCTTTTTATAGACATAATGTATAAGATGCTAAATAATTTGCATATATGAAAATGACTTTGCCACTTAGCCATACTTGCCTACCTGACCCTCTCCATGAGGGAGAAAATGCTCTGTTCCTGGACTTTCCTGGTAATGTATGATTGCCATCACCTGTGGTGAAACACCTTTCTTATCAATTAACTAGCTCACCACAGGTGATGGCAATCATACATTACCAGGAAAGTCCAGGAACAGAGCATTTTCTCCCTCATGGAGAGGGTCAGGTAGGCAAGTATGCACTTAGCCTGTGATTGCAGATGATCTAGTGCACAGGTTCTCAAACTCGGTCCTCAGGACCCCACACAGTGCATGTTTTGCAGGTCTCCTCACAGAATTGCAAGTGAAATAATTAGCTTCACCTGTGGACCTTTTAAAATGTGTCTGTGAGTAATTAATACACCTGTGCACCTGCTGGGTGACCTGCAAAACATGCACTGTGTGGGGTCCTGAGGACCGAGTTTGAGAACCCCTGATCTAGTGTATGCTCTGTCTGCCTGCTTGGCTGACATATAAGATTGAGTGAATAGTAATTGGGAGACGGTTGATGTAATTAGCAAGAAAATATATCTTTCTAAAGAATTATATAGTTTCCTAAATTCTGAAGGTGTATCATACAATGTGCTCATAATATTTAATTTTATTTCTTTTTAACTTCCCCCTTGATGCTGGACATGCCCACTAGAGATGAGCGGGTTCGGTTTCTCTGAATCCGAACCCGCACGAACTTCATGGTTTTTTTCACGGGTCCGAGCGACTCGGATCTTCCCGCCTTGCTCGGTTAACCCGAGCGCGCCCGAACGTCATCATGACGCTGTCGGATTCTCGCGAGACTCGGATTCTATATAAGGAGCCGCGCGTCGCCGCCATTTTCACACGTGCATTGAGATTGATAGGGAGAGGACGTGGCTGGCGTCCTCTCCATTTAGATTAGGAGAGAGAGAGAGAGATTGACCTGAGGCTGATACTGTAGAAGAGAGTGCAGAGTTTAGTGACTGACCACAGTGACCACCAGCAGTGCAGTTGTTTTATTTAATATATCCGTTCTCTGCCTGAAAAAAACGGTACACACAGTGACTCAGTCACATACCATATCTGTGTGCACTGCTCAGCCCAGTGTGCTGCATGCCTGCATCATCTATGTATATATTATATATCTGACTGTGCTCAGCTCACACAGCTTATAATTGTGGGGGAGACTGGGGAGCACTGCAGTGCCAGTTATAGGTTATAGCAGGAGCCAGGAGTACATGACAGTCACATACCATATCTGTGTGCACTGCTCAGCCCAGTGTGCTGCATCATCTATGTATATATTATATATCTGACTGTGCTCAGCTCACACAGCTTATAATTGTGGGGGAGACTGGGGAGCACTGCAGTGCCAGTTATACGTTATAGCAGGAGCCAGGAGTACATATTATATTAAAATTAAACAGTGCACACTTTTGCTGCAGGAGTGCCACTGCCAGTGTGACTGACCAGTGACCTGACCACACTGACCACCAGTATAGTTAGTAGTATACTATATTGTGATTGCCTGAAAAAGTTAAACACTCGTCGTGTGACTTCACTTGTGTGGTGTTTTTTTTTTTATTCTATAAAAAACTCATTCTGCTGACAGACAGTGTCCAGCAGGTCCGTCATTATATAATATATATACCTGTCCGGCTGCAGTAGTGATATATATATATTTTTTATATCATTATTTATCATCCAGTCGCAGCAGACACAGTACGGTAGTTCACGGCTGTAGCTACCTCTGTGTCGGCACTCGGCAGTCCATCCATAATTGTATACCACCTACCCGTGGTTTTTTTTTCTTTCTTCTTTATACATACATACTACTACATCTCTTTATCAACCAGTCTATATTAGCAGCAGACACAGTACAGTACGGTAGTTCACGGCTGTGGCTACCTCTGTGTCGGCACTCGGCAGTCCGTCCATAATTGTATACCACCTAACCGTGGTTTTTTTTTCTTTCTTCTTTATACATACATACTACGACATCTCTTTATCAACCAGTCTATATTAGCAGCAGACACAGTACAGTACGGTAGTTCACGGCTGTGGCTACCTCTGTGTCGGCACTCGGCAGTCCGTCCATAATTGTATACCACCTAACCGTGGTTTTTTTTTCTTTCTTCTTCATACATACATACTACGACATCTCTTTATCAACCAGTCTATATTAGCAGCAGACACAGTACAGTACGGTAGTTCACGGCTGTGGCTACCTCTGTGTCGGCACTCGGCAGTCCGTCCATAATTGTATACCACCTAACCGTGGTTTTTTTTTCTTTCTTCTTTATACATACATACTACGACATCTCTTTATCAACCAGTCTATATTAGCAGCAGACACAGTACAGTACGGTAGTTCACGGCTGTGGCTACCTCTGTGTCGGCACTCGGCAGTCCGTCCATAATTGTATACCACCTAACCGTGGTTTTTTTTTCTTTCTTCTTCATACATACATACTACGACATCTCTTTATCAACCAGTCTATATTAGCAGCAGACACAGTACAGTACGGTAGTTCACGGCTGTGGCTACCTCTGTGTCGGCACTCGGCAGTCCGTCCATAATTGTATACCACCTAACCGTGTTTTTTTTTTCTTTCTTCTTCATACATACATACTACTACATCTCTTTATCAACCAGTCTATATTAGCAGCAGACACAGTACAGTACGGTAGTTCACGGCTGTGGCTACCTCTGTGTCGGCACTCGGCAGTCCGTCCATAATTGTATACCACCTACCCGTGGTTTTTTTTTCTTTCTTCTTCATACATACATACTACGACATCTCTTTATCAACCAGTCTATATTAGCAGCAGACACAGTACAGTACGGTAGTTCACGGCTGTGGCTACCTCTGTGTCGGCACTCGGCAGTCCGTCCATAATTGTATACCACCTAACCGTGGTTTTTTTTTCTTTCTTCTTCATACATACATACTACGACATCTCTTTATCAACCAGTCTATATTAGCAGCAGACACAGTACGGTAGTTCACGGCTGTAGCTACCTCTGTGTCGGCACTCGGCAGTCCGTCCATAATTGTATACTAGTATCCATCCATCTCCATTGTTTACCTGAGGTGCCTTTTAGTTGTGCCTATTAAAATATGGAGAACAAAAATGTTGAGGTTCCAAAATTAGGGAAAGATCAAGATCCACTTCCACCTCGTGCTGAAGCTGCTGCCACTAGTCATGGCCGAGACGATGAAATGCCAGCAACGTCGTCTGCCAAGGCCGATGCCCAATGTCATAGTACAGAGCATGTCAAATCCAAAACACCAAATATCAGTAAAAAAAGGACTCCAAAACCTAAAATAAAATTGTCGGAGGAGAAGCGTAAACTTGCCAATATGCCATTTACCACACGGAGTGGCAAGGAACGGCTGAGGCCCTGGCCTATGTTCATGGCTAGTGGTTCAGCTTCACATGAGGATGGAGGCACTCAGCCTCTCGCTAGAAAAATGAAAAGACTCAAGCTGGCAAAAGCAGTAGCACCGCAAAGAACTGTGCGTTCTTCGAAATCCCAAATCCACAAGGAGAGTCCAATTGTGTCGGTTGCGATGCCTGACCTTCCCAACACTGGACGTGAAGAGCATGCGCCTTCCACCATTTGCACGCCCCCTGCAAGTGCTGGAAGGAGCACCCGCAGTCCAGTTCCTGATAGTCAGATTGAAGATGTCAGTGTTGAAGTACACCAGGATGAGGAGGATATGGGTGTTGCTGGCGCTGGGGAGGAAATTGACCAGGAGGATTCTGATGGTGAGGTGGTTTGTTTAAGTCAGGCACCCGGGGAGACACCTGTTGTCCGTGGGAGGAATATGGCCGTTGACATGCCTGGTGAAAATACCAAAAAAATCAGCTCTTCGGTGTGGAACTATTTCAACAGAAATGCGGACAACAGGTGTCAAGCCGTGTGTTCCCTTTGTCAAGCTGTAATAAGTAGGGGTAAGGACGTTAACCACCTCGGAACATCCTCCCTTATACGTCACCTGCAGCGCATTCATAATAAGTCAGTGACAAGTTCAAAAACTTTGGGTGACAGCGGAAGCAGTCCACTGACCAGTAAATCCCTTCCTCTTGTAACCAAGCTCACGCAAACCACCCCACCAACTCCCTCAGTGTCAATTTCCTCCTTCCCCAGGAATGCCAATAGTCCTGCAGGCAATGTCACTGGCAATTCTGACGAGTCCTCTCCTGCCTGGGATTCCTCCGATGCATCCTTGCGTGTAACGCCTACTGCTGCTGGCGCTGCTGTTGTTGCTGCTGGGAGTCGATGGTCATCCCAGAGGGGAAGTCGTAAGCCCACTTGTACTACTTCCAGTAAGCAATTGACTGTTCAACAGTCCTTTGCGAGGAAGATGAAATATCACAGCAGTCATCCTGCTGCAAAGCGGATAACTGAGGCCTTGACAACTATGTTGGTGTTAGACGTGCGTCCGGTATCCGCCGTTAGTTCACAGGGAACTAGACAATTTATTGAGGCAGTGTGCCCCCGTTACCAAATACCATCTAGGTTCCACTTCTCTAGGCAGGCGATACCGAGAATGTACACGGACCTCAGAAAAAGACTCACCAGTGTCCTAAAAAATGCAGTTGTACCCAATGTCCACTTAACCACGGACATGTGGACAAGTGGAGCAGGGCAGGGTCAGGACTATATGACTGTGACAGCCCACTGGGTAGATGTATGGACTCCCGCCGCAAGAACAGCAGCGGCGGCACCAGTAGCAGCATCTCGCAAACGCCAACTCTTTCCTAGGCAGGCTACGCTTTGTATCACCGGTTTCCAGAATACGCACACAGCTGAAAACCTCTTACGGCAACTGAGGAAGATCATCGCGGAATGGCTTACCCCAATTGGACTCTCCTGTGGATTTGTGGCATCGGACAACGCCAGCAATATTGTGTGTGCATTAAATATGGGCAAATTCCAGCACGTCCCATGTTTTGCACATACCTTGAATTTGGTGGTGCAGAATTATTTAAAAAACGACAGGGGCGTGCAAGAGATGCTGTCGGTGGCCAGAAAAATTGCGGGACACTTTCGGCGTACAGGCACCACGTACAGAAGACTGGAGCACCACCAAAAACTACTGAACCTGCCCTGCCATCATCTGAAGCAAGAAGTGGTAACGAGGTGGAATTCAACCCTCTATATGCTTCAGAGGTTGGAGGAGCAGCAAAAGGCCATTCAAGCCTATACAATTGAGCACGATATAGGAGGTGGAATGCACCTGTCTCAAGCGCAGTGGAGAATGATTTCAACGTTGTGCAAGGTTCTGATGCCCTTTGAACTTGCCACACGTGAAGTCAGTTCAGACACTGCCAGCCTGAGTCAGGTCATTCCCCTCATCAGGCTTTTGCAGAAGAAGCTGGAGACATTGAAAGAGGAGCTAACACGGAGCGATTCCGCTAGGCATGTGGGACTTGTGGATGGAGCCCTTAATTCGCTTAACAAGGATTCACGGGTGGTCAATCTGTTGAAATCAGAGCACTACATTTTGGCCACCGTGCTCGATCCTAGATTTAAAGCCTACCTTGGATCTCTCTTTCCGGCAGACACAAGTCTGCTGGGGTTGAAAGACCTGCTGGTGAGAAAATTGTCAAGTCAAGCGGAACGCGACCTGTCAACATCTCCTCCTTCACATTCTCCCGCAACTGGGGGTGCGAGGAAAAGGCTCAGAATTCCGAGCCCACCCGCTGGCGGTGATGCAGGGCAGTCTGGAGCGACTGCTGATGCTGACATCTGGTCCGGACTGAAGGACCTGACAACGATTACGGACATGTCGTCTACTGTCACTGCATATGATTCTCTCACCATTGAAAGAATGGTGGAGGATTATATGAGTGACCGCATCCAAGTAGGCACGTCACACAGTCCATACTTATACTGGCAGGAAAAAGAGGCAATTTGGAGGCCATTGCACAAACTGGCTTTATTCTACCTAAGTTGCCCTCCCACAAGTGTGTACTCCGAAAGAGTGTTTAGTGCCGCCGCTCACCTTGTCAGCAATCGGCGTACGAGGTTACATCCAGAAAATGTGGAGAAGATGATGTTCATTAAAATGAATTATAATCAATTCCTCCGCGGAGACATTGACCAGCAGCAATTGCCTCCACAAAGTACACAGGGAGCTGAGATGGTGGATTCCAGTGGGGACGAATTGATAATCTGTGAGGAGGGGGATGTACACGGTGATATATCGGAGGGTGATGATGAGGTGGACATCTTGCCTCTGTAGAGCCAGTTTGTGCAAGGAGAGATTAATTGCTTCTTTTTTGGGGGGGGTCCAAACCAACCCGTCATATCAGTCACAGTCGTGTGGCAGACCCTGTCACTGAAATGATGGGTTGGTTAAAGTGTGCATGTCCTGTTTTGTTTATACAACATAAGGGTGGGTGGGAGGGCCCAAGGACAATTCCATCTTGCACCTCTTTTTTCTTTTATTTTTCTTTGCGTCATGTGCTGTTTGGGGAGGGTTTTTTGGAAGGGACATCCTGCGTGACACTGCAGTGCCACTCCTAAATGGGCCCGGTGTTTGTGTCGGCCACTAGGGTCGCTAATCTTACTCACACAGTCAGCTACCTCATTGCGCCTCTTTTTTTCTTTGCGTCATGTGCTGATTGGGGAGGGTTTTTTGGAAGGGACATCCTGCGTGACACTGCAGTGCCACTCCTAAATGGGCCCGGTGTTTGTGTCGGCCACTAGGGTCGCTAATCTTACTCACACAGTCAGCTACCTCATTGCGCCTCTTTTTTTCTTTGCGTCATGTGCTGATTGGGGAGGGTTTTTTGGAAGGGACATCCTGCGTGACACTGCAGTGCCACTCCTAAATGGGCCCGGTGTTTGTGTCGGCCACTAGGGTCGCTAATCTTACTCACACAGTCAGCTACCTCATTGCGCCTCTTTTTTTCTTTGCGTCATGTGCTGATTGGGGAGGGTTTTTTGGAAGGGACATCCTGCGTGACACTGCAGTGCCACTCCTAAATGGGCCCGGTGTTTGTGTCGGCCACTAGGGTCGCTAATCTTACTCACACAGTCAGCTACCTCATTGCGCCTCTTTTTTTCTTTGCGTCATGTGCTGATTGGGGAGGGTTTTTTGGAAGGGACATCCTGCGTGACACTGCAGTGCCACTCCTAAATGGGCCCGGTGTTTGTGTCGGCCACTAGGGTCGCTTATCTTACTCACACAGTCAGCTACCTCATTGCGCCTCTTTTATTCTTTGCGTCATGTGCTGATTGGGGAGGGTTTTTTGGAAGGGACATCCTGCGTGACACTGCAGTGCCACTCCTAGATGGGCCAGGTGTTTGTGTCGGCCACTAGTGTCGCTTAGCTTAGTCATCCAGCGACCTTGGTGCAAATTTTAGGACTAAAAATAATATTGTGAGGTGTGAGGTATTCAGAATAGACTGAAAATGAGTGGAAATTATGGTTTTTGAGGTTAATAATAATATGGGATCAAAATGACCCCCAAATTCTATGATTTAAGCTGTTTTTTAGTGTTTTTTTTAAAAAACACCCAAATCCAAAACACACCCGAATCCGACAAAAAAAATTCGGTGAGGTTTTGCCAAAACGCGGTCGAACCCAAAACACGGCCGCGGAACCGAACCCAAAACCAAAACACAAAACCCGAAAAATTTCAGGCGCTCATCTCTAATTGCCCACTATCTGGAAAGTCTTGGGGGGAAGGAGCTGCTGCCATGGCCCATGGCTAAACCTTACACCTCTGGTGCTGCCCATGTGGGGCCACTAGTACACATTTTTCCAGGGCCACTTTTTGTTCCCAATCCGCCCCTGGTTTGATACATCTTCCCCATAGTGATGAAAGTGGATAAACCATGGGAATATACCAGTTTTTACCTCCTTATTGTCTAATGGTTTATGTTTTCCAGGTCACCTAGCAGGTGTACAGGTGTATTCATTAGTCACTGACACATTTTAAAAGATCCACAGGTGGAGCTAATTATTTCACTTCTTGGAGGAGACCTGGAAAACATGAACTGCTGGGGGTCCTTGAGGACAATGGGGCAGATGTATTAAGACTGGAGACAGCATAAGGAAGTGATAAAGCAGTGAAAAGTGCAAGGTGATAAATGCATTAGCCAATGAGCTCCTAACTGTTAATTTACATATTGGAGCTGATTGGCTGGTGCTTTTATCACCTTGCACTTAACGCTGGTTTATCATTTCCTTATGCCTTCTCCAGGTTAATACATCTGCCCCAGAGTTTGGAAACCACCGCTCTAGATCGCGTGAGATGAGAGTTTTCTGTTAAGCATTATGTAAACGTCGGCAATGATATGCAAGTCAAGATATATAGAGTCAGTGTAGCAAACCTTCTAAAGAAGACAAGTGAAGTTGCCCATAGGAACAGATTCTAGGTATCATTTATCTAATATATACTATAAAGTGATAGCTAGAATCTGATTGGTTGCTATTGACGGCGCAACCATCTCCTCTAGCCCCCTTTTCAGTTATCCTTGACTCTTACCTCACCTTCAGACCACATATCCAGTACCTGTCACAATCCTGCTGTTAATGGTGGTCATTCCGAGTTATTCGCTCGTTGCCGATTTTCGCTATATTGCGATTAGTCGCTTACTGCGCATGCGCAAGGTTCGCAGAGCGCATGCGCTTAGTTATTTTACACAAAAGTTAGGTATTTTACTCACGGCATAACGAGGATTTTTCATCGTTCTGGTGATCGTACTGTGATTGACAGGAAGTGGGTGTTTCTAGGCGGAAACTGGCCGTTTTCTGGGCGTGTGCGAAAAAACGCTGGCGTTTCTGGGAAAAATGCGGGAGTGTCTGGAGAAACGGGGGAGTGTCTGGGCGAACGCTGGGTGTGTTTGTGACGTCAAACCAGGAACGAAACTGACTGAACTGATCGCAATGGCTGAGTAAGTCTGGAGCTACTCAGAAACTGCTAAGAAATTTCTATTCGCAATTCTGCGAATCTTTCGTTCGCAATTCTGCTAAGCTAAGATACACTCCCAGAGGGCGGCGGCTTAGCGTGTGCAATGCTGCTAAAAGCAGCTAGCGAGCGAACAACTCGGAATGAGGGCCAATGTCTCAAATATATTTCCAGGATCAGACTAAGCATGTACTAAGCAGCTGTGGGGGTGTGCTGGGAGGGATCCAGTTGTATCCCTCTCAGGGGGAATTGCAAAGAAAAGCACATCGGCTTCTATTTGGTAACACCACGAAGATGGTGTTTTCCACCAGACCTAAGCTACAGAATGCATCGCATTCCGGAGCTCGGTACATCCGGGAATGCAGCAAAAACTCTGAAAACTGGATTTTCTGAGTTTTTACTGCAATTCTGGCTTTAGTATTACTGTAACCTCCTCATATCGGGCCTTCCTGACTTCTGCTTCTCTCCACTCCAATATGTCCGCCTACTCTCTCTTACATACCCTACACCAGTGATTTTAAACCTTTTTTTTACTTGCCGGACACTGAACAATATTTTAAAATTGCCAAGGCACACCATCCGTTCCCCAGAGAAAAAAACAAAAAACACACATTGGCCCTCACAGTAAAAAAAAATCCACACATACACTGGCCTACACAGAAAAAACAATCACATTGCTCCTCACATAAATCATGTTGCTCCCTACATAAATCCTTTTGCTCCCCACATAAATCAATCACATTGCTCCCCGACATAAATCCAATTGTTCCCAACAGGAGAAATAAATTAACAAATATTTGCCCCTACCGGTCAGCTGTCCTCCTCAGTGGCGGGGGTTGTTCAAAGTGGAGTGTTGCGAATACTGAGCAGCGGGCGGTCGGGCAGGTGTGGATGTGGGTGGGCAAGGAAAGCTGTGGGTGCAGGAAGGAACTAGAAGATGTGTATGAAGGCGGGTGGGCTCTCTGGGTGGTGAGACGCGGCGGACGTGACCTATGATATCACACCGACGCGTCTTCAAGGTATAGGTCACGGCCGGAGCACAACTGATCCTCTAAGAAGAGCCTGGGCTAACAGTTCACTCTGAAGGTGCAGGAAGCTGCTTTGGCTCCGCGGCACACCTTGCAACTGGTCGCGCACACTAGTGTGCCACGGCACACTGGTTGAAAAAGCCTGCCCTACACTAACTCCCCTTCCCCTTCCGATCCAACATAAGCTTCTCACACTCACTTACAAACCCCATACCCATTCCTCTCCCATTTACATCTCTGACCTTATCTCCCTTTACACTCCTGCCTGCACTCTTTGCTTCGCAAATGAATGTCACCTCTCCTGCCAAATGATTGCTTCCTCCCACTCCCACCTCCAAGATTTTACAAGTGCTGCTTCCAATACCTCAAATTCTCTCCCTATCAGGCCCTCCACCTTTCTACAAAACTTAAACAGGCTCTCAAGACCAGGGGCGCAGTCGGCCACCCCAGACCCCAGTAAATGGGGGCTTGGCTTAAAAAAGGGGGCGTGATGATGCCTATTAGTATAAAAATAATTTTATAATAAATTAATTGCTGTGCCGCTGACCCTGTGGGATCCACAGGCGTGCACAATTTTAACACAGGGGCAGTGGAGAGGGGGGGGGGGATTTGGCTCTCGCTTCCTACCTCACTTGAACAGGAAGCTGGCCCCTCTTTCCTCGCCAGTGCCATCTTCCCAGTGATATTTGGGAAGATGATGCTGGGCACTACAGAGCAAAGACTGTGTCACAGTGCAAGAGTCTTTGCTTTCTATGTGCTAGTCCATTTTCCCGAAGAGATCACCGGGAAGATGGTGCCGCTGGCCACTGACAAGTATACGGGGGAGGAAGGGAAGGGGGAGCGGATCTGGGCCCCTCCAGCAGCCCCGGTCCCTGGTAATTTGTGCCCTCTCTCCCCTCCTCTCTGTGCCACTGCTCAAGACTGGCTCTGATACTAGCCAGTGCCCACTTCTTCATCAAAACCATCCATCTCTCATCCTAACACTCTGTCAATCTCTCATCCTAAACTTCTGTCTTATGCTCCTTGTCGCTCCCCTTTGTGACACCCCTGTCTGTCTGCCCCTCTCCTTTAGAATGTAAGCTATAACGAGCCCTCTCCCTTCATGTGCTTTTCCTTCTCTTACTGAGACCATCATCTGCTCCATACTCCCTTCAATAGGAAGCAGTTAACTAACCGATGGCCAGGGTACTGGCGGTCGCTATACCGACGCCGGCATTCCGAAGAAGGATGCTATCCCGGCGTCTACATACCGACGCTGGATGGTATGCCGGCATCACAATACCGACAGCCGGCATCCCAAATGTTTGGACAATGGGACGCGCCGGCGTCCTGCCGCGCGCGCGTGGGGGAAGGTGTAAGGTTTAGGCTGAAGATGGGGGGTTAGGGGGAAGCGCAAGGAAGGTTAGGGTAGGGGACCGGGGTGGGAGGTTTAGGCACAGAGAAGGGGAGGTTAGGATTAGGCATCAAGCGGGCAGGGTTAGGTTTAGGCAGTGGGGAAGGGAGGGTAAGGGTTAGGCACCAAGAAGGGAGGGTTAAGGTTAGGCACCACCGGGGAGGGTTAGGGTAGGGAAAGGGAGAGGGTTGGGGGGCTGTCGGGATTATGATGGACGGAATGCCAGTGTCGGTGTGCTGATCACCGGCATCCCGTCCATTGGTCATTCATACTGATCGCCCATCAACTGCACCTTACCTTCGGTTTGTGCCACCCTATTTCACTGTTATGACCACAGATGCAGAAATGTTTATATACTATGTACTTATAACATACCTCCTAACTGTCCCGATTTTCGCGGGACAGTCCCTTTTTTTTGGTCTGTCCTGCTGTCCCTCCTGCGGGCCGCAGTGTCTTGCGGTGTGGGAGGGGAAGGGGGGGAGGCAGTTGGGAGGCTCCCTATCACTCGCTGCTCTTCTCAGTTCAGAGCAGAGCAGAGGTGAATAGACGCTGTGTGCATGTGTCTATTCCAGTGAGGCAGAGGGACTGGGGCATGGTCATCAGCTCAAAGAGCGCTGGCCATGCCCCCACTATGACAAAAATTGGAGAGGTGGCTCGCGATCGCGTCATCCACGTGAGGTCACCACCCCCTTTTCAGTAGACCACGCCCCCTTTTGGCGGTGCACGGCTGTCCCTCCATCATGAAAGCAAATGTTGGGAGATATGCTTATAATACATTGTCTTGTACTGTTTTCTCTTACGTCCTAGAGGATGCTGGGGTCCACATTAGTATCATGGGGTATAGACGGGTCCCTTGGGAGCCATGGGCACTTTAAGAGTTTAATAGTGTGGGCTGGCTCCTCCCTCTATGCCCCTCCTACCAGACTCAGTTTAGAAAATGTGCCCGGTGGAGCCGGTCACAGCTAGGGGAGCTCCTAGGAGTTTTTCTAGTTTTATTGTTTTTTTTTTAAAGAGTTAGGTACAGGGAGGCTGCTGGCAACAGCCTCCCTGCTTCGTGGGACTTAGGGGGAGAAGGAACCAACCCTAGAGGTTAATGGTTCTCTATCTATGCTGACAGGACTCTGGGTGCTGATTGCTAGCCCACGAGGAGACCGTTCACTCCCGTAGCACGGCCGCCACCACCTAACAGAGCCAGAAGATGGAGTAGTGAGTATGATGCCGGCGCCCCGGTAAGCGAGTCACCGGCGGGAAATGGCGGCACAAGGGTAGGAGCACAGCTCTGACAGGCTGCGCTCCGGAGGGCTCAGCGGTACTTGTAGTGCGGCACTGGGAGGGGCGCCCTGGGCCAGCGCACGTACCCTACACTGGTCACAGCTAATCCCACTGTTAGCCAAATCACCTCAGGCCAGTATAAACACTGAAAGCGGGAAGACGCGCCATTACAGGGGGCGGGGCTACTTCCTCAGAGCGGATCCAGCACTCACAAGCACCATTTTCTCCCTGCAGATCACACTGAAGAGACGCTGACAAGGGAGCGCTGCCCTCCACATAACTCCAGCATACCTCTGCGGTACCAGGATGTTATAGACAGGGGGGAGAGTGAGATATTAGCTGTTTAATCTATATATAGTTATTCAGTAAGCACCGGCTGTTTACTGTATAAACTGCCTACTGGGGCGCTGTGTGGCTGGCTCCTTATACTCTGTGTCTCTCTGAAGGGCGTACCTCAAATAGACATGATGGCCTCCCGCCTCAACAAGAAGCTTCGGAGGTACTGTTCCAGGTCGAGGGACCCACAGGCAGTGGCGGTATACGCCCTGGTAACTCCGTGGGTGTTCAAGTCAGTGTATGTGTTCCCTCCACTTCCACTCATCCCAAGGATTCTCAAACTAATAAAAAGAACAAGAGTTCAGGCGATCCTCATTGCTCCGGACTGGCCAAGAAGGGCTTGGTACGCAGATCTTCTGGAGTTACTGTTGGAAGATCAGAGGCCTCTTCCTCTTCGAGAGGACCTTCTGCAACAGGGGCCGTTCGCTTATCAAGACTTACCATGGCTACGCTTGACGGCATGGAGGTTGAACGCCAGATCTTAGCTCGGAAGGGCATTCCGAACAAGGTTATTCCTACTCTGATACAGGCTAGGAAAGGAGTAACGTCTAAACACTACCATCGAATTTGGAAAAATTATGTGTCTTGGTGTGAATCCAAGAAGTTTCCTATGGTGGAGTTTCAACTAGGGCGGTTTCTCCTCTTTCTGCAAGCAGGTGTGGATGTGGGCCTATGTTTGGGCTCCATAAAAGTCCAGATTTCGGCCTTGTCCATTTTCTTCCAGAAACAATTGGCTGTCCTCACTGAGGTTCAGGCTTTCTTGAAAGGGGTTCTGCACATCCAGCCTCCCTTTGTGCCTCCTACGGCACCTTGGGATCTTAATGTGGTGCTGCAGTTCCTGCAGTCTGATTGGTTTGAACCTTTACAGGAGGTTGATGTCAAGTTTCTTACTTGGAAGGCGGTCACACTATTGGCATTGGCATCTGCAAGACGTGTGTCGGAATTGGGGGCATTGTCCTGCAAGAGCCCCTACTTGATTTTCCATGAAGATAGAGCTGAGCTCGGGACGCGTCAGCAATTTCTTCCGAAGGTTGTGTCGGTTGTGGCTACTGTGGTGCCAGTGGCCACTGATTCCTCAATTACTTAAAAATCCTTGGATGTTGTAAGGGCTTTGAAGATTTATGTGAAGAGAACTTCTCATCACAGAAAGTCGGATGCTCTGTTTGTCCTTTATGATCCCAACAAGGTTGAATGTCCTGCTTCTCGCTGGATCAGGTTTACTGTCCATCATGCTTATTCTACTGCAGGCTTGCCGTGTCCAAAATCTGTTAAGGACCACTCTACTCGTAAAGTGGGTTCTTCCTGGCGGCTGCCTGAGGTGTCTCGGCTTTACAACTTTGCAGAGTGGCTACTTGGTCAGGATCGAACACGTTTGCGAAGTTCTACGAGTTACTTTGGCCTCTGAGGACCTAAAGTTTGGTCAATCGGTTCTGCAGGAGCCTCCGCGCTCTCCCTCCCATACTGGGAGCTTTGGTACATCCCCATGGTACTAATGTGGACCCCAGCATCCTCTAGGACGTAAGAGAAAATAGGATTTTAATTACCTACCGGTAAATCCTTTTCTCGTAGTCCATAGAGGATGCTGGGCGCCTGCCCAGTGCTTAGTTTTCCTGCATTTGTTACTTAGTTAAGTACTGCGTTGTTACTTGGGTAAGTACTGCATTGTTACTTGGTTAAGTACTGTTGTTCAGCGGTTGCTGACTTGTTTCATGCTGGTTAGCTTGGATTTCTGTTGTTATATGTGAGCTGGTGTGAATCTCACCACTATCTGTTTATTTCCTTCTAAAACATAGTAACATAGTATCTGAGGTTGAAAAAAGACAATTGTCCATCGAGTTCAACCTATTTGTGGTGTCCTATGCATGATGATTTGACTAAAATTTCTGACTGATGCTGCTGTCAGCCATTGCATTTTATCCCTATGTATAGTAACTATAATGCATGACTATGCACCATACCCCTGGATATCCTTATCCAATAGGAATTTATCTAACCCATTCTTAAAGGTGTTGACAGATTCCGCCATTACAACTCCCTCGGGCAGGGAATTCCAAACACGTATTGTCCTTACCGTGAAAAAGCCTTTACGCCGTATTGTGCGGAATCTCCTCTCCTCTAACCTGAGCGAGTGTCCACGAGTCCTCTGTGTTGATCTAACCAAAAACAGGTCCCGTGCAAGCTCTGTGTATTGTCCCCTTATGTATTTGTAGATGTTGATCATATCCCCTCTTAGTCTCCGCTTTTCCAATGTAAACATGCCTAGTCTTTCAAGCCTTTCCTTGTATTCCATCGTCTCCATGCCCTTAATTAGTTTGGTCGCCCTCCTCTGTACCTTTTCAAGCTCCAGGATATCCTTTTTGTAGTACGGTGCCCAGAACTGTACACAGTATTCAAGGTGTGGCCTCACTAGTGATTTATATAACGGGAGTATAATACTCTCGTCCCTAGCATCAATACCCCGTTTTATGCATGCTAATATCTTATTAGCCTTCTTTGCTGCAGTCCTACTTTGGGCACTACTGCTTAGCTTGCTATCTATGAGGACACCTAAGTCCTTTTCCAGTACAGAATCCCCTAATTTTACCCCATTTAGTAGGTAGGTGTAATTTTTGTTCTTGTTACCACAGTGCATTACCTTACACTTGTCTGTGTTGAAGCGCATTCTCCATTTGGCTGCCCATGCTTCTAATTTAACTAAGTCGTTCTGAAGAGACTCTGCATCCTCCTCTGTATTTATAGCCTTACACAATTTGGTATCATCTGCAAAAATTGACACCATGCTCTCTAGACCTTCTGTTAGGTCGTTAATTGAAAATATTGAACAATAGTGGTCCTAATACTGAGTCTTGCGGCACACCACTTAGCACTTCAGTCCAAGTTGAAAAAGATCCATTAACCACAACGCGCTGCTTCCTATTATCTAACCAGTTTTTGACCCAAGTGCATATTGTGCTTCCTAGCCCTGATTCTTGTAGCTTGTATATAAGTCTCATGTGTGGTACAGTATCGAACGCTTTGGCAAAGTCTAAAAAGATTACATCCACGTCTTTACCCTGATCTAGGTTTGCGCTTACTGTTTCATAAAAGCCAAGTAAGTTGGTTTGACAGGATCTGTCCTTCATAAACCCATGTTGATTCCTTTTAATGACCTTATTGGTTTCAAGGAACTTCTGAATACTATCTCTTAGAATACCTTCCAGTACTTTCCCCACTATAGATGTAAGACTAACTGGTCTATAATTACCTGGTTCAGCTTTACTTCCCTTTTTGAATATAGGCACTACTTCCGCTATACGCCAGTCTTTGGGAACCATACCTGATATAACTGAATCCTCAAAGATCAAAGATAGCGGTTTTGCCAGTTCAGAGTGAAGCTCCATTAGAACCCTTGGATGAATACCATCGGGCCCTGGTGATTTATTAATCTTTAAATGTTTTAATCGGTCACAGACTACTTCCTCGCTTAAATAAGTACCTATCAGTGTGATATTGTCATTATTGAGATTGTGTGTCAGTCCCTGAATTGGGTCCTCTCTAGTGAATACTGTTGAAAAAAACTAATTTAGTGTGTCCGCTATGTCATTATCATTTTTGCTTAAGACTCCCAACTTGTCTTTCAAAGGGCCTATACTCTCCTTTTTTAATCTCTTGCTATTAATGTATTTAAAGAATTTTTTGGGATTCGCTTTGCTTTCCTTTGCTACTAGTTTTTCAGTGTCTACTTTAGCCGCTCTTATTTCCTTTTTGCAATTTTTGTTACATTCCTTATAGTGCTGAAATGACTCTGCTTCCCCGTCAGATTTGTATTTTTTAAATGCTCGCCTTTTCTTGCCCATAAGTTCCTTAATCTTTTTGTTAAGCCACATCGGTTTATGATTTTTATTCCCTTTTTTGCTACTCATAGGAATATTTGAGTGTATTTTTAGCTAGCAGGAATTTTAGTACCTCCCATTTCTCCGTAGTATTTTTTCCTAAAAACAAACCTTCCCATTCAATATCATTGAAAAATACCCTCATCTTTTCAAAATTTGCTTTGCTAAAGTTTAAAGTCCTAGTTGAGCCAGTATAGGGCTGTTTGTAGAAACTGATATTGAATGTGACCATATTGTGGTCGCTGTTTCCTATGGATTCCCCTACTATAATACCCGATACCAAATCCTGATTGTTTGTTAATACCAGGTCTAAGATTGCATTGTACCTAGTTGGTTCCTCAATTAGTTGGACTAGGTAGTTCTCTCGAAGTATGTCCGTCTCCTCGGACACAGTTTCTAGACTGAGTCTGGTAGGAGGGGCATAGAGGAAGGAGCTAGCTCACACTATTAAACTCTTAAAGTGCCCATGGCTCCCAAGGAATCCATCTATACCCCATGGTACTAATGTGGACCCCTGCATCCTCTACGGACTACGAGAAAAGGATTTACCGGTAGGTAATTAAAATCCTATTTTCTTGTTTTTCTCATTTGTTTATGTACTTTGTTAGGTGCTGTCACAACCATTGTGACACCATATAAATAAAGGATGATAATAATACGAGCAACTTCTCCACCTCTCCTTTTTAGAAGGTTTGATGCATCAGCCCTGAAGCGCCGTTGTCAGGGAAACCCATATGTGGAGACAACACACTGAACTACTCATTCTACATGGCGCTTCCCACGGCTAACACATATTGGACCTGATTCAGAGGTGGTCATCAATCTGTGACTTTAAGCAATTGGCACTACAATGCCATTCCCTGGGGTACATCCATGTGTCTGAATGTGCAGGGACTGAGACGCCCATTGTCAGTTTCCGTATACACTATAATACCAATTGGTCTTTAGACGCACCACCAAAATATGCACCAGCCCTTTGGCAGGTGCACTTCCTGCATGTTAGTATGGCCTTCTATTTGAGCGGCTGAGCGCCTGTATACGCAGCAGCTGTCACTGACATGCCGCGACACTCCTATAACAGACCTTCTCCGTACATGCCCCCCCCCTCCCAGGAACGCCTACTACACTTTCAACATATTTCTCCATGCGTGCGTGTGAAAATGCAACTGCAACTCTCTTACTACACAATTGGAATACATGTGCAATGTGACTTAGATGCATGTGCACTGTGCGGTATAAAAGAATTGCTACACACAGCCCACCTTTGTGGCCGTCACGCAGTAGCGAATCTTGCTACGGGCAAGCAGGATTTTTGCCTGGGACACCGCCTTCCGGAGGGCGGCGCCGCCGCCTGGAGGGCGCTGCTATGGCAAGATCCTCTATTGGTACCGGTGCTGTGTGGTGCTATATGGTGTGCGATGAAGTTATTGCGCACCCGCACTGCATTGTGGGAGCGGCACAGATGCTAGAGGTCATAATTGACCTCTAGTGTCTATGCGGTGCTATGGCAGAGACATCATGACGTCTCTCCATTAGATCCGAGGAGCGGCAACGGCGGCCGGAGAGGGAGGGCAGCAGCGGTCGGGAAGCAGGAGTGGGGATTGTAAGTATTAATTTTGTTTTGTTTTGTAAGCAGCGCAACTAGGGGGCACAACTTTACAGGGGGCACAGTACTGGGGGCACAACTCTACGGGGGGCACACTACTGGGGGCAAAACTCAACAGGAGGCGCAGCTCTACAGGGGGCACAACTACTGAGGGCACAGCTACAGGGGGCATAACTGACCACGCCCCTTCTCCATGAAGCCGCGCCCCCATTCTTTTCCACCCTGGGGGCCACAAGGTCTATATTCGGCCCTGCCGTCACGCCGCGTATATGCTGACCGGGATGCCCTCTCCAGGAGGAGGGGGCAGCAAAGTCGGCAAGTACAGATGTGTCCTATTACAGCCTTGCGACATTTGTTACTGCAATGCGTACGCATCGTGGTAACGCATATGAATGAATCGTATGCATCACAGCAACAGCATATAAGGACACATCTGTATGTCTCCGTGATAATGAACTAGGGATCTATTACTAAATATGCTATAACATCAACAAATATGCTATATTACCATGATCGTGCGGAGTATAGTCTCAAATATGGTATCAAGTAGGAAGTATCTGTGATAAGTAACCTCATATACTAAACTATAATTGTAAACCACTAAAACATTGATTTAATGGGGTGAAATGAAATCTAATTACAAATCTAGTGACACCATGAAAGCTAAATATAAATGAGTAAGGAAACTGACCATTGTTGGTAAATAAATAATGCAATATGGGCATTATACTGAGAATGCCTGAACATATTGTGAGAGGGAGTTTAACTTATTTAAGATACTGAAAAGAAGAGGAGAGCTTTAGTGTATGGTGGTCATTCCGAGTTGTTCGCTCATTGACGATTTTCGCTATGCTGCGATTTGCTGCTAAATGCGCATGGTACGCAGCGTGCATGCGCTTAGTTATTTAACTAAAACCTTAGCGGTTTTGCTGTTGTTCGTGCGGCGCTTTTCAGTCGCACTGCTGATCGAGTGAGTGATTGACAGGAAAGGGGAGTTTCTGGGTGGTAACTGAGCTTTTTCGTGAGTGTGCTAAAAAACGCAGGCATGTCAGGCAAAAACGCGGGAGTGTCTGGAGAAATGGGGGAGTGGCTGGCCGAACGCAGGGCGTGTTTGTGACGTCAAACCAGGAACTAAACGGACTGAGCTGATCGCAATCTGTGAGTAGGTCCGGAGCTACTCAGAAACTGCAGGAAATTATTTAGTAGCAGTTCTGCTAATCTTTCGTTCGCTATTCTGCTATGCTAAGATACACTCCCAGAGGGCGGCGGCCTAGCGTGTGCAATGCTGCTAAAAGCAGCTAGCGAGCGAACAACTCGGAATGACCACCTACAGTATGTGTGAATATTAGATTAGCAATCAAATTACATAGTTATTACCAGTTATTAGTTATTACCAGTACAAAAAAAAATGCTTAAGTCACCATGTCTGTGTAGGACTGGGCTATGATATTGGATAAACATTATACTGTATAATGCATACACTAGAATAATAAAATATCTTGTGGATCACTAAAACACAAGAAGCAGAAAAACATATATCTAAAATAAATTACATAAAAGAGATACCTAAGAGAAATAAATTGGGTCATTTCAAATTACTACATTCAGGCCTCCATGTGTCTGTGTGTATATGTGATAGGGAATCTAGATTGTAAGCTCCACTGGGGCAGGGACTGATGTGAATTTCCAGATATTCTCTGTAAAGCGCTGCGGAATATGTGTGTGCTATATAAATAACTGGTAGTGAATAAATAAATAAATAAGTTGTGGATCCACCAGGCCTCTAATTGTAAAAATGGGTTATTTTTGTGACCTCTCCCCATAAGTATTGGTCTATAGTAGAGATGAGCGGGTTCGGTTCCTCGAGATCCGAACCCCCCCGAACTTCACGTGGTTTACACGGGTCCGAGCCAGCCTCGGATCTTCCCGCCTTGCTCGGTTAACACGAACGCGCACGAACGTCATCATCCCGCTGTCGTATTCTCGCGAGATTCGTATTGCATATAAAGAGCCGCGCGTCGCCGCCATTTTTACTCGTGCATTGGAGATGATAGCGATAGGACGTGGCTGCGTTCTCTCAGTTTCTGTGTTCAGTGTGCTGCAAATATCTGTGCTCAGTGTGCTGCAAATATCTACGTTCTCTGCCTGAAAACGCTCCATATCTGTGCTGCATTGTAGTTGTGCGCAGTATATAGTAGGAGGACAGTGCAGAATTTTGTTGACCACCAGTATATATATTGCAGTACGGTACAGTAGTCCATTGCTCTACCTCTGTGTCGTCAAGTATACTATCCATATCTGTGCTGCATTGTAGTTGTGCGCAGTATATAGTAGGAGGACAGTGCAGAATTTTGCTGACCACCAGTATATATATATATATAACAGTATGGTACAGTAGTCCATTGCTCTACCTCTGTGTCTGTTATGAGCCACGGCTGTGGCTCATTCCTGTTTTGCATTTTGGTTATGTATTTTATGTTATACTTCTGTTTATGTTCCCCGTGGGTGTCATAGGGTGTTCGGAGCTCACCCTTAAGGAGAGGGTACTGTTATGAACCACAGGTAGTGGTTCATTCCTATTTTATGTTTATAGTTGTCTTGCAGGCCAGGATTTCCCGTTGCTCTGGTTTAAGAATACTCTTGTTTGCTGCCATTGGTGAGTCTGTGTAATTGCAGCTTGTTCCCATGTGTTCAGCCTCACCTGTCTGTTGATTGCACCTCTCAGTTGTGCAGCAGGGTAGCTGCACGACATAATTAATTAAGACTCTCTGTTATATTCTGGCTCAGTGCAATTCACAGATGCTGGTGATATTTCCTGAGTTTCAGAGTTCTTGAGTTCTGAGCTAGTCTCTGCCAGTTCCTGAGCTCCTGTCTAGCAGTGTCTGTCTAGCTGCTCTGAGTGTCGGTTCCTGAGTGTCTGTTCCTGTGTCGATTCCAGTGTCTGATCCTGTGTCCTGCCGTGAAGCGTTCCTGTCCAGGAGTCCTGTGGCTTTGTCTGTGCCTGGGCGAGTGTCTGGCTTCTTGGTGTCCACCGGTCTGTCGTTTGGGATTCTGCCTGTCCTCCAGTTCTGAGAGTCTGTGTCGGCTGCATTAGGGGTTCCTGTCCATTTGCCAGTATTTGTACCGGTTCCGTGAGTAGCGGCTTTGCCGCGTCCGTCGGCCTAGGCCGCAGTATTCTTTGGTTATATTTAGTTACTGGTGTTTTGCAGAGGGTTCTGCTTATGCTGTCACAGCCGGTACGCAAAAGTATTGTGTCGGCGTGTGGACAGCATTTCCTGTGTTGTTCTTTTCCTTTGGCGGCGTGCCGCACATATATTTAGTTTTAGGGTAGTTAGTAGCCCCTAGCTTTCTGTTGTTTTAGTTAGAGGTCCCCTTGTTATTATCCTGTCTCGGTTCACGCCTTGTCTCACGCTAAGACCTGGGGGCATCGGAGTTGGGCAGACATAATCCGCCCTTCAAACGCGGCTGCCGTGGGCCCAAGCAACCATAGTCACTCAGGCGTGAACTGACCACACGGGTAAAACAACGGAGGTAGGGTGCTAGGGGCTATTTCCACACCACACCTTATTTCAGTGTCACGTTCTGGTGCTCAGGACTCACTACGCAACATCTCCCTTGTTCTGAGCACCAGGAACCTAACATTATCACCGGCCATACAACAAAAAAGAAACAAAGCTAAATAATAGTTTTTTCTTTTTTGGTCCAGTGTCTAGTCCAGAATCCAGTCCGGTGTTTAGAATCCAGTCTGGTGTTTAGAATCCAGTCCGGTGTTTAGAATCCAGTCCAGTCTAGAACTCACTGTGCAGAATCCAGTCCGGTGTTTAAAAATCGTGTCTAGTCTTGTCTTGTCTAGTTTGAAATCCTCCTATGCCTACTATGCAAGCCCTGCAAGCATCTCTCTCAGCCCTGAACTCTGCTTTCAGTGCTTTGAAACCTGAGCGACTGGAAGTTTTGCAGCAATCCTTAAAGCAACTGCAAAACCTTCTGACTAAAATTTTGCTTATCTTGCCAGAAGTTATTGAGAGTTCATCTACCTCTAAAGAGACTCTTGCTCACAATATGGTAACAAGAGAATCCTCAGGTTTAATTAGAGAGAAAAAGTTTGAAAGTTTTCTGCGGCCCAGGCTCTCAGAAGAGGAGCGTCTGCGTTGCAGAAACCTAGATTTATGCCTATATTGTGGGGGTTTAGGCCACTATTTGCAGACCTGTGAGTTGCGCAAGCCAAAGTGTGGCGACAAGTCCTGCCCTCTGGCCAGGTTTAGTCAGGATATAAGACCTACTCCTGTCTCTACTGTGGCAGAGGTACTTGTCACACAACCCACACTAAAAAGCACTCTGTCCTATAATTGGGGTCCTTGGGCTAGGGAGCCCCATTATAGATTCAGGAACCAAAGGAGAATGTTTCTCTCCTCTCTTGATTTTCCTGTTGAAGCAAAGTTGCAAACCCCTGGAGCGGTGCCCGATGCCCAGGGTCCTGGAGTGGTGCCCGATGCCCAGGGTCCTGGAATGGTGCCCTATGCCCAGGGTCCTGGAGTGGTGCCCGATGCCCAGGGTCCTGGAGTGGTGCCTGATGCCCAGGGTCCTGGAGTGGTGCCTGATGCCCAGGGTCCTGGAGTGGTGCCTGATGCCCAGGGTCCTGGAGTGGTGCCCGATGCCCAGGGTCCTGGAGTGGTGCCCGATGCCCAGGGTCCTGGAGCGGTACCCGATGCCCAGAGTTCTGGAGCGGTACCCGATGCCCAGAGTTCTGGAGCGGTACCCGATGCCCAGAGTTCTGGAGCGGTTCCCGGTGCCCAGAGTCCTGGAGCGGTACCCGGTGCCCAGAGTCCTGGAGCGGTACCCGATGCTCTAGGTTATAGAGGGACATCGAATATTATAGCTCAGGTGTCAATACCAGAAGGGGTCTCAGAAGCTGTTTCCCCAGGTAAGGACTTGAAAAGCGCAACCCCAGAAAGGTTATCTAAAACCATAGTTCTAGAAGGGAACTCCAGAAGGGGTCTTTGAAGTAATATCCCCAAGTGGGGTCTTGAGAGACGCAGCCCCAAAGAAGGGTCTAGAGGTTGCTTCCCCAGGAAAGAACTTAAGAGGCATAGCGTTAGTGGAGGTTCTGAAGGTTATAGCTTCAGCAAAAGTCCTGGAAGTCATAGTCCCGGGAGAAGTTTCGATAATTATTGACTCAGAGAGGGAGGCCGACGGCCCGGTCCCAGTAAAAGAATCCGAGGTGCTGACCCCAGCGGGGTTCCCGAAGGCCACTGCCCCGGGTGGGGTTCAGAAAGTCACTGCCCCGGGTGGGGTTCAGAAAGTCACTGCCCCGGGTGGGGTTCAGAAAGTCGCTACCCCGGGTGGGGTTCCGAGGGCCACTGCCCCAGGTGGGGTTCCGAGGGCCACTGCCCCAGGTGGGGTTCAGAAAGTCACTGCCCCAGGTGGGGTTCAGAAAATCTCAGCCTCGAGTAAGGTCAATAGTGACCAGGTCCTAGCAAAGCACTCTAGTCAGTCAGATGGGAAGGAAGCAGATCCTGACTCTGTTGATATCTCAACATCTATAATCTTTGATGGGGACTTAGTCCAATTTCTGGCGCTTTACAAACACTATTACATCATTATGTTGTCTAGACCATTTCTGGGCATCACTTCAGAGAACCTTGTGCTCTATCTGATATCTTCCTTTAGAGGAGAGCCTTTTGAATGGGTGACCAGCCTAATGAAAGCTGAAGATCCCATTCTTCAGGATCCCCCAGCATTCAGTGATGCAGTTATTAAAAGATATGGTTCCAAAGAAATTGGTTCAGGTTCCTCTAAGTCACCCGTCTTGTCTGCTGAGAGTCCACCAAATACTGTAAACTCGGCACAAGAGTCTCAGCCCGTTGTTTTGACTGCAGGATGTGCTTTTCTGTCTTCTTCTAATAGGAGTACTTTGCCTGAAAGTTCAGCTCCCAAGTTTAAGAAACCAATCTCTGATTTGAACCCAGCCTTGCTGGGAGGTACCATCAGTTCAGACAATGTTTGGGGAATTACCTTGGTCAGACCTCAAGAACTTTGTAAAAATAAGAAGAAGAAGAAAAAGAAATAATTATTGACTTTTGCCTTGAGATAAAAAAAAAAGATTTTTTTTTCTCCTTGTCTTGTGTCCAGTGGCCACTGTAAAGAGGGGGGCACTGTTACAAGCTGTTGCCACAGCTTGGTTCTGTTTCTTATCTTTGTTTGTTTATTCCAGTGTCAGGTTTATTAATGTATACCTTGTTTTGGATAAACTGAATTTTGGGGTCCTCTGACCCCTCCTCAAGGGGGGGGTAATGTTATGAGCCACGGCTGTGGCTCATTCCTGTTTTGCAATTCACAAACGCTGGTGATATTTCCTGGGTTCCAGAGTTCTTGAGTTCTGAGCTAGTCTCTGCCAGTTCCTGAGCTCCTGTCTAGCAGTGTCTGTCTAGCTGCTCTGAGTGTCGGTTCCTGAGTGTCTGTTCCTGTGTCGATTCCAGTGTCTGATCCTGTGTCCTGCCGTGAAGCATTCCTGTCCAGGAGTCCTGTGGCTTTGTCTGTGCCTGGGCGAGTGTCTGGCTTCTTGGTGTTCACCGGTCTGTCGTTTGGGATTCTGCCTGTCCTCCAGTTTTGAGAGTCTGTGTCGGCTGCATTAGGGGTTCCTGTCCATTTGCCAGTATTTGTACCTGTTCCGTGAGTAGCGGCTTTGCCGCGTCCGTCGGCCTAGGCCGCAGTATTCTTTGGTTATATTTAGTTACTGGTGTTTTGCAGAGGGTTCTGCTTATGCTGTCACCGCCGGTACGCAAAAGTATTGTGTCGGCGTGTGGACAGCATTTCCTTTGTTGTTCTTTTCCTTTGGCGGCGTGCCGCACATATATTTAGTTTTAGGGTAGTTAGTAGCCCCTAGCTTTCTGTTGTTTTAGTTAGAGGTCCCCTTGTCATTATCCTGTCTCGGTTCACGCCTTGTCTCACGCTAATACCTGGGGGATTCGGAGTTGGGCAGACATAATCCGCCCTTCAAACGCGGCTGCCGCGGGCCCAAGAAACCATAGTCACTCAGGCGTGAACTGACCACACGGGTAAAACAACGGAGGTAGGGTGTTAGGGGCTATTTCCACACCACACCTTATTTCAGTGTCACGTTCTGGTGCTCAGGACTCACTACGCAACATCTCCCTTGTTCTGAGCACCAGGAACCTAACAGTGTCGTCAAGTATACTATCCATATCTGTTCTGCATTGTAGTTGTGCGCAGTATATAGTAGGAGGACAGTGCAGAATTTTGCTGACCATCAGTATGTATATATATATATAGCAGTACGGTACAGCAGTCCATTGCTCTACCTCTGTGTTGTCAAGTATACTGTCCGTATCTGTACTGCATTGTAGTTGTGCGCAGTAGGAGGACAGTGCAGAATTTTGCTGACCACCAGTATATATATATAGCAGTACGGTACAGTAGTCCATTGCTCTACCTCTGTGTCGTCAAGTATACTATCCATATCTGTGCTGCATTGTAGTTGTGCGCAGTATATAGTAGGAGGACACTGCAGAATTTTGCTGACCACCTGTATATATATATATATATATATATATATATACTAGGCGATTCATCGCGCCCTACGGGCGCTCTTCACACCGTCGTTAGGGGCTTCGCCCCGTTAACCTCTGCACGGCTTTGCCGCGGGTGGGGGAGGGGGCAGTTAGCCGGGGTGGTGCGGTTGGGGGTGGGTGGGTGTGAGGGTGCTATGGTTGCAGGGGCGGGTGGGGGAGGGGGTGGAGTGCCACGGGTGGTGGGTGGATGCGGTGGGTGCCGCGGGTGTTGGTGCTGCGGGTGGGGGAGAGGGTGGGAGTGCCGCGGGTGGGGTGCGAATGCGGTTGGTTGCCGCGGGTGTTGGTGCTACGGGTTGGGGGAGGGGGCGGGAGATCCGCGGGTGGGTGGCGCGGGTGTTTGTGCTCTGGGTGGGGGAGGGGACGGGAGTGCCGCGGGTGGTGCGCGTGTTGGTGCAGCGGGTGGGGGAGGGGGGGGAGTGCCACGGGTGGTGGGTGGATGCGGTGGGTGCCGCGGGTGTTGGTGCTGCGGGTGGGGGAGGGGGTGGAGTGCCACGGGTGGTGGGTGGATGCGGTGGGTGCTGCGGGTAGGTGGCGCGGGTGTTGGTGCTGCGGGTGGGGGAGGGGGTGGAGTGCCACGGGTGGTGGGTGGATGCGGTGGGTGCTGCGGGTAGGTGGCGCGGGTGTTGGTGCTGCGGGTGGGGGAGAGGGTGGGAGTGCAGCGGGTGGGGGGCGAATGCGGTTGGTTACCACGGGTGTTGGTGCTACGGGTTGGGGGCGGGAGTTCCGCGGGTGGGTGGCGCGGGTGTTTGTGCTCTGGGTGGGGGAGGGGACGGGAGTGCCGCGGGTGTTGGTGCAGCGGGTGGGGGAGGGGGGGGGTGTGCCACGGGTGGTGGGTGGATGCGGTGGGTGCCGCGGGTGTTGGTGCTGCGGGGGGGGAGGGGGTGGAGTGCCACGGGTGGTGGGTGGATGCGGTGGGTGCCGCGGGTAGGTGGCGCGGGTGTTGGTGCTGCGGGTGGGGGAGGGGGTGGGAGTGCCGCGGGTGGGGGGCGAATGCAGTTGGTTACCGCGGGTGTTGGTGCTGTGGGTGGGGGAAGGGGCAGAGTGCCACGGGTGGTGCGGGTGTTGGTGCTGCGGGTGGGGGAGGGGGTGGATGCGGTGGGTGCCGCGGGTAGGTGGCGCGGGTGTTGGTGCTGCGGGTGGGGGAGAGGGTGGGTATGGGGGAGGGGCAGGGTTGCAGCGGGTGGGGGAGGGGCGGGGGGTGCTGCAGGTGTGGGAGCTACGGGTGGGAGTGCCGCGGGTGGGAGCGGATGTGGGGGATGCGTTGGGTGCCGCTGGGGGGGGGGCAGTGGGTGTTGGTGCTGTGGGTGGGGGAGGGGGCAGAGTGCCACGGGTGGTGCGGGTGTTGGTGCTGTGGGTGGGGGAGTGCCACGGGTGGTGGGTGGATGCGGTGGGTGCCGCGGGTGTTGGTGCTGCGGGTGGGGGAGTGGGTGGGAGTGCCGCGGGTGGGGGGCGAATGCGGTGGTTGCCGCGGGTGTTGGTGCTACGGGTTGGGGGAGGGGGCGGGAGTTCCGTGGGTGGGTGGCGCGGGTGTTTGTGCTCTGGGTGGGGGAGGGGACGGGAGTGCCGCGGGTGGTGCGGGTGTTGGTGCTGCGGGTGGGGGAGGGGGGGAGTGCCACGGGTGGTGGGTGGATGCGGTGGGTGCCGCGGGTGTTGGTGCTGCGGGTGGGGGAGAGGGTGGGAGTGCCGCGGGTAGGGGGCGAATGCGGTTGGTTACCGCAGGTATTGGTGCTACGGGTTGGGGGCGGGAGTTCCGCGGGTGTTTGTGCTCTGGGTGGGGGAGGGGACGGGAGTGCCGTGGGTGTTGGTGCAGCGGGTGGGGGGGGTGCCATGGGTGGTGGGTGGGTGCCGCGGGTGTTGGTGCTGCGGGTGGGGGAGGGGGTGGAGTGCCACGGGTGGTGGGTGGATGCGGTGGGTGCCGCGGGTGTTGGTGCTGCGGGTGGGGGAGAGGGTGGGAGTGCCGCGGGTGGGGGGCGAATGCAGTTGGTTACCGCGGGTGTTGGTGCTGTGGGTGGGGGAGGGGGCAGAGTGCCACGGGTGGTGCGGGTGTTGGTGCTGCGGGTGGGGGAGGGGGTGGAGTGCCACGGGTGGTGGGTGGATGCCGCGGGTGTTGGTGCTGCGTGTGGGGGAGGGGGTGGAGTGCCACGGGTGGTGGGTAAATGCGGTGGGTGCCGCGGGTAGGTGGCGCGTGTGTTGGTGCTGCGGGTGGGGGAGAGGGTGGTAGTGCCGCGGGTGGGGGCGAATGCGGTTGGTTGCCACGGGTGTTGGTGCTACGGGTTGGGGGAGTGGGCGGGAGTTCCGCGGGTGGGTGGCGCGGATGTTTGTGCTCTGGGTGGGGGAGGGGACGGGAGTGCCGCGGGTGGTGCGCGTGTTGGTGCAGCGGGTGGGGGAGGGGGGGGGGTGCCACGGGTGGTGGGTGGATGCGGTGGGTGCCGCGGGTGTTGGTGCTGCGGGTGGGGGAGGGGGTGGAGTGCCACGGGTGGTGGGTGGATGTGGTGGGTGCTGCGGGTAGGTGGCGCGGGTGTTGGTGCTGCGGGTGGAGGAGAGGGTGGGAGTGCAGCGGGTGGGGGGCGAATGCGGTTGGTTACCGCGGGTGTTGGTGCTACGGGTGGGGGAGGGGGGCGGGAGTTCTGCGGGTGGGTGGCGCGGGTGTTTGTGCTGTGGGTGGGGACGGGAGTGCTGCGGGTGGTGTGGGTGTTGGTGCAGCGGGTGGGGGAGGGGGGGGGAGTGCCACGGGTGGTGGGTGGATGCGGTGGGTGCCGCGGGTGTTGGTGCTGCGGGTGGGGGAGGGGGGGAGTGCCACGGGTGGTGGGTGGATGCGGTGGGTGCCGCGGGTTTTGGTGCTGCGGGTGGGGGAGAGGGTGGGAGTGCCACGGGTGGGGTGCGAATGCGGTTGGTTGCCGCGGGTGTTGGTGCTACGGGTTGGGGGAGGGGGCGGGAGTTCCGCGGGTGGGTGGCGCGGGTGTTTGTGCTCTGGGTGGGGGAGGGGACGGGAGTGCCGCGGGTGGTGCGCGTGTTGGTGCAGCGGGGGGGGGAGGGGGGGGGGTGCCACGGGTGGTGGGTGGATGCGGTGGGTGCCGCGGGTGTTGGTGCTGCGGGTGGGGGAGGGGGTGGAGTGCCACGGGTGGTGGGTGGATGCGGTGGGTGCTGCGGGTAGGTGGCGCGGGTGTTGGTGCTGCGGGTGGGGAGAGGGTGGGAGTGCAGCGGGTGGGGGGCGAATGCGGTTGGTTACCGCGGGTGTTGGTGCTACGGGTGGGGGAGGGGGCGGGAGTTCCACGGGTGGGTTGCGTGAGTGTTTGTGCTCTGGGTGGGGGAGGGGACGGGAGTGCCGCGGGTGGTGGGTGGAGGCGGTGGGTGTTTGTGCTACGGGTGGGGGAGGAAGCAGGAGCAGTGGCGCCACAACGTGGGTGCGGGGAGTGCGGCCCGCACCCGGGTGTTACCCTCTGAGGGGTGACACCAAAGTGCCGGCTCCTGTCACAGCGCAGAAGCCAGCACTGCAGAATCAGCAGTGTCCCCCGAATCACAACGTGCCAAAAACGGGGGTCGGGACGCGAAGCCACGCCCCCTTCCGCGAAGCCACGCCCCCTTTTCGCCCGCGACCGCAACGGGTGTTAGAAAAGTGAAGACTCTGGGCGGGAGTGCTGCGGATGTTGGTGCTGCGGGAGGGGGAGGGGACGGGGGTGCCGCTGGGGGGGGGACAGATGCGGGTGGTTGCTGCGGGTGGTTGCCGAGGGAGGGAGGAGGAGGGGGGGGGGGCGAGTCACTGTTCAGCATGTCTCCCTGACTCAGTGGCAGCCGCAAGACTGTGAGACGGGTAATGTGAGTTCCGCTCACAGTCAGCGGCTGCGGTGTCACCACTCACCAGGGGCAGTACGGGGAGAAGGGAGACAGGGGACTGGGCGGAGAGAGGGAGGGGACTGGGCGGAGAGAGGGAGGGGACTGTTTCTGGCCAGATCTGTGCCTGTGACTCCGCCCAGCGTTACGGCCAGCACAGAGTCACAGAGTTGGGCAAATATATAGGAGATATATCTTGTTGGTCCGGCTCTCTAAATACATAAATTGCCAGCCCGAGTGCCCCCACACTTTTCACAATAGCGCTATTTCCACGTGCGGTACTCCTAGGCATACATCAATCCAATCTACTCGGCAGACAGGGTAACGTTTCAGTGCCCCCTTTATTAATAAATCGGCACTTTCATCAGACAAACAGGTACAACATACAATCTTACCTATATAAGTGCTCCCATCACCAAGACGCCAATCGCCGGAAGCCATGCTGCACGGCACACCCGGCGTCTCATCATCAATGATGTCATTCCCGCATACACCTGTCATAGGCGCGCCGGTCAAATCATCAACACCCAGTAACTAACAAAACAGTACTAAGCACAATGCTAGAGCTATACACACTTAGCTATCCTCATATTATACCAATTAACGTACATTTTGTTATATATATTAAATATCAAATATGACAAACGTATCAATTTTACGCTGGAGACATAATAAACATTTACTTACTCAAAAGGTAAAATAGACACTGCACGATAACCATAGTAGCTAATATCCAGTTAAATTACCGGGATAGGGGTACCCTAGGATTAAAGAAACCAATTCAGACCCAGGTGTTCGTTTAACCCCTTAGGGCTGAGTGTATCCAACCTGAATATCCACTCTGATTCACGCTGAAGTAATTTGAGTGATCTATTGCCCCCCCGAATCATCGGGGGCACATGATTAATCATACGATATCGTAAAGTGCTTAAGGGGTGTGCTGCCATATAGAAGTGACGGACTACGGGCTGTTCACTACCACCCTTGTTAATAGCTGCCTTAATGGCGCTACGATGTGCCGCCATACGCTCCTTAAAGGCTCTTTCAGTTTTGCCTATGTATGATTTCCCACAAGGGCAAATGATTTGATAAATAGTGAATTTAGAATTACATGTCAAAGCATGCCGGATCTTATACTTTTTACCTGACCCCGGGTGATTAAATGTGTCACCTGCAATTAAAAATTGACAGGTGGTACAAGCACATCTCATACACCCCAACTTCCGTCTGAGGAAGGTTTCTCTAATATTGGGTTCGGATCTTACATCCGTCCGCACCAATAAGTCTCTTAGATTTCTACTTCTAGTATAGCAACTCATAAGTCTGGTATTCTTAAGTTTCAGGTCACCATCTGATTGTATCATGGGCCACAACTTTTTCGAGACTTTGCTTATACTATGGCTATGTTGGTTAAATTCCTGTACCCAGGGGATCATGTTGATCTCCTTTTTAGATTTACCTTGTCTGATTAGCATATCTCTATCTAATCTAAGTGCTTTCTCCTTTGCTTCCAACAAATGGTCTAAATTGTATCCTCTATGGAGGAATCTGTCAATCATAGCATCCATTTGTTCTTCTGCTCTGTTCGGATCTGATGTAATCCGTCTAATGCGGAGCAACTGGGAGAATGGCAGGCCCCGCTTAAGTGATGGAGGATGAAAGCTTCTACCATGGAGTAAATTGTTCCTATCAGTCACTTTAGAGTATAGGGAGGTGACAATCTTCCCCCCTTGTTTCTCAATCTTTACATCAAGGTAATGTACCTCAGTTCTATTAATGGTGCATGTGAATTTCACTGGGTGTTCACACTCATTATGTTGCTCAATTACAGATACAAATGATTCCTTTGACCCCTGCCAAAAGATCAGCAGGTCATCTATGTATCTGGTATAGAATAATATATTCTTCGCCACCTCTGGTCTAACAAAAAGATATCACTCTCTACCTGAAACATATATATGTTAGCGTACGATGGGGCCACACTGGCCCCCATCGCACAGCCAACACATTGCAGGTAGTAATGCCCATCAAACATGAAAAAGTTGCGGGTAAGAACTAGAGATGAGCGGGTTCGGTTTCTCTGAATCCGAACCCGCCAGAACTTCATGTTTTTTTTCACGGGTCCGAGCGACTCGGATCTTCCCGCCTTGCTCGGTTAACCCGAGCGCGCCCGAACGTCATCATGACGCTGTCGGATTCTCGCGAGGCTCGGATTCTATCGCGAGACTCGGATTCTATATAAGGAGCCGCGCGTCGCCGCCATTTTCACACGTGCATTGAGATTGATAGGGAGAGGACGTGGCTGGCGTCCTCTCCGTTTAGAATTAGAATAGATTAGAGAGACACTTGATTTACTAATTTTGGGGAGCATTAGGAGTACTCAGTAGTGTACAGTGCAGAGTTTTGCTGATAGTGACCAGTGACCACCACTTTTATTTATAATCCGTTCTCTGCCTGAAAAAAGCGATACACAGCACACAGTGACTCAGTCACATACCATATCTGTGTGCACTGCTCAGGCTCAGGCCAGTGTGCTGCATCATCTATTATCTATATATAATATTATATATATCTGTCTGACTGCTCAGCTCACACAGCTTATAATTGTGGGGGAGACTGGGGAGCACTACTGCAGTGCCAGTTATAGGTTATAGCAGGAGCCAGGAGTACATAATATAATCCGTTCTCTGCCTGAAAAAAGCGATACACAGCACACAGTGACTCAGTCACATACCATATCTGTGTGCACTGCTCAGGCTCAGGCCAGTGTGCTGCATCATCTATTATCTATATATAATATTATATATATCTGTCTGACTGCTCAGCTCACACAGCTTATAATTGTGGGGGAGACTGGGGAGCACTACTGCAGTGCCAGTTATAGGTTATAGCAGGAGCCAGGAGTACATAATATATTATATAGTGAGTGACCACCAGACACACAGTGCAGTTTATTTAATATATCCGTTCTCTGCCTGAAAAAAGCGATACACACAGTGACTCAGTCAGTCACATACCATATCTGTGTGCACTGCTCAGGCTCAGGCCAGTGTGCTGCATCATCTATATATATTATATATCTGTCTGACTGCTCAGCTCACACAGCTTATAATTGTGGGGGAGACTGGGGAGCACTACTGCAGTGCCAGTTATAGGTTATAGCAGGAGCCAGGAGTACATAATATTATATTAAAATTAAACAGTGCACACTTTTGCTGCAGGAGTGCCACTGCCAGTGTGACTAGTGACCAGTGACCTGACCACCAGTATATAATATTAGTAGTATACTATCTCTTTATCAACCAGTCTATATTAGCAGCAGACACAGTACAGTGCGGTAGTTCACGGCTGTGGCTACCTCTGTGTCGGCACTCGGCAGCCCGTCCATAATTGTATATACCACCTAACCGTGGTTTTTTTTTCTTTCTTTATACATACATACTAGTTACGAGTATACTATCTCTTTATCAACCAGTCTATATTAGCAGCAGACACAGTACAGTGCGGTAGTTCACGGCTGTGGCTACCTCTGTGTCGGCACTCGGCAGCCCGTCCATAATTGTATATACCACCTAACCGTGGTTTTTTTTTCATTCTTTATACATACATACTAGTTACGAGTATACTATCTCTTTATCAACCAGTCTATATTAGCAGCAGACACAGTACAGTGCGGTAGTTCACGGCTGTGGCTACCTCTGTGTCGGCACTCGGCAGCCCGTCCATAATTGTATATACCACCTAACCGTGGTTTTTTTTTCTTTCTTTATACATACATACTAGTTACGAGTATACTATCTCTTTATCAACCAGTCTATATATTAGCAGCAGACACAGTACAGTGCGGTAGTTCACGGCTGTGGCTACCTCTGTGTCGGCACTCGGCAGCCCGTCCATAATTGTATATACCACCTAACCGTGGTTTTTTTTTCTTTCTTTATACATACATACTAGTTACGAGTATACTATCTCTTTATCAACCAGTCTATATATTAGCAGCAGACACAGTACAGTGCGGTAGTTCACGGCTGTGGCTACCTCTGTGTCGGCACTCGGCAGCCCGTCCATAATTGTATATACCACCTAACCGTGGTTTTTTTTTCTTTCTTTATACATACATACTAGTTACGAGTATACTATCTCTTTATCAACCAGTCTATATATTAGCAGCAGACACAGTACAGTGCGGTAGTTCACGGCTGTGGCTACCTCTGTGTCGGCACTCGGCAGCCCGTCCATAATTGTATATACCACCTAACCGTGGTTTTTTTTTCTTTCTTTATACATACATACTAGTTACGAGTATACTATCTCTTTATCAACCAGTCTATATATTAGCAGCAGACACAGTACAGTGCGGTAGTTCACGGCTGTGGCTACCTCTGTGTCGGCACTCGGCAGCCCGTCCATAATTGTATATACCACCTAACCGTGGTTTTTTTTTCTTTCTTTATACATACATACTAGTTACGAGTATACTATCTCTTTATCAACCAGTCTATATTAGCAGCAGACACAGTACAGTGCGGTAGTTCACGGCTGTGGCTACCTCTGTGTCGGCACTCGGCAGCCCGTCCATAATTGTATACTAGTATCCAATCCATCCATCTCCATTGTTTACCTGAGGTGCCTTTTAGTTGTGCCTATTAAAATATGGAGAACAAAAATGTTGAGGTTCCAAAATTAGGGAAAGATCAAGATCCACTTCCACCTCGTGCTGAAGCTGCTGCCACTAGTCATGGCCGAGACGATGAAATGCCAGCAACGTCGTCTGCCAAGGCCGATGCCCAATGGCATAGTACAGAGCATGTCAAAACCAAAACACCAAATATCAGTAAAAAAAGGACTCCAAAACCTAAAATAAAATTGTCGGAGGAGAAGCGTAAACTTGCCAATATGCCATTTACCACACGGAGTGGCAAGGAACGGCTGAGGCCCTGGCCTATGTTCATGGCTAGTGGTTCAGCTTCACATGAGGATGGAAGCACTCAGCCTCTCGCTAGAAAACTGAAAAGACTCAAGCTGGCAAAATGCAAAGCACCGCAAAGAACTGTGCGTTCTTTGAAATCCCAAATCCACAAGGAGAGTCCAATTGTGTCGGTTGCGATGCCTGACCTTCCCAACACTGGACGTGAAGAGCATGCGCCTTCCACCATTTGCACGCCCCCTGCAAGTGCTGGAAGGAGCACCCGCAGTCCAGTTCCTGATAGTCAGATTGAAGATGTCAGTGTTGAAGTACACCAGGATGAGGAGGATATGGGTGTTGCTGGCGCTGGGGAGGAAATTGACCAGGAGGATTCTGATGGTGAGGTGGTTTGTTTAAGTCAGGCACCCGGGGAGACACCTGTTGTCCGTGGGAGGAATATGGCCGTTGACATGCCAGGTGAAAATACCAAAAAAATCAGCTCTTCGGTGTGGAGGTATTTCACCAGAAATGCGGACAACAGGTGTCAAGCCGTGTGTTCCCTTTGTCAAGCTGTAATAAGTAGGGGTAAGGACGTTAACCACCTCGGAACATCCTCCCTTATACGTCACCTGCAGCGCATTCATAATAAGTCAGTGACAAGTTCAAAAACTTTGGGTGACAGCGGAAGCAGTCCACTGACCAGTAAATCCCTTCCTCTTGTAACCAAGCTCACGCAAACCACCCCACCAACTCCCTCAGTGTCAATTTCCTCCTTCCCCAGGAATGCCAATAGTCCTGCAGGCCATGTCACTGGCAATTCTGACGAGTCCTCTCCTGCCTGGGATTCCTCCGATGCATCCTTGCGTGTAACGCCTACTGCTGCTGGCGCTGCTGTTGTTGCCGCTGGGAGTCGATGGTCATCCCAGAGGGGAAGTCGTAAGCCCACTTGTACTACTTCCAGTAAGCAATTGACTGTTCAACAGTCCTTTGCGAGGAAGATGAAATATCACAGCAGTCATCCTACTGCAAAGCGGATAACTGAGGCCTTGGCATCCTGGGTGGTGAGAAACGTGGTTCCGGTATCCATCATTACTGCAGAGCCAACTAGAGACTTGTTGGAGGTACTGTGTCCCCGGTACCAAATACCATCTAGGTTCCATTTCTCTAGGCAGGCGATACCGAAAATGTACACAGACCTCAGAAAAAGAGTCACCAGTGTCCTAAAAAATGCAGCTGTACCCAATGTCCACTTAACCACGGACATGTGGACAAGTGGAGCAGGGCAGGGTCAGGACTATATGACTGTGACAGCCCACTGGGTAGATGTATGGACTCCCGCCGCAAGAACAGCAGCGGCGGCACCAGTAGCAGCATCTCGCAAACGCCAACTCTTTCCTAGGCAGGCTACGCTTTGTATCACCGCTTTCCAGAATACGCACACAGCTGAAAACCTCTTACGGCAACTGAGGAAGATCATCGCGGAATGGCTTACCCCAATTGGACTCTCCTGTGGATTTGTGGCATCGGACAACGCCAGCAATATTGTGTGTGCATTAAATCTGGGCCAATTCCAGCACGTCCCATGTTTTGCACATACCTTGAATTTGGTGGTGCAGAATTTTTTAAAAAACGACAGGGGTGTGCAAGAGATGCTGTTGGTGGCCAGAAGAATTGCGGGACACTTTCGGCGTACAGGCACCACGTACAGAAAACTGGAGCACCACCAAAAACTACTGAACCTGCCCTGCCATCATCTGAAGCAAGAAGTGGTAACGAGGTGGAATTCAACCCTCTATATGCTTCAGAGGTTGGAGGAGCAGCAAAAGGCCATTCAAGCCTATACAATTGAGCACGATATAGTAGGTGGAATGCACCTGTCTCAAGTGCAGTGGAGAATGATTTCAACGTTGTGCAAGGTTCTGATGCCCTTTGAACTTGCCACACGTGAAGTCAGTTCAGACACTGCCAGCCTGAGTCAGGTCATTCCCCTCATCAGGCTTTTGCAGAAGAAGCTGGAGGCATTGAAGAAGGAGCTAAAAGGGAGCGATTCCGCTAGGCATGTGGGACTTATGGATGCAGCCCTTAATTCGCTTAACAAGGATTCACGGGTGGTCAATCTGTTGAAATCAGAGCACTACATTTTGGCCACCGTGCTCGATCCTAGATTTAAAGCCTACCTTGGATCTCTCTTTCCGGCAGACACAGGTCTGCTGGGGTTGAAAGACCTGCTGGTGACAAAATTGTCAAGTCAAGCGGAACGCGACCTGTCAACATCTCCTCCTTCACATTCTCCCGCAACTGGGGGTGCGAGGAAAAGGCTCAGAATTCCGAGCCCACCCGCTGGCGGTGATGCAGGGCAGTCTGGAGCGACTGCTGATGCTGACATCTGGTCCGGACTGAAGGACCTGACAACGATTACGGACATGTCGTCTACTGTCACTGCATATGATTCTCTCAACATTGATAGAATGGTGGAGGATTATATGAGTGACCGCATCCAAGTAGGCACGTCACACAGTCCGTACTTATACTGGCAGGAAAAAGAGGCAATTTGGAGGCCCTTGCACAAACTGGCTTTATTCTACCTAAGTTGCCCTCCCACAAGTGTGTACTCCGAAAGAGTGTTTAGTGCCGCCGCTCACCTTGTCAGCAATCGGCGTACGAGGTTACATCCAGAAAATGTGGAGAAGATGATGTTCATTAAAATGAATTATAATCAATTCCTCCGCGGAGACATTGACCAGCAGCAATTGCCTCCACAAAGTACACAGGGAGCTGAGATGTTGGATTCCAGTGGGGACGAATTGATAATCTGTGAGGAGGGGGATGTACACGGTGATATATCGGAGGGTGAAGATGAGGTGGACATCTTGCCTCTGTAGAGCCAGTTTGTGCAAGGAGAGATTAATTGCTTCTTTTTTGGGGGGGTCCAAACCAACCCGTCATATCAGTCACAGTCGTGTGGCAGACCCTGTCACTGAAATTATGGGTTGGTTAAAGTGTGCATGTCCTGTTTTGTTTATACAACATAAAACAGGACAATTCCATCTTGCACCTCTTTTTTCTTTTCTTTTTCTTTGCATCATGTGCTGATTGGGGAGGGTTTTTTGGAAGGGACATCCTGCGTGACACTGCAGTGCCACTCCTAGATGGGCCCGGTGTTTGTGTCGGCCACTAGGGTCGCTAATCTTACTCACACAGTCAGCTACCTCATTGCGCCTCTTTTTTTCTTTGCGTCATGTGCTGTTTGGGGAGGGTTTTTTGGAAGGGACATCCTGCGTGACACTGCAGTGCCACTCCTAGATGGGCCCGGTGTTTGTGTCGGCCACTAGGGTCGCTAATCTTACTCACACAGCTACCTCATTGCGCCTCTTTTTTTCTTTGCGTCATGTGCTGTTTGGGGAGGGTTTTTTGGAAGGGACATCCTGCGTGACACTGCAGTGCCACTCCTAGATGGGCCCGGTGTTTGTGTCGGCCACTAGGGTCGCTAATCTTACTCACACAGCTACCTCATTGCGCCTCTTTTTTTCTTTGCGTCATGTGCTGTTTGGGGAGGGTTTTTTGGAAGGGACATCCTGCGTGACACTGCAGTGCCACTCCTAGATGGGCCCGGTGTTTGTGTCGGCCACTAGGGTCGCTAATCTTACTCACACAGTCAGCTACCTCATTGCGCCTCTTTTTTTCTTTGCGTCATGTGCTGTTTGGGGAGGGTTTTTTGGAAGGGACATCCTGCGTGACACTGCAGTGCCACTCCTAGATGGGCCCGGTGTTTGTGTCGGCCACTAGGGTCGCTAATCTTACTCACACAGCTACCTCATTGCGCCTCTTTTTTTCTTTGCGTCATGTGCTGTTTGGGGAGGGTTTTTTGGAAGGGACATCCTGCGTGACACTGCAGTGCCACTCCTAGATGGGCCCGGTGTTTGTGTCGGCCACTAGGGTCGCTAATCTTACTCACACAGCTACCTCATTGCGCCTCTTTTTTTCTTTGCGTCATGTGCTGTTTGGGGAGGGTTTTTTGGAAGGGCCATCCTGCGTGACACTGCAGTGCCACTCCTAGATGGGCCCGGTGTTTGTGTCGGCCACTAGGGTCGCTAATCTTACTCACACAGCTACCTCATTGCGCCTCTTTTTTTCTTTGCGTCATGTGCTGTTTGGGGAGGGTTTTTTGGAAGGGACATCCTGCGTGACACTGCAGTGCCACTCCTAGATGGGCCCGGTGTTTGTGTCGGCCACTAGGGTCGCTAATCTTACTCACACAGCTACCTCATTGCGCCTCTTTTTTTCTTTGCGTCATGTGCTGTTTGGGGAGGGTTTTTTGGAAGGGACATCCTGCGTGACACTGCAGTGCCACTCCTAGATGGGCCCGGTGTTTGTGTCGGCCACTAGGGTCGCTTATCTTACTCACACAGCGACCTCGGTGCAAATTTTAGGACTAAAAATAATATTGTGAGGTGTGAGGTATTCAGAATAGACTGAAAATGAGTGTAAATTATGGTTTTTGAGGTTAATAATACTTTGGGATCAAAATGACCCCCAAATTCTATGATTTAAGCTGTTTTTTAGTGTTTTTGGAAAAAAACACCCGAATCCAAAACACACCCGAATCCGACAAAAAAAATTCGGTGAGGTTTTGCCAAAACGCGTTCGAACCCAAAACACGGCCGCGGAACCGAACCCAAAACCAAAACACAAAACCCGAAAAATTTCAGGCGCTCATCTCTAGTAAGAACTAATTTCAACAATTCCAATAAGAAATCCAAATCTGGCCCCGTATATAAAGCATTATTAGTGAGGAAGCGCCTGACCGCAGACAGGCCCTCCTCGTGAGGGATAATAGTATACAGGCTGCATACATCTATACTACAAAGCCAAACGTCATTATCTGTATCCCCAAGATCTCTAAGCTTGCCAAGTAACGTAGTGGTATCCAGCAAATAGTTGGGGTGTGCCTGAATACAAGGCTGCAACAGCGTATCAATATATACAGATACAGGTTGATACAGGGACTGGATGGCCGCAATGATAGGGCGTCCTGGGGGATTCTCCATAGATTTATGGATTCTTGGTGTTGTATACAGGATCGGTACCCGGGGATATGCAGGTATCAATGCCGCACTCAATTTAGCTGTTATAATCCTGCTATCCAGTGCCTGTTTCAACAAATCAGAAAGCTCTACTTTAAATATGCTGGTAGGGTTTATATCAAGGGGTTTATATGTGTCCTTGTCACCAAGTTGTCGCTTGATCTCCTCGATATATTTATCGCAATCTTGGATAACAAGTGCTCCCCCCTTGTCAGCTGGCCTAAATACAAGGGTTTCATTTTTTGATAATCCCAATAGAGCTTGATATTCTTCACGCTGCAGGTTATGTCGTATAGGCAATGGATTCTGCATCTGTTCATCTACCTCACTGCAAAGCATCCTCATAAATGTTCTAATAGTTGGATTATTGGACTGCGGGTCAAATGTGGATTTCGGTTGTAATCTCCGTAGCTCATAGGGGATAACTTCACCTTCCTGTTGCTCCAAAGTGCCTTTACCAAAATACTCTTTGATTTTTAATTGGCGACCCAATCTGTGTTGTTCCACTTGCCATTTAAACGGTTTAAACAGATTGGTCGGTACAAATGAAAGTCCCAACGAAAGTACCTTAGTCTCTAAAGGTGATAAATCATAAGAGGAGAGGTTCACAACTAGACTTTGTTCTGGCGGGGCGGTTTTGTATTCGTTCTTACATCTGCGCCACTGGCCTCCACGTCTGGTGTACTTTCTTGTCCTCTTCCTCTGCCCCCTGTATATCGCGCCCTCGTTGTCACCCCTAAAGGGCCAAGGTGCGTTTCGTTCTTTGTCTGTATGATGGCCTATCTGAGTCTGTGGTGGATGAATTAACCTCACTATTGGGTCCTGATGTATAATCTCGGCCACGGCCTCTACGAAAGAATGGTTGCCTATTATACATACTCCTAGGGCCACTGGTCCACTGATAGACTGTGTTGTTATCATAGTCTGCATCGACTTTCATTCTCTTTTCCTTTTTGAATTTGATAAGATCACGCTTAAAAACCTGCATCTGGGCAGATAATTTCTCATACCAGTTGACAGAGGTATCATTCATAAGAGTAGCCTTGTGCAGCAATTCAAATGCACTGATTTTTTCTTTTACTGCATTCATTTCTTTTGTTGACTGCTCTATTATGAGCAATATCAGATCCGTTGAGCATTTATTGGTGATGGCCACCCATTTTTTACAGAACATAGCGTCTTGCCTGCCTATTGTAGGGCCATTTCTTACTCTTAGGCCTCAGGGGATTTTTCTTGCCCGGTGGTAGTCACTGAGAGAGATACAATGATAGTAATATTCCATTTCTTTCTTATTTAGTTTTAAAAGGTCTCTGTAAATGTCCTCCAATGGTATCACTTCCAATTCTTTCGTAAGCTCTGCATTATATAGAATACTTTCAGCTTCAGATTCTGAATAGCTAAAAAGATCACCTATAGCATAGGTAATATGTGTGTAGCCTGTAGCGCCCACTTCATTCTCAGTATTAGCCATACTAGTGGTCAATGCTGCACCACAATATTAGTAGCTGTATATCAACAGTCTCACAGCTATACGACTGATAAGTTTGTGGCTTAGGTTTAACACATAGGATAATACCTTCATGCAATATGTATTAAAACAATCACGTGCGATAGCAGCACAAGGTGTAAGCATAAAACACCGTCAACATTAAAATCAACAGCCACCGTCATACTATGCGGTCCGGTATAAAACAAACTGATGGAAGGGATCGACGTATATGAAACTCTCATGCGGGAGCCTTGACAAAAAGCACTTAGCTAGCCACGCTTAGTACTTATCCATATCTCTCTTGTTGGTCCGGCTCTCCAAATACATAAATTGCCAGCCCGGGTGCCCCCACACTTTTCACAATAGCGCTGTTTCCACGTGCGGCACTCCTAGGCATACATCAATCCAATCTTCTCGGCAGACAGGGTAACGTTTCAGTGCCCCCTTTATTAATAAATCGGCACTTTCATCAGACAAACAGGTACAACATACAATCTTACCTATATAATTGCTCCCATCACCAAGACGCCAATCGCCGGAAGCCATGCTGCACGGCACACCCGGCGTCTCATCATCAATGACGTCATTCCCGCATATACCTGTCATAGGCGTGCCGGTCAGATCATCAACACCCAGTGTACTAACAAAACAGTACTAAGCACAATGCTAGAGCTATACACACTTAGCTATCATCATATTATACCAATTAACGTACATTTTGTTATATATATTAAATATCAAATATGACAAACGTATCAATTTTTTCGCTGGAGACATAGTAAACATTTACTTACTCAAAAGGTAAAATAGACACTGCACGATAACCATAGTAGCTAATATCCAGTTAAATTACCGGGATAGGGGTACCCTAGGATTAAAGAAACCAATTCAGACCCAGGTGTTCGTTTAACCCCTTAGGGCTGAGTGTATCCAACCTGAATATCCACTGATTCACGCTGAAGTAATTTGAGTGATCTATTGCCCCCCCGAATCATCGGGGGCACATGATCAATCATACGATATCGTAAAGTGCGTGATTTCCCACAAGGGCAAATGATTTGATAAATAGTGAATTTAGAATTACATGTCAAAGCATGCCGGATCTTATACTTTTTACCTGACCCCGGGTGATTAAATGTGTCACCTGCAATTAAAAATTGACAGGTGGTACAAGCACATCTCATACACCCCAACTTCCGTCTGAGGAAGGTTTCTCTAATATTGGGTTCGGATCTTACATCCGTCCGCACCAATAAGTCTCTTAGATTTCTACTTCTAGTATAGCAACTCATAAGTCTGGTATTCTTAAGTTTCAGGTCACCATCTGATTGTATCATGGGCCACAACTTTTTCGAGACTTTGCTTATACTATGGCTATGTTGGTTAAATTCCTGTACCCAGGGGATCATGTTGATCTCCTTTTTAGATTTACCTTGTCTGATTAGCATATCTCTATCGTTACCCTGTCTGCCGAGTAGATTGGATTGATGTATGCCTAGGAGTGCCGTACGTGGAAACAGCGCTATATATATATATATATATATATATATATAGCAGTACGGTAGAGTAGACCATAGCTATTGATATATTACAGGCATATAATTCCACACATTAAAAGATGGAGAACAAAAATGTGGAGGGTAAAATAGGGAAAGATCAAGATCCACTTCCACCTCGTGCTGAAGCTGCTGCCACGAGTCATGGCCGAGACGATGAAATGCCATCAACGTCGTCTGCCAAGGCCGATGCCCAATGTCATAGTAGAGAGCATGTAAAATCCAAAAAACTAAAGTTCAGTAAAATGACCCAAAAATCTAAATTAAAAGCATCTGAGGAGAGAGCGTAAACTTGCCAATATGCCATTTACGACACGGAGTGGCAAGGAACGGCTGAGGCCCTGGCCTATGTTCATGGCTAGTGGTTCAGCTTCACATGAGGATGGAAGCACTCATCCTCCCGCTAGAAAAATGAAAAAACTTAAGCTGGCAAAAGCACAGCAAAGAACTGTGCGTTCTTCTGAATCACAAATCCCCAAGGAGAGTCCAATTAAGTCGGTTGCGATGCCTGACCTTCCCAACACTGGACGGGGAGAGATGGCGCCTTCCACCATTTGCACGCCCCCTGCAAGTGCTGGAAGGAGCACCCTCAGTCCAGTTCCTGATATTGAAATTGAAGATGTCACTGTTGAAGTACATCAGGATGAGGATATGGGTGTTGCTGGTGCTGAGGAGGAAATTGACAAGGAGGAATCTGATGGTGAGGTGGTTTGTTTAAGTCAGGCACCCGGGGAGACACCTGTTGTCCGTGGGATGAATATGGCCATTGACATACCTAGTCAAATTACCAAAAAAATCACCTCTTCGGTGTGGAATTATTTTAACAGAAATGCGGACAACAGGTGTCAAGCCGTGTGTTGCCTTTGTCACGCTGTAATAAGTAGTGGTAAGGACGTTAACCACCTAGGAACATCCTCCCTTAAACGTCACCTGGAGCGCATTTATCAGAAGTCATTGACAGGTTCAAAAACTTTGGGTGACAGCGGAAGCAGTCCACTGACAACTAAATCCCTTCTTCCTCTTGTACCCAAGCTCCTGCAAACCACACCACCAACTCCCTCAATGTCAATTTCCCCCTTAGACAGGAACGCCAATAGTCCTGCAGGCCATGTCACTGGCAAGTCTGACGAGTCCTCTCCTGACTGGGATTCCTCTGATGGATCCTTGAGTGGAACGCCTACTGCTGCTGTTGTTGCTGCTGGCGCTGCTGTTGTTGCTACTGGGAGTCAATCGTCAGCCCAGAGGGGAAGTTGGAAGACCACTTGTACTACTTCCAGTAAGCAATTGACTGTCCAACAGTCCTTTGCGAGGAAGATGAAATATCACAGCAGTTATCCTGTTGCAAAGCGGATAACTCAGGCCTTGGCAGCTGTGTTGGTGTTAGACGTGCGTCCGGTATCCGGCGTTAGTTCACAGGCAATTAGAGAATTTCTTGAGGTAGTGTGTCCCTGGTACCAAATACCATCTAGGTTCCACTTCTCTAGGTAGGCGATACCGAGAATGTACACAGACATCAGAAAAAGACTCACCAGTGTCCTGAAAAATGCAGTTGTACCTAGAGATGAGCGCCTGAAATTTTTCGGGTTTTGTGTTTTGGTTTTGGGTTCGGTTCCGCGGCCGTGTTTTGGGTTCGAACGCGTTTTGGCAAAACCTCACCGAATTTTTTTTGTCGGATTCGGGTGTGTTTTGGATTCGGGTGTTTTTTTCAAAAAACACTAAAAAACAGCTTAAATCATAGAATTTGGGGGTCATTTTGATCCCAAAGTATTATTAACCTCAAAAACCATAATTTACACTCATTTTCAGTCTATTCTGAATACCTCACACCTCACAATATTATTTTTAGTCCTAAAATTTGCACCGAGGTCGCTGTGTGAGTAAGATAAGCGACCCTAGTGGCCGACACAAACACCGGGCCCATCTAGGAGTGGCACTGCAGTGTCACGCAGGATGTCCCTTCCAAAAAACCCTCCCCAAACAGCACATGACGCAAAGAAAAAAAGAGGCGCAATGAGGTAGCTGTGTGAGTAAGATTAGCGACCCTAGTGGCCGACACAAACACCGGGCCCATCTAGTAGGAGTGGCACTGCAGTGTCACGCAGGATGGCCCTTCCAAAAAACCCTCCCCAAACAGCACATGACGCAAAGAAAAAAAGAGGCGCAATGAGGTAGCTGTGTGAGTAAGATTAGCGACCCTAGTGGCCGACACAAACACCGGGCCCATCTAGGAGTGGCACTGCAGTGTCACGCAGGATGTCCCTTCCAAAAAACCCTCCCCAAACAGCACATGACGCAAAGAAAAAAAGAGGCGCAATGAGGTAGCTGTGTGAGTAAGATTAGCGACCCTAGTGGCCGACACAAACACCGGGCCCATCTAGGAGTGGCACTGCAGTGTCACGCAGGATGTCCCTTCCAAAAAACCCTCCCCAAACAGCACATGACGCAAAGAAAAAAAGAGGCGCAATGAGGTAGCTGACTGTGTGAGTAAGATTAGCGACCCTAGTGGCCGACACAAACACCGGGCCCATCTAGGAGTGGCACTGCAGTGTCACGCAGGATGTCCCTTCCAAAAAACCCTCCCCAATCAGCACATGATGCAAAGAAAAAGAAAAGAAAAAAGAGGTGCAAGATGGAATTGTCCTTGGGCCCTCCCACCCACCCTTATGTTGTATAAACAAAACAGGACATGCACACTTTAACCAACCCATCATTTCAGTGACAGGGTCTGCCACACGACTGTGACTGATATGACGGGTTGGTTTGGACACCCCCCAAAAAAGAAGCAATTAATCTCTCCTTGCACAAACTGGCTCTACAGAGGCAAGATGTCCACCTCATCTTCACCCTCCGATATATCACCGTGTACATCCCCCTCCTCACAGATTATCAATTCGTCCCCACTGGAATCCACCATCTCAGCTCCCTGTGTACTTTGTGGAGGCAATTGCTGCTGGTCAATGTCTCCGCGGAGGAATTGATTATAATTCATTTTAATGAACATCATCTTCTCCACATTTTCTGGATGTAACCTCGTACGCCGATTGCTGACAAGGTGAGCGGCGGCACTAAACACTCTTTCGGAGTACACACTTGTGGGAGGGCAACTTAGGTAGAATAAAGCCAGTTTGTGCAAGGGCCTCCAAATTGCCTCTTTTTCCTGCCAGTATAAGTACGGACTGTGTGACGTGCCTACTTGGATGCGGTCACTCATATAATCCTCCACCATTCTATCAATGTTGAGAGAATCATATGCAGTGACAGTAGACGACATGTCCGTAATCGTTGTCAGGTCCTTCAGTCCGGACCAGATGTCAGCATCAGCAGTCGCTCCAGACTGCCCTGCATCACCGCCAGCGGGTGGGCTCGGAATTCTGAGCCTTTTCCTCGCACCCCCAGTTGCGGGAGAATGTGAAGGAGGAGATGTTGACAGGTCGCGTTCCGCTTGACTTGACAATTTTGTCACCAGCAGGTCTTTCAACCCCAGCAGACCTGTGTCTGCCGGAAAGAGAGATCCAAGGTAGGCTTTAAATCTAGGATCGAGCACGGTGGCCAAAATGTAGTGCTCTGATTTCAACAGATTGACCACCCGTGAATCCTTGTTAAGCGAATTAAGGGCTGCATCCACAAGTCCCACATGCCTAGCGGAATCGCTCCCTTTTAGCTCCTTCTTCAATGCCTCCAGCTTCTTCTGCAAAAGCCTGATGAGGGGAATGACCTGACTCAGGCTGGCAGTGTCTGAACTGACTTCACGTGTGGCAAGTTCAAAGGGCATCAGAACCTTGCACAACGTTGAAATCATTCTCCACTGCACTTGAGACAGGTGCATTCCACCTACTATATCGTGCTCAATTGTATAGGCTTGAATGGCCTTTTGCTGCTCCTCCAACCTCTGAAGCATATAGAGGGTTGAATTCCACCTCGTTACCACTTCTTGCTTCAGATGATGGCAGGGCAGGTTCAGTAGTTTTTGGTGGTGCTCCAGTCTTCTGTACGTGGTGCCTGTACGCCGAAAGTGTCCCGCAATTTTTCTGGCCACCGACAGCATCTCTTGCACGCCCCTGTCGTTTTTAAAAAAATTCTGCACCACCAAATTCAAGGTATGTGCAAAACATGGGACGTGCTGGAATTTGCCCATATTTAATGCACACACAATATTGCTGGCGTTGTCCGATGCCACAAATCCACAGGAGAGTCCAATTGGGGTAAGCCATTCCGCGATGATCTTCCTCAGTTGCCGTAAGAGGTTTTCAGCTGTGTGCGTATTCTGGAAACCGGTGATACAAAGCGTAGCCTGCCTAGGAAAGAGTTGGCGTTTGCGAGATGCTGCTACTGGTGCCGCCGCTGCTGTTCTTGCGGCGGGAGTCCATACATCTACCCAGTGGGCTGTCACAGTCATATAGTCCTGACCCTGCCCTGCTCCACTTGTCCACATGTCCGTGGTTAAGTGGACATTGGGTACAGCTGCATTTTTTAGGACACTGGTGACTCTTTTTCTGAGGTCTGTGTACATTTTCGGTATCGCCTGCCTAGAGAAATGGAACCTAGATGGTATTTGGTACCGGGGACACAGTACCTCCAACAAGTCTCTAGTTGGCTCTGCAGTAATGATGGATACCGGAACCACGTTTCTCACCACCCAGGATGCCAAGGCCTCAGTTATCCGCTTTGCAGTAGGATGACTGCTGTGATATTTCATCTTCCTCGCAAAGGACTGTTGAACAGTCAATTGCTTACTGGAAGTAGTACAAGTGGGCTTACGACTTCCCCTCTGGGATGACCATCGACTCCCAGCGGCAACAACAGCAGCGCCAGCAGCAGTAGGCGTTACACGCAAGGATGCATCGGAGGAATCCCAGGCAGGAGAGGACTCGTCAGAATTGCCAGTGACATGGCCTGCAGGACTATTGGCATTCCTGCGGAAGGAGGAAATTGACACTGAGGGAGTTGGTGGGGTGGTTTGCGTGAGCTTGGTTACAAGAGGAAGGGATTTACTGGTCAGTGGACTGCTTCCGCTGTCACCCAAAGTTTTTGAACTTGTCACTGACTTATTATGAATGCGCTGCAGGTGACGTATAAGGGAGGATGTTCCGAGGTGGTTAACGTCCTTACCCCTACTTATTACAGCTTGACAAAGGGAACACACGGCTTGACACCTGTTGTCCGCATTTCTGGTGAAATACCTCCACACCGAAGAGCTGATTTTTTTGGTATTTTCACCTGGCATGTCAACGGCCATATTCCTCCCACGGACAACAGGTGTCTCCCCGGGTGCCTGACTTAAACAAACCACCTCACCATCAGAATCCTCCTGGTCAATTTCCTCCCCAGCGCCAGCAACACCCATATCCTCCTCATCCTGGTGTACTTCAACACTGACATCTTCAATCTGACTATCAGGAACTGGACTGCGGGTGCTCCTTCCAGCACTTGCAGGGGGCGTGCAAATGGTGGAAGGCGCATGCTCTTCACGTCCAGTGTTGGGAAGGTCAGGCATCGCAACCGACACAATTGGACTCTCCTTGTGGATTTGGGATTTCGAAGAATGCACAGTTCTTTGCTGTGCTGCTTTTGCCAGCTTGAGTCTTTTCATTTTTCTAGCGAGAGGCTGAGTGCTTCCATCCTCATGTGAAGCTGAACCACTAGCCATGAACATAGGCCAGGGCCTCAGCCGTTCCTTGCCACTCCGTGTGGTAAATGGCATATTGGCAAGTTTACGCTTCTCCTCCGACAATTTTATTTTAGGTTTTGGAGTCCTTTTTTTACTGATATTTGGTGTTTTGGATTTGACATGCTCTGTACTATGACATTGGGCATCGGCCTTGGCAGACGACGTTGCTGGCATTTCATCGTCTCGGCCATGACTAGTGGCAGCAGCTTCAGCACGAGGTGGAAGTGGATCTTGATCTTTCCCTAATTTTGGAACCTCAACATTTTTGTTCTCCATATTTTAATAGGCACAACTAAAAGGCACCTCAGGTAAACAATGGAGATGGATGGATTGGATACTAGTATACAATTATGGACGGGCTGCCGAGTGCCGACACAGAGGTAGCCACAGCCGTGAACTACCGCACTGTACTGTGTCTGCTGCTAATATATAGACTGGTTGATAAAGAGATAGTATACTCGTAACTAGTATGTATGTATAAAGAAAGAAAAAAAAACCACGGTTAGGTGGTATATACAATTATGGACGGGCTGCCGAGTGCCGACACAGAGGTAGCCACAGCCGTGAACTACCGCACTGTACTGTGTCTGCTGCTAATATATAGACTGGTTGATAAAGAGATAGTATACTCGTAACTAGTATGTATGTATAAAGAAAGAAAAAAAAACCACGGTTAGGTGGTATATACAATTATGGACGGGCTGCCGAGTGCCGACACAGAGGTAGCCACAGCCGTGAACTACCGCACTGTACTGTGTCTGCTGCTAATATAGACTGGTTGATAAAGAGATAGTATACTCGTAACTAGTATGTATGTATAAAGAAAGAAAAAAAAACCACGGTTAGGTGGTATATACAATTATGGACGGGCTGCCGAGTGCCGACACAGAGGTAGCCACAGCCGTGAACTACCGCACTGTACTGTGTCTGCTGCTAATATATAGACTGGTTGATAAAGAGATAGTATACTCGTAACTAGTATGTATGTATAAAGAAAGAAAAAAAAACCACGGTTAGGTGGTATATACAATTATGGACGGGCTGCCGAGTGCCGACACAGAGGTAGCCACAGCCGTGAACTACCGCACTGTACTGTGTCTGCTGCTAATATATAGACTGGTTGATAAAGAGATAGTATACTCGTAACTAGTATGTATGTATAAAGAAAGAAAAAAAAACCACGGTTAGGTGGTATATACAATTATGGACGGGCTGCCGAGTGCCGACACAGAGGTAGCCACAGCCGTGAACTACCGCACTGTACTGTGTCTGCTGCTAATATATAGACTGGTTGATAAAGAGATAGTATACTCGTAACTAGTATGTATGTATAAAGAAAGAAAAAAAAACCACGGTTAGGTGGTATATACAATTATGGACGGGCTGCCGAGTGCCGACACAGAGGTAGCCACAGCCGTGAACTACCGCACTGTACTGTGTCTGCTGCTAATATAGACTGGTTGATAAAGAGATAGTATACTCGTAACTAGTATGTATGTATAAAGAAAGAAAAAAAAACCACGGTTAGGTGGTATATACAATTATGGACGGGCTGCCGAGTGCCGACACAGAGGTAGCCACAGCCGTGAACTACCGCACTGTACTGTGTCTGCTGCTAATATATAGACTGGTTGATAAAGAGATAGTATACTCGTAACTAGTATGTATGTATAAAGAAAGAAAAAAAAACCACGGTTAGGTGGTATATAGAATTATGGACGGGCTGCCGAGTGCCGACACAGAGGTAGCCACAGCCGTGAACTACCGCACTGTACTGTGTCTGCTGCTAATATATAGACTGGTTGATAAAGAGATAGTATACTCGTAACTAGTATGTATGTATAAAGAAAGAAAAAAAAACCACGGTTAGGTGGTATATACAATTATGGACGGGCTGCCGAGTGCCGACACAGAGGTAGCCACAGCCGTGAACTACCGCACTGTACTGTGTCTGCTGCTAATATATAGACTGGTTGATAAAGAGATAGTATACTCGTAACTAGTATGTATGTATAAAGAAAGAAAAAAAAACCACGGTTAGGTGGTATATACAATTATGGACGGGCTGCCGAGTGCCGACACAGAGGTAGCCACAGCCGTGAACTACCGCACTGTACTGTGTCTGCTGCTAATATATAGACTGGTTGATAAAGAGATAGTATACTCGTAACTAGTATGTATGTATAAAGAAAGAAAAAAAAACCACGGTTAGGTGGTATATACAATTATGGACGGGCTGCCGAGTGCCGACACAGAGGTAGCCACAGCCGTGAACTACCGCACTGTACTGTGTCTGCTGCTAATATAGACTGGTTGATAAAGAGATAGTATACTACTAATATTATATATACTGGTGGTCAGGTCACTGGTCACTAGTCACACTGGCAGTGGCACTCCTGCAGCAAAAGTGTGCACTGTTTAATTTTAATATAATATTATGTACTCCTGGCTCCTGCTATAACCTATAACTGGCACTGCAGTAGTGCTCCCCAGTCTCCCCCACAATTATAAGCTGTGTGAGCTGAGCAGTCAGACAGATATATAATATATATAGATGATGCAGCACACTGGCCTGAGCCTGAGCAGTGCACACAGATATGGTATGTGACTGACTGAGTCACTGTGTGTATCGCTTTTTTCAGGCAGAGAATGGATATATTAAATAAACTGCACTGTGTGTCTGGTGGTCACTCACTATATAATATATTATGTACTCCTGGCTCCTGCTATAACCTATAACTGGCACTGCAGTAGTGCTCCCCAGTCTCCCCCACAATTATAAGCTGTGTGAGCTGAGCAGTCAGACAGATATATATAATATTATTTATATATAGATAATAGATGATGCAGCACACTGGCCTGAGCCTGAGCAGTGCACACAGATATGGTATGTGACTGAGTCACTGTGTGCTGTGTATCGCTTTTTTCAGGCAGAGAACGGATTATAAATAAAACTGGTGGTCACTGGTCACTATCAGCAAAACTCTGCACTGTACTGAGTACTCCTAATGCTCCCCAAAATTAGTAAATCAAGTGTCTCTCTAATCTATTCTAAACGGAGAGGACGCCAGCCACGTCCTCTCCCTATCAATCTCAATGCACGTGTGAAAATGGCGGCGACGCGCGGCTCCTTATATAGAATCCGAGTCTCGCGATAGAATCCGAGCCTCGCGAGAATCCGACAGCGTCATGATGACGTTCGGGCGCGCTCGGGTTAACCGAGCAAGGCGGGAAGATCCGAGTCGCTCGGACCCGTGAAAAAAAACATGAAGTTCTGGCGGGTTCGGATTCAGAGAAACCGAACCCGCTCATCTCTAGTTGTACCCAGTGTCCACTTAACCACGGACATGTGGACAAGTGGAGCAGGGCAGACTCAGGACTACATGACTGTGACAGCCCACTGGGTAGATGTATTGCCACCGGCAGCAAGAACAGCAGCGGCGGCACCAGTAGCAGCATCTCGCAAACGCCAACTCGTTCCTAGGCAGGCTACGCTTTGTATCACCGCTTTCCATAAGAGGCACACAGCTGACAACCTCTTACGGAAACTGAGGAACATCATCGCAGATTGGCTTACCCCAATTGGACTCTCCTGGGGATTTGGGACATCGGACAACGCCACTAATAATGTGCGTGCATTACAATTGGGCAAATTCCAGCACGTCCCATGTTTTGCACATACATTGAATTTGGTGGTGCAGAATTATTTAAAAAACGACAGGGGCGTGCAAGAGATGATATCGGTGGCCAGAAGAATTTGCGGGCCACTTTCGGCATTCAGCCACCGCGTGCCGAAGACTGAACCTGCCCCGCCATCAGCTGAAGCAAGAGGTGGTAACGAGGTGGAATTCAACCCTCTATATGCTTCAGAGGATGGAGGAGCAGCAAAAGGTCATTCAAGCCTATACATCTGCCTACGATATAGGCAAAGGAGGGGGAATGCACCTGACTCAAGCGCAGGGGAGAATGATTTCAACGTTGTGCAAGGTTCTGCAACCCTTTGAACTTGCCACACGTGAAGTCAGTTCAGACACTGCCAGCCTGAGTCAGGTCATTCCCCTCATCAGGCTTTTGCAGAAGCAGCTGGAGAGATTGAAGGAGGAGCTAAAATGGAGCGATTCCGCTAGGCATGTGGGACTTGTGGATGGAGCCCTTCATTCGCTTAGCCAGGATTCACGGGTGGTCAATCTGTTGAAATCAGAGCACTACATTTTGGCCACCATGCTCGATCCTAGATTTAAAGCCTACGTTGTATCTCACTTTCCGGCAGACACAAGTCTGCAGATGTTCAAAGACCTGCTGGTGAGACACTTGTCAAGTCAAGCGGAACGTGACCCGCCAACAGCTCCTCCTTCATTTTCTCCCGCCACTGGAGCTGCCAGGAAAAGGATCAGATTTCCAAAACCACCCGCTGGCAGTGATGCAGGGCAGTCAGGAGCGAGTGCTGACATCTGGTCCGGACTGAAGGACCTGCCAACGATTACTGACATGTTGTCTGCTGTCACTGCATATGATTCTGTCACCATTGAAAGAATGGTGGAGGATCATATGAGTGACCGCATCCAAGTAGGCACGTCAAACAGTCCGTACGTATACTGGCAGGAAAAAGAGGCAATTTGGAGGCCCTTGCACAAACTGGCTTTATTTTACCTAAGTTGCCCCCCCTCCAGTGTGTACTCCGAAAGAGTGTATAGTGCAGCCGGTCACCTTGTCAGCGATCGGCATACGAGGTTACTTCCACAAAATGTGGAGAAGATGATGTTCATCAAAATGAATTATAATCCATTCCTCCGTGGAGACATTCACCAGCAATTGCCTCCAGAAAGCACACAGGTACCTGAGATGGTGGATTCCAGTGGGGACGAATTAATACTCTGTGAGGAGGGGGATGTACACAGTGAAAAGGGTGATGAATCGGAGGATGAGGAGGAGGTGGACATCTTGCCCCTGTAGAGCCAGTTTGTGCAAGGAGAGATTGATTGCTTCTTTTTTGGTGGGTGCCAAAACCAACCAGTCATTTCAGCCACAGTCGTGTGGCAGACCCTGTCGCTGAAATGATGGGTTTGTTAAAGTGTGCATGTCCTGTTTATACAACATAAGGGTGGGTGGGAGGGCCCAAGGACAATTCCATCTTGCACCTCTTTTTTTTTATATATTTATCTTTGCATCATGTGATGTTTGGGGCTAATTTTTTTAAGTGCCATCCTGTCTGACACTGCAGTGCCACTCCTAGATGGGCCAGGTGTTTGTGCCGGCCACTTGGGTCGCTTAGCTTAGTCATCCAGCGACCTCGGTGCAAATTTTAGGACTAAAAATAATATTGTGAGGTGTTCAGAATAGACTGGAAATGAGTGGAAATTGTGGTTATTGAGGTTAATAATACTATGGGATCAAAATTACCCCAAAATTCTATGATTTAAGCTGTTTTTGAGGGGTTTTTGTAAAAAAGCACCCGAATCCAAAACACACCCGAATCCGACAAAAAATTTTCAGGGAGGTTTTGCCAAAACGCGTCCGAATCCAAAACACGGCCGCGGAACTGAATCCAAAACCAAAACACAAAACCCGAAAAATTTCCGGTGCACATCTGTAGTCTATAGTCATGTGAGTTAATGAATTTGTGCTGTGTTTCATCCTAGTCCACCACTGGTTACTTGCTCATTAGAGTCATAGATAGAGACGTCATACATAGTGATGAATGTACGCTCACCCACGCCTGCATAAAACAGCAAATCGGGTGTAGTATGGTATGCCGGTGGCCGGGCTCCCGGCGACCAGCATACCGGCGCCGGAATCCCGACAGCCAGCATACCGACAGCTGGGCGAGCGCAAATGAGCCCCTCGCGGGCATGGTGGTGCGCTATGCGAGCATGGTGGCGCGCTATGCACGCCACGCTATTTATACTTCCTCCAGGGGGGTTGTGGACCCCCAAGAGGGAGAAGAGATGGAGGTGTGCCGGGTGTCGGGATTCCGGCACCAGTATACTGTGCGCCGGGATCCCGACAGCCGGCAAACTGAAGACCACCCAGGCAAATCAAATGGTACTGTATATAGGTTATATAATGTGTACTCAGAAATTAAAGAGAAAACTAGATTTTGAATGGATGGTCACACCTGGAATGAGAGAGAGTACTACCTGTGAGCACTGATTGGCAGGTGATGTTTTCACATTTAAAGCAGCCCAGTTGTTGTTTTTTTTTAGTTTTTGTTCAAAATACATTTTTATTAAATTTTTCACACAAAACAGGAGTGATGCATCAAGAAAAAAAGATAAGTAATAATAACAGTAAAAAAACCCAGGAGCAGGATGTTGGAATTATGAATAATAAAGTAGATATAGTACACATCTATCAATAATAACAGTATGGAAGACACTTAAATGATAAGTGCGTGCAGAGAGTAAAGATGAGGTTGTACTTGTACAGGGAGGTGAAGAAAGGTAAGAGAATGATAGTATGATGGTAGGAGGTTGAGAGAAGAGGAAAGGAAACTGTTGCTGTCCACAGTACCTAAATTAAATTAATTGTGAAATGAGTTTAGCTTGAGGCCTCTGAGATCCAAGTTGACCACATACTGGGAATTATGGCCCTCATTCCGAGTTGTTCGCTCGGTAAAAATCTTCGCATCGCAGCGATTTTCCGCTTAATGCGCATGCGCAATGTCCGCACTGCGACTGCGCCAAGTAAATTTGCTATGCACTTAGTAATTTTACTCACGGCTTTTTCATCGGTCTGGCGATCGTAATGTGATTGACAGGAAATGGGTGTTACTGGGCGGAAACAGGCCGTTTTATGGGCGTGTGGGAAAAAACGCTACCGTTTCCGGAAAAAACGCAGGAGTGGCCGGAGAAACAGAGGAGTGTCTGGGCGAACGCTGGGAGTGTTTGTGACGTCAAACCAGGAACGACAAGCACTGAACTGATCGCAGATGCCGAGTAAGTCTGAAGCTACTCAGAAACTGCTACGAGGTGTGTAATCGCAATATTGCGAATACTTCGTTCGCAATTTTAAGATGCTAAGATTCACTCCCAGTAGGCGGCGGCTTAGCGTGAGCAACTCTGCTAAAATCGCCTTGCGAGCGAACAACTCGGAATGACCTCCTATGTTGGGTCGATTGTGATGTATTCTAAGGGCGGTATTCAATTGTTATATTGTGTCCAATCAAAAGTGACGTGAGATCGCATGGGAATATTCAATTGATCCCCGTTATTGCTCATATCGCACCCATAGCAGCCGTGTAAATCAGCAAAACCCAACTAAACTAATAGGCTCGATCACGAAAACTCCCGCTCGGGTGCCCAAATGGATCACTTTACGCGCATTTCAGCTTGCCACTCCCAGGGGTGGCAAGCTGAAATTATGTTTTCGGGCCCGTTGGCAAAAAAACAGTTGAATAGCTGCCGGCGTATGCAAACAGGTGTGGGAGGGGCGAAAAATGTTTTGAATTCCACCCTAAGTGGTATACAGTGTCGAAGTCAAAAATATTACATAAAGAATACATACAAACTACACACATTTAAGTTGCTATACTTGCAAATACGCGCGGCGAGCACAGCAATATATGGTAACACACGCATTTACACGGACATGCCACAGAGATGGATTCGACACTTATTTCATACAGTACATAATTATAATAATATCAAGCACCAGACATCATGATGATTTAAAATTATATATATTGAATTAATGTCACGAATGTGTATTATTTGAACGGAACCAAATAGACCGGTCATGTTTACTATTAAAACAACCAGCTTAATGTGTAGATTAATTTGATACTTGTTATTGAGTTGTGGGACATTGTGACGGATGGTTATGATTAGATGTATAAAAGCTAAAATCACTTTGTTAGAACAATGAATGTTACAGTGGACAGGGAACTCAGGCCAGCCCTTTGGCAGTCTTCAAGGCTGAACCTGATCAGCATATACAAAGAGAATAGTGACTCACCATGAACCCCTCCCCCAGAAACTAGTTAACACATTTTGCTGGTCAACCAGGAAAGTAGTTCCTTTTTGGTCTCAGAGGGAGATGGAGGTCTTGCATGATTTTACAGAGGAGAGAGAGAGAGAGAGAGAGAGAGAGAGTCATATGGAGGGACAAACTTATATGAGAAAGATATGGTATTGTATCGCTGGCATGTAACTGAAACTGCATATAACTGTATGTAATTGTATGTGCTAACTGTTTATTGTGTGAGTTGTATTCATGTAACTATAGGTATACTGTACTTTGTAATATATATTGAATCCATATCCTTTTAACAACAAATATATACATCAATGAGCTTTGGAACTCAGATAATGTGTGGGTGTATTGTTTTCTCTTATGGGATGCAGTGTTTTGCGATGTATAGCGCACATTCATAGGATATGGTAATAAGAGGTGCAGGCATTTACAATATATATTAGAGCGGGAATTTTAAATATTTGTGAGAAATCAATTTGGCATTCTTAACAGTATATGCCAATCCAAGTTGTACAGGACAGAGGTTGAAAGCGGTTCTGTATTCTTTCATGTTGCTGCACTCGAAGTGCGTGATCAACAGCTGTGTGTGTTTTTATATATCAGTATAGACCTTGGTAAACGGAACAATGAGAGGCATTGTGGAAAAGAGATGTCCATAATAGTAAGGTCCTCCAACCTGCTGACTGCCCATGGGACACTGTAGTTCGGGAGGTATGGGCTCTCAGCATGCTGTAAATAGGTCCCGGGTCAGATGACCTGGGTATCCCGTTTACACTGTCCCTTAACCAGGGTCCTACCCATGTCCAACCATGCATGCTATACAGGTTGGATTCCTGGGTAACTCTACCCATGTTTTTTTTCTGGGGACCCTTATGCACTGCTCAAAAACCAGGGTTGATAAGCATTCACGTGAAAAAACCCAAAGTTTTCATGATAGTGGAAGGGAGAAGCTGGATGAAGCCAAACATAGTTTGTTTTTTCACAGTACCTTGATCTGGGGGGTGCCCACTGCAGCAGTAATGCCAGTCTGAGTTGTAGTGCAAAAGGCAGAGGTTTCAATACAATCTAATGTGAAACTCAATGCAGGAATGCAGAGCCTAATTCAGTAAGGATTGCAAATTCTGCTAATTAGCAGAATTTGCAATCCTTTTGCTAGCAAGCTGGGGGCCTGCCATCACAGGGCCTAGCCCAGCATGCTGACCGCCACCCCCCCCCCCCCTCCCCTTCAACAAGCAGAAATTGCAAACACATCGCAATTTCTACTTGCTAGCAGAAATAGAGGATGCCTCCTGCCGGCGCAGCACACCTCCGCCCCCACAATGCTCCGTTGACAGACTGATTGACAGGCGCTTGGATCGCACACTGCGATCCAACCTGAATTTGGCCCGCAATCTGTTGATTTTGGGGAAATGTCCACGTATTGCAGTGCAAGTTACAGGTAAGTTCTTCGATATTTCTGATGTCAGACTTAAGCTGTTTTGTAGAGATGCTCAGGAGATGGGACTATTCGTAAATAAAAATTGACCATTACAGTTCAACAGGACCACCTGGACAGTCTCCATGAGTGAAATTTTGTACAAATAATTGATCCAGGAATTTAGTGAGTTGAACACCTAATTATTTTAGTGTTCCTGATCGCTAATGGAAATCAACATTTTTTGAACTGATGGAGCATTCGGTCAATGGGGTAAATTTTCTAAAGTGTCTAAAACAGAGGATTGGTGATATTGCCCATAGCAACCAATCAGATGCTGTCTATCACTTTCTAAAAAGTAATAGAGAAATGATAGACAGCATCTGACTGGTTGCTATGGGCAACATCACCTATCCTTTGTTTTAGAAGCTTATGTAAATTTACCCCAATGTTTAAAAGAAAAGCTTCTGTTTATAAGAATGAATTTATGAAATTGGAAACTTGTTAAGGCAAGAGGTATTATGATTGCTAGCATGACATCATCCATATAGAGAGCCAGCTTGTGGTCACTGGGGCCAATCCAAATCGCGTAGATAAAAGGATTATGGTTAATCAGACTGCAAGAAGTTCCATAATCAGAATAAATGAGAGGCAAATGGGGGCACCCCTGTCTTGTTTCCTTGTAAATATTGAAAGGGGTTGAGGCAAAACCATTGACTAATCGAGGCCAAGGGGGTTGAAATACAACAAGGAAACTCCATGTACAAAGATCCCAATGAATCTGAGGGTTTGTAGGGTCAGGCATATAAAGGTCCAATCTATTTTATCAAAGCTTTTTTTGTATCTACCACCATAGCGGGAAGCAATCCCTTATTAGCCAAATGAGGTCAGTAGGTTTTCGGGTGCTATTAGCCGCTTGGAGGCCCTGGATAAAACCCTCCTGATCTGAATCAACCAGTATGGGATTAGCAAAGGCAAGTGTTGGAGCCCAGTATTTTAGTAATATAACTTTAAATATGCATTCAAGACTTATTGCCTATAGTTGGGCTGGGGTCACATCCTGCCTTGGAGATTACAACAAATCTCCACTCTGGTGGTGGCTCCATCAAACTTCCAGTGAATTGCATTTAATAAGCTGAAGAGCAAAGGAGAGAGGGTAGGTGCAAACTTTATTTCAAAGCAGGTGAAATGAGCGATGTGCTAGATTGAGTCTGCATGCAGAACAATCTAGCACCGGCGATAGCGACGCGCGGGGCCGCGCATCACTATTACTGTGGGGGGTACACATGGAGAGATCAGTGCTTCTAAGTAATCTAGTCAGATTGCTTAGAATTTAAGCACTGATCTCTCCGTGTGTACCCCCCTTAAGGCAGATATAACATGTGAGTTATGGGGGTACACACAAAGAGATCCGTACTTAAATTCTAAGCAATCTGACTGGTTTGCTTAGAAATTAAGCACGGATCTCGCCGTGTGTAGGGTGCCGACGATAGCGATGCGCGATCCCGCGCGTCACTATCGCCGGCTCTAGATTTCTTGTGAATCTAGCGAGATTGCTCATTTCACTGGGTGAAATGAGCGCCCCCCCTCACTCAGCACACATCGCGCTGTGTGTTGAGTGGGGGAGAGATGTGAGTTGAGCGGTCTGTGCTAGATCGCTCAGCACACATCTCTCCCCGTGTGTACGGGGCTAACGATCTGGGTGGTTATAGTGTTTCTGTGCAGGGTAAATACTGGCTGCTTTATTGTTACACTGCAATTTAGATATCAGTTTGAACACACCCCACCCAAATCTAACTCTCTCTGTACATGTTATATCTACCACCCCTGCAGTGCACATAGTTTTGCCCAACTGCTAACAAATTTGCTGCTGCAATCAGATCTGAATTTGGCCCTTTGTTCCATCCCCTCATCTGTAAGTTCATTACTGACCCCCCTCCTCCATATGTAATGTACTGTGCCCGGGTGCCTGTGTCGTCCCTATTATGCTGTTTACAAGTGCAAACCACCCATTGGGCTGTAAGATCTGTACTGTCTGTGGCCCCGCAGAAACCATCCATGGGTTACTTACAGATGGTTACTTACAGATGGGTTACTATCTCTTCTTAAGGTACATCTGGTCCAGAAAATGTATTTTCAAATCCATACAGCTATACAGTGGGTACATGCAGAGGTGTAGCTAGGTGCCATGGTTCCCGGAGCAAGGGTATGTTTTGGCGCCCCTTCCACTTTACTGAATTGGGTGAATGTTACATTTGAAAAGAAAAAAAAAATATTTAAAAATCTTAAATTGGTGACAGGGGTGGTTCTAGACTCTGTGGAGCTCAGAGTGAAAGTTTCCTTTGGGCGCCCATATCTTAATCAAAAATATAGGGGTGTGGCTTTATGGGGAAGGGGTGTGGCCACATAATAGTTCCAATTCAGATTACACAGCACACTATTGTCTTTTATTCACATTACACCGCACAGTAGTACTCCTCTTATACACTTTACGCCACAAAGTAGAGCCCCTTATACAAGTTACACAACACAGTAGAGCCCCTTATATACATTATACCACACTAGAGTAGAGACGCTTATACATGTTACTAAGCAGCTTCTAATGCAGAGAGAGGTGCTGCAACAGCCAGGACACAGAGAGAGGTGCTGCAGCAGCTGAGGCATAAAGAGGTGCTGCAGCATTGGGGGCAGAGAGTGGTGCTACAGGACAGAAGTAACTCTGCTGCACAGCTACAAGCAGACAGTGAGACATATAAAGAGGGTGGCAGAGCTCCAGCATGTGCCGATGTCAGTGTGTCCTGCTGTCGCCTATGACTTACCCTGTTCCTTATTGAGTCTCCGAAATGAGTCTGCTTCTCCTCCTCCTTCTATGTGGCTGCCTGTACAGCGGCACACGGTATAGCGGGCAAAGGGAGGGGGGAGTCCGGTGGCAGCACGCCCCTCTAAAATTCCCAGCACCCGGAGCTCGTGCTCCACCGGGAGGGGTTTGGTCTTCAGTTTGCCGGCAGCCGGGCTCCCGACAGCCAGCATACCAGCGCCGGAATCCCGACCGCCGGCATACCAACAGCTTTTCTCCCTCTTGGGGGTCCACGACCCTCCTGGAGGGAGAATAGATAGCGTGGCTGCAGCGTGGTGAGCGCAAGGGGCTCATTTGCGCTCGCCCAGCTGTTGGTATGCCGGTGGTCGGGATTCCTGCGCCGGTATGCTGGCCGCCTGGAGCCCGACCGCCGGCATAACATACTACACCCCTACACCAGAGCCACCCTCGCTACACCGTTGGGTACATGTCTGCTGATATATGAGCTAAATTGTACATAAAGCAGTCTGGCACATCAGAGTTTGCCATCTAGACTGCCCATGTACTCACACATGTATACTCAACCAAGATGGTTGCTGGCAGGACAGGTCCTAACAGAACTTTTACTGGTAGAAATGAAATCTGCCTGCACCTTGGTTTCCATATACTTGTTTCAGAGCCCTTTTGCTGCTCCAAGTTTAAGGTGTCCTGGATGCTGCTATGAGTAGAATGTTGGCTGATGAATCCTGTATTTATCATGGTGGTACATGTCCTGGTGGGACATACCACTCTCTCCAAAACTTCAGCTGTTGTCATGGGCAAGTCATGTGCCCTTGGCACGTCACAAGGGGTTCTGCTCATACTTAAGGCTGGATACTTGACTGCCTTCAATCCGCTCTGCCGTTGTTGGAGACAGAATGTCTTTTTATGCAGTGGTCCTACTAGGGCTACTGTTCTCATTTGTGTATGAGTGATGGTGCAGACCAGTGCCGTAACTAGGCATTTTAGCGCTGTGTGCAAGGAACGGCATTGGCGCCCCCCCATGTAAGAAAGGGGTAGTGCGCGCCGCAGGCGCGTGAAAAATATATAGAGGCGTGGCTTCGTGGGGAAGGGGCATAGCCACAAAATAATACCAATTCATACTACGGTGCACAGTTGTCTCCATTATTCAAATTACGCTGCACAGTAGCGCCACTACACCAGGTAGAGCCCATTTTACACATTACGGCAGGCAGCGTCCCCCTTTTTACACATTACGGCAGGCAGCGTCCCCCTTTTTACACATTACGGCAGATAGCGTCCCCTTTTTACACATTACGGCAGACAGCGTCCCCCTTTTTACACATTAAGGCAGACAGCGTCCCCTTTTTACACATTACGGCAGACAGCATCCACTTTTTACACATTACGGTAGACAGCGTCCCCTTTTTACACATTACAGCAGACAGAGTCCTCTTTTTACACATTACAGCAGACAGCATAGAGCGCATAGTAGGGAGCAATGTTGGTGGGTGAGTGATGGTAACAGAGAGAGTGGGTGTAGGGATCAGTGAGGGTGAGAGTAGGGAGCAATGTTTGTGGGTGAGTGAGGGTAACAGAGAGAGTGGGTGTAGGGATCAGTGAGGGTGAGAGTAGGGAATAGTGAGGGGAGCAGAGAGTGGGTGTAATGAACAGTGAGGGACATCAGTGTGGACTGTGGAGGCGCTGAGCAAAGTGTGTGTTCCCAACTTCCAGCTGTAACCACCCCACCCCCACCCCGCTCTGTGACTCACCCCACGCTGCCTCCGCTCCTGTGCTGGACTCTTCCTCTGGTAGGCCATGTGTGCGACACTGCCGAGTGCAAGGTCGCACAGCAGTTCTCTCAGGGGCGCAGTCAGGAAGGGGGGGATGCAGCGCCGCGGCATTTGTGGCCACTCCCAGCGCCGAGATGTGTTGCTGCAGTGAGCTGCTTGCTGCTCCTCTTCTCTGTTCTCCCGCTGCCGCTCCCAGAATGCCATGCGCATCCCCGGCTTGAAACGCTGGGAGGGAGTGCAGCGCAGCGCGGCACTGCTGTTTCCAAATTTGGCTGACAGCGACGGGGGATGGCGGCGCCTACAGGGTAAATACTAATACCCTGCTTGCCCGCTTCCTGTGTGTGCTAGCGGGTGCGCCCCCAGTGCACATGCGCTGTGTGCAACGCACCGCTAGCACACACCTAGTTATGGCACTGGTCGGGGGTGCTACGGATAGAGAAGAGGGGGGGGGGGTTAGAGCTGTGAAGAGAGAGAAAGCAGTAGAAGGGAATCTGGGTGGGGGACAGGGGGGTGGGGATGCCGCAGATGGAGGAGGGGGTTGGAGCTGTGAGGAGAGAGAGCCAGCAGAAGAGAGGAATCTGGGTGGGGGACAGGGGGTCGGGGGTTATATGGATGGAGAAGTGGGGGGGGGGGGCAATTAGACATGTGAATAGAAAGAGACCAGGAGAGGGGAATCTGGGTAGGAGACAGAGGGTCGAGTGCTACGGATGGAGAAGGGGGGGGGGGGGGGTTTGGGGCTGTGAAGATATTTATTTGGGGGGTGCATACGATTACACACACATTTATACATATATACGTATATATATATATATATAGTACATGCATGCATACACACACACACACACACACACACACACACACACACACACACATATCAATATACCATACACACAGACATATATAACACACACACCTCCCCACTCACCAAGCAGGGGATCAGCTGCGTCCAGGTCAGGACAAGGCACCATTCGATTAGGATCCGCCCCCAAAATGCCGCGATTTGCGGGTCTTCCGAAATTTGGGCTGATGGGACCGCAGTGACTCTGCTGCCTGTCACTGATTGTGGTGCTGGCAACTCTGAGTGGATGCTGGGGGGACTGGTGACTGGAGGAGCTCCACAAATTCCTCCAAACTGCAGGCCTCTGGAAGCTGCCGGCATACAGTATAGCATGGTGACTGACGTGCTACTGGGAGCGGGGCCACATATAGCATTCGGTCCCTCCGTCCTGCTGGCTTCTCCTCCTTTAATTCCGGTAAGGGAATAGGAGGGGCGGTGAGGGAAGCCGCGTGCAGTGGGAATCCGGGGGATGCTCTGCACTCTGGCAAAATATGGGAGCCTCCCGCGGGTAGGCAAGTCTGCTTGGTGGGTGGTGTGAGACTCCAGAGTCCGGCAGCATTTCCCCCCCTGCAGCCCACCCCCTCTCCTTTACAATCTGCGCTGCCGCTGTTAGAAGCTCTGCCCACGCTGTTACACAAACAGCAGACGCAGCCAGCCAGAGTGCTCACCTGCTCCGGTGCTGCTGCCGGCTGCCTCTCCCCCCAGCTAACCTCACAGACAGGTGTGCCCGCACCCGCAGCGGAACACACATCTGCCCAGCGGGGGATTTGCCAGTGCTGCCACCTTAATACACAACAGGGCAGCCAATTCGGGGGTCAGCGCACATTGCGCCTCCATCACAAGTGCGCTATGTGCAGTGCCCACTCTGCACACACGTGGTTACGGCCCTGGTGCAGACTGTCCTTGCGCTGGAGGGAGAGATATTAAACCTTATAGAGAGAGAAGGTGGAGAAGTTGCCCAAAGTAACTAATTAATTTCTAGCTATCATTAGTCTAGAAAAGTATATATAAATTAGAGATGTGCGGCGGGCACTTTTCGTGTTTTGTTTTTTGTTTTTCATTCTAATTCTCTGCTCGTGTTTTTGTTTTGGCTTGGTTTTGCCAAAACCACCCTTTCGTGTTTTGGTTTTGGATCTGGATGATTTTTAAAAAAAAACATTAAAAACAGCTAAAATCACATAATTTGGGGGTAATTTTGATCCTACGGTATTGTTAACCTCAAAAACATTAATTTCCACTCATTTCCAGTCTATTCTGAACACCTCACAATACTGTTTTAGGCCTAAAAGTTGCACCAAGGTCGCTCTATGACTAAGCTAAGCGACACAAGTGTGCGGCACAAACACCTGGCCCAATTAGGAGTGGTACTGCAGTGGCAGACAGGAAGGCAGATTTAAAAACTAGGCCCCAAACAGCACATGATGCAAAGAAGAAAAAGAGGTGCAATGAGGTAGCTGGATGACTAAGCTAAGCGACACAAGTGTGCGGCACAAACACCTGGCCCATCTAGGAGTGGCACTGCAGTTGCAGACAGGATGGCACTTAAAAAAACTAGGCCCCAAACAGCACATCATGCAAAAAAGTAAAAGATGTGCAATGAGGTAGCTGTATGGCTAAGCTAAGCGACAAAAACAATTGGCCCATCTAGTAGTGGCACTGCAGTGTCAGACAGGGGGGCAGATATAAAAAAAAAAAGGCCCCAAACAGCACATCATGCAAAGATGAAAAAGAGGTGTGTGCGGCACAAACAATATGGGATGTGCTGGAATTTGCCCAGATGTAATATACGCACAATATTGGTGTCACAGGATAGCGTACCCCCAAACCAAACACACACAAACGGCAAAGCCTATAAAATTAATTTGGATAATAATAACCCTTTTATTTGAAGCTATTATAATAATATGCAGCACAGGCGAGCATACCCCTACACCACACAGGGCAAACCGTGTAAAAATTATTTGGATAATAATATACGTAATGTATTGTATATAACCCTTTTATTTGGAGTAAATAATATACAGCACAGGACACCACCACTGGACTGATGCAGCACAAGACAGCACCACTGGACTGGACTTACACGGCAGTACTCCTGGACTTATACGGCAGTACCCCTGGACTTGTACGGCAGTGTCAGACATGATGGCACTTTCAAAAACTAGTCTCCAAACAGCACATGGGCCCTCATTCCGAGTTGTTCACTCGCTAGCTACTTTTAGCAGAAATGCAAACAAAGGCCCTCATTCCGAGTTGTTCGCTCGGTAAAAATCTTCGCATCGCAGCGATTTTCCGCTTAATGCGCATGCGCAATGTTCGCACTGCGACTGCGCAAAGTAAATTTGCTATGCACTTAGTAATTTTACTCACGGCTTTTTCATCGTTCTGGCGATCGTAATGTGATTGACAGGAAATGGGTGTTACTGGGCGGAAACAGGCCGTTTTATGGGCGTGTGGGAAAAAACGCTACCGTTTCCGGAAAAAACGCAGGAGTGGCCGGAGAAACGGAGGAGTGTCTGGGCGAACGCTGGGTGTGTTTGTGACGTCAAACCAGGAACGACAAGCACTGAAATGATCGCAGATGCCGAGTAAGTCTGGAGCTACTCAGAAACTGCTACGAGGTGTGTAATCGCAATATTGCGAATACATCGTTCGCAATTTTAAGATGCTAAGATTCACTCCCAGTAGGCGGCGGCTTAGCATGAGCAAATCTGCTAAAATCCGCTTGCGAGCGAACAACTCGGAATGACCTCCAAAGCCCCCACCCTCTGGGAGTGTATCTTAGCATAGCAGAATTGCTAACGAAAGATTAGCAATTGCTAACGAAAGATTAGCAATTCTGCTATTATTTGCAGAATTGCTAACGAAAGCAATTTCCTTGCAGTTTCTGAGTAGCTCCAGACCTACTCCTAGATTGCGATCACCTCAGTCCGTTTAGTTCCTGGTTTGACGTCACAAACACGCCCTGCGTTCGGCCAGCCACTCCTCCATTTCTCCAGCCACTCCTGCGTTTTTACCTGGCACGTCTGCGTTTTTTAGCACACTCCCTGAAAACGTCCAGTTTCTGCCCAGAAACACCCACTTCCTGTCAATCACACTACGATCACCAGAGCGATTGAAAAGCTTAGTTCGCCCGTGAGTAAAATAGCATAGTTTTGTGTAAAATTGCTTAGCGCGTGCGCCCTGCTGTGCATACGCATGCGCAGAACTGCCGGATTTTAGCCTATCAGCAATTCTGCTAAAATTAGCAGCGAGCGAACAACTCGGAATGAGGGCCATGATGCAAAGAAGAAAAAGAGGTGCACGATGGAATTGTCCTTGGGCCCTCCCACCCACCCTTATGTTGTATAAACATGACATGCACACTTTAACAAACCAATCATTTCAGCGACAAGGTCTGCCACACGACTGTGGCTGAAATGACTGGTTTGTTTGGGTCACCACCAAAAAAGAAGCAATCAATCTCTCCTTGCACAAACTGGCTCTACAGAGACAGGATGTCCACCTCCTCCTCATCGTCCGATTCCGCACCCCTTTCACTGTGTACATCTTCCTCCTCACAGAGTATTAATTCATCCCCACTGGAATCCACCATCACAGATTCCTGTGTACTTTCTATAGGCAATTGCGGGTAAAGGTCTTCCCGGAGGAATTTAGAATTCATTTTGATGAACATCATCTTCTCCACATTTTGTGGAAGTAACCTTCTACGCCAATCGCTGACAAGGTTACCGGCTGCACTAAACACTCTTTTGGAGTACAAACTGGAGGGGGGGTAACTTAGGTAAAATAAAGCCAGTATGTGCAAGGGCCTCCAAATTGTTCCTGCTAGTATACATACATGACATGCCTACTTGGATGCTGTCACTCATATAATCCTCCACCATTCTTTCAATGGTGATAGAATCATATGCAGTGACAGTAGACATGTCAGTAATCGTTGGCAGCTCCTTCAGTCCAGATCAGATGTTAGAGCACTCGCTCCTGACTGCCATGCATCACTGCCAGCGGGTGGGCTCGGAAATCTTATCCTTTTCCTCGCAGCTCCAGTTGGAGGAGCTGTTGACGGGTCATGTTCCGCTTGAGTTGACAATTTTCTTACCAGCAGGGCTTTGAACCTCTGCAGACTTGCTGGAAAGAGAGATACAACATAGGCTTTAAACCTAGGATCGAGCATGGTGGCCAAAATGTATTGCTGTGATTTCAACAGATTGACCACCCTTGAATCCTGGCAAAGCGAATGAAGGGCTCCATCCACAAGTCCCACATACTCTGCGGAATCGCTCTGTTTTAGCTCCTCCTTCAATTTATCCAGCAGCTTCTGCAAAAGCCTGATGAGGGGAATGACCTGACTCACGCTGGCAGTGTCTGAAATGACTCCATGTGTGGCAACTTTGAAGGGTTGGAGAACCTTGCACAAGACGGAAATCATTCTCCACTGCGCTTGAGTCAGGTGCATTCCCCCTCTTTTGCCTATATCAGTAGGTCAGGGGTGGGGAACCTTTTTTCTACCGAGGGCCATTTAAATATTTATAAAATCCTTCGGGGGCCATACAAAAATTCTCAACTTAAAAAATTACCCTGCCCCCCAGTAGGTCTGCCCCTTAGAGGTACTGTGTGCGCGCGCCGGAGGCGCGCACGCGCCAAAAAAATGGGTGTGGCCAGTTAAAGTGGGATGTGATACACATATGCCCCCAATAGTGCGGTGCCAGATCCACAATTGTCCCCACAGTGCCAGGTATACAAATGCCCCCACAGTGCCAGGTATACAAATGCCCCTCACAGTGCCAGGTATACAAATGCCCCTCACAGTGCCAGGTATACAAATGCCCCTCACAGTGCCAGGTATACAGATGCCCCCACAGTGCCAGGTATACAAATGCCCCTCACAGTGCCAGGTATACAGATGTCCCCACAGTGCCAGGTATACAGATGCCCCCACAGTGCCAGGTATACAGATGCCCCCACAGTGCCAGGTATACAAATGCCCCTCACCATGCCAGGTATACAGATGTCCCCACAGTGCCAGGTATACAGATGCCCCCACAGTGCCAGGTATACAGATGCCCCCACAGTGCCAGGTATACAAATGCCCCCCACAGTGCCAGGTATACAAATGCCCCTCACAGTGCCAGGTATACAAATGTCCCCACAGTGCCAGGTATACAGATGCCCCCACAGTGCCAGGTATACAAATGCCCCCACAGTGCCAGGTATACAAATGCCCCCACAGTGCCAGGTATACAAATGCCCCTCACAGTGCCAGGTATACAAATGCCCCTCACAGTGCCAGGTATACAAATGTCCCCACAGTGCCAGGTATACAAATGTCCCCACAGTGCCAGCTATACAGATGCCCTCCCCCCTCCCATCTCCCCTCCGTGCTGCTTAACGTGGGACACGGAGGAGAGCGCGGCTGCCGTGTGGGAGCGGCGGCGTGTAGTACTTCAAACCAGCCGCCGGTTCGAGAGACAATCAGAGCTCGCGGACCGGCAGCCACGGCTCCTGATTGGTAGCCGGTCCGCGAGCTCTGATTGGCTCACGGACCGGCGGCTGGTTTGAAGTACTACATGCCGCCGCTCCCACTCGACAGCCGCGCTCTCCTCCGTCTCCCTGTTCTGACAGCTGAGACACGCTGCCGCCGGACTGTGCGGCAGCGTGTCTCACTGACATAAGCTGGTGGGCCGGACCAAACGGCTTTGCGGGCCGGAGGTTCCCCACCCCTGTCGTAGGTGTATGTATAGACTTGAATGGCCTTTTGCTGCTCCTCCATCCTCTGAAGCATATAGAGGGTTGAATTCCACCTTGTTACCACCTCTTGCTTCAGGTGATGGCAGGGCATGTTCTGGTGTGTTTGATGGCGCTCCAGTCTTTGGCACGCGGTGGCTGAATGCCGAAAGTGGCCTCGCAATTCTTCGGGCCACCGACAGCATCTCTTGCACACCCCTGTCATTTTTCAAAAAAATATGCACCACCAAATTAATTGTATGTGCAAATCATGGGACGTGCTGGAATTTGCCCACATGTAATGCACGCACAATATTGATAGCGTTGTCCGATATCACAAATTCCGAGGAGAGTCTAATTGGGGTAAGCCATTCTGCGATGATGTCCCTCAGTTTCCATAAGAGGTTGTCAGCTGTGTGCCTCTTACGGAAAGCAGTGATACATAGCGTAGCCTGCGTAGGAACGAGTTGGTGTTTGCGAGATGCTGCTACTGGTGCCGCTGCTGTTGTTGCTGCGGGAGGCCATACATCTACCCAGTGGGCTGTCACAGTGATATAGTCCTTAATCTGCCAGGTTCCACTTGTTCACATGTCCGTGGTTAAGTGGACAGTGGGTACAACTGGATTTTGTAGAACACTGAGGACACTTTTTCTGACGTATCTGTACATTCTCTGTATCGCCTGCCTAGAGAAGTGGAACCTAGATGGGATTTGATACCGGGGACACAGTACCTCAAACAATTCTCTAAGTCCCACTGAGCTAATGGCGGATACCGGATGCACGTTTAACACGAACATAGCTGTCAAGGCCTCAGTTATCCACTTTGCAAAAGGATGACTGCTGTCATATTTCATCTTCCTCACAAAGGACTGTTGGACAGTCAATTGCTCACTGGAAGTAGTACAAGTGGTCTTCCGACTTCCCCTCTGGGATGACGATCGACTCCCAGCAGCAACAACAGCAGCAGCAGCAGCAGCAACAGCAGGTGTACCACTCAAGGATCCTACGGAGGAAACCTTTTTAGGAGAGGACTCCTCGGTCTTGACAGTGACATGGCCTGCAGGACTACTGACGTTCCTGACTGAGGAGGAAGTTGACGTTGAGGGAGTTGGTGGTGTGGCTTGCAGGAACTTGGGTACAAGAGGAAGAAAGGATTTAGGTGTCAGTGGACTGCTTACGCTCTTACCCAAAATTTCACAACTTGACACTGACTTCTGATGAATGCGCTGCAGGTGACGTATAAGGGAGGATGTTCCTAGGTGGTTAACATCCTTACCACTACTTATTACAGATTGACAGTGGCAACACATGGCTTGACACCTGTGTTCCGGATTTGTGGAGAAATAATTCCACACCGAAGAGGTGGCTTTTTTGGTATTTTGCCCAGGCATTACAATGGGCTTCTTCATCCCACGGACAACAGGTGTCTCCCCCGGTGCCTCATTTAAACAAACCACATCACCATCATTTCTAGCAGGAGGATGAGGGCATCCATTGTCATGTGAAGCTGAACCACTAGTCATGAACATAGGCCAGGGTCTTAGCCGTTCCTTGCCACTCTGTGTCGTAAATGGCATATAGTTTACGTTTCTCCTCAGACCATTTCAATTTCTTTTTTTGGGTCTTTTTACTGAATGTTGGCTTTTGGATTTTACATGCCCTCTACTATCACATTGGGCATCGGCCTTGGCATACAACGTTGCTTCAGCACTAGGAGGAAGTGGTTCTTGATCTTTCCCTATTTTATCCTCCAAATTTTTGTTGTCCATTATTTTTCTGGAATTATATAACACAATATGCGGCACAGGAGAGCATACCCCTACACCTCACAGGGCAAACTCTGTAAAAATTATTTGGATTAAATATTAATAACCCCTTTATTTGGAGTAAATAATATATAGCACAGGACAGCACCACTGAATTTATATGGCAGCACCACTGGACTGGATTTATACGGAATTATATGGAATTATACGGCAGGATTACTGTAATTATAGGTCAGGATTACTGGAATTATACGGCATGATCACTGGAATTATACCCCAGGATTACTGGAATTATACGGCAGGATTACTGGAATTATACTTCAGTACCACTGTACTTAGACTGCAGGATTACTGGAATTATACGGCAGGATTACTGGAATTATACGGCACGATCACTGGAATTATACGGCAGGAGCACTGGAATTATACGTCAGGATTACTGGAATTATACTCCAGTACCACTGTAATTATACGCCAGTACCACTGTAATTACAGCAGGATTACTGTAATTATACGGCAAGATAACTGGAATTATACGGCAGAATCACTGGAATTATACGGCAGGATCACTGTGATTATTCGGCAGGATTTCTGGAATTATACGGCAGGATCAGTGGAATTATACGGCAGGATCACTGGAATTATACGGCAGGATTACTGCAATTATACGCCAGTACCACTGTAATTATATGGCAGGATTACTGGAATTATACGTCAGGATTAGTGGAATTATATGGCAGGATCACTGTAATTATACGACAGGATTACTGGAATTATATGGCAGGATTACTGGAATTATACGGCAAAATAACTTGACATATACGGCAGTACCACTGGACATATACGGCAGTACCACTGGACATATATGGCAGCACAGGGACGCCACCACTGGACTTTTGCAGGACAACACAGCACCACTGCAATGGACTGGATTTATACAGCAGCACTGGACATATGGCAGCAGAGGACACCACTGTAACTGGTCACTGGACTGACTGATGCACAGGACACTACCACTGGTCTGATGCAGGACAACACAGCAACACTGTAAGGGACTTATTTTATACTGCAGCACTGGACATATGGCAGCAGAGGACACCGCCACTGTGACTGGACTGATGCAGCACAATACACCACCACTGAACTGATGCAGCACAACACAGCACTGAGAGAACGGAGACACGTCCTCTCTCTACACTCTCCAATGCTGGAGTGAAAAAGGCGGGTCCTTATATGGAATCCAAACCCCGCGGGAATCCGACAGCGGGATGATGACGTTTTGACTCGTTCTGGTTTCCGAGTCAGGCGGGAAAACCCGAGCCTGAGTCGGATCTGCGCTCGGAGCGTGAGGTCCGGTAGGGTTCGGTTCTCTGAGAACCGAACCCGCTCATCTCTAACATAAATACAGTCAGAAGCAGTTTGCTTTCTGTGGACAACTTCACCACTAATATTTCTCTAAGGTTTGTTACATCTCCAACTGTATTCATTTGCTAGCACATCTCTTTGCCTATTGACTCCCTGGGACCCTAAGCAGGGGAAGATTGATGTAGAATTTGCCCAATGGTCAACTGCCCCATCATCCAATCAGTGATTACATGGCTGAGTCACCGTGGCTGCCAGCTCATAATCACATGGTCTCAGTGGCTGCAAGACTAGCCCATTTCCTTCAAGTGACCCTCTTACATCATCCTCTGTGTATGACACCTTGACCAGACCAAAAATGAATCTAAAGTTGGTCTAATCACCCTGCTGTTACTACAACAGAGTCATCTCTCATCCCCTATCTGCTGATCATCAACATTTCTTCACTGTGACCATCTCCATCTAGGCCTATTTAGATTTCAATCCTAAAACACCATTACTGATGCAAGCACTATCTACTGCATATTTGTAGCACCTACTGAAGGATTCCCAACATTTATTGACTATAGCGATCCCTGTCTTGCGACACCTTCATTATAACTAGCACTGTCACTAATTGATGAATCAATGCCACCCCATGGGACCAATCTTGTTTTTCTATCTAGTAGACCCCACAACTCCTCCCTATCAGGGTATCTATGTAACTTAATGCCCCATTATTATGTACAACTACTGCATTTTCTTTTCATGTGCTGCTGCACTGCCCCTTCATCTGGTCATGTCTCAAACTAAACTGTCCAATTAATGGAGTGATAGCTGATAATAGTTCCTCATAATTTAACAAAAGATGAGCTACAGTCAGGATTGCAGTCCTTTGTTTACTGTCACTTTATTTATGCATCACAGACATGTCTACAGGTATATTATATTTAAAGGATGATTAATGTTTTGTATAAATATTATTATTTAAAATAAAGTTCTTACCAGCCAACCAAACTCTGGGGCTGATTTGTGTTGGACACAGTCGTGGCTGCATCATTTGCTAATGCCAACACAGAACTCTGACAGTCACTTGCAGAGTCCTGAGAAAGTGCATTTCATCTTTAGTTTTCAGCTACAATCCCGTGACATGCCCGCCTCGGCTTAGCTACTACCCTGCCGTTCCCAGATTTAAAACATTGACTCTGCGTCTTCTCAGAATCAGGCTCTAGGACTTTCACATGTCATAATGTCAGGGGGTGGATGATAACTGGCATTTTAATGTAGTGTACATGGGATGTAGTTACATTGGGATCCCGGGATCCCGGCTAACGGGCTATTCCCACGACATCCATAGAGTGAGAATAGAACCTGTGGCAAGCGCAGCGAGCCCGCCAGGGGCTTTGTTGCACTCTCCCCCGGCCGCCGGCATCCCATACCCAGCATGTACAGTATATATACAGTGTGCTCATCCCCAACCCCAAACAGAAAAGGAACCTACAGTACACACCAGTGCCCATACAGAGGATGTTTACTCAAGCAGTTAATGGTCTGCCAGTCCATCCTAGAACTAGGAATGCTACATAAAAACTAAATTCTTATATTTTACTATTTATTACTCAACATGCACCGGAGACGGGTGTTGGAAGGTGCTCCAGTTCTTTCAGCTGCCCCTCCCCGCTCCCCCCAAATGCATTCAGACCCACGCTGAACAGGTTGTCGCTCATTGATGTTTCTGCAATGGGTGCAATGTGTGTGGTGCACATGAGCCCTTGCGTCCAGGGGGGAGCACACACTGCATCCACGTATTATTACTTACCTTTGCGGAGTTCCGCGTCGGCGCTGCAGCCACGGCAAAAATTGCTGGCAAAATGGCCAACACACATAGTAGTGATTAGTATCCAAAGCATGGCGGACACCATTTTTACGGAGACCTGAGCATGCGCAGTAGACTCTGGCACAACACCAGAGTCTACTGCACCATGGAGAGGAGGGAGCACACAGTCTGCACATGGGCCACCTCCTGCTGGGGCTGCATCAGGGATCAGTATGAATTACTGAGGTTGAGGATGCCGGCCGTAAGTATACAGACATCGGCATCCCAGTCGACAGTATGCCAGCAGCGGGGCGAGCGAAAAGAGTCCACTTGCGGGCACACTGCACCCACCATGTTGCGGGGACGGTGGCATGCTGTGCTAACCACAGGTTCTATTCCCACTCTATGGTTGTCGTTGACACCCACAAGTGGGAATAGTCCCTGTGAGCCGGGATTCCGGCTGGCGGCATTGTCAGCAGTCGGGATTCTGGCGTCTATATCCTGACCGCTGGGATCCCAACTGCCCAGTTGTGATGTCAGACACGACACATCGGGCGAATGATTGGTAAGTGTATTGATAGAGCTAAATATTTATCTTATATAAAACCCTTTATGAGATCTAAGAACACTGTACGCTATTTACGTATGGAGTACCGTAAGGGTACGCTCGTTGCGTAACGATCGCTTAGCCGTGGTCGAGACGCTCAAGCGTCACGTTCGCTCACGGCCAAGAGATCACAGGCAGGCACGCTATTGGCTGCCGACTAACGTAATGATTCGCTATAGCGTAGCGGACGCTCGGGACCACGAGGAGATCACCAGCGGCGCTGACGCTCACAATGTTAAACCTTTATATCTAAACCATAAACAATGTAATATGCTGTAAAACCTTAGTGTAGAGATAGGGTGTAGATGCAACCTAGTGTAACCTTATTACCTTTTTAGCTGTTCTAGCGTCACCGACGCTCTGAGAATACTTAACACTATAAGAAATACACAGATACCTGGGCTTAGGGTCCAACGCCTAATATATATATATTATGAATGATATACTTGCAAAAGAATTAATACAAATACAAATCATACACTACAATATAACATAGACTACCTAACCAGATAACTACACAGGAAATACAATACAATTACTATTTAAGGGAAAATAAGAGAGAAAGAGGAGAAGAGAGAGAGAGAGAGAAATTGGCCCACAATAACAAGAAGATCAATATAGTTGCGGAGAAAAACTTACGCACAAAGGAAACGATCGCATGCGCCTCTGGACATCCAGCTCCCGATTTTCAGCAATGATAACCGTTGAAGAGTGAGAGCTGGATGTGATCGGCCTGTCTATTTATGCCCCACACACAATGCAATTCAATGGTCCCTACAATCTCATTGTTCATTGGACACAGGAATTCCTCCTCGCATTATAACAAAAGGTCATAGGTTGATTCATACAGGTGGGCCGTGACTATTTCCAACAGCTCAGGTGGGAGGGAGACTGGGTTTCCCGCCGCATGGATAAGTAAGTGCAAATACAGTAAATGTTCATAAACTTCTTATGTCCATAACTATTCGCACGAGCGATTAATCCGCTTCAAACCAACACCGGAATATTGCTAATTAAATACTCTTCCGATGGGTACTAAACACCACTGTATTACTCCTGTCTGACCCTTCGTATCAAACAAAGAGGGATTTCTCTGTTCACGAACATTCTATATTAACCAAACTTTCAGAATCTATCAAAGGGACCATGATCTACAAAATACATTATATAGTGAAAATATGTAACGATTGAGTCGCACGCTACGATCACATAAACTCTACCGTAAATACGCATACCGTGCGCCTGCGGGTGCCCGCGACTGTGAGTATGCGCACGTACGGGAGAGCGTACGCACGCGCAGCACGGACCTGTGTGAGGTGCAAATATGGTAGTGTGCATAGAGATATTTTTCTGACTTTGACAGTCCACCCTTTGGCAGTCAACAATAACTGCCACCTTCTAAAACATTTCAAAAAGAGAAAAATATATGTCAGGGGTTAATACATTTACATGGTTGGGTAGGGGAGGAGAGGAGAAGGTAGGAAAAGGGTATGACCTAGTGAGATAGCAGAAGCATGTGTGTATGAATCCGTGCTTGGGGGTCATGTATCATCGTGCCGTACGTGTTTTAAATCAAGCTTCGAGGTATTGCGAAGTATACATTTGAATTCCTTCTTATCCCGTGGTACGGGTCTGTGGATGGGCTGTCAAACTTTACCGAGCTCTTTTCGGCTTTGGTTGTAACAAAATGGGGGAGCACATTTTAGTTGATGATACATGAATGGGGGAGATATGTGATTGCTGATATCTGTGCCTGTATTCCCTATCGACTATGTGTGTCATTACCTGAGGGTTGTAGAAATGAAGAAAAGACATAATTACGGTAAATGCGGTGGTATTCTATGTCAGGTAAATGTACATTCGTCGATTGAGGTCTTGTTTGGTGTCTGTTGAATGCAGTCTTCTTTGTGCTTTTGCCCATAAGGTGCGAGCAAAAGCTGTCAATGTCCATAGATTTACAAAAGTGTTGGGCTAGCGTAATTTTAAAATTTCTAGGGAAACTGGGGATCCATGGCATAGTTCATCAAAAATCTGTGTATCAGGTTGTCAAAACTTCTTCTTTAATCCATCTGTTGTCTGTATATCGGCTCATCAAATTCCTCGTCCAAGTGGGTCTTTTTACCTTGGAGGAAACGGAAAAACAGGTGAAAGAAACGGACCGTAGAAATCGCATTTTCATCCCATCATTGTTTCTACATTTGGGTCATAAATCAAATCCATTGGAATTACAGTTTCCTCACTCCTTAAACTCATTACCCTAGTACGACGATTGCACTTCATTAAAGCCTGACCGCATCTAAATATCAAACCAATCATTATGATAACACCTAAGATACATAGGAGAAACTTCCCAACATCCATTATGACTCCTTGAGCCCAGTCTCCTAAACCAGAGAACCAATTTCGCGGGTTCAACCATGACACCCAACCAGTCAGCTCATTACCTACAGCAGCAAGAGTGAGATTGTGTCTCCTGCGAAATTCCCACTTCAGTTGGAGAATATCGTCCATCTTTTGGTCTATGACCTCGACCGGGTCCTCGGTGCTATTCGTAATATATGTGCAACATTTCACGCCGTATTGTGTTGCCAGTGTGACACAATATTTGCCTGTCACTGCTGTGAGGTAATTAAGAACCATTCTATGCTGTACCAGTTCTGTTTTATAAGCCTGAAGTTCTCTTCCAGTATACCTAAACGTGTCATCATACATTTCAGTGATATTATCTAACAAATTGGCGAGCGCAGAAATGTATTTATAATTCAACACTCCTCTAGCGGTGCGAGTGATGTCTAACGCGATTAGAAACTGAATCCCGGTGGATTCATGGATTATGTCAGAGGCCGGATGCTCTGTTCTTTCTATCAGGTGCCGTTTAACTACGTGCTCGTAATGGGTGTGAGTATAAGGAGTTTGGGCAACACGGTGTATGTCTTTCATTTTGTCATGTGATACAGTCATTACTTCAGGCAGTACTTTTCCAATATAACACAATCCTTCAGAGTTTGGGGCAAGCCACTTATACGCCTTTCTCCCGCATATGAAATATGCATCATCGGGGAGAACATATGGGACGGAGTAGGACATAACCATATTACACACCTTCCATGTGAAATCTCCTAACCCTAATTCTTCCATCTGCTTAGTACACGTATCAGGTTGTACGATATGTGCACAGTATCCTGGTGATACCTCTCCAACTTTCGTAATCCTATTTCCTAAGGTATACCTATACCGGAAAGATTTTCCTCTACTGGCTATGTGGCGTATAAGCTCTGTATCTGTAGGCATTCTATCTGCTCTATGCGAAAAGGTCATGGTTTGATTACTCCATGACACTTCCCAATTTCCCGGCTTTCGGGGATTGGAGATGTTAAAGCATAATAGGGACCTATCCACATGGTATTGGTGGAGCTTCAAACTAGGAGGGCTGGAGATATTAAATCTCCTGTCCACCGGTCTCCCACCACTTAACTCAAGTACCTCCCCTAACGTTAAAGGAAATGGTACTAGCCCTGATTTGCTATGACCTTGAGGTACTTGAGAGCATACCCAACAATCTGTTTTATTTAACACACTACCCACTAAGGAATGATAGTCACTCAATGGATGCCGGTCCATATGGATATTAAAACTGGATTGGCATTTCTTTATGCACCCATCCTCAATGACATTGTTACAGAGCCGACAGATACAGTTTTCTTCAGCTAACAATCCTTCACAATTCCTTCTATGGTCAATGCTATCGGATCGTTTTCTGATACTCGCCTTTACTTGTTGGTTAAGTTGTTCTTGGAAAACTATGCCTCCATCTCTGTCATCAGAACCCATTCCAGAACCTCTCTCGACCTCCATGGTACTCTCGCCGGAACAGACTGCTCTGGTCAACATCATGGTCAACAGGAAAATCCGGATCACAGTCTCTTGGGGCAAGTCCATCTTGTAGGAGGAAACGGAGAAGAATGAGAAGGGGGAAAAAAATAATTTGAGGGAGAGGGGATGGGAAGTTGGAGAAAAACAATAAAAGGGAACAGGGGATCGACAACTGCTTTTGGTCTTGTGATTTTCAATGCTCAGGTGCCGCCTCAATCCTCCTGGAACAGACACTCCAGTGATACAACCTCTACCGTCTGTTCCTTATCACGGGGCCTCTCTGGATCAGCAACCTTTTTACAGTGGGACGAATGAACCCAAGTCTCTCTCTCAGCAACCTTCAATGCTGTAGTGCTAGTCAATAAGACCTGGTATGGTCCTTCCCATCTGTCAATAAGGCAACCTGAGCGTAGAAAATTCCGTATCATTACATAATCCCCAGGTTCAATGTCATGACAATTACTATCTGGTAAATCAGGAATCACTAACTTCAGATTATCATTTTGATTCCTTAACTGTTTACTCATGTTAATCAAGTATTTTACAGTCACTTCATTGTTACACTTCAAATCATCCTGAGGGTTAATCATAACATGCGGTTGTCGACCAAACAAGATTTCAAAGGGAGACAGATTAAGAGGGGACCTGGGAGTGGTTCTGATGCTGTACAGTACAATGGGTAAAGCTTCTGGCCATGTCAATCCTGTCTCTGCCATCACTTTACTCAGTTTATTTTTAATAGTGCTGTTCACTCTTTCCACTTTCGCACTCGCCTGTGGACGGTATGGAGTGTGCAGCTTGCTATCAATTCCCATCAATTTACACATTCCTTGAAAGACATCACCTGTAAAATGGGTACCCCTATCACTTTCGATAATTCTAGGGATACCATATCTACATACAAATTTCTGCACAATTTTCTTAGCAGTAAACATAGCGGTATTTGTGGCCGCAGGAAATGCTTCGACCCAATTTGAAAAAACATCTATACAAACAAGTACATATTTCAAATTTCGACAAGGGGGTAATTGAATAAAGTCAATCTGTATTACCTGGAAAGGGCCGCCGGCAGGTGGGATATGAGATGGTTCTGTAGGTATTGCCTTTCCGATGTTCTTTCTCAGACAGGTAAGGCATGACATTGCTCTTTTACTCGCATGAGATGAAAATCCTGGGGCACACCAATATGCTCTTACCAACTTGCACATCCCTTCCTTGCCCAGATGAGTCAGCCCGTGAGCTGCCTCAGCTAAACATGGAAGGTATGCTCTGGGGGCCACTGGTTTACCGTGTCCATCCGTCCAGAGTCCTGAGGACTCCTGGCCATATCCTTTTGCCTTCCAGACTGCCTTTTCCTGTGTGGAACACAAATTTTGCATCTCACACAACTTCTGTGTGTTGATGGTATTAAATACCATCAGTTGTGTGGTGTCTGTCTGTCTGGGGGTAGCAGCTGCTAATTTAGCAGCTTCGTCTGCTCGGCTGTTACCAAGTGATACTGGGTCTTGGCTATATGTGTGTGCTTTACATTTGATAACAGCCACTCTGTCGGGTTCCTGTATCGCTGTTAGAAGCCTTTTTATGTGGGCTGCATGCGCTACCGGTGTACCAGCTGCCGTCATGAAATTTCTGAGGCGCCATAGGGCTCCGAAATCATGGACTACCCCGAATGCGTATCTAGAATCGGTGTAGATATTGGCTGATTTGCCCTTAGCCAATTCACATGCTCTGGTTAGGGCGACCAGTTCAGCAACCTGGGCTGAGTGAGGTGGGCCTAGCGGTTCCGCTTCTATGGTGCCTTGGTCATCTACGACTGCGTATCCAGTACACAAGTCTCCCGAGTCTGACTGTCTATGACAACTACCGTCCGTGTAGAACGTAAGTTCTACATCTTCCAGTGGGTTGTCACTGATGTCAGGCCTTGCGGTAAAATTTTGGGTCAAATATTCCATACAATCATGTGTGTCTTCCTTTGTATTAAATTCTCCTTCCCCACCACTCTCATCCTCCACCCTTTGTGCCTGTCCAGGCACACCTGGGAGATATGTTGCAGGATTTAATGCACTGCATCTCCTTATGGTGATGTTTAGGGGGGCCATTAGTGCCAATTCCCATCTTGTAAACCGCGCTGATGAGACGTGTCTGGTTTGGGCAGAATATAACAAGGCTGACACTGCATGTGGTGTATGAATTGTGAGGTTGTGACCTAGCACGACGTCTTCGCTTTTCGTTACTAGCAATGCTATCGCAGCAACGCTTCGCAAGCATGTGGGGAGGGATCGCGCTACCGCATCTAGCTGAGCGCTGTAATATGCTACTGGCCTGCTGGCATCACCGTGCTTTTGGGTTAGTACGCCTGCCGCGCAACCAGCACTTTCTGTTCCGTATAGTTCAAAGGGTTTCCCATAGTCTGGCATACCTAATGCTGGTGCCTGCGTTAGGCACTGTTTAAGTCTCTCAAATGCTGTCTCAGACTTGTCTGTATGCGAAATCCGATCAGGTTTGTTTGAGGAGACCATCTCCTGCAAGGGTAACGCTAGAATGGAAAACCCTGGGATCCAGTTACGGCAATACCCACACATTCCTAAAAATGTTCTGATCTGTTGCTGGGTTTGTGGCAGAGTCATGTCTCTAATTGCTTGAATTCTATCAGCGGTCAGGTGTCTCAGTCCTTGTGTTAGACAGTGTCCCAAATATTTTACCTTAGTTTGGCATAATTGCAACTTGTCTTTGGAAACCTTGTGTCCTGTGTCTGAAAGATGAAACAGGAGCTGTTTCGTATCCTTCAGGGATGCTTCCAATGAATCAGAACACAGTAGTAGATCATCCACGTACTGTATTAATACTGATCCACTCACTGGTTGGAAAGACTGTAAACAATCATGCAAAGCCTGGGAAAATATACTTGGGCTATCTATGAATCCTTGTGGTAATCGAGTCCATGTGTATTGGACTCCTCTGTATGTAAATGCAAACAAATATTGACTGTCAGGGTGCAGAGGTACCGAAAAGAAAGCGGAGCAGAGGTCAATAACAGTGAAAAATTTCGCAGTGGGAGGGATTTGCATTAGGATGACAGCTGGATTTGGCACTACGGGGAACTGACTCTCAACTATTTTGTTAATCCCCCTTAGATCCTGCACTAGCCGGTAACCCCTCCCTCCACTCTTTTTAACAGGGAAGATGGGACTATTGGCAGTGCTGGACGTTCTTACCAGAATGCCCTGTTGTAGCAAGCGCTCTATTACGGGATACACTCCTAACTCCACCTCTGGCTTCAGAGGGTACTGTGGGATTTTTGGAGCTATCCTACCATCTTTTACTTGTACAACTACCGGAGCTACGTTTGCCATTAATCCAGTGTCCTGTCCATCTTTAGTCCAAAGTGACTCTGGTATCTGAGATGTCATTTCTTCTACTTGGGAGGGAGTCCTATTTGTCATAATGGTATGTGACATTAATTTTGATGGGGAGTCTAACATGTCTCGTACTTCCTGAGCGTGATTCTCAGGTATGTCCAAGAATACACCTTCAGGAGTACAATAAATGACGCACCCCATTTTACACAGTAAGTCTCTTCCCAGGAGATTAGTCGGTGCCGATGCAGCCAGCAAAAAGGAATGCTTGGTATGTAAAGGCCCTACTGTAATCTCGGCTGGTTTGCTAACAGGGTAGTGCTGGACTACTCCCGTTACCCCTATGGCTGGAATTGTCTTACCAGTGGTTCTCATGCCCACTGTCGAATTTATCACTGATTTGGCCGCCCCTGTGTCTACAAGAAAGTTTAATGATTTACCAGCTACATTGATTGCAATTTCTGGTTCACTTCCAAGGCTTGCAATCAATTTTACTGGCTGCAGATTACAGGTATGGCCACACCCCTATTGGGTATGGTGACCTCCCTGAATCCCGCTGGCAGCAACTACTTGTGATGGAGTTAATTGGGAGCTACCAGAGGCTTGCCAGTCTCTGTTCGGGGGATATCTTTTTGTTTCCCCTGTATGTGGCTCATAACTCCGTTTCTGCGGACCCTGATCCCAATGTCGTGTGTCGTGTCGTTGTCTAGGGGGTTGGTATGAGTTTCGTGAATTCTTCACTCTACAATCTCGTGCCATGTGTCCCTGTTTATGACAAGAATAACAAGTAACCACATTTGACTTACCCACAGGGTTTGGTGATATAAACAAAGGCTGCCTTGTGGTCAGGGCCTGTATACTTACTGCCATTAACTTATCACCTTGTTGTTCCCTGTGTCTGGTGATGTTCCTATCGTGATCAATAGCAGCCTCTCTCAAAGTAGCCACAGACAGACCTCGCCAACATGGTTGTGTGGTCTGTACCCTAGTCTTCAATGACTCTTTTAAACCATCCATCAGTACCGATACTGCTACTTCTCGATGGTTTATGTTTGTTTTAATGTCCTCTATGCCTGTGTATTTTGCCATTTCTGATAATGCTCTGTGAAAATACTCTGCAGCTGTTTCTGACTCCTTCTGTTTAATGGAGAATATTTTGTTCCATTTAACTACGGCTGGGAAATACTCCTTTAACTGTAAACTTATTCTTTTTACATTGTCTTTGTTGTACACTTCTGTAAGAGGTACATCCTGATCTAATCCACAGTCAGCTAAAAATTGAGCTGCGTCGACATTGGAGGGTAAACATGCTCTCAGCAATATCTGCCAGTCTTTGTTGTTGGGCTCTACCGTGTTACCTAGGTCTCTGATGTATTTTTGGCTGGCAACTAAGTCTTTTCTAGGGTCAGGGAATTCCGACACTATGGTCCTTAATTCCATTCGGGAAAATGGGCTATACATGGCAATGTTCCTAACAGGAGTGACTCCTGAAGTGTCTGTTTTCCCATTTGGAACTACTATTACCTTAACAGGATTAACTCTAACAACCTCATTCTGTGTAGATTCTACGGGCTGTGGTGAAATAGTTTCAGCATAGTGTATGGTGCCGTACTTACCCGTTGATACGACCTCACCTATCCCTCCGCTAGGGGCCTATGTTACTAATCTCGGGGGTGGGGCTGTGCCTACTGTGGTCTCTGCTATGGTGGCTGCTAGAGAGAGCGCTGAAATTGTTGCCGATTCGTCCTCTTGATCACACTCCTGAGGAAAGTTCAAAACAGGGTACAACTTGCACGGGTTAATACTTGCATTGGTTAATTGGTTAACATTATCTTTAACATTTACACAGTTGCTAAGTGTTTGTTTGTTACACCTTAATGCGTCATTCTCCGCAACCAATTTTTCTCCCGATATATATGGTGGCGGTGGGGCCGTGGCTATCAGTTTTCTGATCGAGCCAGATCCCGCCGCCTGAGCCAATCCTCTCTGTATGTCACCTTCCTGTTGCCACAACTGCAAATAATCATAATGCTTGATTCGTCTCTTTGCTGATTTAATGAGACATATCCTTCTCCTTAAATTCGTTAACACTTCTGTGCTGAAGCTACCTACTCTTGGGAATTTCTCCCCGTCATGTACCGTCATTCTCTCCCATTCATCACATAAAGCTTCTGTGTGACTTCCGTATTTCTCACACATTACGTACCTTGCCGACCCGACTGGTCGGTTAACTGAATCAACCCGAACCGAGGTTGATCGCCCCCTACCTGAACAAGTGGCCCCCATAGTTCGAAGGTGTTGCTTTATTCAGCCAACCCTTACGCAAACCAAAATGTTCAAAATAGGCTGACGGTGGCGGTTTACCGAGTACCCCACTCACTCGCCCACGCCGACCAATACGACCTGATCACACTGATATAGTGCTGGCGTACTCGACCCAGGGCCCCTGCGACCTGAACCTCTATTTACTGGAACCTGCGAGGGTTATCCAAAGAACACTTACTCTTTCCAGTAACTATTGGTTGTTGGATAGTTCCTGAGTGAGCAGCGAACCTCCCTTAAAATAAAAAAATTACACAAATCACGTTAGAATGTACAAATAGCGTTTATGACCTTCGTACACAAATAGTACCGGTCAGGTTTACTAATGTACACAATTACGTGCGGTACAATCGTTCAGCACATAAGCAACTAATCTTATGTACGGAGCGACCAGTGGAATCGAAAATTACGGCTGCGAATTCCTTCAGCCAGAGCTTGTATGGCCTATATGGGTGTTGCACCAACCCTTTCTTGGTGTTGTGCCTGTGGACTGTATAGCGGACTTCCTTGTCTGCTGTACCTGAACCTGCTGGTCTGCTATGACCTCCTGGTCTGTTACAGTATGACCTCCTGGTCTGCTACACTCTAATGCTCAAATTGTATGTTTTAATCAGGGATGCCTCCCTAGCCACCATGTACGTCACTTACACGCATGTACCTCACGAGAACTCGACTTTTCTTGTGGTTCAACCTCAAAAATTGTAAAAACAAACACTCACTCACCACATATACACTTTTGTTTCTATTTCTATTTCTGCGCAGAAATTTTCTTTAGACCAGATGTGTTACCAATTAGGAGAAGGATCTGTTAATTTAAATTTCGAATGTTAAAATAGATTTGCGCGATTTATCGCCTTGCGTTATTTACCGCGTTGCGCTACTTATCGCGTTGAGAGGAGAAAAAAAAAACTTGTGATTTGAGTTACGTGGGCGTACCCGGACGCTCCGCTGCGTGATATACGCTGCGTGCGTCGGCCTTTGGTTTACGTACGCAAGTCTCAGTCCTTTGTTAGAGACACGTGTACGCAAAATAAAGATCCACCGTAACACAATTTATACGTTTATAAATGTAGATGATCTTTGATCATCTACCGCACACCACACTGACTTCGCCTTGTCTCCCAGGCAAACCTGTGTGTTTGTCTATACTTTAACTATGTTACCTTTACTCTTAAACTATGAAATAGCGGCAAATCTCTCTTAGCACGTTTATCAACTATAAAACTGGCAAACAGGAGAGTGATATACGAAAATACACAAATGAAAAAAAAAAGAAATGCAGATATATATGTGTGCGTGCGTGTGTACGCAAGACAGAAAAATAAACAGTTTTAAAAGAGACTAGCGTGTTGTTCTTACCTCCGGTTCCCGGATTCCTTCAGCACCCTTTACTAAGTGAAGCAGACGCTTATCCCGACAGCACTACGAGGAATATAACCTCCCGCCCTTTGCTGATGGATAATGTCTGCTGGAATTACCTAGCAGAGATGTGTGAAGGACAGGACGAGCCCGCAATTGATAAAGCTAAATATTTATCTTATATAAAACCCTTTATGAGGTCTAAGAACACTGTACGCTATTTACGTATGGAGTACCGTAAGGGTACGCTCGTTGCGTAACGATCGCTTAGCCGTGGTCGAGATGCTCAAGCGTCACGTTCGCTCACGGCCAAGAGATCACAGGCAGGCACGCTATTGGCTGCCGACTAACGTAATGATTCGCTATAGCGTAGCGGACGCTCGGGACCACGAGGAGATCACCAGCGGCGCTGACGCTCACAATGTTAAACCTTTATATCTAAACCATAAACAATGTAATATGCTGTAAAACCTTAGTGTAGAGAAAGGGTGTAGATGCAACCTAGTGTAACCTTATTACCTTTTTAGCTGTTCTAGCGTCACCGACGCTCTGAGAATACTTAACACTATAAGAAATACACAGATACCTGGGCTTAGGGTCCAACGCCTAATATATATATATTATGAATGATATACTTGCAAAAGAATTAATACAAATACAAATCATACACTACAATATAACATAGACTACCTAACCAGATAACTACACAGGAAATACAATACAATTACTATTTAAGGGAAAATAAGAGAGAAAGAGGAGAAGAGAGAGAGAGAGAGAAATTGGCCCACAATAACAAGAAGATCAATATAGTTGCGGAGAAAAACTTACGCACAAAGGAAACGATCGCATGCGCCTCTGGACATCCAGCTCCCGATTTTCAGCAATGATAACCGTTGAAGAGTGAGAGCTGGATGTGATCGGCCTGTCTATTTATGCCCCACACACAATGCAATTCAATGGTCCCTACAATCTCATTGTTCATTGGACACAGGAATTCCTCCTCGCATTATAACAAAAGGTCATAGGTTGATTCATAGAGGTGGGCCGTGACTATTTCCAACAGCTCAGGTGGGAGGGAGACTGGGTTTCCCGCCGCATGGATAAGTAAGTGCAAATACAGTAAATGTTCATAAACTTCTTATGTCCATAACTATTCGCACGAGCGATTAATCCGCTTCAAACCAACACCGGAATATTGCTAATTAAATACTCTTCCGATGGGTACTAAACACCACTGTATTACTCCTGTCTGACCCTTCGTATCAAACAAAGAGGGATTTCTCTGTTCACGAACATTCTATATTAACCAAACTTTCAGAATCTATCAAAGGGACCATGATCTACAAAATACATTATATAGTGAAAATATGTAACGATTGAGTCGCACGCTACGATCACATAAACTCTACCGTAAACACGCATACCGTGCGCCTGCGGGTGCCCGCGACTGTGAGTATGCGCACGTACGGGAGAGCGTACGCACGCGCAGCACGGACCTGTGTGAGGTGCAAATATGGTAGTGTGCATAGAGATATTTTTCTGACTTTGACAGTATATGCACTTACCAATTGTTAGGTAGGTCGGCGGGTCGGCTGAATGTGTGTAGCCAGCCTTAGACAGTTGTGCTATTTAAACATGTTTGGGATAGGCATCAGTATATCCTTACAATGAGCTAAGGAGCAAATAGGGTTGAAGTTACCTAATGGATAAAAGAAAGAGGGGTAGACCTGCCATCCAATTCTATGTTTCTATGGAGCTGACCACTGAGGAGAGCACATTTTAATTTTTAAGGTCAAAATTTTGAATGCAGAGTTGAAACTGATGTATACAGTTATATATACATCAGTAATATAACATTAATAGAGCCCACACAAACTTCCCTTATCCAAGTGAATTCGAGCAGCGACTTGGGGTTTCCGCCCTTTATTGGATGGTCCAAAACTAGGCAAAACATTATCATTCCAGCATCGGATTGTTGCGGGTTGTGAATTGTAACTGTACATGCTGCTGTGCTGGCTGCTGGGCTGTGCTGTCTCCATTGTACTGTGTCCATACACTCCAGTCAGTGGCAGCTGCTGTGTTGTGCCGTGTCCACTGCCCATCCACTCCAGTTAGTGGTTACTGGGCTGTGCTGTGTCAATTGTGCTGTATACGCTGTCCATCCACTCCAGTCAGTAGCTGCTGCTGTGCTGTGTCCACCCACTCCAAATATAAGTGGTGTGACTCTGCAGTGTCATTTGTGAAAAATGTAATAAAAAGTAAAAAAGAAAATGTTTTTTTTTTGTACAAATTGTTGTGTGTGTGTGATGTACCCCACTGCATTTGTTTGCAGAAATAGAAGTGCTGTAATACCCCACAGTGCGAGCTATCATTTTCAAAAAAAGTAGTACAAAAAATATATTGCTATATTGCTTGCACTACTTGTTCTGTGTATTGTACCCCACTGCATTTGTTCGCATACATATTAGTACTGTGATACTACGCAGTGTGAGCTGTCAGTTGCGAAAAAAAAGTAGCAAAAAAAATATATTGTTCTATTATTTGTACTACTTCTGTGTAATCGTCGATATGGCTAATGATCAGTTGAGAGATGAGCAGGAGCAGCAACCAAATACTAGGGCTGCAGGACGATACTATTCCTAATCTTATTTGTGGATTACAACTCTGCATTTAACACTGTTGTACTGATGTCTTTAGTATTAAATTATCAGAATTAGGTCTTGATAATTTTGTCTGTAGATGGATTTTAGATTTTTTTTACAAATAGGCCGCAGGCTGTTAGAATCCGCATAATTGCATTTGCAGATGATATTGATATTATTGGGTAATTAGGAATAATGACTCAACTGAATATAGATCTAAAGTTTCTAAGTTGGAAAAAATGGAACCAAGACATTCATTTGATTTTGTGAAATGTGAAAATAATCCTAGTGGCTTTTAGGATATTGAACAAACAGGAAAATCACCCATCAGTCCAGAAAGGACAGAATGTGGAGGTGGCGGATTCTTTTACATTTGTAGGCATTAATATTACAAAGGATTTGTCCTGGAGTTTTCATGCTGAAGGTGTAGTTAAAAAGGCCCAGCAGCATTTGGAAACGCTTGACTCAGGAATGTGTAGGGAAATGTTATTGAATTTTTATTTTTGTATTATTGAAAGCGTTTTAACCTATGGAATTGTTGTGTGGTATGGTAACTGCACAGTTGGGGAGCACAAATCTTTTGAAAGGGTGGTTAAATCAGCGGGTAAAGTGATTGGCTTGTGTTTACCTAGTACTCGAGAGGTACAGTATATGACAAAGAGGCTTTTCAATAAGCTACAATGCATACTAGGAGACGTGACCCATCCGAAAAATGGAATGTTTGCTATGTTGCCATCACACAAATGATATAGATTTATCTTACAGTATATCATACTAGCCGACTGAGATGTAGTTTTTTCTGAACAGCGGTAACTATGCTAAATTGTACTTTTCTTCTTGAGTTGGTTTTAAGGTAACATATGTTCACGTGTTTTTTTATGACTCCGTGACTGCACATGTCATATTTCATTGACTATTCATTAGAGACGTGCACTGTGCATTTTTCGGGTTTTGTATTTTGTTATTGGATCTGGATCTCCTTTTGTGTATTGGATCTGGATAGACTTTGCCAAAACCACCATTTCGGGTTTAGGTTTTGGATCTGAGTTTTTTTTTTTTTTTAAACATAATACCAGCTAAAATCACAGATGTTTGTTTTTTTGTTCCTACAGTATTTTTTAACCTCAATAACATTAAAGGTTGCACCGAGGTAGCTGGATGACTAAGCTAAGCGACACAAGTGGGCAGAGGTGTAGCGTGGAGCCATGGCTCCCGGAGCAAGCTCACGCCACGGCTTCTCCCCCCCCCCCCCTCCTCCCCCCCCCCCTCGCCCCCCTATGTACACACAAATTTTTGCTATTCAATTGGGAGCGGGTATTTTTTATTTTTCCCTCCCAGCCCCAGATCACGACCAGATTTTCCTAAAATCCATATCTTTAGGAAGATTGGTCAGGATTGCTCTATACTGCTGTGGCACCCCCCCCCCCCCCCTAATGACTAATTAAGCAATTGGAATTTTCCAATTAGCTTAATTAGTCTGTAATTACTCACCTTCCGCAACGTTGCATCTCCTCCGGTTCTCTTTTTCTCCTCCAGTGTCACAGAGAGATCTTCCAGGGACGTCCAGACACAGGACAGGTACATACTACCCCCGCCCCCCTTTCACGTACACTACACTGCAGCTTCTACCCTGAACTACACTCCCCACACACTACATCGCCATTACCCTGCATCCCCCACCCTGCACACACATGACACTACCACTGCTACCCTGCACCCCACACACTACATCACCGCTACCCTGCATCCCCCCACCCCGCACACACGACACTACCACTGCTACCCTGCACCCCACACACTACATCACCGCTACCCTGCATCCCCCACCCCGCACACACGACACTACCACTGCTACCCTGCACCCCACACACTACATCGCCGCCACCCTGCATCCCCCACCCCGCACACATGACACTACCACTGCTACCCTGCACCCCACACACTACATCACCATTACCCTGCATTCCCCACCCCGCACACACAATACTACCACTGCTACCCTGCACCCCACACACTATATCATCGCTACCCTGCATCCCCCACCCCGCACACACAACACTACCACTGCTACCCTGTACCCCACACACTACATCACCGCTACACTGCATCCCCCACCCCGCACACACAACACTACCACTGCTACCCTGCACCCCGTACACTACATCACCGCTACCCAGCATCCTCCTCCCCTCACACAAAAATTTGAACCCCCTCCCCTGCACACACTAATAGGACATTCCTCCCCCCAGCACATATTAATAGGACACCCCTCCCCCAGCACATATTAATAGGACACCCCTCCCCCCAGCACATATTAATAGGACACCCCTCCCCCACAGCACACACTAATAGGACCCCCCCAGTGGTGCAAGTAGAAAAAATGTCTTACGGGTACTGTGTGCGCGCGCCGGAGGCGCGTGCGCAAAAAATGGGTGTGGCCAAATGCCACATGGGGCGTGGCCAATGAAAATGGGGGCGTGATACACATATGGGGGAGGGGCAGATACACGTATGACCCCAATAGTGCCAGATACACGTTGCCCCACAGTGCCAGATATACATTGCCCCACAGTGCCAGATACACATTGACTAACAGTGCCAGATACACATTGCCCCACAGTGCCAGATACAGAAATGCCCCCAGAGTGCCAGATATACATTGCCTCGCAGTGTCAGATACACGTTGCCCCACAGTGCCAGATATACATTGCCCCACAGTGCCAGATACACATTGCCCCACAGTGCCAGATACACAAATGCTCCCACTGTGTCAGATATACATTGCCCCCCGTGCCAGATACAGAAATGCCCCTACAGTGCCAGATATGCCCCCAGTGCCAGATATCCCCCAGTACCAGGTATACATGCCCCCCTGTGCCAGATATCCCCCAGTGCCAGGTATACATGCCCCCCTGTGCCAGATATCCCCCAGTGCCAGGTATACATGCCCCCCTGTGCCAGATATCCCCCAGTGCCAGGTATATATGCCCCCCAGTGCCAGATATCCCCCAGTGCCAGGTATATATGCCACCCAGTGCCAGATATCCCCCAGTGCCAGGTATATATGCCCCCCTGTGCCAGATATCCCCCAGTGCCAGGTATATATGCCCCCCAGTGCCAGATATCCCCCAGTGCCAGGTATATATGCCCCCCCAGTGCCAGATATCCCCCAGTGCCAGATAGAAATGCCCCCCCAGTGCCAGGTATAACATGCCCCCCCTCCCCCCCTCTTCCCTGCTCACCGCTGCCGCTGGCCGCTGCCGTCCTGTGTGAGGGAAGGAGAGCGCAGCCTGTTCCTCTCCTTCCCCTCAGTCTCCGGCGGGTGTCTCACAGTTTAATTCAGCGCCGATCCGTGAGCCAATCAGAGCTCGCACGGCGAGCTCTGATTGGCTCACGGATCGGCGCTGAATTAAACTATGACACCCGCTGGAGACTGAGGGGAAGGAGAGGCACAGGCTACGCTCTCCTTCCCTCACATCAGCGGCGGTGTGAGGAGCGGCGGCCCGTCGGTGTGGGTACGGCGTACCCACGGCTAAATTCTTACGGGTACGCTGTACCCACCCGTACCCGCCCACTTGCACCACTGGACACCCCTCCCCCCAGCACATATTAATAGGACCCCCTCCCCCGCAGCACACACTAATAGGACACCCCTCCCCCCAGCACATATTAATAGGACCCCCCTCCCCCAACACACAGTAATAGGACCCCCCTCCCCCCAGCACACACTAATAGGACCCCCCTCCCCCCAGCACACACTAATAGGATCACCTCCCCCAGCACACACTAATAGGACAGTTTCTCCCCTACCCCCTTTTGTTTATCTGCACCACAGCACTGACTAACCTGAGCCTCCGATCCTTGTGTGGCTGACTGCCAGTGCTGCTCCTCGTCTCAGGGCTCTGAGGGACAGGGAGTGGAGAGAGGGGGTGGTGCTGCTGCTGCCTGTCTTCTTACATGACTAGTGCAGCGGGGAGGAGTAAGTAGGATGGGGGAGCATCAGCAGGTTGCAGAGCAGGGAGGGAGAGCAGCGCCCCTCTCAAGCCCAGCACCTCCCTGCTTTTCAGACCTCCAGGCGCCTCTAAAGTTTCCGGCGCCTGGAGCGTGCGCTCCACCGGAACCGCCCTCCCTACGCCCCTGCAAGTGGGTGGCACAAACATGTGGCCCATCTAGGAGTGGCACTGCAGTGGCCCCAAAGAGCACATAATGCAAAGAAAAAAAAGAGGTGCAAGATGGAATTGTCCTTGGGCCCTCCGGGCCCTCCCACCCACCCTTATGTTGTTTAAACAGGGCATGCACAGTTTAATAAATCCATAATTTCAACGACAGGTGGTCCCCCTGCAAAAAGTTTGCCAAGTTCTCCGAATCATAGCTAGCTACAAACATACCACCTCCATATTTGATGACTTTTCACATTATGAGAAGAGGCAAGAGGAAGAGGACAGTGTCACGAAGGTGATTAAAAAGAGGCACATGCAATCAGGAACAACACACAGGCTTTCCCCTTCACTCATATATTGGTGTGGTACAGAAAGGACTTCAAGCAAGCAAATGTATAATTACCACATTACTGGACAAACTGAAAAACTAGGGGCCAAAGCCATCGAATTTGTACCCCCTTCTCCATTTTCAAGGATTATGATAATCTTGGATTAAATGCTGGGATGCAAATTGGTTTATACCACAAGATCAAGATTGGATATTTTCCCCTGCACGGAGTCTGGAGACTTATTTTGTGAAACTCTCGTGGGTTTCTTTTTTTCCATTTTTTTTAATTGCATTTTTATTTATTTATTTTGTGGCAGATGCCTTATTTTCGTTTTTCACAGCTCCCAGTTACATGCATGTGAGCTGTGAAAAATGTGTCCCAGTTACATGCATGTGAGCATACCTGTGTGTCTTGTTTATTTTATTCATATTTTATTTTTAAATAAAGTAGCCCCTTAGATATTTTAGCAACCCCTCGTGAACCCCCACATCAGCCCCGGATCGGGCAAGTTGAGTTCGGGTGGGTTTGGTACAGTACTAAGCAGGACTGTGCAGTGATTTTTTTTGTTATTGAGCCCCTGCCCTAGTGGAGCTTACCACTCTACAGTTGAAACTCATTTCATACTACAAGTAATGGGCCCTACACATTTAACGATCCGCCGCCGAGCTGCCCGTTGGCGAATACGACCGACGGGCGACCCGGCGGAGGGGGGGCAGTGACAGGGGGAGTGAAGTTTCTTCACTCCGCCCGTCACCCGGCTACATAGAAGTGCAGGCAAATATGGACGAGATTGTCCATATTGGCCTGCATGCACAGCCGTCGGGGCACCAGCGATGAACGAGCGCAGGGCCGCGCATCGTTCATCGCTGGTGCCTCCACACTCAAAGATATGAACGGTATCTCGTTCATTAATGAACGAGATTGTTCATATCTTTGACTATTATCGACCAGTGTGTAGGACCTATTAGACTGTGGGAGGAAGCAATGGTAACCTCTATGCCACCAGCATGCTTCAGCCTGGCAAGCCAGACAGCTTCCTGGCTGTAAGCCACCACGAGGCTGTAAGCCACCACGAGACTCCATACTGGGCCCTTATTCAGTAACTGTTTGTGCCTCACAGGAGCTCCTGGCCCATCTAGTGCTGCAGTGCAATGGAAAGCTGAGATTTCATTTTGCAATGCAAGATCACTCAAACTCTGGTCTTCTAACACCATGAGGTATTGTGATAACACTATGCAACCCTTACATTGTACAATTATTAAGGAGAAAACATTTACAAAATTAAGGAAAAGAACCCTGTACAACAAATGCGCACTTGTAAATAATCCCAAAATGTGGAACATTAATAAATCAAAATTAAGGTTGACTAATTGGAGCCATTCATTTGAGTCCCTAACATGAAATAATTGAGAAGAACCTCTTTCTAATGTTGGGTACACAGTGCACATTAGAAGATATATCTACTAGAGATGAGCGGGTTCAGACAGGGCACCCCTGGAATTATCTGGCACACACATAGACATATTGTAGGTGCATAGCCAGATTAAGGGGGGGATGCAGGGCATACTGTACCACGGCCACCCGGCCAGAGCACACTGACATCTCTAGCTTTCCCTCTTAAGCAGCAGCAGAACCAGCAGCCAGAATGTGAGCAGGACAGTATGCAGAGACACAGGAGTATCATGTTTCATGAGCTAACAATAGAGCATTCTGATTAGAAGAGAGATAGGAGGATGGAGATAGCTGTAAGTGACACAGGGATCCCAGTTTCTCCTCCTCCCTGCCTGGGTGTCTGAGTCTTGTGTAAACTGTTATGCAACTAAACCATTTGGGTCTAGAGATAGAGACGCACACAGTCCTCCTGAGTCCTGTCCCAGTGTGTAAGTAGTACAGAGGCTGCTGCTATTCTTGCATGTGACAAGATAAATTATTTTATTTTTCTATGTGTATTTTAAGGTTAAGTTGTCTTTGTTCCACTACAAGAAAATGTTATATAATAGTCTTTCAAATAGGTGGAGCTATAAACAGTACCCAGCCATTATTAAACTATTACTTTTAAACTAATATACACCATTGGTTTAAATTTAATATACACAATCCATACCACCATGACCACATTCCAGGAGGGACAACATGCTCTCTACCTGGACATCCTTCTTAATTTATGATTGCAATCACCTGTGTTGAAATACCTTTCTTATCAATTAAATAGTTCAACATAGATGACACCAATCATATATTAAGTGGGAAGTCCAGGTGGAGGATTTTGTCCCTCTTGGAATGGGACATGTTGGGAGGTATGCACAATCTAATATACACCCCCAACCTTCCACAGGGGCCCCACTGTTTTAAGTGCCCCAGGCACCCCCAAGGCTTAATCAGGCCCTGCATAGGTATGTTTGGAAAATCTAGTTTTCTCCGGCAGTTGCCAGAGAAAATGAAGAAGGATATGTTGCCATGTCACGTTCCGCTGGATTATGATTCTGTCTCTTCTGAGTCTGACTTTGGTCACAAATGTGGTCTCTCCCCACTTTATTGGAAAACACTTCATCAAACTTGGAATTTCCATTTCCACCTTTGCGGCTATATGTATTCACAAATCTGGTTGTGATGTTAAAGCTTGTTTCATATTCTGTTCTAGGCTTTAGTTTAAACCTAGGATCAAGTACAGCAGAACCCCTGAAATTATACAGCAGCACCTCCGGACTTATATAGCAGATAGGCAGCACCCCTGGACTTATACAGCAGATAGGCAACACCCCTGGACTTATACAGCATAGGTAGCACCCCTGGAGAATAGCACAGCAGACAGGCAGCAGCACCCCTGGACTTAAACAGCAGTGGGGCCGCATCCTTGGACTAATAGGGCAGAGGGGCAGCACCCCATATAGGGCAGCACCCCTGGAATGATATGGCAGACAAAGAAAAGACATGCATAATGGAATTGTCCTTGGGCCCTCCCACTCCCCAACCATTATTTTATATAAACAGGACATGCACAATTTAACAAACCAATCATTTCAGTGACAGGATCTGCCACACGACTGTGGCTGAAATGATTGGTTTGTTTGGGCCCACACACAAAAAGAAACAATTAATCTCTCCTTGCACAAACTGGCTCTACAGAGGCAAGATGTCATCCTCATCCTCATTCTCTGTTTCTTCACTTCTTTCAGTGTTTACATCCTCATCCTCATCCTAACAGAGAAATAATTCCACACCGAAGAGGTGGATTTTTTGGTATTTTGACCAGGCATGACAATGGGCTTTTTCATCCCATGGCCAACAACTGTCTCCACTGGTGCCTTATTCAAACATACCACATCACCATATGAATCCTCATCGTCAACTTCCTCCTCAGCGCCAGCTACACCGATACCCCCCTCATCCTGGTGTACTTCTACAGTTAAATCCTCAATCTCAATATCAGCAGCTGGACTGGCGGTGCTCCTCCCAGCACTTGCAGAGGGCGTACAAATGGTGGTAGAAGCCTCTTCTTCCCATACAGTGTTGTGAAGGTCAGGCCTAGACATCGCAACTGCAGACACACTTTAACTCTCCTTGGGGATTTGTGATGTCTCTGAACGCACAGTTGTTTCCTGTGCTTTAACAAAAAAAGAAGCTGATCCACCAGTCATGAACGTAGGTCAAGACCTTAGCCTTTCCTTGCCACTTCGTGTCGTGAATAATTTCTTTTATTTTTTGGTTATTAATTTTTGCTTCTTGGACTTTACATGCCCTCTATGACATTGGGCATCGGCCTTAGCAGACAACGTTGATAGAATTGCGTTGTCAATGTCATGACTGGTGTCAGCAGCTTCAGCACTAGTACTAGTAAGTGGTTCCTGATCTTTCACTATTTTTTCCTCCAAACTTTTGTGCTCCATTTCACAGGATAGCACCCCTTTATTTGTACAGCAGCCCTTTATTTTTACAGCACACAGTACAGTGCCCCTATATTTTACAGCACACAGGATAGGGCCAAGAGCACCTTTTTATTTTTACAGCACACAGAACAGTGCCCCTTTATTTTTACAGTACCCCATCATTATTACAGCACACAGAACAGGTTCACGGCACCCCTTTATTTTTACAGCACAGAACAGTGCCCCTTTATTTTTACAGCATCCCTTTATTTTTACAGCGCACAGAACAGTGGCCCTTTATTTTTTACAGCACCCCTTTATTTTTACAGCACACAGAACAGTGCCCCTTTATTTTTACAGTATACAGGACAGTTTCCCTTTATTTTTACAGCACACAGAACAGTGCCCCTTTATTTTTACTGCACCCCTTTATTTTTACAGCACACAGAACTGTGCCCCTTTATTTTTACAACACCCCTAACAGCACAGAACAGCACTCCTGTACAGCACAGGACACCACCCCCAGGACAGCACAGGACAGCAGCACCACTGTGCGTCACCACCCACACAGGGCCATCTTAACAGCAGTGTGGGCTCCTGGGCACAGAAATGTACTGGGGCCCCTACCCATCCTCCAGCAGTAGGGGTGGGGTGGGGGTGGGGGTGGGGGGTACTATCAGCGTCAGCTTTGATGTCCCACAGGCGGTAGGGGGTGTTCTATCATCCACTCAGCTTGTAGGACCTGGAGCAGTAATTGCTGTTTATTACTCCTTTACTCAGGGCCGGCTCCAGGCCTACTAGCACCCTGAGCGAGAAAATGTAAAAGTGCCCCCCCCCCCATGCGCGCGCCGAAGGCGCGCGCGCCCTTGGAAAAGTGGGCGTGGCCTCCTGAAAAAGTGGGCGTGGTCTCGTCCCCCAGCAGTGCCAGCTACACATGACATGCCCTCCAGCAGTGCCAGCTACACGTGCTAGTGTTCACTTTTTAGGGCAGGTTGCTGATCACAGGGAGGGCACATTTTTAAGTTAGGTGGGCAAAATGATGTACATACTGTAATGCTTGTTGTTCCCATTTCCACACGCTAAAGCATGGACAGTGCGCGCCGAAGGCGCGCAGCAAAAATTTAGGGGAGTTACTTCGTGGGGAAGGTGCGTAGCCACATTATAGTGGCAATTCACATTACACCACACAGTAGTGCAGCTAATACACATTGCACCAGGTAGAACCTCCTATAAGAGCACGTTAGACACATTGCGCCAGGTAGAGCACTGAGACACACTGCCCAGCCACAGACGCTTAGCGGGAACACTACATGATATGCCCCCCAGCAGTGCCAGCTACACATGACATGCCCCCCAGCAGTGCCAGCTACACGTGACATGCCCCCCAGCAGTGCCAGCTACATAAATGGCCACACAGTTCCAGATGGATAAATGCCCCCACAGCGCAGATATGCCCCCACAGTGCCACATACATTAATGCCCTCACAGTGCAAGATATGCCCCCACAGTGCAAGAAATGTCCCCACAGTGCAAGAAATGCCCCCACGGTGCCAGATACATAAATGCCCCCACGGTGCCAGATACATAAATGCCCCCACGGTGCCAGATACATAAATGCCCCCACGGTGCCAGATACATAAATGCCCCCACGGTGCCAGATACATAAATGTCCCCACGGTGCCTGATACATAAATGCCCCCACGGTGCATGATACATAAATGCCCCCACGGTGCAGGATACATAAATGCCCCCACGATGCCAGATACATAAATGCCCCCACGGTGCCTGATACATAAATGCCCCCACGGTGCCTGATACATAAATGCCCCCACGGTGCCTGATACATAAATGCCCCCACGGTGCCTGATACATAAATGCCCCCACAGTGCCAGATAAATGCCCCCACAGAGCCAGATAAATGCCCCCACAGTGCCAGAAATGCCCCCACAGTGCCAGATATGTCCCCACAGTGCCAGATATGCCCCCACAGTGCCAGATATGCCCCCACAGTGCCTGATATGTCCCCACAGTGCCTGATATGCCCCCACAGTGCCAGAAATGCCCCCACAGTGCCAGAAATGCCCCCACAGTGCCAGATAAATGCCCCCACAGAGCCAGATAAATGCCCCCACAGAGCCAGATAAATGCCCCCACAGTGCCAGAAATGCCCCCACAGTGCCAGAAATGCCCCCACAGTGCCAGATATGTCCCCACAGTGCCAGATATGTCCCCACAGTGCCAGATATGCCCCCACAGTGCCAGATATGTCCCCACAGTGCCTGATATGCCCCCACAGTGCCAGAAATGCCCCCACAGTGCCAGAAATGCCCCCACAGTGCCAGATAAATGCCCCCACAGAGCCAGATAAATGCCCCCACAGTGCCAGAAATGCCCCCACAGTGCCAGATATGTCCCCACAGTGCCAGATATGCCCCCACAGTGCCAGATATGCCCACACAGTGCCTGATATGCCCCCACAGGGCCAGATATGTCCCCACAGTGCCTGATATGCCCCCACAGTGCCAAATATGCCCCCACAGAGCCAGATATGCAATGCCCCCACAGTGCCAGAAATGCCCCCACAGTGCCAGAAATGCCCCCCACAGAGCCAGAAATGCCCCCACAGTGCCAGAAATGCCCCCACATAACCAAAAATGCCCCCTGTGTGCCAGAAATGCCCCCACAGTGCGGTTCTCCCCCCCCCTTAAAAAAAAAAATACCTGCGGCGCTGGGGAGGAGTACTGCTGTCCGCCTGTGTGGGAGCGCTGGCGGGCGGGCGGGAGGCCGGGCGAGTGAGCCTGAGCCTGGGTCCGGGCTGGCGGGCGGGCGGCCACTTGTGCAGGCGGGCTATGCGCGGCGCCGGCGTCTGACGTTAGATACCGGCGCCGCGCAGCGCGCATACACAGCGCGACCGCCAAATGCTGCAGCAGCACACACACAGGGCCGGCTCCAGCATCGAATATGGCGGCGCCAGCGCGTGGCGCCCATTAAGGGTGGCGCCCTGCGCGGCCGCTCTATTCGAACATGCCTAGAGCCGGCCCTGCCTTTACTACACAGATGGGGCTGGAGGGAGAACACTAAACTCTAAAAGGGGGCATTGGGTTGAATGAAGGGGCCCTGGTACATGACTTCCAGGGTGGTAATGGGTGTTTAATATGTAGGGGAGGGGTCGATAGTAGAGTGGGCTTAATATTCATCATTTTCTGGTGTGAAGGCAGATTGCTTGACTGCAGATATCTCAAGTTCCCGGACAAAGATTTGAATGGGATAAAAAATTAGAGAGTCTCACCTTTCAGGAGCTATTGGGGACTTGGGGATCAGAGTTCAGGAGCCAGAGCAATACACCAATGAATATATAAAACTGCATTTTAGGCGTGTGGAGTTGGAGCAGGGACCAGCTGCTTGAAGGCTGATATCTCTAGTTCTGGGCATAGTAGAGACAAGCTGCCAGTGTCCACAGAAAGTGGAGAGTCCCAGCTTTTTGAGTATACCCTCAGAAAAACTCTAAGTCAGACAGAGCCCGAGAGATCTGGCTGGGAAGAGCAATTAACAGGCTTGGATGGGGACCACTGGTTTGAAGTTGGATATCTCCAGTTCCCTAGGGCCGATTTTCAAAAATCTGGTACCCCTGGAAAGAGGGGACCCTCAGCTATCAGCCTAGGGCCATTATACTCCTGGGACCCTTGGGCAAGTGCCCATTGAGTCCACATGAAAAAACGGCCCTGCACCCACAGAGAGACAGAGGTCTGTCTACCTCACTCTCCAAGTCCGGAGTAAAAATGGCGGTGACACGCATCTCCTTATATGGAATCCAAAACCCGCGAGATCCGACAGGGGGATGATGACGCTTTGCCTTGATCTGGGATCCGAGTCTAGCGGGAAGTCCAGAGCCGGACTCGGATCCTAAAGGTGGGGGAGGGGGGGGGGGGGAGAAGGGGGGCGGATCTCTCTGAGATCTGAACCTGCTCATCCCTACTATTCATGTATGTGAACTGTACATTACATTCAATACTATGGGGGGGGGCACATTATATACCATGGAGAAGAGGCTTACTTCATTCTATACAATGGGGGAAGCACTTTATATTGTTTACTATAGGGACGAGGAACATAGTATGGCTATGCTATGTGGAGGGGAGAAAACACAATTTTTGTATTTTTTTTTTCTTTCTGGGACGCGAAGCCAATAACTTGTGCCTAGGGGCGGCCCGACTCCTAAATCCGCCTTTGGGGAAGGAGACTGTCTCTGCATACAACAAAGTATCTGGCGCATGAGGCATGAGCTCCAGCTGCTTCACCCACTCTGTGCCCCTGCACACAATGTAACCATGCAAACAAAATGTAGCACAAAAAGAAGACAGCATGATAAGGCAAAACAAATCATTGCTGTGTCTCTTTAAAGCAATAACGTATACACTGCAGACACACCTAACTCTCAATAGGGCAACTGGGCTGCTTAGCAGCATAAAAATGCAGAATTAGAATCAGTGACCTTCTTGGGTATTGCACCCTGCTCACACTTTTAATTAGAGTCTGTTTTATTTTTAATTGATTGGATTATATCAGATACTTGAGGAATCCCAATCAAGTCAGGCTCAGAAAATTTCTGGCCTGGATCTCTACTTACTTTCTACAGTCTTATACCCCTTTCACATCGCAGAAATAACCCGGTATATTGCAGAGTTTTAGCGGTGTCAACCGGTGTGAGCTGCTGTGTGAAAGCATCATTACAAGTGATCGCAGCCCTGCTAAGCTAAAATACACTCCCCCATAGGCGTGGACTATTGATCGCAGCGGCAAGCAAAAAGCTGCTGGCTGCGATCACCTCGGAATGACCACCAAGATGCTTACAAGTAATAAATATCTTCTTTGTGTTATCCCAATCATTTTTATAGTGAGAACTCTGAGTATGATGAAGAGCATGACAGGTGAGGCACTGCCTCCCCTGACTGCACGTCCCTGATTCACAGTGCTACAGTGCTTGTACAATATGGCAACCTGGAGTGAGGATGAAGTTAGGGAGTTGTTGAGGATTAGAGGGGAGGCTGAAATCGCCAACCAAATTACAGGGACTGTAAAGGATGCAATAGACAGAAAAGTCCATTTAAAATAACATCACACTATTTTAAATGGGTGAACCGGGTTTAGTGTGAAAGGCACCAACCTGGGAATAACCCGGTAATAACACGGCTCCAAAATGCGATGTGAAAGGGGTATAGCGTGTTCAGACCCGGGTCGGAAGCGTGTTCAAAAGCCGGTTCCTTACTGGGTTAGCGATGTGAAAGCGGTTTAAGTGGTCCATCATCCTACCCTCTATGAATACTCCAACTGCAAGCGCAAGCTGATTCCGATTTATATGGGCTTGCACAGCCGCAAGAAAGTGGCAGTGCAATTCCGTACAAATAAAATGTAAATGCAGCAGGAGGCATCTATAGGAGATAGATGCCCCCTGCTTGCACCTGTGAGATCCGAATGCTGCGTCTGAGGACACAGCATCAGATCACCATCGTGACCATCGTTCGCAACTTGTGATGTCAGTAGACCTTGGTCGGTCTGTGCAAGCTAAAGTTTACACAGACTGACCATAGGATCCAGGCAGCCAGGTCAAGGAAGTCTGTGTCCGCATCTGGCTTGCCTACAGAACAGGGATGACAACCCCCCTCCCATTTTGGAGAATGGTGCCAGTTGCTGCCCCTGCTCCGCCCCACAAATGACGCATATTGTGGCAAAGAGGGTACTGAGGCAATATCACAGCACCGGATTTGAATGTAAACCATCGGGGTCTGAATCAGTAGATACAAGCAAACCTTTAACAGGAATGGTACGCTTCTCCTTTGAGAATGGATTTCAGCCTAATGCTTTTCTTGCTGGACCTATATTCAGTGGGATATAATCTGTTAAGAGTGCAGCTAATTCTGACTTTTAAAACGTGGAAATTGAGAGCATAATTAAGTGCTACCAGTATATAATAATATAGTTGAAAGCTGTTTTTGCAGAGCTTGCATGCATTAGCTAACACTATATTGAGGTGGCATTAGCCAGTAAAAGTCTGTGGAGCAGCCTTATATGTTCCATCCCCTTTGTATGGCACCACAGAACCTTTCTGGCATCATACAAATAATACTCCTTTTCCACTAGCTTTTTTTACCCGTGTTTTTGCACGGGGGCGCGCATCGACACGGGTTTTTGGTGGAAACGGGTCAACACGGGTTGAGTGACCCGGGAATCCTACACGGATAGCTACCTGGGTAGAACACGGTAATGACACGGGTAATGGTGCAGTGGAAACGGTCATTACACGTGTTTTCAGACACGAGTAACGCTCTGAGACGCTGATTGGTGCCTCTGGGGCACAGGAAGATGATTTCATCCCTGGGAGACACGCTGGGCACATGCAGGCACCGCAGCAGCTGTACACAGGTATTGCAGCAGTTTGCAAACCCTACGCTGGGTACATGCAGGCATTGAGGCAGTAAAAGAAGTCACTCTGGGGCACACACTGTACATATATATATATATTTATTTCTCTTACGTCCTAGAGGATGCTGGGGACTCCGTAAGGACCATGGGGTATAGACGGGCTCCGCAGGAGATAGGGCACCTAAAAGAACTTTGACTATGGGTGTGCACTGGCTCCTCCCTCTATGCCCCTCCTCCAGACCTCAGTTAGATTCTGTGCCCAGAGGAGAAAGGGTACAAAGCAGTGAGCTCTTAAGAGTTTGCTGTTTTAAAGAATTTTGTTAGGTTTTTTATTTTCAGGGAGTCCTGTTGGCAACAGGCTCCCTGCATCGTGGGACTGAGGAGAGAGAAGCAGAGCTGGCTTGTAAGGTTGGGCACTGCTTCTAGGCTACTGGACACCATTAGCTCCAGAGGGAGTCGGAACACAGGTCTCACCTGGGGTTCGTCCCGGAGCCGCGCCGCCGTCCTCCTCACAGATGCCGAAGATAGAAGCCGGGTGAGTATTGAGGAAAAGACTTCAGGCGGCAGAAGACATCAGATCTTTATGAGGTAAGCGCGCAGCGGTAAGCTGCGTGCCATTGCTCCCAGTCACACACACACAAGAGGCACTGTAGGGTGCAGGGCGCAGGGGGGGCGCCCTGGGCAGCAATAAATCTCAATTTGGGCATAAATATGTTGGATTAGGCTGTGGGACAGTAAATCCACGGACCCCCGCCATTTTCTTACAATATCATGAGGGGACTGAAGCCCGCCGTCGGGTGGGCGGGGCTAGATCCTCGGCACTAACCAGCGCCATTTTCTCCACAGAGGCTACATGAGAAACCGCTGGCTCCCTGTTCTCTCCCCTGCTGAGCTTTACAGGCTGGAAAAAAGAGGAGGGGGGCACATTGGCGACGCAGTGTTTGGGCGCTGGGTGTGTGCTGGCATTCTCTCTCTCTGTCTCCCCTAAGGGCCTGGTTGGGGTTTTGTCCCCTTATAGGTAACCCCCTGTGTGTGTGGGGTGTCGGTAAGTGTGTGTCGACATGTCTGAAGCGGAAGGCTTCTCCAAGGAGGAGGTGGAGCAAATGAGTGGTGTGTCCCCGTCGCTGGTGCCGACTCAGGATTGGATGAGCATGTGGCATAGGTTAAATGCAAGTGTGACATCTTTACATGAAAGGCTTGATAAGGCTGAATTAAGGGGAACATCAGGGGGTCAATCCTCGGATTGAACCGATTCACAGGGCCCGTCGGGGTCTCAAAAACGTCCCTTAACACAAGACACTACTACCGACACGGACTCTGATTCCAGTGTCGACTATGACGAAGTAAAATTGCACCCTAGGGTGACTAAAACCATTCAGTGTATGATTGTGGCTATTAGGGATGTCTTGCATATTGAGGATGAACCCTCGGTCCCCGACACAAGGGTACACATGTTTAAGGAAAAGAAACAGATTATTAATTTTCCCACATCTCATGAATTAAATGAATTCTTTATAAAAGCTTGGGAGACTCCGGAGAAGAGGCCGCAGATCCCCAAAAGAATTTATATGGCATACCCCTTCCCTAAACAGGACAGGGAGATTTGGGAATTACCTCCCACTGTGGACAAGGCCCTGACGCGCTTGTCCAAGAAGGTGGCGCTACCATCTCCTGACACAGCTGCCCTTAAGGACCCTGCAGATCGCAGGCAATAAACTACCTTAAAGTGTATTTATTCTCATACGGGTGCTGTACTACGACCGACGATTGCATCGGCATGGGTGTGTAGCGCAGTTGCAGCTTGGGCAGATGAGCTGACAGATAATTTTGAAAATATGGATAAGGATACTATATTCTTAACTCTAGCCCATATAAAAGACGCAGTCTTATTTATGAGGGATGCTCAAAGAGACATTGGATTGCTGGCTTCTCGGGCCAATGCCATGTCGATCTCAGCGAGACGATCCTTATGGACTCGCCAATGGACGGGTGATGTGGATTCCAAAAAGCATATGGAAGTACTACCCTATAAGGGTGATGTATTGTTTGGGGATGGGCTGACGGACCTGGTTTCCACAGCTACAGCAGGTAAATCAAATTTTTTACCATATATTCCCCAACAGCAAAAGAAAATGCCACCCTATCAGATGCAGTCCTTTCGGTCGCACAAGTCCAGAAGAGGTCGGGGATCCTTCTTCCTTGCCAGAGGTAAGAGCAGAGGCAAAAGAGCACCTGCTTCGGCAGGCGCCCAGGAACAAAAGTCCTCCCCGGCTACTCCAAAACCCACAGCATGACGCCGGGACTCCCCTGAGGGAGTCTGCACCGGTGGGCGCACGTCTTCGACTTTTCAGCCAGGTCTGGGTCAGCTCAGGCCTGAATCCCTGGGTGTTAGAAATAGCTTCCCAGGGTTACAAACTGGAATTCGAAGAGGTGCCCCCGCGCCGATTTTTCAAGTCGGCCCTACCAGTTTCCACGTCGGAACGGGATGTAGTGTTAGCTGCAATTCAAACGCTGTGTATACAGCAAGTGATAATCAGGGTTCCCATGAACCAGCAGGGAAGAGGTTACTACTCAACCCCCTTTGTGGTCCCGAAACCGGACGGTTCGGTCAGACCTATATTGAATCTGAAATCCCTAAACCTGTACATAAAAAGATTCAAATTCAAAATGGAATCGCTCAGAGCGATAATAGCCAATATGGAGGAGAGGGAGTTTATGGTGTCTCTGGACATAAAGGATGCGTACCTTCATGTCCCCATATATCCCCCCCATCAAGAATTCCTGAGATTCGCTGTACAGGATTGTCATTACCAATTTCAGACGTTGCCGTTTGGACTTTCCACGGCCCCGAGGATTTTTACCAAGATAATGGCGGAAATGATGGTGGTCCTGCGCAAGCATGGAGTCACAATTATCCCATACTTGGACGATCTCCTGATAAAAGCGAGATCAAGGGAGAAATTGCTGAGCAGTGTGGCGCTCTCTCTGAGAGTGCTCCAGCAACACGGTTGGATTCTAAATCTACCGAAGTCACAGTTGATTCCGACAACTCGACTACCGTTCCTAGGTATGATACTGGATACGGAACAAATGAAGGTCTTCCTTCCAATGGAGAAAGCCCAGGACATCCAGAACATGGTCAGAGAACTGCTGAAACCGAAAAGGGTGTCTGTTCACCAGTGCACTCGAGTTCTGGGAAAGATGGTGGCGGCCTACGAGGCCATTCCATTCGGAAGGTTCCATGCAAGGACTTTTCAATGGGACCTTCTGGACAAGTGGTCCGGGTCCCATCTACACTTACATCGAAAAATTACTCTGTCCCCAGGGGCCAGGGTGTCTCTCCTGTGGTGGTTGCAAAGTGCTCACCTACTGGAGGGTCGCAGATTCGGAATTCAGGATTGGATCCTGGTTACCACGGACGCGAGCCTCCGAGGATGGGGAGCAGTCACACAAGGAAGAAATTTTCAGGGACTTTGGTCAGACCAGGAGTCATGTCTACACATCAATGTGTTGGAACTCAGGGTCATATACAACGGCTTTCGACAAGCGGAGAGTCTTCTTCGAAACCTACCGGTTCTGATTCAGTCAGACAATGTCACAGCAGTGGCTCATGTGAACCGCCAAGGCGGGACAAGAAGCAGAGTCGCGATGGCGGAAGCCACCAGGATTCTTCGCTGGGCGGAAAATCACGTGAGCGCTCTGTCGGCTGTCTTCATTCCGGGAGTGGACAACTGGGAAGCAGACTTCCTCAGCAGACACGATCTCCATCCAGGAGAGTGGGGACTTCATCAAGAAGTCTTTGCAGATATAATACGTCTTTGGGGAACTCCTCAAATAGACATGATGGCGTCACGCCTCAACAAAAAACTTCGGAGGTATTGTGCCAGGTCTCGGGACCCTCAGGCAGTAGCAGTAGACGCTCTGATAACACCATGGGTGTTCAAATTGGTCTACGTGTTTCCTCCTCTTCCTCTCATCACAAAAGTGTTGAGGATCATAAGACGAAGAAGACTACAGACGATACTCGTTGTCCCAGACTGGCCTCGAAGGGCCTGGTACTCAGATCTACAAGAGATGCTCACAGGAGATCCCTGGCCTCTTCCGCTGAGGGAAGACCTGTTGCAACAGGGGCCCTGTGTATTTCAAGACTTACCGCGGTTACGTTTGACGGCATGGCGGTTGAATGCCGAATCCTAGCAAAAAAGGGGATTCCGGAAGAGGTCATCCCTACTTTAATAAAGGCTAGGAAGGAGGTGACGGTTAAGCATTATCACCGTATCTGGCGAAAGTATGTGTCTTGGTGTGAGACCAAGAATGCACCTACGGAAGATTTTCATCTGGGTCGTTTTCTCCACTTTCTACAAACAGGAGTGGATATGGGCCTGAAATTAGGCTCTGTTAAGGTTCAGATTTCGGCCCTCTCGATTTTCTTTCAGAAAGAATTGGCTTCTCTTCCAGAAGTCCAGACGTTTGTAAAGGGAGTGCTGCACATCCAGCCCCCTTTTGTGCCTCCAGTGGCACCATGGGACCTCAACGTGGTGTTGCAGTTCCTAAAATCACACTGGTTTGTACCGCTTAACATGGTTGAGTTGAAATTTCTTACTTGGAAGGTGGTCATGTTGTTGGCCTTGGCATCGGCAAGGCGAGTATCAGAATTGGCGGCTTTGTCACACAAAAGCCCCTACTTGATTTTTCATGTGGATCGAGCTGAATTGAGGACACGTCCGCAATTTTTGCCTAAGGTGGTTTCTTCATTCCATGTGAATCAACCTATTGTGGTGCCTGTGGCTACAAGTGACCTGGAGGTAGTCAGGGCCTTAAAGATTTATGTAGCCAGGACGGCTAGAATTAGGAAAACAGAGGTCCTGTTTGTCCTGTATGCGGCCAATAAGATTGGCGCACCTGCTTCGAAGCAGACTATTGCTCGCTGGATCTGTAATACGATTCAGCAGGCTCACTCTACGGCTGGATTGCCGGTACCAAATTCGGTTAAGGCCCATTCCACTAGGAAGGTGGGCTCTTCTTGGGCGGCTGCCCGAGGCATCTCGGCATTACAACTTTGCCGAGCGGCGACTTGGTCGGGGTCAAACACTTTTGCTAAATTCTACAAGTTTGATACCCTGGCTGATGAGGACCTAGCGTTTGCTCAGTCGGTGCTGCAGAGTCATACGCACTCTCCCGCCCGATTGGATGCTTTGGTATAAACCCCATGGTCCTTACGGAGTCCCCAGCATCCTCTAGGACGTAAGAGAAAATAAGATTTTAAACCTACCGGTAAATCTATTTCTCCTAGCCCGTAGAGGATGCTGGGCGCCCGTCCCAGTGCGGAAACTCTGCAAGACTTGTATATAGTTGTTGATTACATAAGGGTTATGTTACAGTTGGAATCGGTCTTGGACCGTTGCTGTTTTTTGTTCATACGGTTAACTGGTTATGTATGATCCAGGTTACATGGTATGATTGGTGTGGGCTGGTATGAATCTTGCCCTTGGATTTCCAACTTCTGCCTTGTAGTGTCCATCTCCTCTGGGCACAGTTCTCTAACTGAGGTCTGGAGGAGGGGCATAGAGGGAGGAGCCAGTGCACACCCATAGTCAAAGTTCTTTTAGGTGCCCTATCTCCTGCGGAGCCCGTCTATACCCCATGGTCCTTACGGAGTCCCCAGCATCCTCTACGGACTAGGAGAAATAGATTTACCGGTAGGTTTAAAATCTTGTTTTTTTTTATTCCAGCAGATTACAAACAGACAGTATACAGCAGCAGCAGCAGAAGCCTCAGCACAGCAACATGGCTACCCATCCCTGGTCAGACACAGAGATCAAAGAGCTGCTTAATATTCGGGGAGAGAAAGAAATTAGAAGGCAGGTGACTGGAACAGTTAAGGATGCTATCGTCTACAAGAACATATCCCTTATGCTGGCAGAAAGGGGCATCCAAAAAACCCAGCAACAAGTCATTAACAAATTGAAGGCACTACGCAGACAATTCACCAAAGTACACGACCATAACCGCAAGAGAAGTGGTGCTGGGCGTATGGAATGGGCATATTATGACCTATGCTATAGTGTCTTCGGCAAAACTGCGATAACAAATCCCATAGCACTATCGTCATCCAGCTCTGCCAGTCGCCAGATGTCAGTCGACGAGGACCGTGATGAAACACAACGCAGCCTTCCCAGCTCACAATGCAGCCCATCATCCCCGCTGCTTATATCGGACAGCAGTTTTGAAGACTCGACTGTCAATGATGATTCCATCAGTGCCACTATTGAGGACGTACCACAGTCTCAGGCGGAGACGTCACAACCCCCCAAGACCAGGACTTTGTTCTCAAATAGTAAGTATTACCATTACAAATACAGCTGCAGCAGTCCCTATACAAAATCTATGTAAAGGCATGGTAATGTTGCAGAGTATAGCTAGTGTGCAGGTGGGAGAAGGCTACAAACACATATATGCTACCACTGCTATTTTTATATTGTTGCTTACATTCTGTTTCATCCCCTTCACAGTCTACAATGTTCCACAGCGGAAAAAGAAACTAAACAAAACAGAACAAACGGTCAGAGCAATGACGTCCATTATCGTGGATCACCTGCGTGAGGCTGATAGTAAGCTCAATGCCCAGGAAGATGCACGGCTTGAGAGATTTCTTGCGTCAGAAAAGGAAATGCATCAAACTTTTATGACGCAGTTAATGACCATGCATGATAGGCAGATGACATTTTTTGAATGCACGTTTGCACGTACCATAGGGAATACCACACAAGCACAACAGCAAGACACAGCCTACCCACAGCATCCATATGGTCCATACAACTATGAGCCTCCCTCAAATCCCCCAACAAAAATCCCGCAATCCTCAGAATATCGGGTATATAGACAACTGCCTTAGAGCAGCGGGTGATAAAACAATGTTTGTGTTTTTAGGTTCTGTTTGCACTGTATCCTCAACCCTGATACCTACAAATCCAAACATTATTTTTATTTTACAGAGTGCCCTGTTGGCACTTTAAACTTTTATAATTTTATATTGTTACCTCAGAAAATGAGCAGTGGGATCCAGATATTGGGGCTACCTTTTATATTGTTACCTCAGGGCAGGTGTCTTCACCATGTGGCCCTCTAGCTGTTGTGGAAATACATAGCAAGACATGCTGGTACATGTAGTTCCACAGCAGCTAGAGGGACACATGTTGAAGACCCCTTGCGTTATGTGGAATTTTACAGTGTCATGTTTGCACTTAAATATTTTATATTGTTACCTCAGAAAAAGTGTGCCAACTGTTTAAAAGAAAACACATAACTTATAACTTTTGAACAAAATTTTTATAACTGAAAAACAAAATTAACAAAAAAAATGTTTGCACACAAAAACTTGTCTGTCTTCTCTATCTACTGCAACATTGTTTGAAGATTAGCTGCAATGGTGGCCCTTATGCACTCGCTGGCAGCGTCATGCCCCCCCCACCATGCCTGGTGCATCTTGTTCAGTGACCCCCGCCCCATGATCATGTACATTCCACTCAGGGAGAAAGTTTTCCTTTTGAATCTCACATATGTTATGGAGAATGCAGCAGGCTGCTACTATATCTGGCATTATTTTCAAGTCCACATCATTCCTCTTCATGAGGCAGCGCCAGCGTCCTTTTAAACGCCCAAACGCATTCTCCACTGCCATACGGGCCGAACTTAGGGCATGGGTATATGATGTCTGTTCGGGAGATAAGTGAACATGCTGGGTGTAGCCCTTCATTAGCCAGCGCTGTAATGGATATGCTGCATCACCAATGAGGTGGACCGGGATGTCCACACCATGTACGATCACCGATTTCTGTTAATAAAACATTAATATTATTACAGGGGTAAAACTTGACTATTGGTTTATGGGCGAACATTAGTTTAAGTAGTAAATAATCTTACCTCTTCAGGGAAAAGCCATCCACCAAGCTTGTCCTCAGCAATACCGTAAAGATCGGAGTTGTCGAAAACCCTTGCATCATGTGGCCGTCCGGGCCACCCTATGAAGACATCTGTGAAACTAAAAATAAAGGTAAATTACAGTTTATGCATTATCATAAACAGCCCAAGCCTATTTCAAACACATTAGTGAATCAGTGCTTACCAGTATTTGTGGTCCACTACAGCTTGCAGAACAATGGAATGCCACACGGGTTGTAGCCGAGTTAAACATCCCGGATCGGACACGGTACTCAGGTGGAAAAGGGGTATTATCAAGGTAATAATTGTACAATACTGTATACTGTAACTCAAGTAAGTGCACTAGTAATAATGATGAGACTGTGGGGGTCATTCCGAGTTGTTCGCTCGCAAGCTGCTTTTAGCAGCTTTACACATGCTAAGCCGCCGCCTACTGGGAGTGAATCTTAGCATAGTAAAATTGCGAACGAAAGATTCTCAAAATTGCGATTACACACCTCTTAGCAGTTTCTGAGTAACTTCAACCTTACTCGGCATCTGCGATCAGTTCAGTGCTTGTCGTTCCTGGTTTGACGTCATAAACACACCCAGCGTTCGCCCTGACAATGCTAAATTCCTTTGTCGTATAAACAACCCTTTATGAAGCTAAGAACACTGTACGCTGTTTACTTAAGAAGTACCGTAATGGTACGCTATCTGCGTAGCGATCGCTCAGCCGTAGGCGAGACGCTCAAGCGTCACGTTCGCTCACGGCCCAGTGATCACAGGACACGTTATTGGTTATGTCTAGGGGAATGATTCGCTGTAGCGTAGCATACGCTCGAGACCACGAGGAGGTCACCAGCGATGCAGACGCTTACAACACTATACCTTTATGTTAAAACCTTATACCAATGAAATACACTGAATACCTTAATGTGAGTACAGGGTGTAAGTGCAACCTTGTGTAACCTGACTATCTACAAAGCTGCTTGAGCGTCACCGACGCTCAAGTGAACACTTATCACTATAGAAAATACACAGATACTGGTTTAGGTTCCAAGGCCTATTAACTGTATTATGTCTAATATACTTGTAAAAGGGGATAACAGTACATATGATACACTACAATATAACAGAGACTTCCTAACCACAGATCTAAACAATAAATACAAAAAGACAATACTACACTGACCTAAATGCAATACAATACAATACTATCTAATACAATATAATACTAGCCTAGTCTAGGGGAGATATGAGAGAACAGAACAGAGAGAGAGAGAGAGAGAGAGAGAGAGAGAGAGAGATGAGATGGGAGAAATTGGCTCACAGAAAGACAATGATAACGGAGAGAAACTTACGCACAAAGGGTATGATCGCCTGCGCCTCGATATCCAGCTCCCGGCTATCAGCAGATAACCGTTGATGAGAGAGTGAGAGCTGGATGTGGTCGGCCTGCCTATTTATGCCCCACACACAATGCAATCTCCTGGTCCTACAATCCCATTGTCCATTGGCCGAAGGAATTCGGCCCTGTATCATAACAAAAGGTCATAGGGTGATTCATACAGGTGGGCTGTGACGATTTCCAACAGCTCAGGTGGGTGGGAAACTGGGTTTCCCGCCGCATACCTGAGTATGTGTAAATAATAGAAATGGACATAAACTTCTTATGTCCATAACTATTCGCACGAGCGATTAATACGCTCCAAACCAACACCGGAATATTGCTAATTAAATACTCTTCCGATGGGTACCAAACACTGCTGTATGATTCCTGTTAGACCCTTCGTACGATATAAAGAGGGATTCCTCAGCTCTGGGACATTGTATTTTAACCAAACTTTCAGAATCTATCAAAGGGACCATGATCTATAAACTACATTAATTGTGAAAATATGTAACGAATGAGTCGCACGCTACGACTACGTAAACTCTACCGTAAATACGCATACCGCGCCTGTGAGTGCACGCTATTGCGGGTATGCGCCTCCACGGGAGAGCGCACGCACGCGCAGCGCGGACCAGTGTGCGGTGCAAATATGGCAACGTGCATAGAGACATTTTTCTGACTTCGACAGTCCACCCTTTGGCAGTCAATAATAACTGTCACAAAACATTTAAGGAGAAAAATGTAAGTCAGGGGTTAATTGATTTCCATGGTGGGGTAAGGAAGAAGAGAGGAGTAGGTGTGAAAAGGGTATGACCTAGTGAGAAAGTAGAAGCATGTGTGTATGAGTCCATGTTTGGGGGGTCATGTATCATCGTGCCGTACGTGTGGTAAATCAAGCTTCGAGGTATTGCGAAGTATACATTTGAATTCCTTCTTATCCTGTGGTACAGGTCTGTGGATGGGCTGTCAAACTTTACCGAGCTCATTTCGGCTGTGGTTGTAACAAAATGGGGATGCACATTTTAGTTGATGATACATGAATGGGGGAGGTATGTGGTTGCTGATATCTGTGCCTGTATTCCCTATCGTCTATGTGTGTCGTTACCTGAGGGTTGTAGAGATGAAGATAAAGAACACTTACGAAAAATGCAATGATATTCTATGTCAGGGAAATGTACATCTGTCGTCGAAGTTGTGTTCGGTATCTGTTGAGAGTCGTCTTCTTTGCGCTGTTTTGCTCCTTAGGCATGAGCAACAAGCTTTGTCAGTGCCATCAGATTTACAAAAATGTTGGGCTAGCGTGAGTTTAAAAATACTAGGGAAACTGGGGATCCATGGCAAAGTTCATCAAGTGTCCATATTTAAAGTTGTCAAATCTTCTTCTTTGGTCAATCCGTTGTCTGTATACATCTCGTCTCGTCAGCTTCCTCGTCCAAGGGGGGTCTTTGTATCTTGGAGAAAAGCAGAAAAACAGGTGAAAGAAACGGACCGTATAATCGCATTTTCATCACATCCTGGTTTCTATCATTGGGTCATAAATCAAATCCAGGTTAATTACGGTTTCCTCACTCCTCGAGCGGTACGAGTGAAATCTAACGCTACCAGAACCTGAATCCCGGTGGATTCATGGATAAGATCAGAGGCCGGATGCTCTAACCTTTCTGACAGTTGTCTTTTAACTCGGTGCTCGTAATGAGTGTGAGTATAAGGAGCTTGGGCACCACGGTGTATGTCCTTCATTTTGTCATGTGTAACAGTCATCACTTCAGGCAATACTTTTCCAATATAACACAATCCTTCAGAGTTTGGGGCAAGCCACTTGTACGCCTTTCTCCCGCATATGAAATATGCATCATCGGGGAGAACATATGGGACGGAGAAGGACATGACCATGTTACAAACCTTCCAGGTGAAATCTCCTGACCCTAATTCTTCCATCTGCCTAATGCACGTATCGGTTTGTACGATATGTGCACAGTATCCTGGTGATACCTCTCCAACTCTAGTAATCCTATTTCCTAAGGTATATCGATACCGGAAAGATTTTCCTCTACTGGCTATATGGCGTACGAGCTCTGTATCTGTAGGCATTCTATCTGCTCTGTGTGAAAAGGTCATGGTAAGGTTGCTCCATGATACTTCCCAATTTCCCGGTTTTCTGGGATTGGAGATGTTAAAACATATGAGGGACCTATCCACATGGTATTGGTGGAGCTTCAAACTAGGAGGGCTGGAGATGTTAAACCTCCGGTCCACCGGTCTCCCACCACTTAGCTCAAGTACCTCCCCTAACGTTAAAGGAAATGGTACTAGCCCTGATTTGCTGTGTCCCTGAGGTACTTGAGAGCATACCCAACAATCGGTCTTATTTAACACATTACCCACTAAGGAGTGATAGTCACTCAATGGATGCCGGTCCATATGGATATTAAAACTGGATTGGCATTTCTTTGTTACAGAGCCTACAGATACAACTTTCTTTTTGAACTAACATTCCTTCACAGTTGTTTACAAATAACATGGTTGTTAGATCGTGCCCGGTACTCGCCTTTGCTTGGTGATTGGGTTGCTATTGGAAATTTACACCTCCGTCTCAGTCATCAGGACCTTTCTGGATCCTTTCTCGACCTCACTGGTACTCTCACCGAAACAGACTGCTCTGGTCAACATCATGGTTAACGGGAAAATCCATGTCACAGTCTCTTGGGGCAAGTCCATCTTACAGGAGGAGAAAAGAAGAAATTTGTAAAGGGGGTATAAGAAAATCAGTTTGAGGGGGAGAGAACTCGTTACGATAATAAGTTCTCTCGTTTTGTTGTTCTTTTTGTTCTGCTGTCCTCTCAAAAGGTGCTGTCTCTTCAGTCTTCCGAATGAACCTTCTGGTGATGTAATCTTTCTTCCTAACTAGCGATCTTTCTGTGTGGAGCAAAAATCTGGCATTACCATTGGTTAACACTTAGGGGTGACATACCATCTTTAAATCATGGAAACATGAGTGAGGAGAGAGAGAAAATAAAAAACAAAAGAGATAGAGAACAATTCATGTGCATATATACATTACATAACCCGACAATAACCACCAATAAGAGAAGAGAAACAAAGCATTTTTAAACGTTGTCAACATTAAGAAAACATTGTCAGACTATTAGGCTGTCGTATCTACGTGTCTAATGGTTTCCTTGAGCAGTCCCTCCCCACCAGCACTTGCATTATTCCACTGTCTGTATCTGGCCAGAATACATTGTGGTGGATAGGTCATGCTGGGGTTTGGTAGACTTCTGCAAGGACCAAGCGAATATGCAATGTTTGAATTCTTACCAATAATCGTCAGAGATGGGGATAGAGAGAGAAAGAAAAAACATTTTTCACAAATACATTTACAACGTTTAACCTGGTCATTCCTGTGTCTTCAGTGAATGACCTCCCAATTTACTAACCGTTACCTCAGGCTTACCATCAGTCCTAATGATCACCTTTCCTAACTATATATTATGGGTGTGGCCCAAAATTCTTCCTATATGATCCCTGCTTGTAATTTGGTGTGTCATAACTTTTGCTCATTTTCATGTCTAGGGGGTCTGATTTTATGTGGGCTGTTGCAGTTACTGGCATAATGCCCTTCTCTTTTGCACAGATCACAAATCCTTAAGTTCCTCCATGTTTAATTTACAATCAGCAATTAATTTTTCAGGGTCAACCCTGGAGGGCAAACATGCCCTCAGCACTGTCCGCCACTCTTTGTTGGTGGGTTCTGTGGCGTTTCCTAGTTCTTTAATAAACCTTTGGCATTTGGCTAGATTTTTCCCAGGATCAGGAAATTCGGACATAATTGATCTCAATTCGGTCCGGGACAAGAGACAGCGCATTGCACTGTCCTTGACGGGAATGATTCCCTGATCGTCAGTCTTCCCATTGGGGACTGAGATCACCCTGGCCAGATCGAGCTCAGTTACATCATCTTGTGTTGGTCTTACAATATGGGGTACCTCTGTTTGTGCGTGATATGAAACATTGTACGTACCTGTGGACACGACCTCACCTGACCCTCCGTTAGGGGGTTCGATTATTGCCTTTACCAATTTGGTCGTGTCCACCTGGATGGCTTTTGTGATGGTTGCTGGAAGAGGTGCTGACATCGTTCTGGGCTCACTGTCTTGTTTGTATTCCTGAGGGAGGTTTGACATGGGGGGCAACTTGCACAGGTTAATAGTTGTACATTCAACAGTATTACAATAATCATAGTTACATTTATTACACTTATTCTTATAATCTATATTACAGTTGCTAAGAGCGTTTTTATTGTTCCACTTTTGTGCTTTTCTCTCCGCAATCAACTCCTCTCCTGCTGCCATGTCTCTCCCCTCAAGATAAGAGTCAGAAAAGTCAATAGACTCTTTTTGTAATTCACTTTCCTGTTGCCATAACTGTAAATATTCATAATGTTTATTTTGTCTCTTCGTTGGTTCAACGAGACTTATCCTCCTCCTTAAATTTTGTAACACTACTGGACTGAAGCTACCTATTCTTGGGAATTTGTCCCTGTCTTGTACAGTCATTCTCTCCCATTCATCACATAAAACTTCAGCGTGATTTCCATATTTCTTACACATCACATATCGTGCCGACCCGATGGATCGGTTCTCTGAATCAACCCGAACCGAGGTTGATCGCCCCCTACCTGAACAAATGGCCCCCATAATCTGCAGGCGTTGCCTATTCCTCCTTGAATATCAAGGCTTTCAGCGAACCCTTACAAACAAACCAAGATGTCCTTGGGCAGGCCGGCGGTGGTGGTTTATCAAGTACCCCACTTACTTCTCGCCCACGTTGGCCTGTGCTGCAATCACTGTAGCCAGAGCTGCTGTACCCAACCTAGGGCCCCTGTGAACCTTTATTTACTGGGGCGCTTTCCCCAGCAAGTATCGGTTGTTGGATAGTTCCTGAGTGACCAGCGAACTTCCCTTCCCAAAAAATAAAAAATTACACAAATCACGTCAGAATGTACAAATAGCGTTTGTGACCACTTTACTCTGATGGTATTAGGTCAGATTACTAACTACTGCACACAATTACGTGCGGTCCAATCGTTCAGTACACGAGCACTACTTGTCATGTACTGAAAGATCAATGGAATCTATGTTTCCGGCTGCGATTCCTTCAGCCAGAGCTTGTATGGCCTATATGGGTTCTGCACCAACACCCCAGGCGTTGTGCCACTGGACTTTTATAGCGGACCTCTTTGTCTATTTTACCTGTTACCTTATGACCTCCTGGTCTTGTTACCTTATGACCTCCTGGTCTTGTTACCTTATGGTCCGCTATACTCTAATGCTCAAATATTATTTAACCAGGGATGCCTCCCTAGCCACCGTATATGTCACTTACACGTATGTCCCTTGACGAGTACCCGGCTTTCCTTTTGGTTCCACCTTTTAAATTGTATAAACACACTCACTCAACACATGTACACTTTGTTTCTATGTCTATTTCTGCGCAGAAATTGTCTTCAGGCCAAGAGTGTTACCAATTAGGAGCAGGATCTGTTAAACTAAATTTCAGATTTTCTAAAAATAGATTTGCGTTATTTACCGCGTCGCGTTATCTACCGCTGTGCGTTAATTATCGCCTTTGCGTTACTTCACTTTATCACAACTTGAGCTACGTGGGCGTAACCGGACGCTACGTTGCGTAATGAACGCTGCGTGCGTCTGCCTTTTGGATTGCGTACGCTAGTCTTTGTTAGCGACACGTGTACGCAATGCAAAGGATCCACCGTAACACAATATATTTATTTATCAATGTAGGTGATCCCTGATCATCTACCGCAATCCACACTGACTGCCTTGTATCTTCAGACAAACCGTGTGTTGTTCTATACTTTAACTATTACCTCTACTATTAAATAACAGCAAATCTCCTTTTAGCACTTTCTATCAACTATAAAATTTGGCAAACAGGAATAGTGATATACGAAAAATGAAATACACAAGTGAAAAGAAATGCAGGTATGTATGCGTACGCAAGACAAAAGAAAAATAAACAGTTTTAAAAAGACACAAGCGTTTTGTTCTTACTTCCGGTTACCGGGTTCCTTCAGCACTCTTTATCTAAGCGAAGCAGACGCTTATCCCGCCAGCACTATGAGACAATCTCCCACCCTTTGCTGGGGGATAATGTCTGCTGATCTACCTAGTGCAGATGTGAGAAGTATAGGACGAGCATGAGCCCCCAATTGACAATGCTAAATTCCTTTGTCGTATAAACAACCCTTTATGAAGCTAAGAACACTGTACGCTGTTTACTTAAGAAGTACCGTAATGGTACGCTATCTGCGTAGCGATCGCTCAGCCGTAGGCGAGACGCTCAAGCGTCACGTTCGCTCACGGCCCAGTGATCACAGGACACGTTATTGGTTATGTCTAGGGGAATGATTCGCTGTAGCGTAGCATACGCTCGAGACCACGAGGAGGTCACCAGCGATGCAGACGCTTACAACACTATACCTTTATGTTAAAACCTTATACCAATGAAATACACTGAATACCTTAATGTGAGTACAGGGTGTAAGTGCAACCTTGTGTAACCTGACTATCTACAAAGCTGCTTGAGCGTCACCGACGCTCAAGTGAACACTTATCACTATAGAAAATACACAGATACTGGTTTAGGTTCCAAGGCCTATTAACTGTATTATGTCTAATATACTTGTAAAAGGGGATAACAGTACATATGATACACTACAATATAACAGAGACTTCCTAACCACAGATCTAAACAATAAATACAAAAAGACAATACTACACTGACCTAAATGCAATACAATACAATACTATCTAATACAATATAATACTAGCCTAGTCTAGGGGAGATATGAGAGAACAGAACAGAGAGAGAGAGAGAGAGAGAGAGAGAGAGAGATGAGATGGGAGAAATTGGCTCACAGAAAGACAATGATAACGGAGAGAAACTTACGCACAAAGGGTATGATCGCCTGCGCCTCGATATCCAGCTCCCGGCTATCAGCAGATAACCGTTGATGAGAGAGTGAGAGCTGGATGTGGTCGGCCTGCCTATTTATGCCCCACACACAATGCAATCTCCTGGTCCTACAATCCCATTGTCCATTGGCCGAAGGAATTCGGCCCTGTATCATAACAAAAGGTCATAGGGTGATTCATACAGGTGGGCTGTGACGATTTCCAACAGCTCAGGTGGGTGGGAAACTGGGTTTCCCGCCGCATACCTGAGTATGTGTAAATAATAGAAATGGACATAAACTTCTTATGTCCATAACTATTCGCACGAGCGATTAATACGCTCCAAACCAACACCGGAATATTGCTAATTAAATACTCTTCCGATGGGTACCAAACACTGCTGTATGATTCCTGTTAGACCCTTCGTACGATATAAAGAGGGATTCCTCAGCTCTGGGACATTGTATTTTAACCAAACTTTCAGAATCTATCAAAGGGACCATGATCTATAAACTACATTAATTGTGAAAATATGTAACGAATGAGTCGCACGCTACGACTACGTAAACTCTACCGTAAATACGCATACCGCGCCTGTGAGTGCACGCTATTGCGGGTATGCGCCTCCACGGGAGAGCGCACGCACGCGCAGCGCGGACCAGTGTGCGGTGCAAATATGGCAACGTGCATAGAGACATTTTTCTGACTTCGACAGCCCAGACACTCCTCCGTTTCTCCAGCCACTCCCGCGTTTTTCCCAGAAACGGTAGCGTTTTTTCCCACACGCCCATAAAACGGCCTGTTTCCGCCCAGAAACACCCACTTCCTGTCAATCACACTCCGATCGCCTGAACGAAGAAAAAGCCGTGAGTAAAATACCTAACTGTATAGCAAATTTACTTGGCGCAGTCGCAGTGCGAACATTGCGCATGCGCACTAAGCGGAAAATCGCTGCGATGCGAAAAAATTTACCGAGCGAACAACTCGGAATGACCCCCTGTGTACTGTATGAGCCAAAAAAGTAGCAGTGCCCATAGCAAAAACATTTTTTTAGATATTGGGTATATTGCATACCTCCCAACTTTCATACAACTTGGGAGAGGAACTTCTTGCATGCTCTATATGCCCCCAGCCATTCCCAGCACTGTACCACAGAGCAGTGGTGTAAGAGTATCTCCTAACCTCCAGACAGAGGGATAATGCCCAGAAAGCAGGGCGGTCCTGCTGAAATCTGGACGGTTGGGAGGTATGAAATTGTACTAGACTTTTAATTACTCTATTTAAACTGCTGCTTTATCAAAGATAGAAGCAGTTATCCTGTGATATAACATATTTGAACACATAACTTCTCATAAGAATTTTAAGAACATATTAAACTTTAGTGACATGCTATAATGGGGTGTGGTTCATCAAATCGACAGTGTCTAGGTCGACAATGTTTAGGTCGACCACTATAGGTCGACAGTCACTAGGTCGACATGGATGGAAGGTCGACAGGGTTTCTAGGTCGACATGTGCTAGGTCGACAGGTCTAAAGGTCGACATGAGGATTTTATTTTTTTTTGTGTCGTTTTCTTCGTAGAGGATCCCAAATTAGTGCACCGCGTCCCCTCGCATGGCTCACTTCGCTCGCCATGCTTCGGGCATGGTGCCTTCGGCACACTTTACCGTTCCAATCGTAGTCCACGTGGATCGTTAAGTATGAAAAAATTCAAAAAAAGAAAAAAAATCGACCTAGCACATGTCGACCTAGAAACCCTGTCGACCTTCCATCCATGTCGACCTAGTGACTGTCGACCTATAGTGGTCGACCTAAACATTGTCGACCTAGACACTGTCGATCTTCAGACCGGATCCCGCTATAATGTGTTCTTCTATATATTTAAGTTTGTCCGAGACATGAGAAAGTTGCTGGCTGCGATGGAACAACTTAAGTTTTCCTGATTGACTCCACACTTACAAGCTTAATTGAAATCCATAAGGACACCATTGAATGTCTCTACAGAATATTCATTAGGGCAGCTGATAAGGTCTGAAAATAGTTCAAGGCATTATTAAGATCAGGGGATCTACAGAGGGATCACGTCCATTAAAGTGAACCCTTCTTCAAGTCTATCTGGGTTAAAGAGTTTAGACCACTAAAAGCCTCGATGATCACAGGATTAGCTACAGGCATTTGTTTATTTTCTCACTCCAGTGATTAAAAAACTTACTTTTGCTTATCCTTCTCTTAGGAAGCGACTGTGGATTCCATTAGGATATTTGGGTGTTTAGATAACTCGCAGCAAACTTAAATCCTGCACATGTCAGATTGCCTTGTTTGGTCCATTGGTGTCAACACACGAAATTGAAACAAAATACACATATATGATTTTATAACCGGGAGAGAACATCTTCAGTAGTGATGAGCGGGTTCGGTTCCTCGGAATCCGAACCCCCCCGAACTTCACCCTTTTTACACGGGTCCGAGGCAGACTCGGATCCTCCCGCCTTGCTCGGTTAACTTGAGCGCGCCTGAACGTCATCATCACGCTGTCGGATTCTCGCGAGATTCGGATTCTATATAAGGAGCCGCGCGTCGCCGCCATTTTTCACTCGTGCATTGGAAATGATAGTGAGAGGACGTGGCTGGCGTCCTCTCACTTTGTTTCAGGAGGCTGCAGTGCAAATATCTTTATTCTGGGGACCAGCAGTATTATAGGAGGAGTACAGTGCAGAGTTTTGCTGACCAGTGACCACCAGTATTATACGTTGTCTGCCTGAAAAACGCTCCATATCTGTGCTCAGTGTGCTGCATATATCTGTGCTCACACTGCTTTATTTTGGGGACTGGGGACCAGCAGTATTATATAGGAGGAGTACAGTGCAGAGTTTTGCTGACCAGTGACCACCAGTATACGTTGTCTGCCTGAAAAACGCTCCATATCTGTGCTCAGTGTGCTGCATATATCTGTGCTCACACTGCTTTATTGTGGGGACTGGGGACCAGCAGTATTATATAGGAGGAGTACAGTGCAGAGTTTTGCTGACCAGTGACCACCAGTATACGTTGTCTGCCTGAAAAAAAGCTCCATATCTGTGCTCAGTGTGCTGCATATATCTGTGCTCACACTGCTTTATTGTGGGGACTGGGGACCAGCAGTATTATATAGGAGGAGTACAGTGCAGAGTTTTGCTGACCAGTGACCACCAGTATTATACATTCTCTGCCTGAAAAATGCTCCATATCTGTGCTGCATTGTAGTATATAGTAGAGATGTGCACTTGAAATTTTTCGGGTTTTGTGTTTTGGTTTTGTGTTCGGTTCCGCGGCCGTGTTTTGGGTTCGACCGCGTTTTGGCAAAACCTCACCGAATTTTTTTTGTCGGATTTGGGTGTGTTTTGGATTCGGGTGTTTTTTTCAAAAAACACTAAAAAAACAGCTTAAATCATAGAATTTGGGGGTCATTTTGATCCCAAAGTATTATTAACCTCAAAAACCATAATTTCCACTCATTTTCAGTCTATTCTGAACACCTCACACCTCACAATATTATTTTTAGTCCTAAAATTTGCACCGAGGTCGCTGGATGACTAAGCTAAGCGACCCTAGTGGCCGACACAAACACCTGGCCCATCTAGGAGTGGCACTGCAGTGTCACGCAGGATGGCCCTTCCAAAAAACACTCCCCAAACAGCACATGACGCAAAGAAGAAAAAAAGAGGCGCAATGAGGTAGCTGTGTGAGTAAGATAAGCGACCCTAGTGGCCGACACAAACACCTGGCCCATCTAGGAGTGGCACTGCAGTGGCACGCAGGATGGCCCTTCCAAAAAACACTCCCCAAACAGCACATGACGCAAAGAAAAAAAGAGGCGCAATGAGGTAGCTGTGTGAGTAAGATAAGCGACCCTAGTGGCCGACACAAACACCTGGCCCATCTAGGAGTGGCACTGCAGTGTCACGCAGGATGGCCCTTCCAAAAAACACTCCCCAAACAGCACATGACGCAAAGAAGAAAAAAAGAGGCGCAATGAGGTAGCTGTGTGAGTAAGATAAGCGACCCTAGTGGCCGACACAAACACCTGGCCCATCTAGGAGTGGCACTGCAGTGGCACGCAGGATGGCCCTTCCAAAAAACACTCCCCAAACAGCACATGACGCAAAGAAAAATGAAAGAAAAAAGAGGTGCAAGATGGAATTGTCCTTGGGCCCTCCCACCCACCCTTATGTTGTATAAACAGGACATGCACACTTTAACCAACCCATCATTTCAGTGACAGGGTCTGCCACACGACTGTGACTGAAATGACGGGTTGGTTTGGACCCCCACCGAAAAAGAAGCAATTAATCTCTCCTTGCACAAACTGGCTCTACAGAGGCAAGATGTCCACCTCATCATCATCCTCCGATATATCACCGTGTACATCCCGCTCCTCACAGATTATCAATTCGTCCCCACTGGAATCCACCATCTCAGCTCCCTGTGTACTACTTTGTGGAGGCAATTGCTGCTGGTCAATGTCTCCACGGAGGAATTGATTATAATTAATTTTAATGAACATCATCTTCTCCACATTTTCTGGAAGTAACCTCGTACGCCGATTGCTGACAAGGTGAGCGGCGGCACTAAACACTCTTTCGGAGTACACACTTGTGGGAGGGCAACTTAGGTAGAATAAAGCCAGTTTGTGCAAGGGCCTCCAAATTGCCTCTTTTTCCTGCCAGTATAAGTACGGACTGTCTGACGTGCCTACTTGGATGCGGTCACTCATATAATCCTCCACCATTCTTTCAATGGGGAGAGAATCATATGCAGTGACAGTAGACGACATGTCCGTAATCGTTGTCAGGTCCTTCAGTCCGGACCAGATGTCAGCATCAGCAGTCGCTCCAGACTGCCCTGCATCACCGCCAGCGGGTGGGCTCGGAATTCTGAGCCTTTTCCTCGCACCCCCAGTTGCGGGAGAATGTGAAGGAGGAGATGTTGACAGGTCGCGTTCCGCTTGACTTGACAATTTTGTCACCAGCAGGTCTTTGAACCCCAGCAGACTTGTGTCTGCCGGAAAGAGAGATCCAAGGTAGGTTTTAAATCTAGGATCGAGCACGGTGGCCAAAATGTAGTGCTCTGATTTCAACAGATTGACCACCCGTGAATCCTTGTTAAGCGAATTAAGGGCTCCATCCACAAGTCCCACATGCCTTGCGGAATCGCTCCCTTTTAGCTCCTCCTTCAATGCCTCCAGCTTCTTCTGCAAAAGCCTGATGAGGGGAATGACCTGACTCAGGCTGGCAGTGTCTGAACTGACTTCACGTGTGGCAAGTTCAAAAGGTTGCAGAACCTTGCACAACGTTGAAATCATTCTCCACTGCGCTTGAGACAGGTACATTCCACCTCCTATATCGTGCTCAATTGTATAGGCTTGAATGGCCTTTTGCTGCTCCTCCAACCTCTGAAGCATATATAGGGTTGAATTCCACCTCGTTACCACTTCTTGCTTCAGATGATGGCAGGGCAGGTTCAGGCGTTTTTGGTGGTACTCCAGTCTTCTGTACGTGGTGCCTGTCCTCCGAAAGTGTCCCGCAATTCTTCTGGCCACCGACAGCATCTCTTGCACGCCCCTGTCGTTTTTTTAAAAATTCTGCACCACCAAATTCAAGGTATGTGCAAAACATGGGACGTGCTGGAATTTGCCCATATTTAATGCACACATAATATTGCTGGCGTTGTCCGATGCCACAAATCCACAGGAGAGTCCAATTGGGGTAAGCCATTCCGCGATGATCTTCCTCTGTTGCAGTAAGAGGTTTTCAGCTGTGTGCGTATTCTGGAAAGCGGTGATACAAAGCGTAGCCTGCCTAGGAAAGAGTTGGCGTTTGCGAGATGCTGCTACTGGTGCCGCCGCTGCTGTTCTTGCGGCGGGCGTCCATACATCTACCCAGTGGGCTGTCACAGTCATATAGTCCTGACCCTGCCCTGCTCCACTTGTCCACATGTCCGTGGTTAAGTGGACATTGGGTACAACTGCATTTTTTAGGACACTGGTGAGTCTTTTTCTGACGTCCGTGTACATTCTCGGTATCGCCTGCCTAGAGAAGTGGAACCTAGATGGTATTTGGTAACGGGGGCACACTACCTCAACAAGTTGTCTAGTTCCCTGTGAACTAACGGCGGATACCGGACGCACGTCTAACACCAACATAGTTGTCAAGGCCTCAGTTATCCGCTTTGCAACAGGATGACTGCTGTGATATTTCATCTTCCTCGCAAAGGACTGTTGGACAGTCAATTGCTTGGTGGAAGTAGTAAAAGTGGGCTTACGACTTCCCCTCTGGGATGACCATCGACTCCCAGCAGCAACAACAGCAGCGCCAGCAGCAGTAGGCGTTACACGCAAGGATGCATCGGAGGAATCCCAGGCAGGAGAGGACTCGTCAGAATTGCCAGTGACATGGCCTGCAGGACTATTGGCATTCCTGGGGAAGGAGGAAATTGACACTGAGGGAGTTGGTGGGGTGGTTTGCGTGAGCTTGGTTACAAGAGGAAGGGATTTACTGGTCAGTGGACTGCTTCCGCTGTCGCCCAAAGTTTTTGAACTTGTCACTGACTTATGATGAATGCGCTGCAGGTGACGTATAAGGGAGGATGTTCCGAGGTGGTTAACGTCCTTACCCCTACTTATTACAGCTTGACAAAGGCAACACACGGCTTGACAAATGTTGTCCGCATTTCTGGTGAAATACTTCCACACCGAAGAGCTGATTTTTTTTGTATTTTGACCAGGCATGTCAATGGCCCTATTCCTCCCACGGACAACAGGTGTCTCCCCGGGTGCCTGACTTAAACAAACCACCTCACCATCAGAATCCTCCTGGTCAATTTCCTCCCCAGCGCCAGCAACACCCATATCCTCCTCATCCTGGTGTACTTCAACACTGACATCTTCAATCTGACTATCAGGAACTGGACTGCGGGTGCTCCTTCCAGCACTTGCAGGGGGCGTGCAAATGGTGGAAGGCGCATGCTCTTCACGTCCAGTGTTGGGAAGGTCAGGCATCGCAACCGACACAATTGGACTCTCCTTGTGGATTTGGGATTTCAAAGAACGCACAGTTCTTTGCGGTGCTTTTGCCAGCTTGAGTCTTTTCAGTTTTCTAGCGAGAGGCTGAGTGCTTCCATCCTCATGTGAAGCTGAACCACTAGCCATGAACATAGGCCAGGGCCTCAGCCGTTCCTTGCCACTCCGTGTGGTAAATGGCATATTGGCAAGTTTACGCTTCTCCTCCGACAATTTTATTTTAGATTTTGGAGTCCTTTTTTTACTGATATTTGGTGTTTTGGATTTTACATGCTCTGTACTATGACATTGGGCATCGGCCTTGGCAGACGACGTTGCTGGCATTTCATCGTCTCGGCCATGACTAGTGGCAGCAGCTTCAGCACGAGCTGGAAGTGGATCTTGATCTTTCCCTAATTTTGGAACCTCAACATTTATGTTCTCCATATTTTAATAGGCACAACTAAAAGGCACCTCAGGTAAACAATGGAGATGGATGGATACTAGTATACTTATGGATGGACCAGCGACTGCCGACACAGAGGTAGCTACAGCCGTGGACTACCGTACTGTGTCTGCTGCTAATATAGACTGGATGATAATGAGATGAAATTAATATATATATATATATATATAATATCACTAGTACTGCAGCCGGACAGGTATATATATTTATTATGTAATGACTGATGACGGACCTGCTGGATACTGTCAGCTCAGCAGCACCGCAGACTGCTACAGTAATCTACTATAGTAGTATGTATAAAGAAGAAGAAAAAAAAAAAAAAACACGGGTAGGTGGTATACAATTATGGATGGACCAGCGACTGCCGACACAGAGGTAGCTACAGCCGTGGACTACTGTACTGTGTCTGCTGCTAATATAGACTGGATGATAATGAGATGAAATTAATATATATATATATATATATATATATATATATAATATCACTAGTACTGCAGCCGGACAGGTATATATATTTATTATGTAATGACTGATGACGGACCTGCTGGACACTGTCAGCTCAGCAGCACCGCAGACTGCTACAGTAAGCTACTATAGTAGTATGTATAAAGAAGAAGAAAGAAAAAAAAAAAACACGGGTAGGTGGTATACAATTATGGATGGACCAGCGACTGCCGACACAGAGGTAGCTACAGCCATGGACTACCATACTGTGTCTGCTGCTAATATAGACTGGATGATAATGAGATGAAATTAATATATATATATATATAATATCACTAGTACTGCAGCCGGACAGGTATATATATTTATTATGTAATGACTGATGACGGACCTGCTGGACACTGTCAGCTCAGCAGCACCGCAGACTGCTACAGTAAGCTACTATAGTAGTATGTATAAAGAAGAAGAAAAAAAAAACCACGGGTAGGTGGTATACAATTATGGATGGACCAGCGGCTGCCGACACAGAGGTAGCTACAGCCGTGGACTACCGTACTGTGTCTGCTGCTAATATAGACTGGATGATAATGAGATGAAATTAATATATATATATATATATAATATCACTAGTACTGCAGCCGGACAGGTATATATATTTATTATGTAATGACTGATGACGGACCTGCTGGACACTGTCAGCTCAGCAGCACCGCAGACTGCTACAGTAAGCTACTATAGTAGTATGTATAAAGAAGAAGAATGAAAAAAAAAAACGGGTAGGTGGTATACAATATTATATATATATTATATACAATTATATATATATATATATATATATATTAAACTGGTGGTGATTATTAAACTGGTGGTCAGGTCACTGGTCACACTATCAGCAACTTGCAAGTAGTACTCCTAAGCAGACAATCACAATATATATTATACTGGTGGTCAGTGTGGTCACAATGGCAGTGTGGCACTCTGGCAGCAAAAGTGTGCACTGTACGTTATATGTAGTACTCCTGAGTCCTGCTCTCAGACTCTAACTGCTCCCCACTGTCAGTGTCTCCCCCACAAGTCAGATATACATTACACAGTCACACTATCTATCTATCACTTCAGCAAGTAGTAGTACTCCTCCTAATGCTCCCCAAAATTACTACTGTGTCTCTCTCTACTCTAGTCTCACTCTCTTCTTCTCTTCTCTATAAACGGAGAGGACGCCAGCCACGTCCTCTCCCTATGAATCTCAATGCACGTGTGAAAATGGCGGCGACGCGCGGCTCCTTATATAGAATCCGAGTCTCGCGATAGAATCCGAGCCTCGCGAGAATCCGACAGCGGGATGATGAAGTTCGGGCGCGCTCGGGTTAACCGAGCAAGGCGGGAAGATCCGAGTCGCTCGGACCCGTGTAAAAAAACATGAAGTTCGGGCGGGTTCGGTTTCCGAGGAACCGAACCCGCTCATCTCTAGTATATAGTAGGAGTACAGTGCATAATTTTGCTGACCACCAGTATATAATACATAGGAGTACGGTACAGAAGGCCACTGCTCTACCTACCTCTGTGTCGTCAAGTATACTATCCATCCATACCTGTGGTGCATTTCAGTTTTGCACAGTTTGCTGACCACCAGTATATAATATATAGCAGTACGGTACAGTAGGCCACTGCTCTACCTACCTCTGTGTCGTCAAGTATACTATCCATCCATACCTGTGGTGCATTTCAGTTTTGCACAGTTTGCTGACCACCAGTATATAATATATAGCAGTACGGTACAGTAGGCCACTGCTCTACCTACCTCTGCGTCGTCAAGTATACTATCCATCCATACCTGTGGTGCATTTCAGTTTTGCACAGTTTGCTGACCACCAGTATATAATATATAGCAGTACGGTACAGTAGGCCACTGCTCTACCTACCTCTGTGTCGTCAAGTATACTATCCATCCATACCTGTGGTGCATTTCAGTTTTGCACAGTTTGCTGACCACCAGTATATAATATATAGCAGTACGGTACAGTAGGCCACTGCTCTACCTACCTCTGTGTCGTCAAGTATACTATCCATCCATACCTGTGGTGCATTTCAGTTGTGCGCAGTGTATATAGTAGTAGGCCATTGCTATTGATACTGGCATATAATTCCACACATTAAAAAATGGAGAACAAAAATGTGGAAGGTAAAATAGGGAAAGATCAAGATCCACTTCCACCTCGTGCTGAAGCTGCTGCCACTAGTCATGGCCGAGACGATGAAATGCCATCAACGTCGTCTGCCAAGGCCGATGCCCAATGTCATAGTAGAGAGCATGTAAAATCCAAAACACAAAAGTTCAGTAAAATGACCCAAAAATCAAAATTAAAAGCGTCTGAGGAGAAGCGTAAACTTGCCAATATGCCATTTACGACACGGAGTGGCAAGGAACGGCTGAGGCCCTGGCCTATGTTCATGGCTAGTGGTTCAGCTTCACATGAGGATGGAAGCACTCATCCTCTCGCTAGAAAAATGAAAAGACTTAAGCTGGCAAAAGCACAGCAAAGAACTGTGCATTCTTCTAAATCACAAATCCCCAAGGGGAGTCCAATTGTGTCGGCTGCGATGCCTGACCTTCCCAACACTGGACGGGAAGAGGTGGCGCCTTCCACCATTTGCACGCCCCCTGCAAGTGCTGGAAGGAGCACCCGCAGTCCAGTTCCTGATAGTCAAATTGAAGATGTCAGTGTTGAAGTACACTAGGATGAGGATATGGGTGTTGCTGGCGCTGAGGAGGAAATTGACAAGGAGGATTCTGATGGTGAGGTGGTTTGTTTAAGTCAGGCACCCGGGGAGACACCTATTGTCCGTGGGACGAATATGGCCATTGACATGCCTGGTCAAAATACAAAAAAAATCACCTCTTCGGTGTGGAATTATTTTAACACAAATGCGGACAACAGGTGTCAAGCCGTGTGTTGCCTTTGTCAAGCTGTAATAAGTAGGGGTAAGGACGTTAACCACCTCGGAACATCCTCCCTTATACGTCACCTGCAGCGCATTCATCATAAGTCAGTGACAAGTTCAAAAACTTTGGATGACAGCGGAAGCAGTCCACTGACCACTAAATCCCTTCCTCTTGTAACCAAGCTCCTGCAAACCACACCACCAACTCCCTCAGTGTCAATTTCCTCCTTACACAGGAAAGCCAATAGTCCTGCAGGCCATGTCACTGTCAAGTCTGACGAGTCCTCTCCTGCCTGGGATTCCTCTGATGCATCCTTGAGTGTAACGCCTACTGCTGCTGGCGCTGCTGTTGTTGCTGCTGGGAGTTGATCGTCATCCCAGAGAGGAAGTCGGAAGACCACTTGTACTACTTCCAGTAAGCAATTGACTGTCCAACAGTCCTTTGCGAGGAAGATGAAATATCACAGCAGTCATCCTGCTGCAAAGCGGATAACTCAGGCCTTGGCAGCCTGGGCGGTGAGAAACGTGTTTCCGTTATCCACCGTTAATTCACAGGCAACTACAGACTTGATTGAGGTACTGTGTCCCCGGTACCAAATACCATCTAGGTTCCATTTCTCTAGGCAGGCGATACCGAAAATGTACACAGACCTCAGAAAAAGAGTCACCAGTGTCCTAAAAAATGCAGTTGTACCCAATGTCCACTTAACCACGGACATGTGGACAAGTGGAGCAGGGCAGACTCAGGACTATATGACTGTGACAGCCCACTGGGTAGATGTATTGCCTCCCGTAGCAAGAACAGCAGCGGCGGCACCAGTAGCAGCATCTCGCAAACGCCAACTCGTTCCTAGGCAGGTTACGCTTTGTATCACCGCTTTCCAGAAGAGGCACACAGCTGACAACCTCTTACGGAAACTGAGGAACATCATCACAGAATGGCTTACCCCAAATGGACTCTCCTGGGGATTTGTGACATCGGACAACGCCAGCAATATTGTGCGTGCATTACATCTGGGCAAATTCCAGCACGTCCCATGTTTTGCACATACCTTGAATTTGGTGGTGCAGAATTATTTAAAAAACGACAGGGGCGTGCAAGAGATGCTGTCGGTGGCCCGAAGAATTGCGGGCCACTTTCGGCATTCAGCCACCGCATGCCAAAGACTGGAGCACCAGCAAACACTCCTGAACCCGCCCTGCCATCATCTGAAGCAAGAGGTGGTAACGAGGTGGAATTCAACCCTCTATATGCTTCAGAGGATGGAGGAGCAGCAAAAGGCCATTCAAGCCTATACATCTGCCTACGATATAGGCAAAGGAGGGGGAATGCACCTGACTCAAGCGTAGTGGAGAATGATTTCAACGTTGTGCAAGGTTCTGCAACCCTTTGAACTTGCCACACGTGAAGTCAGTTCAGACACTGCCAGCCTGAGTCAGGTCATTCCCCTCATCAGGCTTTTGCAGAAGAAGCTGGAGACATTGAAGGAGGAGCTAAAACAGAGCGATTCCGCTAGGCATGTGGGACTTGTGGATGGAGCCCTTAATTCGCTTAACCAGGATTCACGGGTGGTCAATCTGTTGAAATCAGAGCACTACATTTTGGCCACCGTGCTCGATCCTAGATTTAAAACCTACGTTGTATCTCTCTTTCTGGCAGACACAAGTCTGCAGAGGTTCAAAGACCTGCTGGTGAGAAAATTGTCAAGTCAAGCGGAACGTGACCCGTCAACAGCTCCTCCTTCACATTCTCCCGCAACTGGGGGTGCGAGGAAAAGGCTAAGAATTCCGAGCCCACCCGCTGGCGGTGATGCAGGGCAGTCTGGAGCGAGTGCTGACATCTGGTCCGGACTGAAGGACCTGCCAACGATTACTGACATGTCGTCTACAGTCACTGCATATGATTCTCTCACCATTGAAAGAATGGTGGAGGATTATATGAGTGACCGCATCCAAGTAGGCACGTCAGACAGTCCGTACGTATACTGGCAGGAAAAAGAGGCAATTTGGAGGCCCTTGCAGAAACTGGCCTTATTTTACCTAAGTTGCCCACCCTCCAGTGTGTACTCCGAGTGTATAGTGCAGCCGCTTAACTTGTCAGCAATCGGTGTACGAGGTTACTTCCAGAAAATGTGGAGAAGATGATGTTCATCAAAATTAATTATAATCAATTCCTCCGTGGAGACATTCACCAGCAATTGCCTCCAGAAAGTACACAGTGAAAGGGGTGAGGAATCGGACGATGAAGAGGAGGTGGACATCTTGCCTCTGTAGAGCCAGTTTGTGCAAGGAGAGATTGATTTCTTCTTTTTTGGTGGGGGCCCAAACCAACCAGTCATTTCAGTCACAGTTGTGTGGCAGACCCTGTCGCTGAAATGATGGGTTTGTTAAAGTGTGCATGTCCTGTTTATACAACATTAGGGTGGGTGGGAGGGCCCAAGGACAATTCCATCTTGCACCTCTTTTTTCTTTCATTTTTCTTTGCATCATGTGCTGTTTGGGGACTATTTTTTTTAAGTGCCATCCTGCCTGACACTGCAGTGCCACTCCTAGATGGGCCAGGTGTTTGTGTCGGCCACTTGGGTCGCTTAGCTTAGTCATCCAGCGACCTCGGTGCAAATTTTAGGACTAAAAATAATATTGTGAGGTGTGAGGTGTGAGGTGTTCAAAATAGACTGAAAATGAGTGTAAATTATGGTTATTGAGGTTAATAATACTATGGGATCAAAATGACCCCCAAATTCTATGATTTAAGCTGTTTTTGAGGGGTTTTTGTAAAAAAACACCCGAATCCAAAACACACCCGAATCTGACAAAAAAAATTTCAGGGAGGTTTTGCCAAAACGCGTCCGAATCCAAAACACGGCCGCGGAACCGAATCCAAAACCAAAACACAAAATCCGAAAAATGTCCGGTGAACATCACTAATCTTCAGTATCACCAAGTATTCTCTTGGTGCGAGACTGGCATGCGCATGGTTTAGGAAAGTGAAGGGGAGACATGAGAAAGAGCATTGTTTGAGACACCTGTATTTAGTAAGTATGTACCATTACAGAGGCAGGTTTGTTTCTGTAAATAATGGAATTGCAGCAGTGGTGGAAGTACCGTGGGTGCAGGGAGTTGGTGGTTATGAGCCCTGGAGAGGAATACGCTATAACACTGCTTCCAGCTTTTCGCCATTTAATGTGGATGGGATACATATTTTTTGAATTACGATAAATATGACCCTAGTCTTTAGAACCTACACATCTAAATCTCTTGCTATGGAATTCTGTATTAGACTGCATGGTTTAATTGAGCATCTTTTGCAGTGTTTTGTTTTAAACTGATTATTACATTTTCCCAGCAGTGCTGCCAATTTTTACATATTTTGGTTGTCTTGTGGTGCACATTACGCCTGCTTTCAGCATTTCTAGTTTTGTTCATACTGCTCCCTCTAATGGCCAACATTAAAAAGTTACAGTATATGGGAGGAATAGAATAGTCTGTGAATTTCTAAAACTGGTGTGATTCCAGTGATGTTCCGGTTAATTACAGGACCCATATGCAATAGAGTGTGACTGCAAGGAGAGGACTCCAATGAGAAGTAAGGTGATTTCGATGTTTTTTTAATTTCCATTATGGGCCCTCATTCCGAGTTGTTCGCTCGCAAGGCGATTTTAGCAGAGTTGCTCACGCTAAGCCGCTGCCTACTGGGAGTGAATCTTAGCTTCTTAAAATTGCGACCGATGTATTCGCAATATTGCGATTACTAACTACTTAGCAGTTTCTGAGTAGCTTCAGACTTACTCTGCCTGTGCGATCAGTTCAGTGCTTGTCGTTACTGTTTTGACGTCACAAACACACCCAGCGTTCGCCCAGACACTCCCCCGTTTCCCCGGCCACTCCTGCGTTTTTTCCGGAAACGGTAGCGTTTTTTCCCACACGCCCATAAAACGGCCTGTTTCCGCCCAGTAACACCCATTTCCTGTCAATCACATTACGATCGCCGGAGCGAAGAAAAAGCCGTGAGTAAAAATACTATCTCCATTGTAAAATTACTTGGCGCAGTCGCAGTGCGAATATTGCGCATGCGTACTAAGCGGAATTTCACTGCGATGCGATGAAAAATACCGAGCGATCAACTCGGAATGAGGGCCATGATGCGCAGTCCCGGAGGTCAAACGTCGCATACTCAGATCATACGTGCAGACCATATTATCCGTTGTAATCTAGGGGGTCATTCCGACCCGATCGCTCACTGCAGTTTCTCGCAGCGCAGCGATCGGGTCGGAACTATGCATGCGCCGGCACTGCAGTATGCCAGCCGTCATTGCCTGAGGCAGAGGTGGTCGCTGGGTGGGAGGGGGCTGGACGGCGGCGTTAAGCCGCCATTTAGGGGAAGCGGTCCAGCCAATGCAGGCATGGCCGGACCGTTGGGGGGGCGTGCCACGATGGCTGCGTGACGTCACACGCAGCCGCTGCGGGCCGGGGAGCGACGAGTAGCTCCCGGGCAGCACGCTAAATCTGCGCTGGTCGGGAGCTACTCTTGAAGTGCAAAGGCATCGCCGCTGTGCGATGCCTTTGCACTTCTGCGGGGGGGGGGGGGGGGGGGGGGCGGCACTAACATGCGGGCGGACTAGCCCTGTGCTGGGCTTCCCCCCGCATGTCAGTGTGAATGATCAACTTGGAATGACCCCCCATATGCGCATCATAACATGTTTTATGCACATACGATGCAACATATAATTTCTCTATCGTCCTAGTGGATGCTGGGGTTCCTGAAAGGACCATGGGGAATAGCGGCTCCGCAGGAGACAGGGCACAAAAAGTAAAGCTTTAGGATCAGGTGGTGTGCACTGGCTCCTCCCCCTATGACCCTCCTCCAAGCCTCAGTTAGATTTTTGTGCCCGGCCGAGAAGGGTGCAATCTAGGTGGCTCTCCTAAAGAGCTGCTTAGAAAAGTTTAGCTTAGGTTTTTTATTTTACAGTGAGTCCTGCTGGCAACAGGATCACTGCAACGAGGGACTTAGGGGAGAAGAAGTGAACTCACCTGCGTGCAGGATGGATTGGCTTCTTTGGCTACTGGACATTAGCTCCAGAGGGACGATCACAGGTACAGCCTGGATGGTCACCGGAGCCTCGCCGCCGGCCCCCTTGCAGATGCTGAAACAAGAAGAAGGTCCAGAATCGGCGGCATGAAGACTCCTCAGTCTTCTTAAGGTAGCGCACAGCACTGCAGCTGTGCGCCATTTCCTCTCAGCACACTTCACACGGCAGTCACTGAGGGTGCAGGGCGCTGGGAGGGGGGCGCCCTGGGAGGCAATGAAAACCTATTTTTGGCTAAAAATACCTCACATATAGCCTCCGGGGGCTATATGGAGATATTTAACCCCTGCCAGAATCCGTTAAGAGCGGGAGACGAGGCCGCCGAAAAAGGGGCGGGGCCTATCTCCTCAGCACACAGCGCCATTTTCCCTCACAGAAAGGCTGGAGGGAAGGCTCCCAGGCTCTCCCCTGCACTGCACTACAGAAACAGGGTTAAAACAGAGAGGGGGGGCACTAATTTGGCGTTAGAAATATATAAAAAAGATGCTATAAGGGAAAACACTTATATAAGGTTGTCCCTATATAATTATAGCGTTTTTGGTGTGTGCTGGCAAACTCTCCCTCTGTCTCTCCAAAGGGCTAGTAGGTCCTGTCCTCTATCAGAGCATTCCCTGTGTGTGTGCTGTGTGTCGGTACGTGTGTGTCGACATGTATGAGGACGATGTTGGTGAGGAGGCGGAGCAATTGCCTGTAATGGTGATGTCACTCTCTAGGGAGTCGACACCGGAATGGATGGCTTATTTAGGGAATTACGTGATAATGTCAACACGCGCCAAGGTCGGTTGACGACATGAGACGGCCGACAAACAATTAGTACCGGTCCAGACGTCTCAAAAACACCGTCAGGGATTTTAAAACGCCCGTTTACTTTAGTCGGTCGACACAGACACAGACAGGGACACTGAATCCAGTGTCGACGGTGAATAAACAAACGTATTCCTTATTAGGGCCACACGTTAAGGGCAATGAAGGAGGTGTTACATATTTCTGATACTACAAGTACCACAAAAGAGGGTATTATGTGGGATGTGAAAAAACTACCGTAGTTTTTCCTGAATCAGATAAATTACATGAAGTGTGTGATGATGCGTGGGTTCCCCCCGATAGAAAATATGGGCGGTATACCCTTTCCCGCCAGAAGTTAGGGCGCGTTGGGAAACACCCCTTAGGGTGGATAAGGCGCTCACACGCTTATCAGAACAAGTGGCGGTACCGTCTATAGATAGGGCCGTCCTCAAGGAGCCAGCTGACAGGAGGCTGGAAAATATCATAAAAAGTATATACACACATACTGGTGTTATACTGCGACCAGCGATCGCCTCAGCCTGGATGTGCAGAGCTGGGGTGGCTTGGTCGGATTCCCTGACTAAAAATATTGATACCCTTGACAGGGACAGTATTTTATTGACTATAGAGCATTTAAGGATGCATTTCTATATATGCGAGATGCACAGAGGGATATTTGCACTCTGGCATCAAGAGTAAGTGCGATGTCCATATCTGCCAGAAGATGTTTATGGACACGACAGTGGTCAGGTGATGCAGATTCCAAACGGCACAAAGGTGTATTGCCGTATAAAGGAAGAGGAGTTATTTGGGGTCGGTCCATCGGACCTGGTGGCCACGGCAACTGCTGGAAAATCCACCGTTTTTACCCTAAGTCACATCTCTGCAGAAAAAGACACCGTCTTTTCAGCTTCAGTCCTTTCGTCCCTATAAGAGTCATATCTGCCCAGGGATAGAGGAAAGGGAAGAAGACTGCAGCAGGCAGCCCATTCCCAGGAACAGAAGCGTTCCACCGCTTCTGACAAGCTCTCAGCATGACGCTGAGACCGTACAGGACCCCTGGATCCTACAAGTAGTATCCCAGGGGTACAGATTGGAATGTCGAGACGTTTCCCCTGCGCAGGCTCCTGAAGTCTGCTTTACCAAGGTCTCCCTCCGACAAGGAGGCAGTATGGGAAACAATTCACGAGCTGTATTCCCAGCAGGTGATAATTAAATTACCCCTCCTACAACAAGAAAAGGGGTATTATTCCACACTATATTGTGGTACTGAAGCCAGAAGGCTAGGTGAGACCTATTCTAAATCTAAAAAAATTTGAACACTTACAAAGGTTCAAATCAAGATGGAGTCACTCAGAGCAGTGATAACGAACCGGGAAGAAGGGGACTATATGGTGTCCCGAGACATCAGGGATGCTTACCTCCATGTCCCAAATTTGCCCTTATCACTAAGGGTACCTCAGGTTCGTGGTACTGAACTGTCACTATCAGTTTCAGACGCTGCCGTTTGGATTGTCCACGGCACCCCGGGTCTTTACCAAGGTAATGGCCGAAATGATGGTTCTTCTTCGAAGAAAAGGCGTCTTAATTATCCCTTACTTGGACGATCTCCTGATAAGGGCAAAGTCCAGGGAACAGTTGGAGGTCGGAGTAGCACTATCTCGGATACTGTTACAACAGCAGGGGTGGATTCTAAATATTCCAAAATCGCAGCTGATCCCGACAACAAGTCTCCTGTGCTTAGGGATGATTCTGGACACAGTCCAGAAAAAGGTGTTTCTCCCGGAAGAGAAAGCCAGGGAGTTATCCGAGCTAGTCAGGAACCTCCTAAAATCAGTGCATCATTGCACAAGGGCCATGGTAAAAAAATGGTGACTTCCTTCGAAGCAATTCCAGTCGGCAGATTTCATGCAAGAACTTTTCAGTGGGATCTGCTGGACAAATGGTCCGGATCGCATCTTCAGATGCATCAGCGGATAACCCTATATCCAAGGACAAGGGTGTCTCTCCTGTGGTGGTTACAGAGTGCTCATCTTCTAGAGGGCCGCAGATTCGGCATTCAGTTTTGGATGTTGGTGACCACGGAGGCCAGCCCGAGAGGCTGGGGAGCAGTCACACAAGGAAAAAATTTCCAGGGAGTGTGATCAAGTCTGGAGATTTTTCTCCACATAAATATACTGGAGCTAAGGGCAATTTACAATGCTCTAAGCTTAGCAAGACCTCTGCTTCAAGGTCAGCCGGTATTGATCCAGTGGGATAAAACATCACGGTAGTCGCCCACGTAAATAGACAGGGCGGCACAAGAAGCAGGAGGGCAGTGGCAAAAACTGCAAGGACTTTTCGCTGGGCGGAAAATCATGTGATAGCACTGTCAGCAGTGTTTCATTCCGGGAATGGAAACTGGGAAGCAGACTTCCTCAGTAGGCACGACCTCCACCCGGCAGAGTGGGAACTTCATGGGGAAGTTTTCCACATGATTGTAAACCGTTGGGAATTACCAAAGGTGGACATGATGGCGTCCCGTCTGAACAAAAAACGGGACAGGTATTGCGCCAGGTTAAGAGACCCTCAGGCAATAGCTGTGGACGTTCTGGTAACACCGTGGGTGTACCAGTCGGTGTATGTGTTCCATCCTCTGCTTTTCATACCTAAGGTACTGAGAATTATAAGACGTAGAGGAGTAAGAACTATACTCATGGCTCCGGATTGGCCAAGAAGGACTTGGTACCCGGAACTTCAAGAGATGCTCACAGAGGACTTATGGCCTCTGCCGCTAAGAAGGGACTTGTTTCAGCAAGTACCATGTCTGTTCCAAGACTTACCGCGGCTGCGTTTGACGGCATGGCGGTGGAACGCCGGATCCTAAGGGAAAAGGCATTCAGGAAGAGGTCATTCCTACCCTGGTCAAAGCCAGAAAGGAGGTGACCGCACAACATTATCACCACATGTGGCGAAAATATGTTGCGTGGTGTGAGGCCAGGAAGGCCCCACGAAGAAATTTCAACTCGGTCGATTCCTGCATTTCCTGCAAACAGGAGTGTCTATGGGCCTCAAATTGGGGTCCATTAAGGTTCAAATTTCGGCCCTGTCGATTTTTCTTCCAGAAAGAATTGGCTTCAGTTCCTGAAGTCCAGAAGTTTGTCAAGGGAGTATTGCATATACAACCCCCTTTTGTGCCTCCAGTGGCACTGTGGGATCTCAACGTAGTTCTGGGATTCCTCAAAACACATTGGTTTAAAACCAGTCAAATCTGTGGATTTGAAGCATCTCACATGAAAAGTGAACATGCTCTTGGACCTGGCCTGGACCAGGCGAGTGTCAAATTGGTGGTTTTTTTCTCAAAAAAGCCCATATCTGTTTGTCCATTCGGACAGGGCAGAGCTGCGGACTCGTCCCCAGTTCTCTCCCTAAGGTGGTGTCAGTGTTTCACCTGAACCAGCTTATTGTGGTGTCTTGCGCCTACTAGGGACTTGGAGGACTCCAAGTTGCTAGATGTGGTCAGGGCCCTGAAAATATAGGTTCCAGGACGGCTGGAGTCAGGAAAACTGACTTGCTGTTATCCTGTATGCACCCAACAAACTGGGTGCTCTTGCTTCTAAGCAGACTTTTGCTAGTTGGATGTGTAATACAATTCAGCTTGCACATTCTGTGGCAGGCCTGCCACAGCCAAAATATGTAAATGCCCATTCCACAAGGAAGGTGGGCTCATCTTGGGCGGCTGCCCGAGGGGTCTCGGCTTTACAACTTTGCCGAGCGGCTATTTAGTCAGGGGCAAACACGTTTGTAAAATCCTACAAATTTGATACCCTGGCTAAGGAGGACCTGGAGTTCTCTCATTCGGTGCTGCAGAGTCATCCGCACTCTCCCGCCCGTTTGGGAGCTTTGGTATAATCCCCATGGTCCTTTCAGGAACCCCAGCATCCACTAGGACGATAGAGAAAATAAGAATTTACTTACCGATAATTCTATTTCTCGGAGTCCGTAGTGGATGCTGGGCGCCCATCCCAAGTGCAGATTATCTGCATTACTTGTACATAGTTACAAAAATCGGGTTATTATTTGTTGTGAGCCATCTTTTCAGAGGCTCCGCTGTTATCATACTGTTAACTGGGTTCAGATCACAGGTTGTACAGTGTGATTGGTGTGGCTGGTATGAGTCTTACCCGGGATTCATAAATCCTTCCTTATTGTGTACGCTCGTCCGGGCACAGTATCCTAACTGAGGCTTGGAGGAGGGTCATAGGGGGAGGAGCCAGTGCACACCACCTGATCCTAAAGCTTTACTTTTTGTGCCCTGTCTCCTGCGGAGCCGCTATTCCCCATGGTCCTTTCAGGAACCCCAGCATCCACTACGGACTCCGAGAAATAGAATTATCGGTAAGTAAATTCTTATTTTTGAGTGGCATTTCCCTGGATCTTTTGTTTTTTTTTGTGGTGAGGCACACAATCGTTAGTTTACGACGGGTCGTTAGCAAATCATGTGTCACTACTGAGGCAAGGACTGCCAGGGAGTGTCCGGGGAGGTTGAAGGGAAATTGTGATACGACTTGCATCGGATGCGAGTCGTCCTAATATATGGCCAGCATAAAAGAATGAAATAATGTTTTAACAACAGATTTTTGTCAATAATAAAGGGGTGGGTGGTAGGGTGGAGGAGAAGCACAAGGAGGGATCTAGAGAGATCCCTCTCTAGCTTCTAACTTGGAGGCTGTGATTCATGGGTGTATGGGAGTGGGCGGAGCCAAAATGACACCTGCAAATCACAGTATTATGCCGCGAGCGGGCGGGCCTCTGATTGTGTATGCGTAAGAAGTTGTTATACCGAGGTATACTTAGGCACTTGAGACGTGAGATATTTTACTTAGCATCTGTTTCTAAAAACAGGGGGAAGTCACTCGCACAATATACCGGTACATTAAAAACAACAGCAAGAAGGAGGCTGCGCTATAGCAAGGTGGTATAATGAAAAATGTCCAAGGACGAATTAAAATTCTCTAGTTAAACAATTTAAACAATTTAATATTAAAAGACAAAAGAACATACATGTCACATATATATTAAAAAGTGTGAATTCATACACTCATGATTAGGATAATGTTACCCAATACGTAGATCAGGAACTAAATTGTGTTTGGCTGTAGGAGTCCGTTCCTAGAATAGCCCCTGTATCAAAAGCACTTGTCCGAACAACAGTGGTGCTGTGTGTAGGTTAGAATCCAGTAGGAGGTTTCAAAGCGATTCACCGTTCGAGAAAAGTTGGCTCCAGCAAGTCCTTTTATGGTGAGCTCCTCATACAGTACGGTATAAATAGTCCTCCTGTTATAGATGACTGCTGGATTCCTCTCAAAGTAGGGCAAATGACTTAAAGTGTCCAGGGGATGGTCCGGTCCTCTACTCCAGTGTTCCTGGCTGTGGTAACAATGGCACCTGATGCGTTTTGCTGCACTCAGCTTGCAGCTTTTTCAAAGGTGTAAGATGCTTGTACAGATGGGGTTTATAACCCCTATTCAATATGGTGTCTAATTAGCACCTGGTGACATGATTAAACTAATCAATAATATATATATATAAAAACTGTTTAAAAATATACAGGAGACAGACCCATTTCAATAAAGATTAATGTAATAAAAAATAGTTTGATTTTTATTATTATTTACTAATCTCTTTGGGGCCTCTGATTGTGGTCTGTCAGGAGGGTTTCTAAGTACTCAGAAACCCCCACTGCGTGTGCCACTGAATTATTACACTTCTCCACAATCCTAAAATTCAAAGTTCTACTCATCTCTGTTAGGGGATTACTAACCATTGGCACAAGACCCCTGAAACTAGCAAAATTAGATGGGGCTTCTACCTACATACCAATCCCCAAAGGCAGAAAAAGTTTTCACTGCTTTTGCTGGCTGCCTTTTAAATTTAACTTACATTTATTATTACTACTTTTCCATTTTTTTTATCCATTTGATTTCTTTTTTACTTTATGCAGTTTTCATTAACAAAACAACTGCAACGAAACGCGTTAGTTGGCAATTTGGGTCATTTGTACTAGATTGATTGCTGCTCTTGTGTGCCCGGACCAACACTGGACCTACAACTTTGGCAGAAAAATTGTGCCAAAGTTGTACCCTGGCCCTTGGGTGGCTGAAGGGGGGGGGGGGACCCCTTGATTTAAGGGGTCCCCACTCCTCCAGGGTACCCTGGCCAGGGGTGACTAGTTAGTGATTTAATGCCAGGGCCACAGGGACCGATATAAAAGTGTCCCTTGGCTGTGGCATTATCTCTCTGACTAGTGGAGCCCGGTGCTGGTTCAAAAAATACGAGGGAACCCTACGCATTTTGTCCCCCGTATTTTTTGTACCAGGACCAGGCGCAGAGCCCGGTGCTGGTTGTTCAAATATGGGGGAACCCCTGTCAATTTTTTCCCCATATTTTTACAACCAGGACCGGCTCAAAGAGCCCGAGGCTGGTTAGGCTTAGTAAGGGGGACCCCACGCAATTTTTTCAGGATTTTTAACACTTTTTTTTGAAAGGTGCACAATGAAGCCCTGCACGGATCTCACAGATCCAGCCGAGATTCATTGTGTTAATGTCGGCAGTGTTTTACTATTCACTCCCGTAAAACACTGGCCGAAATTTCGAATGACATCGACATCGGAAAAAACGAAAATGCAGAATACGACAGCATAGTAAATCTGGCGTAAAAAATTCAAAAAGTTGCAAATTCACACATTCGATGTCATTCGTGTTTAATCACCCTCCAAATCGACACATATACAAATTTTAGTAAATATACCCCATGGGTTTTCTTTTTTTGACTTTTCATTAACAGTAGGCTCTCTGACTCCCAGGGCAGATTCTGCAAAAAGAAAAAGAGAACAGAAATGGGGGGGGGGAATTAAATAAAAAACACAATAGAAATAATCTTAAATTCAGTTTTAAAGGCCACCAGCAATAGCAGTGAAAGATATTTCTGGGTCCGTGCTTGCCCAGAAGGACCCAGACTGGCCGGGAAAAGTTAAATCTAAGCTTGCCTCAGCCGGGCCACTATAGCCTAGTTGCCCTTGTCACGTTTAACCACTTAACTGATAATTTTTGCCCAAAAAAACTGCTCAGAAATTGTCTGTTTTTTTTGAGTGATTTAGGGGGAAGAACGTGAATTTAACCTTATCCAAAATGATTTTAGTTAAAAAAAGAAAATATAGTTATTTTTATATATAGATTTGTAAAGAAAATCGCAGTTTTCTTCAAATATCGGAACATCGGTCAGCACCACTGGGAACATCGGAAACACCATGACTATTGCGACTTTCACTTTAACAGCTGCCAGGTACACGGGAGGGGGGGGGGGCTTGGGGGGCTTAATTTACACTTCCCTGGTATTGTCTGCAGCTACTGGGTGGGGGGGTCCTGCCATGCTGATCAATCAGCAATGATCGGCAGCAGGGAAACACTGGGGGAGGGTGCAGGGGGGCAGAGGGAAGTTTCTTTATCCTGCAGCTGCAAACACTGTTTATCTGAATGGTCGCATCCTGCGCAACCAGGTCAGCTAAAGCACTTGCTTGTGTGGTCGCATCTGATGCAACCTTACCAGGCAAGTGGTTAAATAATAAATAGCAACGACAGAGAACTATCTGTTGCTGTGATATGCAGCAATACAAAATCTTCTGTATCGCAGATTTTCGATAAATATACCCCTTTGGGGTAAATGTAATTGCCTGTGAACTGCAGTGTCACTCCATGCATGGCTTTCTTCTACTAGTGCTACCTACTTCTCTGATTACTTTTTCACATTCACATATGCAGATTACAATACTCTCATGCACTTAGAATGTACCAGCCTTTAAATGCTCCAGGAAAACTTTTTTCACCCATATTTTTTACTCATTTTTTTACTTGATTAATTTATGTAATAAGAGAAACTGTAAATTCACAATTAACATGTATAGCAAATCATATTAGGGATGGCCATGGTCCATCGATGATTCAAAATCATCAATGGTCTATGACCGATGGTAACTACTTTTACCATCGATGGGAGAGAACCAGATGGTTTCCCGCCATCGATGACAAAGAGCTATCAAATATTTTTATTTTATTTTTTCTCTAGGGTGTCAGGGGCACGGAGCATAGCTCCGCCCAAGGACACCCATGAAGCCACACCCCCAGGCACTGATTGGCCCGCGTCTAGCTCAATACTAAATTAATGGGGACCATCGATGGGCAAAACCATCGATGGTTCCCTTACAGATGGTTGCCCACCATCGATGTTATCCACCAATGGTACCATCGATGGTAAACATCGATTGATAACCCACCGATGGCCATCCCTAAGTCATATGCTTTCTTCTTGCACTGATAAACTGTAAGCATTTTGGGACTCTAAGGATACTGCAGAGCATTATATACAAAAGTACAATGGACAAATAGCCTGCCCTCAAAACAACCTAACTAGGTCGACAGGGATTCTAGGTCGACAGTGTCTCTAGGTCTACATGGTCTAGGTCAACAGGTCAAAAGGTCGACATGAGTTTTTTCCATGTGTTTTGGTGTCGTTTTCGCCGTACTGTGACCGGGAACCCCAATTAGTGCACCGTGTCCCCTCGCATGGCTCGCGGCTTCGGCCAGGTTTCCGTTCCCAATCGTAGTCCACGTGGATCGTAAAGCATGAATAAATTAAAAAAGTGAAAAACTCATGTCGACCTTTTGACCTGTCGACCTATAACATTTCGACCTAATGACCCTGACGACCTAGAAACCCTGTTGACCAATAGTGGTCGACCTAGATACTGTCGACATAGTTACTGTCAACCTATAAACTGGGTACCCTCTGAATAACCCCCAATAATCCCTAGGGCTATGTGGATTTTTAAATAAGGTTTCTCATGACCACTTATATGGAAGCTCTTGTAAAACACAATACACAACAAGCCCTGAAAAATATCAGTGTCTTTACATCAACAAATAGATCTTACTGCTGTGGGGCTCGTTTACATTTGGATATGTCATTTTTATGACACGCCTCTCAGACGTAGCTGTACACATCCAATTAATACTGCGCTTCTAGGTGTTGCTATCACAATCTCCCTGAAGTGCTTTTTCAAAAGTAGGCAAGAATGACCTAAATAGTGTCTCAGTGCCAATTTGTACAGACTTTCATGCAGTAGGATGGGTACAAAATAAACAAGTGATACACAGCTAATAAAGTGATATACACAGTTCCCTAAGAGGGTGGCTCTGCGCCCTGGGCCAGCAGCCATTGCCCCTACACACATGGCATCATGATAACACACAACAAGCACCGTGGGAGCACTAGGAGCAGGAAGACGGGTTTCGGGTACATTAGGGAAAGCCATGGGTGGGTTATCCATCGATGGTTACCATCAATGGTAACATTGATGGATAACCTCGATTATGTAAAACCATCTGTAAGGAAACCATCAATGGTTTTACACATCGATGATCGACCCTACATTATTGTAAAATTAATTGTGGGCCAATCAGAGCCTGGGGGCGTGGCTCCATGGGTGTCAGGAGGCGAGGCTAAGCTCCGTGCCCTGACACTTTGAAGAAGGAAAAAAAAAATCAGTAGCACTGAACCATCGATGGAGGGAAACCATCTGGTTCTCCCCCATCGATGGTAAAAGTATTTGACATCAATCATAGACCATCGATGATTACAAATTCTTTGTGCCTTGCTCCTTGAGCAGTGACGTTGCTCATAAACCCCTCATTATGACCCTGGATATAAACATTATACAAGACACTTATACTGTGAAGCTTATTTCATAAAATGTTTGTGAGCCCAGACAAGCCCACTAACACTCCTAAACACACCAGCCCATTAGGGAAATGCATGGACAGAGAGAATCTGCATTTCTTGTTATTACTGGAACTAATATGAACTTTTGTAGCAAATTAGTTTATCATAAAATGGAGAAACAATTACTATTTAAATGTAGAATTGTGCAGAACTACCACCAGAGGGCGAGCTTCACCATCTATTGGGGATAGTGTTCAAGTCTTTATAGTAGTTTTACCATCTAAACAATGTTCATCAATATATGGTTTGAAACATGTATGCTAAATAGTACAGACCTACTCCATAATTGCAAATGATTTTGAGTAGGCAATAGAGAATGTAATGACAGTCACTGGATTACAGAAGACATTTGCCTTCAATTTACAGACTAGAATACACACAATATTAAACAGATTTTAATTATTATAATACAGCCTGAGATTCTTCACTTATATGTTATTACATTCCGTATGCATTCTTTGTGTATTTAAGCCTTTATCCTTTCAATTAGTAGATGCATTACAAGGTCAACAGTATGTAGATACCAGAACATCACTCCCTGGGGCACATGTACCAAACCTTGGAGAGTGATAAAGTACCAGCCAATCAGCTCCTAACTGCCCTGTTACAGGCTGTGTTTGAAAAATGACAGGAGCTGATTGCCTAGTACTTTATCTCTCCCCACTTTATCACTCTCCAAGGATTTGTACATCTGTCGTGTTTGCTGAACATCTCATTCCAGAGGGTCTTCTCATCCTGCCCTATGGCCATATTGTTATGTTTTCACTTTCAAACATTCCAACATTAATATCACAGAATTTTAGGCAGTACGGTAGCTGCATACATTCTTGTTTTCCAGAAGACATTGCATTTATGGAAATACCATTAGTCTGTTTGCTCCTTTTAACATGTAGAATAATATGTAATGAAGATGGCCAAAAAAGTGTTTCAATATTTTGGTTATACTAATATAGTATACCCAAATACATATAGTAAATATGGTTTATTTAAATGCTGTAATCTTCGCATCCAATTAAACTGTTGTAGACCTAAATGCATACTTACCTACTTTGAATGTCTCCTCTCCGGGAGAAGCCCGGAGAGGAGACACTGCAGGAGATGTTAGGGGGCGGGGCCGGGCTGTGACATCATCAAGCCCCGCCTGCACATCTGGAAAACGCCGTGATTTGCGGGTCTGTGGGAAAGGGGTGGGGCTAAAATGACGCAATTTGCATCATTTTAACCCCTTCTCCACTCCACGGACCCGCAAACTCAGGAGAGTATCTCTCCATCCTGCCCGCATCACTAGGATGAGAGCAGGATGCAGGATACTTGCCTACTCTTGCAGGGTGCGGGGAGCTACCCTAAAAAACGGGAGCCTCCCGCAGCTTCCAGGAGAGTGGGCAAATATGCCTAAATGTCTGAAAAGTGTAGCATACATTGACACTAAATAGTAAACTTATTAAATGTACTAAATTTGCTTCTCATTTGTCTAAGCAGGAAATGTACAATGACAATATCATTCGGGATCAGTATCATATCCCGGCTGTCGGGATCCTGGGGGTCCAGAGACCATAGCCAGGATCCTGACAGCTGGGATACTGGCGGTGAGAGCAGCGTGTCCGCACGCCACGCTTTGGGCCCGGGGGCGATCTTTGGCCACCACAGGGTTATATTTCCCCTTGGGTGGTGGCGTGGACCACCACCCAAATGGAAACTCCAGCCAGTGGTTGGAATTCCGACCACTACTATTTCACCAGGTGTTGGGTATCTGGCATTGGTATCCTGACAGCCAGGATCGCGACAGCTGGTAAAGTGATTGCCTCCCTATCATTCAAGGTGAAACATGGCTTAGTAAATTTACCCCAAAAAGATCGCTGATGCACAACAGTAGCTGAAGAGGTTCAATCAGCTGTCTATTAGGACTGACAGTAAATGTCACCCAGCAGCACTTTGTTTCCGTGCACCAGGAACAATTTATGTTCTGTAAAGAAAACAGGCAGCTAGACAATAGCTCTGTGTCATCACAATGCATTAGGATACAGAAAAGCAGAGAGTACCTCTGTGACATCACAATGCAATTAGCTGCAGGCAGCTATACAGTACCTCTGTGACGCACAATGTATTCAGCTGCAGGCAGCTAGATCGTACCACTGTGACATCACAATGTATTCAGCTACAGGTAGCTACAGAGTACCCCTGTGACATAACCATGCATTAATCTGCAGGCAGCTAGAGAGTACTTTGTGAAAACACAATTCATGCAGCTGCAGGCAGCTAGACAGTACCTCTGTGACATCACATTGCATGAAGCCGCAGACAGTTACACAGTACCTCTGTGACATAACAATGCATTCAGCTGCAGGCAGCTAGAGAGTACCTTTGTAACATCACAATACATGCATCTACCAGCATCTAGACAGGACCTCTGTGACATTACATTGCATTAAGCTGCAGGCAGTTAGACAGTACAGTACATCTGTTATATCACAATGCATTCAGCTGCAGGCTGATAGACAGTACCTCTGTGACATCACAATGTATTCAGTTGTGGGCAACTAGAGAGTACCTTTGTGACATCACAAATAATTTAGCTGCAGGCAGCTAGACAGTACCTCCCTGACATTACAATGCATTCAGCTGCAGGCAGTTAGACAAAACATCAGTGACATCACAATGCATTAAGCGGTGGGCTGCTATACAGTACCTCTGTGACGCACAAGGCTTTCAGCTGTAGGCAGCTAGATGGAACGTCTGTGACATCACAATGTATTCAGCTGCAAGCAGCTAGATAGTACCTCTGTGACATCACCATGCATTAAGCTGCAGGCAGCTAGAGAGTACCTTTGTGACACCACAATACATTCATCTGCAGGAAGCTAGACAGTACCTCTGTGACATCACAACACATTCAGCTGTGGGCAGCTAGACAGTACCTCTGTGACATCACATTGCATTAAGCTGCAGGCAGTTAGACAGTACCTCTGTGACATCACATTGCATTCAGCTGCAGGCAGCTAGACAGTACCTCTGTGACATCACAATGTATTAAGATACAGATAGCTAGACAGTACTATGTGAAATCACAGTGCATTCAGCTGTTGGCAGCTAGACAGTACCTGTGTGACATCACAATGGATTCAGCTGCAGGCACCTAGACAGTACCTCTGTGACATCACAATGCCTTAAGATACAAAAAAGCAGAGAGTACTGTACCTCTGTAACATCTCAATGCAATTAGCTGCGGGCAGACATATAGTACCTCTGTGATGCAAAAGGCTTTCAGCTGCAGGCAGCTAGACAGAACCTCTGTGATATCACAATGCATTCAGCTGTGGGCAGGTAAACAGTAACTGTGACAACAACAGTACCTCTGTGACATCAAATTGCATTCAGCTGCAGGCAGCTAGACAGTACAGTACCTCCATGACATCACAATGTATTCAGCTGCAGGCAGATAGACAGTACGTCTGTGACATCACAGTGCATTCGGCTGTGGGCAGCTGGACAGTATCTCTGTGACATCACAATGTGTTCAGCTGTTGGCAGCTAGACAGTACCTCTGTGACATCCCAATGTATTCATCTGCAGGCAGCTAGACAGTACCTCTGTGACATCACAATGTATTTAGCTGCAGGCAGCTAGAGAGTACTGTTGTGACATAACAATAAATTCATCTGCAGACATTACAGTACCTCTGTGACATAACAATGTATTCAGCTGCAGGCAGATAGACAGTACCTCTGTGACATCACAGTGCATTCAGCTGTGGGCAGCTAGACAGTATCTCTGTGACATCACAATGTGTTCAGCTGTGGGCAGCTAGACAGTACCTCTGTGACATCCCAATGTATTCAGCTGTAGGCAGCTAGACAGTGCCTCTGTGATATCACAATGTATTCAGCTACAGGTAGGGTTACCACCTCATCCCTTTAATTCTGGACACATATTAATTACACAGGTTCTGTGGCTGGCTGACTTCAAGATTCTATTTCACCTGGTTTTAATCAGCCACAGAACCCGTGTAATTAATATGTGTCCTGAAATAAAGGGATGAGGTGGCAACCCTAGCTGCAGGCAGCTAGAAATTACATTTCTAACATGACAATGCATTCAACTGCAGGCAACTAGAGAGTACTTTTGTGACATCACAATGAATTTGGCTGCAGACAGTTAGACAATACCTCTGTGACATCACAATGCATTCAGCTGCAGGCAATTAGACAGTACGTCTGTGACATAACAATGCATTCAGCTGCTGGCAGCTAGACAGTACCTCTGTGACATCACAATACATTTAACTGTGGGCAGCTAGAGAGTACCCCTGTGACATCACAATGAATTCAGCTGCAGACAGCTAGACAGTACCTCTGTGACATCACAATGCAGTCAGCTGTGAGTAGCTAGAATGTAACTGTGATCTCAACATTTTAAATGCAGGCAGATAGACAGTACCTCTGTAATATCACAATTCATGCAGCTAGACAGTACCTCTGTGATATCACAATTCATGCAGCTGCAGGCAGTTAGACAGTACCTCTGTGATATCACAATGTATGCAGATGCAGGCAGCTAGACTGTACCTCTGTGACATCACAATGCATTTAGATACAGATAGCTAGACAGTACCTCTGTGACATCAAGATGCAGTCAACTGTGGGCAGCTAGACAGTACCTCTGTGACATCACAATGCATTAAGCTGCAGGCAGTTAGACAGTACAGTACATCTGTTATATCACAATGCATTCAGCTGCAGGCTGATAGACAGTACCTCTGTGACATCACAATGTATTCAGTTGTGGGCAACTAGAGAGTACCTTTGTGACATACATGCATCTGCAGGCAGCTAGACAGTACCTCTGTGACATTACAATGCATTAAGCTGCGGGCAGTTAGACAGTACAGTACATCTGTTATATCACAATGCATTCAGCTGCAGGCTGATAGACAGTACCTCTGTGACATCACAATGTATTCAGTTGTGGGCAACTAGAGAGTACCTTTGTGACATCACAAATAATTTAGCTGCAGGCAGCTAGACAGTACCTCCCTGACATCACAATGCATTCAGCTGCAGGCAGTTAGACAAAACATCAGTGACATCACAATGCATTAAGCGGTGGGCTGCTATACAGTACCTCTGTGACGCACAAGGCTTTCAGCTGCAGGCAGCTAGATGGAACGTCTGTGACATCACAATGTATTCAGCTGCAAGCAGCTAGATAGTACCTCTGTGACATCACCATGCATTAAGCTGCAGGTAGCTAGAGAGTACCTTTGTGACACCACATAACATTCATCTGCAGGAAGCTAGACAGTACCTCTGTGACATCACAACACATTCAGCTGTGGGCAGCTAGACAGTACCTCTGTGACATCACATTGCATTAAGCTGCAGGCAGTTAGATAGTACCTCTGTGACATCACATTGCATTCAGCTGCAGGCAGCTAGACAGTACCTCTATGACATCACAATACATTCATCTGCAGGCAGCTAGACAGTAACTCTGTGACATCACAATGTATTAAGATACAGATAGCTAGACAGTACTATGTGAAATCACAGTGCATTCAGCTGTTGGCAGCTAGACAGTACCTGTGTGACATCACAATGGATTCAGCTGCAGGCACCTAGACAGTACCTCTGTGACATCACAATGCCTTAAGATACAAAAAAGCAGAGAGTACTGTACCTCTGTAACATCTCAATGCAATTAGCTGCGGGCAGACATATAGTACCTCTGTGATGCAAAAGGCTTTCAGCTGCAGGCAGCTAGACAGAACCTCTGTGATATCACAATGCATTCAGCTGTGGGCAGGTAAACTGTAACTGTGACAACAACAGTTCCTCTGTGACATCAAATTGCATTCAGCTGCAGGCAGCTAGACAGTACAGTACCTCCATGACATCACAATGTATTCAGCTGCAGGCAGATAGACAGTACGTCTGTGACATCACAGTGCATTCGGCTGTGGGCAGCTGATCAGTATCTCTGTGACATCACAATGTGTTCAGCTGTGGGCAGCTAGACAGTACCTCTGTGACATCCCAATGTATTCATCTGCAGGCAGCTAGACAGTACCTCTGTGACATCACAATGTATTTAGCTGCAGGCAGCTAGAGAGTACTGTTGTGACATCACAATAAATTCATCTGCAGACATTACAGTAGCTCTGTGACATAACAATGTATTCAGCTGCAGGCAGATAGACAGTACGTCTGTGACATCACAGTGCATTCGGCTGTGGGCAGCTAGACAGTATCTCTGTGACATCACAATGTGTTCAGCTGTGGGCAGCTAGACAGTACCTCTGTGACATCCCAATGTATTCAGCTGTAGGCAGCTAGACATTGCCTCTGTGATATCACAATGTATTCAGCTGCAGGTAGGGTTACCACCTCATCCCTTTAATTCTGGACACATATTAATTACACAGGTTCTGTGGCTGGCTGACTTCAAGATTCTATTTCACCTGGTTTTAATCAGCCACAGAACCCGTGTAATTAATATGTGTCCAGAAATAAAAGGATGAGGTGGCAACCCTAGCTGCAGGCAGCTAGAAATTACATTTCTAATATGACAATGCATTCAACTGCAGGCAACTAGAGAGTACGTCTGTGACATCACAATGAATTTGGCTGCAGTTAGACAGTATCTCTGTGACATCACAATGTGTTCAGCTGTGGGCAGCTAGACAGTACCTCTGTGACATCCCAATGTATTCAGCTGTAGGCAGCTAGACAGTGCCTCTGTGATATCACAATGTATTCAGCTGCAGGTAGGGTTACCACTAGAGATGAGCGGGTTCGGTTCCTCGGAAACCGAACCCGCCCGAACTTCAGGTTTTTTTACACGGGTCCGAGCGACTCGGATCTTCCCGCCTTGCTCGGTTAACCCGAGCGCGCCCGAACGTCATCATCCCGCTGTCGGATTCTCGCGAGGCTCGGATTCTATCGCGAGACTCGGATTCTATATAAGGAGCCGCGCGTCGCCGCCATTTTCACACGTGCATTGAGATTGATAGGGAGAGGACGTGGCTGGCGTCCTCTCCGTTTATAGAGAGTGAGACTAGAGTAGACGAGAGAGACACAGTATTATTTACTTTAGTAATTTTGGGGAGCATTAGGAGGAGTACTACTACTTGCTGAAGTGATAGTGTGACTGTATATCTGACTTGTGGGGGAGACAGTGGGGAGCAGTTAGAGTGAGTCTGAGAGCAGGAGTACATATTTTAACGTACAGTGCACACTTTTGCTGGCACTCTGCTGCCAGAGTGCCACACTGCCATTGTGACCACACTGACCACCAGTATATATTGTGATTGTCTGCTTAGGAGTACTACTTGCAAGTTGCTGATAGTGTGACCAGTGACCTGACCACCAGTTTAATTAATCACCACCAGTTTAATATATATATATATATATATATAATTGTATATAATATATATATAATTGTATATGTATACCACCTACCCGTGTTTTTTTTTTTTTCTTTCTTCTTGATACATACTACTATAGTAGCTTACTGTAGCAGTCTGCGGTGCTGCTGAGCTGACAGTGTCCAGCAGGTCCGTCATCAGTCATTACATAATAAATATATATACCTGTCCGGCTGCAGTACTAGTGATATTATATATATATATATATATTAATTTCATCTCATTATCATCCAGTCTATATTAGCAGCAGACACAGTACGGTAGTCCACGGCTGTAGCTACCTCTGTGTCGGCAGTCGCTGGTCCATCCATAATTGTATACCACCTACCCGTGGTTTTTTTTTTCTCTTTCTTCTTGATACATACTACTATAGTAGCTTACTGTAGCAGTCTGCGGTGCTGCTGAGCTGACAGTGTCCAGCAGGTCCGTCATCAGTCATTACATAATAAATATATATACCTGTCCGGCTGCAGTACTAGTGATATTATATATATATATATATATATATATTAATTTCATCTCATTATCATCCAGTCTATATTAGCAGCAGACACAGTACGGTAGTCCACGGCTGTAGCTACCTCTGTGTCGGCAGTCGCTGGTCCATCCATAATTGTATACCACCTACCCGTGGTTTTTTTTTTTCTCTTTCTTCTTGATACATACTACTATAGTAGCTTACTGTAGCAGTCTGCGGTGCTGCTGAGCTGACAGTGTCCAGCAGGTCCGTCATTAGTCATTACATAATAAATATATATACCTGTCCGGCTGCAGTACTAGTGATATTATATATATATATATATATATATATATATTAATTTAATCTCATTATCATCCAGTCTATATTAGCAGCAGACACAGTACGGTAGTCCAAGGCTGTAGCTACCTCTGTGTCGGCAGTCGCTGGTCCATCCATAATTGTATACCACCTACCCGTGGGTTTTTTTTTCTCTTTCTTCTTGATACATACTACTATAGTAGCTTACTGTAGCAGTCTGCGGTGCTGCTGAGCTGACAGTGTCCAGCAGGTCCGTCATCAGTCATTACTTAATAAATATATATACCTGTCCGGCTGCAGTACTAGTGATATTATATATATATATATATATTAATTTCATCTCATTATCATCCAGTCTATATTAGCAGCAGACACAGTACGGTAGTCCACGGCTGTAGCTACCTCTGTGTCGGCAGTCGCTCGTCCATCCATAAGTATACTAGTATCCATCCATCTCCATTGTTTACCTGAGGTGCCTTTTAGTTGTGCCTATTAAAATATGGAGAACAAAAATGTTGAGGTTCCAAAATTAGGGAAAGATCAAGATCCACTTCCACCTCGTGCTGAAGCTGCTGCCACTAGTCATGGCCGAGACGATGAAATGCCAGCAACGTCGTCTGCCAAGGCCGATGCCCAATGTCATAGTACAGAGCATGTAAAATCCAAAACACCAAATATCAGTAAAAAAAGGACTCCAAAATCTAAAATAAAATTGTCGGAGGAGAAGCGTAAACTTGCCAATATGCCATTTACCACACGGAGTGGCAAGGAACGGCTGAGGCCCTGGCCTATGTTCATGGCTAGTGGTTCAGCGTCACATGAGGATGGAAGCACTCAGCCTCTCGCTAGAAAACTGAAAAGACTCAAGCTGGCAAAAGCACCGCAAAGAACTGTGCGTTCTTCGAAATCCCAAATCCACAAGGAGAGTCCAATTGTGTCGGTTGCGATGCCTGACCTTCCCAACACTGGACGTGAAGAGCATGCGCCTTCCACCATTTGCACGCCCCCTGCAAGTGCTGGAAGGAGCACCCGCAGTCCAGTTCCTGATAGTCAGATTGAAGATGTCAGTGTTGAAGTACACCAGGATGAGGAGGATATGGGTGTTGCTGGCGCTGGGGAGGAAATTGACAAGGAGGATTCTGATGGTGAGGTGGTTTGTTTAAGTCAGGCACCCGAGGAGACACCTGTTGTCCGTGGGAGGAATAGGGCCGTTGACATGCCTGGTGAAAATACCAAAAAAATCAGCTCTTCGGTGTGGAAGTATTTCAACAGAAATGCGGACAACATTTGTCAAGCCGTGTGTTGCCTTTGTCAAGCTGTAATAAGTAGGGGTAAGGACGTTAACCACCTCGGAACATCCTCCCTTATACGTCACCTGCAGCGCATTCATAATAAGTCAGTGACAAGTTCAAAAACTTTGGGCGACAGCGGAAGCAGTCCACTGACCAGTAAATCCCTTCCTCTTGTAACCAAGCTCACGCAAACCACCCCACCAACTCCCTCAGTGTCAATTTCCTCCTTCCCCAGGAATGCCAATAGTCCTGCAGGCCATGTCACTGGCAATTCTGACGAGTCCTCTCCTGCCTGGGATTCCTCCGATGCATCCTTGCGTGTAACGCCTACTGCTGCTGGCGCTGCTGTTGTTGCTGCTGGGAGTCGATGGTCATCCCAGAGGGGAAGTCGTAAGCCCACTTTTACTACTTCCACCAAGCAATTGACTGTCCAACAGTCCTTTGCGAGGAAGATTAAATATCACAGCAGTCATCCTGTTGCAAAGCGGATAACTGAGGCCTTGACAACTATGTTGGTGTTAGACGTGCGTCCGGTATCCGCCGTTAGTTCACAGGGAACTAGACAATTTTTTGAGGTAGTGTGCCCCTGTTACCAAATACCATCTAGGTTCCACTTCTCTAGGCAGGCGATACCGAGAATGTACACGGACGTCAGAAAAAGACTCACCAGTGTCCTAAAAAATGCAGTTGTACCCAATGTCCACTTAACCACGGACATGTGGACAAGTGGAGCAGGGCAGGGTCAGGACTATATGACTGTGACAGCCCACTGGGTAGATGTATGGACTCCCGCCGCAAGAACAGCAGCGGCGGCACCAGTAGCAGCATCTCGCAAACGCCAACTCTTTCCTAGGCAGGCTACGCTTTGTATCACCGGTTTCCAGAATACGCACACAGCTGAAAACCTCTTACGGCAACTGAGGAAGATCATCGCGGAATGGCTTACCCCAATTGGACTCTCCTGTGGATTTGTGGCATCGGACAACGCCAGCAATATTGTGTGTGCATTAAATATGGGCAAATTCCAGCACGTCCCATGTTTTGCACATACCTTGAATTTGGTGGTGCAGAATTTTTTTAAAAACGACAGGGGCGTGCAAGAGATGCTGTCGGTGGCCAGAAGAATTGCGGGACACTTTCGGCGTACAGGCACCACGTACAGAAGACTGGAGCACCACCAAAAACGCCTGAACCTGCCCTGCCATCATCTGAAGCAAGAAGTGGTAACGAGGTGGAATTCAACCCTCTATATGCTTCAGAGGTTGGAGGAGCAGCAAAAGGCCATTCAAGCCTATACATCTGCCCACGATATAGGCAAAGGAGGTGGAATGCACCTGTCTCAAGCGCAGTGGAGAATGATTTCAACGTTGTGCAAGGTTCTGCAACCTTTTGAACTTGCCACGCGTGAAGTCAGTTCAGACACTGCCACCCTGAGTCAGGTCATTCCCCTCATCAGGCTTTTGCAGAAGAAGCTGGAGGCATTGAAGGAGGAGCTAAAAGGGAGCGATTCCGCTAGGCATGTGGGACTTGTGGATGGAGCCCTTAATTCGCTTAACAAGGATTCACGGGTGGTCAATCTGTTGAAATCAGAGCACTACAATTTGGCCACCATGCTCGATCCTAGATTTAAAACCTACGTTGTATCTCTCTTTCCGGCAGACACAAGTCTGCTGGGGTTCAAAGACCTGCTGGTGACAAAATTGTCAAGTCAAGCGGAACGCGACCTGTCAACATCTCCTCCTTCACATTCTCCCGCAACTGGGGGTGCGAGGAAAAGGCTCAGAATTCCGAGCCCACCCGCTGGCGGTGATGCAGGGCAGTCTGGAGCGACTGCTGATGCTGACATCTGGTCCGGACTGAAGGACCTGACAACGATTACGGACATGTCGTCTACTGTCACTGCATATGATTCTGTCACCATTGAAAGAATGGTGGAGGATTATATGAGTGACCGCATCCAAGTAGGCACGTCAGACAGTCCGTACTTATACTGGCAGGAAAAAGAGGCAATTTGGAGGCCCTTGCACAAACTGGCTTTATTCTACCTAAGTTGCCCTCCCACAAGTGTGTACTCCGAAAGAGTGTTTAGTGCCGCCGCTCACCTTGTCAGCAATCGGCGTACGAGGTTACTTCCAGAAAATGTGGAGAAGATGATGTTCATTAAAATGAATTATAATCAATTCCTCCGTGGAGACATTGACCAGCAGCAATTGCCTCCACAAAGTACACAGGGAGCTGAGATGGTGGATTCCAGTGGGGACGAATTGGTAATCTGTGAGGAGCGGGATGTACACGGTGATATATCGGAGGATGATGATGAGGTGGACATCTTGCCTCTGTAGAGCCAGTTTGTGCAAGGAGAGATTAATTGCTTCTTTTTCGGTGGGGGTCCAAACCAACCCGTCATTTCAGTCACAGTCGTGTGGCAGACCCTGTCACTGAAATGATGGGTTGGTTAAAGTGTGCATGTCCTGTTTATACAACATAAGGGTGGGTGGGAGGGCCCAAGGACAATTCCATCTTGCACCTCTTTTTTTTTTCATTTTTATTTGCGTCATGTGCTGTTTGGGGAGTGTTTTTTGGAAGGGCCATCCTGCGTGACACTGCAGTGCCACTCCTAGATGGGCCAGGTGTTTGTGTCGGCCACTAGGGTCGCTTATCTTACTCACACAGCTACCTCATTGCGCCTCTTTTTTTCTTCTTTGCGTCATGTGCTGTTTGGGGAGTGTTTTTTGGAAGGGCCATCCTGCGTGACACTGCAGTGCCACTCCTAGATGGGCCAGGTGTTTGTGTCGGCCACTAGGGTCGCTTAGCTTACTCACACAGCTACCTCATTGCGCCTCTTTTTTTCTTCTTTGCGTCATGTGCTGTTTGGGGAGTGTTTTTTGGAAGGTCCATCCTGCGTGACACTGCAGTGCCACTCCTAGATGGGCCAGGTGTTTGTGTCGGCCACTAGAATCGCTTAACTTACTCACACAGCTACCTCATTGCGCCTCTTTTTTTCTTCTTTGCGTCATGTGCTGTTTGGGGAGTGTTTTTTGGAAGGGCCATCCTGCGTGACACTGCAGTGCCACTCCTAGATGGGCCAGGTGTTTGTGTCGGCCACTAGGGTCGCTTATCTTACTCACACAGCTACCTCATTGCGCCTCTTTTTTTCTTCTTTGCGTCATGTGCTGTTTGGGGAGTGTTTTTTGGAAGGGCCATCCTGCGTGACACTGCAGTGCCACTCCTAGATGGGCCAGGTGTTTGTGTCGGCCACTAGGGTCGCTTATCTTACTCACACAGCTACCTCATTGCGCCTCTTTTTTTCTTCTTTGCGTCATGTGCTGTTTGGGGAGTGTTTTTTGGAAGGGCCATCCTGCGTGACACTGCAGTGCCACTCCTAGATGGGCCAGGTGTTTGTGTCGGCCACTAGGGTCGCTTATCTTACTCACACAGCTACCTCATTGCGCCTCTTTTTTTCTTCTTTGCGTCATGTGCTGTTTGGGGAGTGTTTTTTGGAAGGGCCATCCTGCGTGACACTGCAGTGCCACTCCTAGATGGGCCAGGTGTTTGTGTCGGCCACTAGGGTCGCTTAGCTTAGTCATCCAGCGACCTCGGTGCAAATTTTAGGACTAAAAATAATATTGTGAGGTGTGAGGTGTTCAGAATAGACTGAAAATGAGTGGAAATTATGGTTTTTGAGGTTAATAATACTTTGGGATCAAAATGACCCCCAAATTCTATGATTTAAGCTGTTTTTTAGTGTTTTTTGAAAAAAACACCCGAATCCAAAACACACCCGAATACGACAAAAAAAATTCGGTGAGGTTTTGCCAAAACGCGGTCGAACCCAAAACACGGCCGCGGAACCGAACCCAAAACCAAAACACAAAACCCGAAAAATTTCAAGTGCACATCTCTAGTTACCACCTCATCCCTTTAATTCTGGACACATATTAATTACACAGGTTCTGTGGCTGGCTGACTTCAAGATTCTATTTCACCTGGTTTTAATCAGCCACAGAACCCGTGTAATTAATATGTGTCCAGAAATAAAAGGATGAGGTGGCAACCCTAGCTGCAGGCAGCTAGAAATTACATTTCTAATATGACAATGCATTCAACTGCAGGCAACTAGAGAGTACGTCTGTGACATCACAATGAATTTGGCTGCAGTTAGACAGTATCTCTGTGACATCACAATGTGTTCAGCTGTGGGCAGCTAGACAGTACCTCTGTGACATCCCAATGTATTCAGCTGTAGGCAGCTAGACAGTGCCTCTGTGATATCACAATGTATTCAGCTGCAGGTAGGGTTACCACCTCATCCCTTTAATTCTGGACACATATTAATTACACAGGTTCTGTGGCTGGCTGACTTCAAGATTCTATTTCACCTGGTTTTAATCAGCCACAGAACCCGTGTAATTAATATGTGTCCTGAAATAAAGGGATGAGGTGGCAACCCTAGCTGCAGGCAGCTAGAAATTACATTTCTAACATGACAATGCATTCAACTGCAGGCAACTAGAGAGTACTTTTGTGACATCACAATGAATTTGGCTGCAGACAGTTAGACAATACCTCTGTGACATCACAATGCATTCAGCTGCAGGCAATTAGACAGTACGTCTGTGACATAACAATGCATTCAGCTGCTGGCAGCTAGACAGTACCTCTGTGACATCACAATACATTTAACTGTGGGCAGCTAGAGAGTACCCCTGTGACATCACAATGAATTCAGCTGCAGACAGCTAGACAGTACCTCTGTGACATCACAATTAGAGATGAGCGGGTTCGGTTCCTCGGAATCCGAACCCGCCCGAACTTCAGCTTTTTTTACACGGGGCCGAGCAGGCTTGGATCCTCCCGCCTTGCTCGGTTAACCCGAGCGCGCCCGAACGTCATCATCCCGCTGTCGGATTCTCGCGAGGCTCGGATTCTATCGCGAGACTCGGATTCTATATAAGGAGCCGCGCGGAGCCGCCATTTTCACACGTGCATTGAGATTGATAGGGAGAGGACGTGGCTGGCGTCCTCTCCGTTTAGACTAGAGTACTAGAGAGAGACACAAATTTTGGGGAGCATATTATTAGGAGGAGTACTACTTGCTGCTGATAGTGTGACCTGTGACCACCAGTTTAATTAATCCGTTCTCTGCCTGATAAAAAACGATACACAGTGTGACACAGTCACATACCATATCTGTGCTCAGCCCAGTGTGCTGCATCATATGTAATACTGTATATCATTATCTGACTGTGCTGAGTGCTCACTGCTCACACAGCTTAATTGTGGGGGAGACTGGGGAGCAGTTATAGCAGGAGTACATATTTTAAGTACAGTGAACACTTTTGCTGCCAGAGTGCCACTGCCAGTGTGACTGACCAGTGACCACTGACCACCAGTATTGTGATTGTCTGCTGACCACCAGTATATTGTGATTGCCTGAAAAAGTTAAACACTCGTCGTGTGGTGTTTTTATAAACGCATTCTGCAGACAGTGTCCAGCAGGTCCGTCATTACATAATATATACCTGTCCGGCTGCAGTACTAGTGTGATATATATTTATATTTTAATTTTATCTCATTATCATCCAGTCTATATTAGCAGCAGACACAGTACGGTAGTCCACGGCTGTAGCTACCTCTGTGTCGGCAGTCGCTCGTCCATCCATAATTGTATACCACCTACCCGTGGTTTTTTTTTTTTCTATCTTCTTGATACTAGTAGCTTACTTTAGGAGTCTGCAGTGCTGACAGACAGTGTCCAGCAGGTCCGTCATTACATAATATATACCTGTCCGGCTGCAGTACTAGTGTGATATATATATATATTTTAATTTTATCTCATTATCATCCAGTCTATATTAGCAGCAGACACAGTACGGTAGTCCATGGCTGTAGCTACCTCTGTGTCAGCAGTCGCTCGTCCATCCATAATTGTATACCACCTACCCGTGTTTTTTTTTTTTTTTCTATCTTCTTGATACTAGTAGCTTACTTTAGGAGTCTGCAGTGCTGAGTCTGACAGACAGTGTCCAGCAGGTCCGTCATTACATAATATATACCTGTCCGGCTGCAGTACTAGTGTGATATATATATATATTTTAATTTTATCTTATTATCATCCAGTCTATATTAGCAGCAGACACAGTACGGTAGTCCACGGCTGTAGCTACCTCTGTGTCGGTAGTCGCTCGTCCATCCATAATTGTATACCACCTACCCGTGGTTTTTTTTTCTATCTTCTTGATACTAGTAGCTTACTTTAGGAGTCTGCAGTGCTGACAGACAGTGTCCAGCAGGTCCGTCATTACATAATATATACCTGTCCAGCTGCAGTACTAGTGTGATATATATATATATATTTTAATTTTATCTCATTATCATCCAGTCTATATTAGCAGCAGACACAGTACGGTAGTCCACGGCTGTAGCTACCTCTGTGTCGGCAGTCGCTCGTCCATCCATAATTGTATACCACCTACCCGTGGTTTTTTTTTTTCTATCTTCTTGATACTAGTAGCTTACTTTAGGAGTCTGCAGTGCTGACAGACAGTGTCCAGCAGGTCCGTCATTACATAATATATACCTGTCCGGCTGCAGTACTAGTGTGATATATATATATATTTTAATTTTATCTCATTATCATCCAGTCTATATTAGCAGCAGACACAGTACGGTAGTCCACGGCTGTAGCTACCTCTGTGTCGGCAGTCGCTCGTCCATCCATAATTGTATACCACCTACCCGTGTTTTTTTTTTTTTCTATCTTCTTGATACTAGTAGCTTACTTTAGGAGTCTGCAGTGCTGACAGACAGTGTCCAGCAGGTCCGTCATTACATAATATATACCTGTCCGGCTGCAGTACTAGTGTGATATATATATATATTTAAATTTTATCTCATTATCATCCAGTCTATATTAGCAGCAGACACAGTACGGTAGTCCACGGCTATAGCTACCTCTGTGTCGGCAGTCGCTCGTCATCCATAAGTATACTAGTATCCATCCATCTCCATTGTTTACCTGAGGTGCCTTTTAGTTGTGCCTATTAAAATATGGAGAACAAAAATGTTGAGGTTCCAAAAATAGGGAAAGATCAAGATCGACTTCCACCTCGTGCTGAAGCTGCTGCCACTAGTCATGGCCGAGACGATGAAATGCCAGCAACGTCGTCTGCCAAGGCCGATGCCCAATGTCATAGTACAGAGCATGTAAAATCCAAAACACCAAATATCAGTAAAAAAAGGACTCAAAAATCTAAAATAAAATCGTCGGAGGAGAAGCGTAAACTTGCCAATATGCCATTTACCACACGGAGTGGCAAGGAACGGCTGAGGCCCTGGCCTATGTTCATGGCTAGTGGTTCAGCTTCACATGAGGATGGAAGCACTCAGCCTCTCGCTAGAAAAATGAAAAGACTCAAGCTGGCAAAAGCACAGCAAAGAACTGTGCGTTCTTCGAAATCCCAAATCCACAAGGAGAGTCCAATTGTGTCGGTTGCGATGCCTGACCTTCCCAACACTGGACATGAAGAGCATGCGCCTTCCACCATTTGCACGCCCCCCTGCAAGTGCTGGAAGGAGCACCCGCAGTCCAGTTCCTGATAGTCAGATTGAAGATGTCAGTGTTGAAGTACACCAGGATGAGGAGGATATGGGTGTTGCTGGCGCTGGGGAGGAAATTGACAAGGAGGATTCTGATGGTGAGGTGGTTTGTTTAAGTCAGGCACCCGGGGAGACACCTGTTGTCCGTGGGAGGAATATGGCCATTGACATGCCTGGTGAAAATACCAAAAAAATCAGCTCTTCGGTGTGGAAGTATTTCAACAGAAATGCGAACAACATTTGTCAAGCCGTGTGTTGCCTTTGTCAAGCTGTAATAAGTAGGGGTAAGGACGTTAACCACCTCGGAACATCCTCCCTTATACGTCACCTGCAGCGCATTCATAATAAGTCAGTGACAAGTTCAAAAACTTTGGGCGACAGCGGAAGCAGTCCACTGACCAGTAAATCCCTTCCTCTTGTAACCAAGCTCACGCAAACCACCCCACCAACTCCCTCAGTGTCAATTTCCTCCTTCCCCAGGAATGCCAATAGTCCTGCAGGCCATGTCACTGGCAATTCTGACGAGTCCTCTCCTGCCTGGGATTCCTCCGATGCATCCTTGCGTGTAACGCCTACTGCTGCTGGCGCTGCTGTTGTTGCTGCTGGGAGTTGATGGTCATCCCAGAGGGGAAGTCGGAAGACCACTTGTACTACTTCCAGTAAGCAATTGACTGTCCAACAGTCCTTTGCGAGGAAGATGAAATATCACAGCAGTCATCCTGTTGCAAAGCGGATAACTGAGGCCTTGACAACTATGTTGGTGTTAGACGTGCGTCCGGTATCCGCCGTTAGTTCACAGGGAACTAGACAATTTCTGGAGGTAGTGTGCCCCCGTTACCAAATACCATCTAGGTTCCACTTCTCTAGGCAGGCGATACCGAGAATGTACACGGACGTCAGAAAAAGACTCACCAGTGTCCTAAAAAATGCAGTTGTACCCAATGTCCACTTAACCACGGACATGTCGACAAGTGGAGCAGGGCAGGGTCAGGACTATATGACTGTGACAGCCCACTGGGTAGATGTATGGACTCCCGCCGCAAGAACAGCAGCGGCGGCACCAGTAGCAGCATCTCGCAAACGCCAACTCTTTCCTAGGCAGGCGACGCTTTGTATCACCGGTTTCCAGAATACGCACACAGCTGAAAACCTCTTACGGCAACTGAGGAAGATCATTGCGGAATGGCTTACCCCAATTGGACTCTCCTGTGGATTTGTGGCATCGGACAACGCCAGCAATATTGTGTGTGCATTAAATATGGGCAAATTCCAGCACGCCCCATGTTTTGCACATACCTTGAATTTGGTGGTGCAGAATTATTTAAAAAACGAGAGGGGCGTGCAAGAGATGCTGTCGGTGGCCAGAAGAATTGTGGGACACTTTCGGCGTACAGGCACCACGTACAGAAGACTGGAGCACCACCAAAAACTCCTGAACCTGCCCTGCCATCATCTGAAGCAAGAAGTGGTAACGAGGTGGAATTCAACCCTATATATGCTTCAGAGGTTGGAGGAGCAGCAAAAGGCCATTCAAGCCTATACAATTGAGCACGATATAGGAGGTGGAATGCACCTGTCTCAAGCGCAGTGGAGAATGATTTCAACGTTGTGCAAGGTTCTGCTGCCCTTTGAACTTGCCACACGTGAAGTCAGTTCAGACACTGCCAGCCTGAGTCAGGTCATTACCCTCATCAGGCTTTTGCAGAAGAAGCTGGAGACATTGAAGGAGGAGCTAACACAGAGCGATTCCGCTAGGCATGTGGGACTTGTGGATGGAGCCCTTAATTCGCTTAACAAGGATTCACGGGTGGTCAATCTGTTGAAATCAGAGCACTACATTTTGGCCACCGTGCTCGATCCTAGATTTAAAACCTACCTTGGATCTCTCTTTCCGGCAGACACAAGTCTGCTGGGGTTCAAAGACCTGCTGGTGAGAAAATTGTCAAGTCAAGCGGAACGCGACCTGTCAACATCTCCTCCTTCACATTCTCCCGCAACTGGGGGTGCGAGGAAAAGGCTCAGAATTCCGAGCCCACCCGCTGGCGGTGATGCAGGGCAGTCTGGAGCGACTGCTGATGCTGACATCTGGTCCGGACTGAAGGACCTGCCAACGATTACGGATACGGACATGTCGTCTACTGGCACTGCATATGATTCTCTCCCCATTGAAAGAATGGTGGAGGATTATATGAGTGACCGCATCCAAGTAGGCACGTCAGACAGTCCGTACTTATACTGGCAGGAAAAAGAGGCAATTTGGAGGCCCTTGCACAAACTGGCTTTATTCTACCTAAGTTGCCCTCCCACAAGTGTGTACTCCGAAAGAGTCTTTAGTGCCGCCGCTCACCTTGTCAGCAATCGGCGTACGAGGTTACTTCCAGAAAATGTGGAGAAGATGATGTTCATTAAAATGAATTATAATCAATTCCTCCGTGGAGACATTGACCAGCAGCAATTGCCTCCACAAAGTACACAGGGAGCTGAGATGGTGGATTCCAGTGGGGACGAATTGATAATCTGTGAGGAGCGGGATGTACACGGTGATATATCGGAGGATGATGATGAGGTGGACATCTTGCTTCTGTAGAGCCAGTTTGTGCAAGGAGAGATTAATTGCTTCTTTTTCGGTGGGGGTCCAAACCAACCCGTCATTTCAGTCACAGTCGTGTGGCAGACCCTGTCACTGAAATGATGGGTTGGTTAAAGTGTGCATGTCCTGTTTATACAACATAAGGGTGGGTGGGAGGGCCCAAGGACAATTCCATCTAGCACCTCTTTTTTCTTTCATTTTTCTTTGCGTCATGTGCTGTTTGGGGAGTGTTTTTTGGAAGGGCCATCCTGCGTGACACTGCAGTGCCACTCCTAGATGGGCCAGGTGTTTGTGTCGGCCACTAGGGTCGCTTAGCTTACTCACACAGCTACCTCATTGCGCCTCTTTTTTTTCTTCTTTGCGTCATGTGCTGTTTGGGGAGTGTTTTTTGGAAGGGCCATCCTGCGTGACACTGCAGTGCCACTCCTAGATGGGCCAGGTGTTTGTGTCGGCCACTAGGGTCGCTTAGCTTACTCACACAGCTACCTCATTGCGCCTCTTTTTTTCTTTGCGTCATGTGCTGTTCGGGGAGTGTTTTTTGGAAGGGCCATCCTGCGTGACACTGCAGTGCCACTCCTAGATGGGCCAGGTGTTTGTGTCGGCCACTAGGGTCGCTTAGGTTACTCACACAGCTACCTCATTGCGCCTCTTTTTTTCTTTGCGTCATGTGCTGTTTGGGGAGTGTTTTTTGGAAGGGCCATCCTGCGTGACACTGCAGTGCCACTCCTAGATGGGCCAGGTGTTTGTGTCGGCCACTAGGGTCGCTTAGCTTACTCACACAGCTACCTCATTGCGCCTCTTTTTTTCTTTGCGTCATGTGCTGTTTGGGGAGTGTTTTTTGGAAGGGCCATCCTGCGTGACACTGCAGTGCCACTCCTAGATGGGCCAGGTGTTTGTGTCGGCCACTAGGGTCGCTTAGCTTACTCACACAGCTACCTCATTGCGCCTCTTTTTTTTCTTCTTTGCGTCATGTGCTGTTTGGGGAGTGTTTTTTGGAAGGGCCATCCTGCGTGACACTGCAGTGCCACTCCTAGATGGGCCAGGTGTTTGTGTCGGCCACTAGGGTTGCTTAGCTTACTCACACAGCTACCTCATTGCGCCTCTTTTTTTCTTTGCGTCATGTGCTGTTTGGGGAGTGTTTTTTGGAAGGGCCATCCTGCGTGACACTGCAGTGCCACTCCTAGATGGGCCAGGTGTTTGTGTCGGCCACTTGGGTCGCTTAGCTTAGTCATCCAGCGACCTCGGTGCAAATTTTAGTACTAAAAATAATATTGTGAGGTGTGAGGTGTTCAGAATAGACTGAAAATGAGTGGAAATTATGGTTTTTGAGGTTAATAATACTTTGGGATCAAAATGACCCCCAAATTCTATGATTTAAGCTGTTTTTTAGTGTTTTTTGAAAAAAACACCCGAATCCAAAACACACCCGAATCCGACAAAAAAAATTCGGTGAGGTTTTGCCAAAACGCGGTCGAACCCAAAACATGGCCGCGGAACCGAACCCAAAACCAAAACACAAAACCCGAAAAATTTCAAGTGCACATCTCTAATCACAATGCAGTTAGCTGTGAGTAGCTAGAATGTAACTGTGATCTCAACATTTTAAATGCAGGGAGATAGACAGTACCTCTGTAATATCACAATTCATGCAGCTTCAGGCAGCTAGACAGTACCTCTGTGATATCACAATTCATGCAGCTGCAGGCAGTTAGACAGTACCTCTGTGATATCACAATGTATGCAGATGCAGGCAGCTAGACTGTACCTCTGTGACATCACAATGCATTTAGATACAGATAGCTAGACAGTACCTCTATGACATCAAGATGCAGTCAACTGTGGGCAGCTAGACAGTACCTCTGTGACATCACAATGCATTAAGCTGCAGGCAGTTAGACAGTACAGTACATCTGTTATATCACAATGCATTCAGCTGCAGGCTGATAGACAGTACCTCTGTGACATCACAATGTATTCAGTTGTGGGCAACTAGAGAGTACCTTTGTGACATACATGCATCTGCAGGCAGCTAGACAGTACCTCTGTGACATTACAATGCATTAAGCTGCGGGCAGTTAGACAGTACAGTACATCTGTTATATCACAATGCATTCAGCTGCAGGCTGATAGACAGTATCTCTGTGACATCACAATGTATTCAGTTGTGGGCAACTAGAGAGTACCTTTGTGACATCACAAATAATTTAGCTGCAGGCAGCTAGACAGTACCTCCCTGACATCACAATGCATTCAGCTGCAGGCAGTTAGACAAAACATCAGTGACATCACAATGCATTAAGCGGTAGGCTGCTATACAGTACCTCTGTGATGCACAAGGCTTTCAGCTGCAGGCAGCTAGATGGAACGTCTGTGACATCACAATGTATTCAGCTGCAAGCAGCTAGATAGTACCTCTGTGACATCACCATGCATTAAGCTGCAGGCAGCTAGAGAGTACCTTTGTTACACCACATAACATTCATCTGCAGGAAGCTAGACAGTACCTCTGTGACATCACAACACATTCAGCTGTGGGCAGCTAGACAGTACCTCTGTGACATCACATTGCATTAAGCTGCAGGCAGTTAGACAGTACCTCTGTGACATCACATTGCATTCAGCTGCAGGCAGCTAGACAGTACCTCTATGACATCACAATACATTCATCTACAGGCAGCTAGACAGTAACTCTGTGACATCACAATGTATTAAGATACAGATAGCTAGACAGTACTATGTGAAATCACAGTGCATTCAGCTGTTGGCAGCTAGACAGTACCTGTGTGACATCACAATGGATTCAGCTGCAGGCACCTAGACAGTACCTCTGTGACATCACAATGCCTTAAGATACAAAAAAGCAGAGAGTACTGTACCTCTGTAACATCTCAATGCAATTAGCTGCGGGCAGACATATAGTACCTCTGTGATGCAAAAGGCTTTCAGCTGCAGGCAGCTAGACAGAACCTCTGTGACATCACAATGCATTCAGCTGTGGGCAGGTAAACAGTAACTGTGACAACAACAGTTCCTCTGTGACATCAAATTGCATTCAGCTGCAGGCAGCTAGACAGTACAGTACCTCCATGACATCACAATGTATTCAGCTGCAGGCAGATAGACAGTACGTCTGTGACATCACAGTGCATTCGGCTGTGGGCAGCTGATCAGTATCTCTGTGACATCACAATGTGTTCAGCTGTGGGCAGCTAGACAGTACCTCTGTGACATCCCAATGTATTCATCTGCAGGCAGCTAGACAGTACCTCTGTGACACCCCAATGTATTCATCTGCAGGCAGCTAGACAGTACCTCTGTGACATCACAATGTATTTAGCTGCAGGCAGCTAGAGAGTACTGTTGTGACATCACAATAAATTCATCTGCAGACATTACAGTAGCTCTGTGACATAACAATGTATTCAGCTGCAGGCAGATAGACAGTACGTCTGTGACATCACAGTGCATTCGGCTGTGGGCAGCTAGACAGTATCTCTGTGACATCACAATGTGTTCAGCTGTGGGCAGCTAGACAGTACCTCTGTGACATCCCAATGTATTCAGCTGTAGGCAGCTAGACATTGCCTCTGTGATATCACAATGTATTCAGCTGCAGGTAGGGTTACCACCTCATCCCTTTAATTCTGGACACATATTAATTACACAGGTTCTGTGGCTGGCTGACTTCAAGATTCTATTTCACCTGGTTTTAATCAGCCACAGAACCCGTGTAATTAATATGTGTCCAGAAATAAAAGGATGAGGTGGCAACCCTAGCTGCAGGCAGCTAGAAATTACATTTCTAATATGACAATGCATTCAACTGCAGGCAACTAGAGAGTACGTCTGTGACATCACAATGAATTTGGCTGCAGTTAGACAGTATCTCTGTGACATCACAATGTGTTCAGCTGTGGGCAGCTAGACAGTACCTCTGTGACATCCCAATGTATTCAGCTGTAGGCAGCTAGACAGTGCCTCTGTGATATCACAATGTATTCAGCTGCAGGTAGGGTTACCACCTCATCCCTTTAATTCTGGACACATATTAATTACACAGGTTCTGTGGCTGGCTGACTTCAAGATTCTATTTCACCTGGTTTTAATCAGCCACAGAACCCGTGTAATTAATATGTGTCCTGAAATAAAGGGATGAGGTGGCAACCCTAGCTGCAGGCAGCTAGAAATTACATTTCTAACATGACAATGCATTCAACTGCAGGCAACTAGAGAGTACTTTTGTGACATCACAATGAATTTGGCTGCAGACAGTTAGACAATACCTCTGTGACATCACAATGCATTCAGCTGCAGGCAATTAGACAGTACGTCTGTGACATAACAATGCATTCAGCTGCTGGCAGCTAGACAGTACCTCTGTGACATCACAATACATTTAACTGTGGGCAGCTAGAGAGTACCCCTGTGACATCACAATGAATTCAGCTGCAGACAGCTAGACAGTACCTCTGTGACATCACAATGCAGTCAGCTGTGAGTAGCTAGAATGTAACTGTGATCTCAACATTTTAAATGCAGGCAGATAGACAGTACCTCTGTAATATCACAATTCATGCAGCTTCAGGCAGCTAGACAGTACCTCTGTGATATCACAATTCATGCAGCTGCAGGCAGTTAGACAGTACCTCTGTGATATCACAATGTATGCAGATGCAGGCAGCTAGACTGTACCTCTGTGACATCACAATGCATTTAGATACAGATAGCTAGACAGTACCTCTGTGACATCAAGATGCAGTCAACTGTGGGCAGCTAGACAGTACCTCTGTGACATCACAATGCATTAAGCTGCAGGCAGTTAGACAGTACAGTACATCTGTTATATCACAATGCATTCAGCTGCAGGCTGATAGACAGTACCTCTGTGACATCACAATGTATTCAGTTGTGGGCAACTAGAGAGTACCTTTGTGACATACATGCATCTGCAGGCAGCTAGACAGTACCTCTGTGACATTACAATGCATTAAGCTGCGGGCAGTTAGACAGTACAGTACATCTGTTATATCACAATGCATTCAGCTGCAGGCTGATAGACAGTACCTCTGTGACATCACAATGTATTCAGTTGTGGGCAACTAGAGAGTACCTTTGTGACATCACAAATAATTTAGCTGCAGGCAGCTAGACAGTACCTCCCTGACATCACAATGCATTCAGCTGCAGGCAGTTAGACAAAACATCAGTGACATCACAATGCATTAAGCGGTGGGCTGCTATACAGTACCTCTGTGACGCACAAGGCTTTCAGCTGCAGGCAGCTAGATGGAACGTCTGTGACATCACAATGTATTCAGCTGCAAGCAGCTAGATAGTACCTCTGTGACATCACCATGCATTAAGCTGCAGGCAGCTAGAGAGTACCTTTGTGACACCACATAACATTCATCTGCAGGAAGCTAGACAGTACCTCTGTGACATCACAACACATTCAGCTGTGGGCAGCTAGACAGTACCTCTGTGACATCACATTGCATTAAGCTGCAGGCAGTTAGACAGTACCTCTGTGACATCACATTGCATTCAGCTGCAGGCAGCTAGACAGTACCTCTATGACATCACAATATATTCATCTGCAGGCAGCTAGACAGTAACTCTGTGACATCACAATGTATTAAGATACAGATAGCTAGACAGTACTATGTGAAATCACAGTGCATTCAGCTGTTGGCAGCTAGACAGTACCTGTGTGACATCACAATGGATTCAGCTGCAGGCACCTAGACAGTACCTCTGTGACATCACAATGCCTTAAGATACAAAAAAGCAGAGAGTACTGTACCTCTGTAACATCTCAATGCAATTAGCTGCGGGCAGACATATAGTACCTCTGTGATGCAAAAGGCTTTCAGCTGCAGGCAGCTAGACAGAACCTCTGTGATATCACAATGCATTCAGCTGTGGGCAGGTAAACAGTAACTGTGACAACAACAGTTCCTCTGTGACATCAAATTGCATTCAGCTGCAGGCAGCTAGACAGTACAGTACCTCCATGACATCACAATGTATTCAGCTGCAGGCAGATAGACAGTACGTCTGTGACATCACAGTGCATTCGGCTGTGGGCAGCTGATCAGTATCTCTGTGACATCACAATGTGTTCAGCTGTGGGCAGCTAGACAGTACCTCTGTGACATCCCAATGTATTCATCTGCAGGCAGCTAGACAGTACCTCTGTGACATCACAATGTATTTAGCTGCAGGCAGCTAGAGAGTACTGTTGTGACATCACAATAAATTAATCTGCAGACATTACAGTAGCTCTGTGACATAACAATGTATTCAGCTGCAGGCAGATAGACAGTACGTCTGTGACATCACAGTGCATTCGGCTGTGGGCAGCTAGACAGTATCTCTGTGACATCACAATGTGTTCAGCTGTGGGCAGCTAGACAGTACCTTTGTGACATCCCAATGTATTCAGCTGTAGGCAGCTAGACATTGCCTCTGTGATATCACAATGTATTCAGCTGCAGGTAGGGTTACCACCTCATCCCTTTAATTCTGGACACATATTAATTACACAGGTTCTGTGGCTGGCTGACTTCAAGATTCTATTTCACCTGGTTTTAATCAGCCACAGAACCCGTGTAATTAATATGTGTCCTGAAATAAAGGGATGAGGTGGCAACCCTAGCTGCAGGCAGCTAGAAATTACATTTCTAACATGACAATGCATTCAACTGCAGGCAACTAGAGAGTACTTTTGTGACATCACAATGAATTTGGCTACAGACAGTTAGACAATACCTCTGTGACATCACAATGCATTCAGCTGCAGGCAATTAGACAGTACGTCTGTGACATAACAATGCATTCAGCTGCTGGCAGCTAGACAGTACCTCTGTGACATCACAATACATTTAACTGTGGGCAGCTAGAGAGTACCCCTGTGACATCACAATGAATTCAGCTGCAGACAGCTAGACAGTACCTCTGTGACATCACAATGCAGTCAGCTGTGAGTAGCTAGAATGTAACTGTGATCTCAACATTTTAAATGCAGGCAGATAGACAGTACCTCTGTAATATCACAATTCATGCAGCTTCAGGCAGCTAGACAGTACCTCTGTGATATCACAATTCATGCAGCTGCAGGCAGTTAGACAGTACCTCTGTGATATCACAATGTATGCAGATGCAGGCAGCTAGACTGTACCTCTGTGACATCACAATGCATTTAGATACAGATAGCTAGACAGTACCTCTGTGACATCAAGATGCAGTCAACTGTGGGCAGCTAGACAGTACCTCTGTGACATCACAATGCATTAAGCTGCAGGCAGTTAGACAGTACAGTACATTTGTTATATCACAATGCATTCAGCTGCAGGCTGATAGACAGTACCTCTGTGACATCACAATGTATTCAGTTGTGGGCAACTAGAGAGTACCTTTGTGACATACATGCATCTGCAGGCAGCTAGACAGTACCTCTGTGACATTACAATGCATTAAGCTGCGGGCAGTTAGACAGTACAGTACATCTGTTATATCACAATGCATTCAGCTGCAGGCTGATAGACAGTACCTCTGTGACATCACAATGTATTCAGTTGTGGGCAACTAGAGAGTACCTTTGTGACATCACAAATAATTTAGCTGCAGGCAGCTAGACAGTACCTCCCTGACATCACAATGCATTCAGCTGCAGGCAGTTAGACAAAACATCAGTGACATCACAATGCATTAAGCGGTGGGCTGCTATACAGTACCTCTGTGATGCACAAGGCTTTCAACTGCAGGCAGCTAGATGGAATGTCTGTGACATCACAATGTATTCAGCTGCAAGCAGCTAGATAGTACCTCTGTGACATCACCATACATTAAGCTGCAGGCAGCTAGAGAGTACCTTTGTGACCCCACATAACATTCATCTGCAGGAAGCTAGACAGTACCTCTGTGACATCACAACACATTCAGCTGTGGGCAGCTAGACAGTACCTCTGTGACATCACATTGCATTAAGCTGCAGGCAGTTAGACAGTACCTCTGTGACATCACATTGCATTCAGCTGCAGGCAGCTAGACAGTACCTCTATGACATCACAATACATTCATCTGCAGGCAGCTAGACAGTAACTCTGTGACATCACAATGTATTAAGATACAGATAGCTAGACAGTACTATGTGAAATCACAGTGCATTCAGCTGTTGGCAGCTAGACAGTACCTGTGTGACATCACAATGGATTCAGCTGCAGGCACCTAGACAGTACCTCTGTGACATCACAATGCCTTAAGATACAAAAAAGCAGAGAGTACTGTACCTCTGTAACATCTCAATGCAATTAGCTGCGGGCAGACATATAGTACCTCTGTGATGCAAAAGGCTTTCAGCTGCAGGCAGCTAGACAGAACCTCTGTGATATCACAATGCATTCAGCTGTGGGCAGGTAAACTGTAACTGTGACAACAGCAGTTCCTCTGTGACATCAAATTGCATTCAGCTGCAGGCAGCTAGACAGTACAGTACCTCCATGACATCACAATGTATTCAGCTGCAGGCAGATAGACAGTACGTCTGTGACATCACAGTGCATTCGGCTGTGGGCAGCTGATCAGTATCTCTGTGACATCACAATGTGTTCAGCTGTGGGCAGCTAGACAGTACCTCTGTGACATCCCAATGTATTCATCTGCAGGCAGCTAGACAGTACCTCTGTGACATCACAATGTATTTAGCTGCAGGCAGCTAGAGAGTACTGTTGTGACATCACAATAAATTCATCTGCAGACATTACAGTACCTCTGTGACATAACAATGTATTCAGCTGCAGGCAGATAGACAGTACGTCTGTGACATCACAGTGCATTCGGCTGTGGGCAGCTAGACAGTATCTCTGTGACATCACAATGTGTTCAGCTGTGGGCAGCTAGACAGTACCTCTGTGACATCCCAATGTATTCAGCTGTAGGCAGCTAGACATTGCCTCTGTGATATCACAATGTATTCAGCTACAGGTAGGGTTACCACCTCATCCCTTTAATTCTGGACACATATTAATTACACAGGTTCTGTGGCTGGCTGACTTCAAGATTCTATTTCACCTGGTTTTAATCAGCCACAGAACCCGTGTAATTAATATGTGTCCAGAAATAAAAGGATGAGGTGGCAACCCTAGCTGCAGGCAGCTAGAAATTACATTTCTAATATGACAATGCATTCAACTGCATGCAACTAGAGAGTACGTCTGTGACATCACAATGAATTTGGCTGCAGTTAGACAGTATCTCTGTGACATCACAATGTGTTCAGCTGTGGGCAGCTAGACAGTACCTCTGTGACATCCCAATGTATTCAGCTGTAGGCAGCTAGACAGTGCCTCTGTGATATCACAATGTATTCAGCTGCAGGTAGGGTTACCACCTCATCCCTTTAATTCTGGACACATATTAATTACACAGGTTCTGTGGCTGGCTGACTTCAAGATTCTATTTCACCTGGTTTTAATCAGCCACAGAACCCGTGTAATTAATATGTGTCCTGAAATAAAGGGATGAGGTGGCAACCCTAGCTGCAGGCAGCTAGAAATTACATTTCTAACATGACAATGCATTCAACTGCAGGCAACTAGAGAGTACTTTTGTGACATCACAATGAATTTGGCTGCAGACAGTTAGACAATACCTCTGTGACATCACAATGCATTCAGCTGCAGGCAATTAGACAGTACGTCTGTGACATAACAATGCATTCAGCTGCTGGCAGCTAGACAGTACCTCTGTGACATCACAATACATTTAACTGTGGGCAGCTAGAGAGTACCCCTGTGACATCACAATGAATTCAGCTGCAGACAGCTAGACAGTACCTCTGTGACATCACAATGCAGTCAGCTGTGAGTAGCTAGAATGTAACTGCGATCTCAACATTTTAAATGCAGGCAGATAGACAGTACCTCTGTAATATCACAATTCATGCAGCTTCAGGCAGCTAGACAGTACCTCTGTGATATCACAATTCATGCAGCTGCAGGCAGTTAGACAGTACCTCTGTGATATCACAATGTATGCAGATGCAGGCAGCTAGACTGTACCTCTGTGACATCACAATGCATTTAGATACAGATAGCTAGACAGTACCTCTGTGACATCAAGATGCAGTCAACTGTGGGCAGCTAGACAGTACCTCTGTGACATCACAATGCATTAAGCTGCAGGCAGTTAGACAGTACAGTACATCTGTTATATCACAATGCATTCAGCTGCAGGCTGATAGACAGTACCTCTGTGACATCACAATGTATTCAGTTGTGGGCAACTAGAGAGTACCTTTGTGACATACATGCATCTGCAGGCAGCTAGACAGTACCTCTGTGACATTACAATGCATTAAGCTGCGGGCAGTTAGACAGTACAGTACATCTGTTATATCACAATGCATTCAGCTGCAGGCTGATAGACAGTACCTCTGTGACATCACAATGTATTCAGTTGTGGGCAACTAGAGAGTACCTTTGTGACATCACAAATAATTTAGCTGCAGGCTGATAGACAGTACCTCCCTGACATCACAATGCATTCAGCTGCAGGCAGTTAGACAAAACATCAGTGACATCACAATGCATTAAGCGGTGGGCTGCTATACAGTACCTCTGTGACGCACAAGGCTTTCAGCTGCAGGCAGCTAGATGGAACGTCTGTGACATCACAATGTATTCAGCTGCAAGCAGCTAGATAGTACCTCTGTGACATCACCATGCGTTAAGCTGCAGGTAGCTAGAGAGTACCTTTGTGACACCACATAACATTAATCTGCAGGAAGCTAGACAGTACCTCTGTGACATCACAACACATTCAGCTGTGGGCAGCTAGACAGTACCTCTGTGACATCACATTGCATTAAGCTGCAGGCAGTTAGACAGTACCTCTGTGACATCACATTGCATTCAGCTGCAGGCAGCTAGACAGTACCTCTATGACATCATAATACATTCATCTGCAGGCAGCTAGACAGTAACTCTGTGACATCACAATGTATTAAGATACAGATAGCTAGACAGTACTATGTGAAATCACAGTGCATTCAGCTGTTGGCAGCTAGACAGTACCTGTGTGACATCACAATGGATTCAGCTGCAGGCACCTAGACAGTACCTCTGTGACATCACAATGCCTTAAGATACAAAAAAGCAGAGAGTACTGTACCTCTGTAACATCTCAATGCAATTAGCTGCGGGCAGACATATAGTACCTCTGTGATGCAAAAGGCTTTCAGCTGCAGGCAGCTAGACAGAACCTCTGTGATATCACAATGCATTCAGCTGTGGGCAGGTAAACTGTAACTGTGACAACAACAGTTCCTCTGTGACATCAAATTGCATTCAGCTGCAGGCAGCTAGACAGTACAGTACCTCCATGACATCACAATGTATTCAGCTGCAGGCAGATAGACAGTACGTCTGTGACATCACAGTGCATTCGGCTGTGGGCAGCTGATCAGTATCCCTGTGACATCACAATGTGTTCAGCTGTGGGCAGCTAGACAGTACCTCTGTGACATCCCAATGTATTCATCTGCAGGCAGCTAGACAGTACCTCTGTGACATCACAATGTATTTAGCTGCAGGCAGCTAGAGAGTACTGTTGTGACATCACAATAAATTCATCTGCAGACATTACAGTACCTCTGTGACATAACAATGTATTCAGCTGCAGGCAGATAGACAGTACGTCTGTGACATCACAGTGCATTCGGCTGTGGGCAGCTAGACAGTATCTCTGTGACATCACAATGTGTTCAGCTGTGGGCAGCTAGACAGTACCTCTGTGACATCCCAATGTATTCAGCTGTAGGCAGCTAGACATTGCCTCTGTGATATCACAATGTATTCAGCTGCAGGTAGGGTTACCACCTCATCCCTTTAATTCTGGACACATATTAATTACACAGGTTCTGTGGCTGGCTGACTTCAAGATTCTATTTCACCTGGTTTTAATCAGCCACAGAACCCGTGTAATTAATGTGTCCAGAAATAAAGGGATGAGGTGGCAACCCTAGCTGCAGGCAGCTAGAAATTACATTTCTAATATGACAATGCATTCAACTGCAGGCAACTAGAGAGTACTTTTGTGACATCACAATGAATTTGGCTGCAGTTAGACAGTACCTCTGTGACATCACAATGCATTCAGCTGCAGGCAATTAGACAGTACGTCTGTGACATAACAATGCATTCAGCTGCTAGCAACTAGACAGTTCCTCTGTGACATCACAATTAATTTAACTGTGGGCAGATAGAGAGTACCCCTGTGACATCACAATGAATTCAGCTGCAGACAGATAGACAGTACCTCTGTAATATCACAATTCATGCAGCTGCAGGCAGCTAGACAGTACCTCTGTGATATCACAATTCATGCAGCTGCAGGCAGTTAGACTGTACCTCTGTGACATCACAATGCATTTAGATACAGATAGCTAGACAGTACCTCTGTGACATCAAGATGCAGTCAACTGTGGGCAGCTAGACAGTACCTCTGTGACATCACAATGCATTCAACTGTAGGCAGCTAGACAGTACCTCTGTGACATCACAATGTATTCAGATGCCAGCAGCTAGAAATTACATTTCTGACAACACATTCCCCTGCAGGCAGCTAGAGAGTACCTTTGTGGCATCACAATGAATCTAGCTGCTGGCAGCTAGACAGTACCTCTGTGATATTATAATCCATTTTGCTGCATGCAGCTAGAGAGTACCTCTGTGACATCACATTGCATCCAGCAGCAGGCAGCTAAACAGTAACTCTGTGACATCAACAGTACATCTTTGACATCACTTTACATTCAGCTGCAGGCAGCTAGACAGTACAGTACCTCTGTGACATCACAATGCATTCATCTGCATGCAATTAGACAGTACATCTGTGACATTACAAAGTATGCAGCTGCAAGCAGCTAAATAGTACCTCTGTGACATCATAATATATTAAGCTGCAGACAGCTACAGAGTACCTTTGTGACATCACAATACATTCATCTGCAGGCAGCAATACATTACCTCTGTGATAACATATTGCATGCAGCTGCAGGCAGTAAGACAGTACCAGTGTGACATTAACAATGCATTCAGCTGCAGACAGCTAGACTGTACCTCTGTTACATCACCAGGTATTAAGATACAGATAGCTAGACAGTTCCCCTGTGGCATCAAAATGCAGTCAGCTGTGGACAGCTAGACAGTACCTCTGTGACATTACAAATGTGTTCAGCTGCAGGCAGCTAGACAGTACTTCTGTGACATCAAGATGTAGTCAGCTGTGGGCAGCTAGAAATTACATCTGTGACATCACAACATATTCAACTGCAGCCAGCTAGAGAGTACCTCTGCGACATCACAATACATTAATCTGCAGGCAGCTAGACAGTACCTCTGTGACATCAGATTGCATGCAGCTGCATGCAGTTAGACATTACCTCTGTGACATCACAATGCATTCAGCTGCAGGCAGCTCGACAGTAGCTCTGTGACATCACTATGCATTAAGAAAACAGATAGCTACACAGTAACTCTGTGACATCACAATGCATTCAGCTGTGGGCAGCTAGACAGTGCCTCTGTGACATCACAATCTATTAAGCAGCAGGTACCTAGAAATTATAGGGGATATTCAGACATGATCGTAGATGTACTAAATATGGCACATCTATGATCAGTTTCTCTGACATGCGGGGGGACGCCCAGCACAGGGCTAGTCCACCCTGCATGTCAGGCCCTACCTCCCACACACAGGTGCAAAGCATTGCACGGTGGTGATGCTTTTGTACATGACAAGTAGCTCCCCGCCAGCGCAGCAACTGCATGCTGGCAGGGGGCTAACCGCCGCATCCTGGTTCTTGGCAGCTGTGTGTGACCTCACGCAGCTGCCGCGACCTGCTACCCAAATGATCCGGTCTGCTCCCCGCCAACTGTGTTCTAATTAGAGATGAGCGGGTTCGGTTTCTCTGAATCCGAACCCGCACGAACTTCATGTTTTTTTTCACGGGTCCGAACGACTCGGATCTTCCCGCCTTGCTCGGTTAACCCGAGCGCGCCCGAACGTCATCATGACGCTGTCGGATTCTCGCGAGACTCGGATTCTATATAAGGAGCCGCGCGTCGCCGCCATTTTCACACGTGCATTGAGATTGATAGGGAGAGGACGTGGCTGGCGTCCTCTCCATTTAGATTAGAAGAGAGAGAGAGAGAGATTGACCTGATTTACTGGAGCTTAGGAGTACTGTAGAACTGTAGAGAGTGCAGAGTTTACTAGTGACTGACCACAGTGACCACCAGACAGTGCAGTTTTATTTAATATATCCGTTCTCTGCCTGAAAAAAACGATACACAGTGACTCAGTCACATACCATATCTGTGTGCACTGCTCAGCCCAGTGTGCTGCATCATCTATGTATATATCTGACTGTGCTCAGCTCACACATCTTATAATTGTGGGGGAGACTGGGGAGCACTGCAGTGCCAGTTATAGGTTATAGCAGGAGCGAGGAGTACATATTATTATTAAAATTAAACAGTGCACACTTTTGCTGCAGGAGTGCCACTGCCAGTGTGACTGACCAGTGACCACCTGACCACACTGACCACCAGTATAGTTAGTAGTATAGTATACTATATTGTGATTGCCTGAAAAAGTTAAACACTCGTCGTGTGACTTCACTTGTGTGGTGTTTTTTTTTTTATTCTATAAAAAACTCATTCTGCTGACAGACAGTGTCCAGCAGGTCCGTCATTATATAATATATACCTGTCCGGCTGCAGTAGTGATATATATATATTTTTTATATCATTATTTATCATCCAGTCGCAGCAGACACAGTACGGTAGTTCACGGCTGTAGCTACCTCTGTGTCGGCACTCGGCAGTCCGTCCATAATTGTATACCACCTACCCGTGGTTTTTTTTTCTTTCTTCTTTATACATACATACTACTACTACATCTCTTTATCAACCAGTCTATATTAGCAGCAGACACAGTACAGTACGGTAGTCCACGGCTGTAGCTACCTCTGTGTCGGCACTCGGCAGTCCGTCCATAATTGTATACCACCTACCCGTGTTTTTTTTTTCTTTCTTCTTTATACATACATACTACTACTACTACATCTCTTTATCAACCAGTCTATATTAGCAGCAGACACAGTACAGTACGGTAGTCCACGGCTGTAGCTACCTCTGTGTCGGCACTGGGCAGTCCATCCATAATTGTATACCACCTACCCGTGGTTTTTTTTTCTTTCTTCTTTATACATACATACTACTACTACATCTCTTTATCAACCAGTCTATATTAGCAGCAGACACAGTACAGTACGGTAGTCCACGGCTGTAGCTACCTCTGTGTCGGCACTGGGCAGTCCGTCCATAATTGTATACCACCTACCCGTGGTTTTTTTTCTTTCTTCTTTATACATACATACTACTACTACTACATCTCTTTATCAACCAGTCTATATTAGCAGCAGACACAGTACAGTACGGTAGTCCATGGCTGTAGCTACCTCTGTGTCGGCACTGGGCAGTCCGTCCATAATTGTATACCACCTACCCGTGGTTTTTTTTTCTTTCTTCTTTATACATGCATACTACTACTACATCTCTTTATCAACCAGTCTATATTAGCAGCAGACACAGTACAGTACGGTAGTCCACGGCTGTAGCTACCTCTGTGTCGGCACTGGGCAGTCCGTCCATAATTGTATACCACCTACCCGTGGTTTTTTTTTCTTTCTTCTTTATACATACATACTACTACTACATCTCTTTATCAACCAGTCTATATTAGCAGCAGACACAGTACAGTACGGTAGTCCACGGCTGTAGCTACCTCTGTGTCGGCACTCGGCAGTCCGTCCATAATTGTATACCACCTACCCGTGGTTTTTTTTTCTTTCTTCTTTATACATACATACTACTACTACTACATCTCTTTATCAACCAGTCTATATTAGCAGCAGACACAGTACAGTACGGTAGTCCACGGCTGTAGCTACCTCTGTGTCGGCACTGGGCAGTCCGTCCATAATTGTATACCACCTACCCGTGGTTTTTTTTTCTTTCTTCTTTATACATACATACTACTACTACATCTCTTTATCAACCAGTCTATATTAGCAGCAGACACAGTACAGTACGGTAGTCCACGGCTGTAGCTACCTCTGTGTCGGCACTCGGCAGTCCGTCCATAATTGTATACCACCTACCCGTGGTTTTTTTTTCTTTCTTCTTTATACATACATACTACTACTACATCTCTTTATCAACCAGTCTATATTAGCAGCAGACACAGTACAGTACGGTAGTCCACGGCTGTAGCTACCTCTGTGTCGGCACTCGGCAGTCCATCCATAATTGTATACTAGTATCCATCCATCTCCATTGTTTACCTGAGGTGCCTTTTAGTTGTGCCTATTAAAATATGGAGAACAAAAATGTTGAGGTTCCAAAATTAGGGAAAGATCAAGATCCACTTCCACCTCGTGCTGAAGCTGCTGCCACTAGTCATGGCCGAGACGATGAAATGCCAGCAACGTCGTCTGCCAAGGCCGATGCCCAATGTCATAGTACAGAGCATGTCAAATCCAAAACACCAAATATCAGTAAAAAAAGGACTCCAAAACCTAAAATAAAATTGTCGGAGGAGAAGCGTAAACTTGCCAATATGCCATTTACCACACGGCGTGGCAAGGAACGGCTGAGGCCCTGGCTTATGTTCATGGCTAGTGGTTCAGCTTCACATGAGGATGGAGGCACTCAGCCTCTCGCTAGAAAAATGAAAAGACTCAAGCTGGCAAAAGCAGTAGCACCGCAAAGAACTGTGCGTTCTTCGAAATCCCAAATCCACAAGGAGAGTCCAATTGTGTCGGTTGCGATGCCTGACCTTCCCAACACTGGACGTGAAGAGCATGCGCCTTCCACCATTTGCACGCCCCCTGCAAGTGCTGGAAGGAGCACCCGCAGTCCAGTTCCTGATAGTCAGATTGAAGATGTCAGTGTTGAAGTACACCAGGATGAGGAGGATATGGGTGTTGCTGGCGCTGGGGAGGAAATTGACCAGGAGGATTCTGATGGTGAGGTGGTTTGTTTAAGTCAGGCACCCGGGGAGACACCTGTTGTCCGTGGGAGGAATAGGGCCGTTGACATGCCTGGTGAAAATACCAAAAAAATCAGCTCTTCGGTGTGGAAGTATTTCACCAGAAATGCGGACAACAGGTGTCAAGCCGTGTGTTCCCTTTGTCAAGCTGTAATAAGTAGGGGTAAGGACGTTAACCACCTCGGAACATCCTCCCTTATACGTCACCTGCAGCGCATTCATAATAAGTCAGTGACAAGTTCAAAAACTTGGGCCGACAGCGGAAGCAGTCCACTGACCAGTAAATCCCTTCCTCTTGTAACCAAGCTCACGCAAACCACCCCACCAACTCCCTCAGTGTCAATTTCCTCCTTCCCCAGGAATGCCAATAGTCCTGCAGGCCATGTCACTGGCAATTCTGACGAGTCCTCTCCTGCCTGGGATTCCTCCGATGCATCCTTGCGTGTAACGCCTACTGCTGCTGGCGCTGCTGTTGTTGCTGCTGGGAGTCGATGGTCATCCCAAAGGGGAAGTCGTAAGCCCACTTGTACTACTTCCAGTAAGCAATTGACTGTCCAACAGTCCTTTGCGAGGAAGATGAAATATCACAGCAGTCATCCTGTTGCAAAGCGGATAACTGAGTCCTTGACAACTATGTTGGTGTTAGACGTGCGTCCGGTATCCGCCGTTAGTTCACAGGGAACTAGACAATTTATTGAGGCAGTGTGCCCCCGTTACCAAATACCATCTAGGTTCCACTTCTGTAGGCAGGCGATACCGAGAATGTACACGGACGTCAGAAAAAGACTCACCAGTGTCCTAAAAAATGCAGTTGTACCCAATGTCCACTTAACCACGGACATGTGGACAAGTGGAGCAGGGCAGGGTCAGGACTATATGACTGTGACAGCCCACTGGGTAGATGTATGGACTCCCGCCGCAAGAACAGCAGCGGCGGCACCAGTAGCAGCATCTCGCAAACGCCAACTCTTTCCTAGGCAGGCTACGCTTTGTATCACCGCTTTCCAGAATACGCACACAGCTGAAAACCTCTTACGGCAACTGAGGAAGATCATCGCAGAATGGCTTACCCCAATTGGACTCTCCTGTGGATTTGTGGCATCGGACAACGCCAGCAATATTGTGTGTGCATTAAATATGGGCAAATTCCAGCACGTCCCATGTTTTGCACATACCTTGAATTTGGTGGTGCAGAATTTTTTAAAAAACGACAGGGGCGTGCAAGAGATGCTGTCGGTGGCCAGAAGAATTGCGGGACACTTTCGGCGTACAGGCACCACGTACAGAAGACTGGAGCACCACCAAAAACTACTGAACCTGCCCTGCCATCATCTGAAGCAAGAAGTGGTAACGAGGTGGAATTCAACCCTCTATATGCTTCAGAGGTTGGAGGAGCAGCAAAAGGCCATTCAAGCCTATACAATTGAGCACGATATAGGAGGTGGAATGCACCTGTCTCAAGTGCAGTGGAGAATGATTTCAACGTTGTGCAAGGTTCTGATGCCCTTTGAACTTGCCACACGTGAAGTCAGTTCAGACACTGCCAGCCTGAGTCAGGTCATTCCCCTCATCAGGCTTTTGCAGAAGAAGCTGGAGGCATTGAAGAAGGAGCTAAAAGGGAGCGATTCCGCTAGGCATGTGGGACTTGTGGATGCAGCCCTTAATTCGCTTAACAAGGATTCACGGGTGGTCAATCTGTTGAAATCAGAGCACTACATTTTGGCCACCGTGCTCGATCCTAGATTTAAAACCTACCTTGGATCTCTCTTTCCGGCAGACACAAGTCTGCTGGGGTGCAAAGACCTGCTGGTGACAAAATTGTCAAGTCAAGCGGAACGCGACCTGTCAACATCTCCTCCTTCACATTCTCCCGCAACTGGGGGTGCGAGGAAAAGGCTCAGAATTCCGAGCCCACCCGCTGGCGGTGATGCAGGGCAGTCTGGAGCGACTGCTGATGCTGACATCTGGTCCGGACTGAAGGACCTGACAACGATTACGGACATGTCGTCTACTGTCACTGCATATGATTCTCTCAACATTGAAAGAATGGTGGAGGATTATATGAGTGACCGCATCCAAGTAGGCACGTCACACAGTCCGTACTTATACTGGCAGGAAAAAGAGGCAATTTGGAGGCCCTTGCACAAACTGGCTTTATTCTACCTAAGTTGCCCTCCCACAAGTGTGTACTCCGAAAGAGTGTTTAGTGCCGCCGCTCACCTTGTCAGCAATCGGCGTACGAGGTTACATCCAGAAAATGTGGAGAAGATGATGTTCATTAAAATGAATTATAATCAATTCCTCCGCGGAGACATTGACCAGCAGCAATTGCCTCCACAAAGTACACAGGGAGCTGAGATGGTGGATTCCAGTGGGGACGAATTGATAATCTGTAAGGAGGGGGATGTACACGGTGATATATCGGAGGATGATGATGAGGTGGACATCTTGCCTCTGTAGAGCCAGTTTGTGCAAGGAGAGATTAATTGCTTCTTTTTTGGTGGGGGTCCAAACCAACCCGTCATATCAGTCACAGTCGTTTGGCAGACCCTGTCACTGAAATGATGGGTTGGTTAAAGTGTGCATGTCCTGTTTATACAACATAAGGGTGGGTGGGAGGGCCCAAGGACAATTCCATCTTGCACCTCTTTTTTCTTTTATTTTTCTTTGCGTCATGTGCTGTTTGGGGAGGGTTTTTTGGAAGGGACATCCTGCGTGACACTGCAGTGCCACTCCTAGATGGGCCCGGTGTTTGTGTCGGCCACTAGGGTCGCTAATCTTACTCACACAGCTACCTCATTGCGCCTCTTTTTTTCTTTGCGTCATGTGCTGTTTGGGGAGGGTTTTTTGGAAGGGACATCCTGCGTGACACTGCAGTGCCACTCCTAGATGGGCCAGGTGTTTGTGTCGGGCACTTGGGTCGCTGAGCTTAGTCACACAGCTACCTCATTGCACCTCTTTTTTTCTTTGCGTCATGTGCTGTTTGGGGAGTGTTTTTTGGAAGGGCCATCCTGCGTGACACTGCAGTGCCACTCCTAGATGGGCCAGGTGTTTGTGTCGGCCACTAGGGTCGCTTAGCTTAGTCATCCAGCGGCCTCGGTGCAAATTTTAGGACTAAAAATAATATTGTGAGGTGTGAGGTATTCAGAATAGACTGAAAATGAGTGGAAATTATGGTTTTTGAGGTTAATAATAATATGGGATCAAAATGACCCCCAAATTCTATGATTTAAGCTGTTTTTTAGGGTTTTTTGAAAAAAACACCCGAATCCAAAACACACCCGAATCCGACAAAAAAAATTCGGTGAGGTTTTGCCAAAACGCGGTCGAACCCAAAACACGGCCGCGGAACCGAACCCAAAACCAAAACACAAAACCCGAAAAATTTCAGGCGCTCATCTCTAGTTCTAATGCCATTGGCATGCCCCCTCCCGCCTCGTGGCCACTTCTGCCTGTCAATCAGGCAAAGGTGATCGCACCAGTAAGATGCTTTCGCATCTCACTGGTTGCACATGCGAGTGCGCCCGGCATAGTAATTCAGACTGCGATCGCTGCCGCTGTTTCTGACATCACAATGCATTCAGCTGCAGGCAGCTAGAGAGTACGTCTGTGACCTCACAATGCATTCAGCTGTGGGCAGCTAGATAGGACCTCTGTGACATCATAATGCATTTAGCTGCAGACAGCTAGACTGTACCTCTGTGACATCACAATGTATTCAGCTGCAGGCACCTAGAAATTATGTTTCTGACAAGACAATGCATTCAGCTGCAGGCAGCTAGAGAGTACCTCTCTGGCATCACAATGCATTCATCTGTGGGCAGATAGACAGTAACTCTGTGACATCACAATGAATTCAGTGCAGGCAGTTAAACAATACTTCTGTGACATCACAATGCAGTCAGCTGTGGGCAGCTAGAAATTACATCTGTGACATCACAACATATTCAACTGCAGGCAGCTAGAGAGTAACTCTGCGACATCACAATACATTAATCTGCAGGCAGCTAGACAGTACCTATGTGACATCAGATTGCTGCAGACAGCTAGACAGTACCTCTGTCACAATGTATTAAGCTGCGGGCAGCTAGACAGTACCTTTAGGACATTACAATGCATTCAGCTGCACATGGCTAGACTGTACCTCTGTGACATCACAATGTATTCAGTTGTGTGCAACTAGAGAGTACCTTTGTGAAATCACAATGAATTTAGCAGCAGGCAGTACCTCTGTGACATCACAATGCTTTCAGCTGTAGGCAGCTAGACAGTACCTCTGTGACATCACAATGTGTTCAGCTGCAGGCAGCTAGAAATTACATTTCTGACATCACAACACATTCAGCTGCAGGCAGCTAGACAGTACCTTTGTAGCATCACAATGAATTTAGATGCTGGCAGCTAGACAGTACCTCTATAACATCACAATGCATTTAGCTGTGGGCAGCTCGACATTACCTCTTTGACATCATAATGTATTTAGCTGCATGCAGCTAAACAGTAACTGTGACATCAACAGTACCTCTGTGACATCACATTGCATTCAGCAGCAGGCAGCTAATCAGTAACTGACATTAACAGTACCTCTGTGACATCACATTGCATTCAGCTGCAGGCAGCTAAACAGTACAGTACCTCTGTGACATCACAATACATCCATCTACATGCAGTTAGACACTACGTCTTTGACATCACAATGTATTCAGCTGTGGGCAGCTAGACATTATCTCTGTGACATCACAAAGTATACAGCTGCAGGCAGCTAGATAGTACCTATGTACATCATAATATATAAAGCTGCAGACAGCTAAAGAGTACCTTTGTGACATCACAATACATTCATCTGCAGGCAGTTAGACAGTACCTCTGTGACATAACTGCATTCAGCTGCAGACAGCTAGACTGTACCTCGGTTACATCACCATGTATTAAGATACAGATAGCTAGACAGTTCCTCTGTGATATTAAAATGCAGTCAGCTGTGGGCAGCTAGAGAGTACCTCTGTAACATCACAATCTATTCAGCTGCAGGCGAATATAGAGTACCTTTGTGACATCACAATGAATTTAGCTGTAGGCAGCTTGACAGTACCTCTGTGACATCACAATGCATTCAGCTATAAGCAGCTAGATAGTGCCTCTGTGACATCACAATGCATTCAGCTATAAGCAGCTAGATAGTGCCTCTGTGACATCACAATGTATTCAGCTGCAGGCACCCAGAAATTATGGGGGTAATTCAGACCTGATCATAGATGTGCTAAATATAGCACATCTATGATCAGTTTCTCTGACATGCGGGGGGACGTGCAGCACAGGGCTATTCCACCCTGCATGTCAAGACCTATCTCCCCAGCACAGGTACAAAGCATCACACGGCGGCGATGCTTTTGTACCTGACAAGTAGCTCCCTGCCAGCGCAGCTCCTGTGCACTGGCAGGGGGCTAACCACCACATCCTAATTCGCGGCGGCAGCGTGTGACCTTACGCAGCAACCGCGGCCATCCCCCCAACGGTCTGGACATGCCTCTGTTGTCCGGACCGCGCCCCACCAACGGCATTCTAACGCCGTTGGCACGCCCCCTCCCACTCAGTGACCTTCACTGCCTGTCAATCAGGCAGAGACAATCACACCAGTGAGATGCTTTCGCATCTCATGTGCTGCACATGCGCAGTACGCCCGACTTAGTAATTCAGACTGCGATCACTGCCGCTGCAGCGATGTCTGATTTACCCCCTGTGTTTGTCTGAATTACCCCCTGTGTTTATGACATTACAATGCATTCAGCTGCAGGCAGCTAGAGAATACCTCTATGGCATCACAATGAATTCAGCTGCTGGCACCTAGACAGTATGTCTGTGACATCACAATGCATTCAGCTGTGGGCAGCTAGACAGTACCTCTGTGACATCAGAATGCATTGCTGTAGGCAGCTAAACAGTACCTCTGTCACATCACAATGTATTCAGCTGCAGGCACCCAGAAATTATGTTTCTGACAACACAATGCATTCAACTGCAGGCAGCTAGAGAGTAGCACTGTGGCATCACAATTAATTATGTTGCTGGCAGGTAAGCAGTACCTCTGTGACATCACAATGCATTCAGCTGTGGGCAGCAAGACAGTACCTCAGTGACATCACAATGCATTTAACTGCAGGCAGCTAGAGAGTACCTCTGTGACATCACTTTGTATTCAACTGCAGGCAGCTAGACAGTACCTCTGTGTCATCACAATGCATTCATCTGCATGCAGTTAGACAGTACGTCTGTGATATCAGTATACATCTGCAGGCAGCTAGATAGTACCTCTGTGGCATCATAATGTATTCAGCTGCAGACAGCTACAGAGTACCTTTGTGACATCACAATACATTCATTTGTAGGCAGTTATACAGTACCTTTGTGACATAACAATGCATTCAGCTGCAGACAGCTAGACAGTACCTCTGGGACATCACCATGTATTAAAATTAGTGATGAGCGGGTTCGATTCGTCGGAATCCGAACCCCCCCCGAACTTCACCCATTTTACACGGTTCCGAGGCAGATTCGAATCTTCCCGCCTTGCTTGGTTAACCCGAGCGCGCCCGAATGTCATCATCCCGCTGTCGGATTCTCGCGAGATTCGGATTCTATATAAGGAGCCGCGCGTCGCCGCCATTTTTCACTCGTGCATTGGAAATGATAGTGAGAGGAAGTGGCTGGCGTCCTCTCAGTTTTATTCAGGTGGCTGCAAATATCTGTGCTCACTGCTTTATTGTGGGGACTTGGGACCAGCAGTATTATATAGGACGAGTACAGTGCAGAGTTTTGCTGACCAGTGACCACCAGTATTATACGTACTCTGCCTGAAAAACGCTCCATATCTGTGCTCAGTGTGCTGCATATATCTGTGCTCACACTGCTTTATTATGGGGACTGGGGACCAGCAGTATTATATAGGAGGAGTACAGTGCAGAGTTTTGCTGACCAGTGACCACCAGTATTATACGTTCTCTGCCTGAAAAACGATCCATATCTGTGCTCAGTGTGCTGCATATATCTGTGCTCACACTGCTTTATTGTGGGGACTTGGGACCACCAGTATTATATAGGAGGAGTACAGTGCAGAGTTTTGCTGACCAGTGACCACCAGTATTATACGTTCTCTGCCTAAAAAACGCTCCATATCTGTGCTCAGTGTGCTGCATATATCTGTGCTCACACTGCTTTATTGTGGGGACTGGGGACCAGCAGTATTATATAGGAGGAGTACATTGCAGAGTTTTGCTGACCAGTGACCACCAGTATTATACGTTCTCTGCCTGAAAAATGCTCCATATCTGTGCTCAGTGTGCTGCATATATCTGTGCTCACACTGCTTTATTGTGGGGACTTGGGACCACCAGTATTATATAGGAGGAGTACAGTGCAGAGTTTTGCTGACCAGTGACCACCAGTATTATACGTTCTCTGCCTAAAAAACGCTCCATATCTGTGCTCAGTGTGCTGCATATATCTGTGCTCACACTGCTTTATTATGGGGACTGGGGACCAGCAGTATTATATAGGAGGAGTACAGTGCAGAGTTTTGCTGACCAGTGACCACCAGTATTATACGTACTCTGCCTAAAAAACGCTCCATATCTGTGCTCAGTGTGCTGCATATATCTGTGCTCACACTGCTTTATTGTGGGGACTGGGGACCACCAGTATTATATAGGAGGAGTACAGTGCAGAGTTTTGCTGACCAGTGACCAGTGACCACCAGTATTATACGTTCTTTGCCTGAAAAACGCTCCATATCTGTGCTGCATTGTAGTATATAGTAGGAGTACAGAGCATAATTTTGCTGACCACCAGTATATAATATATAGCAGTACGGTACAGTAGGCCACTGCTCTACCTACCTATGTGTCGTCAAGTATACTATCCATCCATACCTGTGGTGCATTTCAGTTTTGCACAGTTTGCTGACCACCAGTATATAATATATAGCAGTACGGTACAGTAGGCCACTGCTCTACCTACCTCTGTGTCGTCAAGTATACTATCCATCCATACCTGTGGTGCATTTCAGTTTTGCACAGTTTGCTGACCACCAGTATATAATATATAGCAGTACGGTACAGAAGGCCACTGTTCTACCTACCTCTGTGTCGTCAAGTATACTATCCATCCATACCTGTGGTGCATTTCAGTTTTCCACAGTTTACTGACCACCAGTATATAATATATAGCAGTACGGTACAGTAGGCCACTGCTCTACCTACCTCTGTGTCGTCAAGTATACTATCCATCCATACCTGTGGTGCATTTCAGTTGTGCGCAGTATATATAGTAGTAGGCCATTGCTATTGATACTGGCATATAATTCCACACATTAAAAAATGGAGAACAAAAATGTGGAGGGTAAAATAGGGAAAGATCAAGATCCACTTCCACCTCGTGCTGAAGCTGCTGCCACTAGTCATGGCCGAGACGATGAAATGCCATCAACATCGTCTGCCAAGGCCGATGCCCAATGTCATAGTAGAGAGCATGTAAAATCCAAAAAACAAAAGTTCAGTAAAATGACCCAAAAATCAAAATTAAAAGCGTCTGAGGAGAAGCGTAAACTTGCCAATATGCCATTTACGACACGGAGTGGCAAGGAACGGCTGAGGCCCTGGCCTATGTTCATGGCTAGTGGTTCAGCTTCACATGAGGATGGAAGCACTCATCCTCTCGCTAGAAAACTGCAGTGCCACGCCTAGATGGGCCAGGTGTTTGTGTCGACCACTTGGGTCGCTTAGCTTAGTCACACAGGTACCTCATTGCGCCTCTTTTTTTCTTTGCTTCATGTGCTGTTTGGGGACTATTTTTTTGAAGTGCCATCCTGTCTGACACTGCAGTGCCACTCCTAGATGGGCCAGGTGTTTGTGTCGGCCACTTGGGTCGCTTATCTTAGTCACACAGCTACCTCATTGCGCCTCTTTTTTCTTTGCTTCATGTGCTGTTTGGGAACTATTTTTTTGAAGTGCCATCCTGTCTGACACTGCAGTGCCACTCCTAGATGGGCCAGGTGTTTGTGTCGGCCACTTGGGTCGCTTAGCTTAGTCACACAGCTACCTCATTGCGCCTCTTTTTTTCTTTGCATCATGTGCTGTTTGGGGACTATTTTTTTTGAAGTGCCATCCTGCCTGACACTGCAGTGCCACTCCTAGATGGGCCAGGTGTTTGTGTCGGCCACTTGGGTCGCTTAGCTTAGTCACACAGCTACCTCATTGAGCCTCTTTTTTTTCTTTGCATCATGTGCTGTTTGGGGACTATTTTTTTGAAGTGCCATCCTGTCTGACACTGCAGTGCCACTCCTAGATGGGCCAGGTGTTTGTGTCGGCCACTTGGGTCGCTTAGCTTAGTCACACAGCTACCTCATTGCGCCTCTTTTTTTCTTTGCATCATGTGCTGTTTGGGGACTATTTTTTTGAAGTGCCATCCTGTCTGACACTGCAGTGCCACTCCTAGATGGGCCAGGTGTTTGTGTCGGCCACTTGGGTCGCTTAGCTTAGTCATCCAGCGACCTCGGTGCAAATTTTAGGACTAAAAATAATATTGTGAGGTGTTCAGAATAGACTGGAAATGAGTGGAAATTATGGTTATTGAGGTTAATAATACTATGGGATCAAAATGACCCCCAAATTCTATGATTTAAACTGTTTTTGAGGGGTTTCTGTAAAAAAAACACCCGAATCCGACAAAAAATTTTGAGGGAGGTTTTGCCAAAACGCGTCCGAATCCAAAACACGGCCGCGGAACCGAATCCAAAACCAAAACACAAAACCCGAAAAATGTCCGGTGCACATCACTAATTAAAATACAGATAGCTAGACAGTTCCTCTGTGGCATCAAAATGCAGTCAGCTGCTGGCAGCTACAGGGTACCTTTGTGACATCACAATGATTTCAGCTGCAGGCAGCTAGACAGTACTTCTGTGACATCACAATGCAGTCAGCTGTGGGCAGCTAGAAATTAAATTTATGACATCACAACTAGAGATGAGCGGGTTCGGTTTCTCTGAATCCGAACCCGCCAGAACTTCATGGTTTTTTTCACGGGTCCGAGCAGACTCGGATCTTCCCGCCTTGCTCGGTTAACCCGAGCGCGCCCGAACGTCATCATGACGCTGTCGGATTCTCGCGAGGCTCGGATTCTATCGCGAGACTCGGATTCTATATAAGGAGCCGCGCGTCGCCGCCATTTTCACACGTGCATTGAGATTGATAGGGAGAGGACGTGGCTGGCGTCCTCTCCATTTAGATTATAAGAGACTGAGAGAGATTTACTGGAGCTGACTAGGAGGAGTACTGTTACTGTAGAAGTGTAGAGACTGAGTGGAGAGAGTTTACTAGTGAGGACAGTGCAGTTTACTTTATAATCCGTTCTCTGCCTGAAAAAAGCGATACACAGCACACAGTGACTCAGTCACATACCATATCTGTGTGCACTGCTCAGGCTCAGGCCAGTGTGCTGCATCATCTATTATCTATATATAATATTATATATATCTTTCTGACTGCTCAGCTCACACAGCTTATAATTGTGGGGGAGACTGGGGAGCACTACTGCAGTGCCAGTTATAGGTTATAGCAGGAGCCAGGAGTACATAATATATTATATAGTGAGTGACCACCAGACACACAGTGCAGTTTATTTAATATATCCGTTCTCTGCCTGAAAAAAGCGATACACACAGTGACTCAGTCAGTCACATACCATATCTGTGTGCACTGCTCAGGCTCAGGCCAGTGTGCTGCATCATCTATTATCTATATATAATATTATATATATCTGTCTGACTGCTCAGCTCACACAGCTTATAATTGTGGGGGAGACTGGGGAGCACTACTGCAGTGCCAGTTATAGGTTATAGCAGGAGCCAGGAGTACATAATATATTATATAGTGAGTGACCACCAGACACACAGTGCAGTTTATTTAATATATCCTTTCTCTGCCTGAAAAAAGCGATACACACAGTGACTCAGTCAGTCACATACCATATCTGTGTGCACTGCTCAGGCTCAGGCCAGTGTGCTGCATCATCTATTATCTATATATAATATTATATATATCTGTCTGACTGCTCAGCTCACACAGCTTATAATTGTGGGGGAGACTGGGGAGCACTACTGCAGTGCCAGTTATAGGTTATAGCAGGAGCCAGGAGTACATATTATATTAAAATTAAACAGTGCACACTTTTGCTGCAGGAGTGCCACTGCCAGTGTGACTGACCAGTGACCTGACCACACTGACCACCAGTATAGTTAGTAGTATACTTATATTGTGATTGCCTGAAAAAGTTAAACACTCGTCGTGTGACTTCACTTGTGTGTTTTTTTTTTTTTATTCTATAAAAATAAAACTCATTCTGCTGACAGACAGTGTCCAGCAGGTCCGTCATTATATAATATATAATATATACCTGTCCGGCTGCAGTAGTGATATATATATATTTTTTATATCATTTATCATCCAGTCGCAGCAGACACAGTACGGTAGTTCACGGCTGTGGCTACCTCTGTGTCTCTGCACTCGGCAGGCAGTCCGTCCATAATTGTAATACCACCTAACCGTGGATTTTTTTCATTCTTCTTTATACATACATAGTTACATAGACATCTTCTCTTTATCAACCAGTCTATATTAGCTGCAGACACAGTACAGTACGGTAGTTCATGGCTGTGGCTACCTCTGTGTCTGCACTCGGCAGGCAGTCCGTCCATAATTGTATACCACCTAACCGTGGTTTTTTTTCATTCTTCTTTATACATACATAGTTACATAGACATCTTCTCTTTATCAACCAGTCTATATTAGCTGCAGACACAGTACAGTACGGTAGTTCACGGCTGTGGCTACCTCTGTGTCTGCACTCGGCAGGCAGTCCGTCCATAATTGTATACCACCTAACCGTGGATTTTTTTCAGTCTTCTTTATACATACATAGTTACATAGACATCTTCTCTTTATCAACCAGTCTATATTAGCTGCAGACACAGTACAGTACGGTAGTTCACGACTGTGGCTACCTCTGTGTCTGCAGTCGGCAGGCAGTCCATAATTGTATACTAGTATCCATCTCCATTGTTTACCTGAGGTGCCTTTTAGTTGTGCCTATTAAAATATGGAGAACAAAAATATTGAGGTTCCAAAATTAGGGAAAGATCAAGATCCACTTCCACCTCGTGCTGAAGCTGCTGCCACTAGTCATGGCCGAGACGATGAAATGCCAGCAACGTCGTCTGCCAAGGCCGATGCCCAATGTCATAGTACAGAGCATGTCAAATCCAAAACACCAAATATCAGAAAAAAAAGGACTCCAAAACCTAAAATAAAATTGTCGGAGGAGAAGCGTAAACTTGCCAATATGCCATTTACCACACGGAGTGGCAAGGAACGGCTGAGGCCCTGGCCTATGTTCATGGCTAGTGGTTCAGCTTCACATGAGGATGGAAGCACTCAGCCTCTCGCTAGAAAAATGAAAAGACTCAAGCTGGCAAAAGCAGCACAGCAAAGAACTGTGCATTCTTCGAAATCCCAAATCCACAAGGAGAGTCCAATTGTGTCGGTTGCGATGCCTGACCTTCCCAACACTAGACGTGAAGAGCATGCGCCTTCCACCATTTGCACGCCCCCTGCAAGTGCTGGAAGGAGCACCCGCAGTCCAGTTCCTGATAGTCAGATTGAAGATGTCAGTGTTGAAGTACACCAGGATGAGGAGGATATGGGTGTTGCTGGCGCTGGGGAGGAAATTGACCAGGAGGATTCTGATGGTGAGGTGGTTTGTTTAAGTCAGGCACCCGGGGAGACACCTGTTGTCCGTGGGAGGAATATGGCCGTTGACATGCCAGGTGAAAATACCAAAAAAATCAGCTCTTCGGTGTGGAGGTATTTCACCAGAAATGCGGACAACAGGTGTCAAGCCGTGTGTTCCCTTTGTCAAGCTGTAATAAGTAGGGGTAAGGACGTTAACCACCTCAGAACATCCTCCCTTATACGTCACCTGCAGCGCATTCATAATAAGTCAGTGACAAGTTCAAAAACTTTGGGTGACAGCGGAAGCAGTCCACTGACCAGTAAATCCCTTCCTCTTGTAACCAAGCTCACGCAAACCACCCCACCAACTCCCTCAGTGTCAATTTCCTCCTTCCCCAGGAATGCCAATAGTCCTGCAGGCCATGTCACTGGCAATTCTGACGAGTCCTCTCCTGCCTGGGATTCCTCCGATGCATCCTTGCGTGTAACGCCTACTGCTGCTGGCGCTGCTGTTGTTGCCGCTGGGAGTCGATGGTCATCCCAGAGGGGAAGTCGTAAGCCCACTTGTACTACTTCCAGTAAGCAATTGACTGTTCAACAGTCCTTTGCGAGGAAGATGAAATATCACAGCAGTCATCCTACTGCAAAGCGGATAACTGAGTCCTTGACAACTATGTTGGTGTTAGACGTGCGTCCGGTATCCGCCGTTAGTTCACAGGGAACTAGACAATTTATTGAGGCAGTGTGCCCCCGTTACCAAATACCATCTAGGTTCCACTTCTCTAGGCAGGCGATACCGAGAATGTACACGGACGTCAGAAAAAGACTCACCAGTGTCCTAAAAAATGCAGTTGTACCCAATGTCCACTTAACCACGGACATGTGGACAAGTGGAGCAGGGCAGGGTCAGGACTATATGACTGTGACAGCCCACTGGGTAGATGTATGGACTCCCGCCGCAAGAACAGCAGCGGCGGCACCAGCAGCAGCATCTCGCAAACGCCAACTCTTTCCTAGGCAGGCTACGCTTTGTATCACCGCTTTCCAGAATACGCACACAGCTGAAAACCTCTTACGGCAACTGAGGAAGATCATCGCGGAATGGCTTACCCCAATTGGACTCTCCTGTGGATTTGTGGCATCGGACAACGCCAGCAATATTGTGTGTGCATTAAATATGGGCAAATTCCAGCACGTCCCATGTTTTGCACATACCTTGAATTTGGTGGTGCAGAATTTTTAAAAAAACGACAGGGGCGTGCAAGAGATGCTGTCGGTGGCCAGAAAAATTGCGGGACACTTTCGGCGTACAGGCACCACGTACAGAAGACTGGAGCACCACCAAAAACTACTGAACCTGCCCTGCCATCATCTGAAGCAAGAAGTGGTAACGAGGTGGAATTCAACCCTCTATATGCTTCAGAGGTTGGAGGAGCAGCAAAAGGCCATTCAAGCCTATACAATTGAGCACGATATAGTAGGTGGAATGCACCTGTCTCAAGTGCAGTGGAGAATGATTTCAACGTTGTGCAAGGTTCTGATGCCCTTTGAACTTGCCACACGTGAAGTCAGTTCAGACACTGCCAGCCTGAGTCAGGTCATTCCCCTCATCAGGCTTTTGCAGAAGAAGCTGGAGGCATTGAAGAAGGAGCTAAAAGGGAGCGATTCCGCTAGGCATGTGGGACTTGTGGATGCAGCCCTTAATTCGCTTAACAAGGATTCACGGGTGGTCAATCTGTTGAAATCAGAGCACTACATTTTGGCCACCGTGCTCGATCCTAGATTTAAAGCCTACCTTGGATCTCTCTTTCCGGCAGACACAGGTCTGCTGGGGTTGAAAGACCTGCTGGTGACAAAATTGTCAAGTCAAGCGGAACGCGACCTGTCAACATCTCCTCCTTCACATTCTCCCGCAACTGGGGGTGCGAGGAAAAGGCTCAGAATTCCGAGCCCACCCGCTGGCGGTGATGCAGGGCAGTCTGGAGCGACTGCTGATGCTGACATCTGGTCCGGACTGAAGGACCTGACAACGATTACGGACATGTCTTCTACTGTCACTGCATATGATTCTCTCAACATTGATAGAATGGTGGAGGATTATATGAGTGACCGCATCCAAGTAGGCACGTCACACAGTCCGTACTTATACTGGCAGGAAAAAGAGGCAATTTGGAGGCCCTTGCACAAACTGGCTTTATTCTACCTAAGTTGCCCTCCCACAAGTGTGTACTCCGAAAGAGTGTTTAGTGCCGCCGCTCACCTTGTCAGCAATCGGCGTACGAGGTTACATCCAGAAAATGTGGAGAAGATGATGTTCATTAAAATGAATTATAATCAATTCCTCCGCGGAGACATTGACCAGCAGCAATTGCCTCCACAAAGTACACAGGGAGCTGAGATGGTGGATTCCAGTGGGGACGAATTGATAATCTGTGAGGAGGGGGATGTACACGGTGATATATCGGAGGGTGAAGATGAGGTGGACATCTTGCCTCTGTAGAGCCAGTTTGTGCAAGGAGAGATTAATTGCTTCTTTTTTGGGGGGGGTCCAAACCAACCCGTCATAGCAGTCACAGTCGTGTGGCAGACCCTGTCACTGAAATGATGGGTTGGTTAAAGTGTGCATGTCCTGTTTTGTTTATACAACATAAGGGTGGGTGGGAGGGCCCAAGGACAATTCCATCTTGCACCTCTTTTTTCTTTTCTTTTTCTTTGCATCATGTGCTGATTGGGGAGGGTTTTTTGGAAGGGACATCCTGCGTGACACTGCAGTGCCACTCCTAGATGGGCCCGGTGTTTGTGTCGGCCACTAGGGTCGCTAATCTTACTCACACAGTCAGCTACCTCATTGCGCCTCTTTTTTTCTTTGCGTCATGTGCTGTTTGGGGAGGGTTTTTTGGAAGGGACATCCTGCGTGACACTGCAGTGCCACTCCTAGATGGGCCCGGTGTTTGTGTCGGCCACTAGGGTCGCTAATCTTACTCACACAGCTACCTCATTGCGCCTCTTTTTTTCTTTGCGTCATGTGCTGTTTGGGGAGGGTTTTTTGGAAGGGACATCCTGCGTGACACTGCAGTGCCACTCCTAGATGGGCCCGGTGTTTGTGTCGGCCACTAGGGTCGCTAATCTTACTCACACAGCTACCTCATTGCGCCTCTTTTTTTCTTTGCGTCATGTGCTGTTTGGGGAGGGTTTTTTGGAAGGGCCATCCTGCGTGACACTGCAGTGCCACTCCTAGATGGGCCCGGTGTTTGTGTCGGCCACTAGGGTCGCTAATCTTACTCACACAGCTACCTCATTGCGCCTCTTTTTTTCTTTGCGTCATGTGCTGTTTGGGGAGGGTTTTTTGGAAGGGACATCCTGCGTGACACTGCAGTGCCACTCCTAGATGGGCCCGGTGTTTGTGTCGGCCACTAGGGTCGCTTATCTTACTCACACAGCGACCTCGGTGCAAATTTTAGGACTAAAAATAATATTGTGAGGTGTGAGGTATTCAGAATAGACTGAAAATGAGTGTAAATTATGGTTTTTGAGGTTAATAATACTTTGGGATCAAAATGACCCCCAAATTCTATGATTTAAGCTGTTTTTTAGTGTTTTTTGAAAAAAACACCCGAATCCAAAACACACCCGAATCCGACAAAAAAAATTCGGTGAGGTTTTGCCAAAACGCGTTCGAACCCAAAACACGGCCGCGGAACCGAACCCAAAACCAAAACACAAAACCCGAAAAATTTCAGGCGCTCATCTCTAGTTCCTGCACCTGGAAGGTGATCAGTGCACATTGCTTCAGCTCCTCCACTCTTCATGGGCACACAGTCAGTCGTGAGAAAGCGCCGCTGACTGCTGGAAAGCCAGTTGATTTGAGGCAGCCAGCAGGCTGGACGGATGGATGCGGACGAACAGGAGGATGCGAGTGGGCGGGAGCTGAGGTTATTCAAATTTCCTTTATAGCGATTAGGTGATGCGGCCTCATTTTTTATGCACCTGATCCCCCTCTGAAGCATGGGGCCCGATACGGATGTCCCCTTAGACGCCCCCTGTCGCCGGGCCTGGCAGCTGAGGTTGGGAGCTGGGAAGGGGCGGAGCATGTAGCTGTAGCGCTGCCCGGCTCTCTCTATGTAGTGCTGTGTGAAGGAGCAGGTTTAAGTGCTGCACAGGGGCGCCTGGGACACCAGCCTCCACACACAGGGGATGTACTTTGTGAGGCTTACTTTGAATCTGGCGCCGATTATGTGCCATTCCCAGCTCACGGACCGCCAGCTAATGAGAAGCTGCCATTTGGCAGCTTCTCATTGGCTGGCGGTCCGCGAGCCGTGATTGGCTCACGCCAGATTTTGACATAGCCGCCCCTACTTCTGATTGGTGCTACAGCGGTCCGCGAGCCTGGATTGGCTGGCGGTTGCTGCCACCTTTAAAATGCAGCTGGGAGTCGGGACCTGATGCTGTGGCCGGGCGGAGGCGAAACTGGTTCCGCCTGCAATTAGAGGTGACGGAACGCAGTTCCGCCCCGTTCCGGCCCACTTTAACCACTGTATATATGTGTCTGTGTATATGTATATGTGTGGTTGTGTGTGTATATGTGTCTGTGTGTGTTTATATATGGCTATGTATATATGTGGCTGTCTATGTATATACCTGTTTGAGCTTGGCTTGTCCAGACCATGGAGATGGGATAGGACAGTGCATATTACTCACCACCAGCATGCTCACAGCTACCATCATCCTCTATTGATTTTGACCAGCATGGACTACGGAAATGGGAGACGGGACATTTTTAGAGTTGTTTCACACAGGGCGGTTTTGGCTGTCCAGCCATAAATCAGACAGCTTTTTACCTTTGTTTTGTTCCGGTGGAAGGAACAACTACATTAGGCCTTCCACACACTGCATGAACACGGAGTGGCCGCCGTGTTACAGCCGTCTTCACGTATCACTCCCATCTGGCTGCTGCTACTGCTGCGGTGGCTGCTGATGCGCACGCTCACAACTTTCAACACGGCAAAAAGCTATTGTGTGTGAAAGTCACTGATCACGACCAAAAAAACAGGCGGCTTCTTGCCGGCCAGTGAAAACTGCCCTGTGTGAAATAGCCCTTAAGGAGCCGCTCACTTATTACCAGCTCATACAGGACAGGGGGGGGCACCATCGTCTATTTTGGTAGGGGGAGTAGCGGGGCATCATCATCTATTTTGCCTCCGGGCGTCTGGTATGAACTTACGCCCCTGCATCTAGAAATTATTGGGATAATTCAGACCTGATCGTAGATGTGCTAAATATGGCACATCTACGATCAGTTTCTCTGACATGCGGGGGGGATGCCCAGCACAGGGCTAGTCCAATGCACATGTATTGGCAAGCTGCTCAATCAGATTGTGATGTCACTCAGGTGCTAAAAGGGAGGGGTAATTCTGGGTAAGAGAAAAACATATTGCTATCCTTAATGCACACTGAGTGAGAAATAACACTACATAATAATCAGATAATACATAATATTAGTTGCGTATATCTGCAGATATAGTGTTAAGCCCCCAGGCCGATCGGCAACGTGTCTCTGTCACTGTGGGTCCCTAATACAAGGTGTGGGTCCGGGTGCGGGACCCCATCATGTCGGCACAGGCCGGCTACCCCAGGTCAGCACACAGGTGAAAATTAGTCCACCCTGCATGTCAGGCCCTACCTTCACCACACAAGTACAAAAGTATTGCACGGTGGTGATGCTTTTATACCTGACAAGCAACCCCCTGCCAGCGCAGCTCCTGTGCGCTAGCAGGAGGCTGACTGCCGCATCCCTGTTCATAGCGGCTGCAGTGCATATGACCTCACGCAGCCGCTGCGACCCGCCAACAGTGTTCTAATGCCATTGGCATGCCCCCTCCCGCCTCGCGACCGCCTCTGCCTGTCAATCAGGCAAAGGTGATCGCACCAGTGAGATTCTTTCGCATCTCACTGGCTGCACATGCGCAGCGCAACTGGCATATTAATTCAGACAGCAGTGATGCTGTCTGAATTACCCCCGATGTTTCTGACATCACAATGCATTCAGCTGCAGGCAGCTATAGAGTACGTCTGTGACATCACAATGAAATCAGCTGCTGGCAGCAAGACAGTATGTCTGTGACATCACAATTATTCAGCTGTGGGCGGCTACACAGTACCTGTGTGACATCATAATGCATTTACCTGCAGGCAGCTAGACTGTACCTCTGTGACATCACAATGCATTCAGCTGTAGGCAGCTACACAGTACCTCTGTGACATCACAATGTATTCAGCTGCAGGCACCTAGAATTTATGTTTCTGACAACACAATGCATTCAGCTGCAGGCAGCTAGAGAGTACCTCTGTGACATCATAATGCATTCATCTGTGGGCAGCTAGACAGTAACTCTGTGATATCACAATGCATTTAACTGCAGGCATCTAGAGAGTACCCCTGTAACATCACAATGCATTTAGCAGCAGTCAGCTGTCAAAGTCGAAAAATATTGCAGTACACACATCACGTACAAACTACACACAGATGGCCTCCGCGTGTGTACTTGTTCTGCCGTGCGTGCACATATCCGCAATTTGCGTATGGTCGCTCCCGCGGTCCTGCGCATTAGCGCGTGGTATGAGTATTTACGGTAGAGTTTGTGAATGCATGGAAAGCTATCAAAACACATTACATATTTAATCCAAATAGTGCACAATGGCCCTCATTCCGAGTCGTTCGCTCGGTAATTTTCTTCGCATCGCAGCGTTTTTCTGCTTAGTACGCATGCGCAATGTTCGCACTGCGACTGCGCCAAGTAATTTTGCTATGAAGATAGTTTTTTTACTCACGGCTTTTTCTTCGCTCCGGCGAACGTAATGTGATTGACAGGAAATGGGTGTTACTGGGCGGAAACACAGCGTTTTATGGGCGTGTGGATGAAAACGCTACCGTTTCCGTAAAAAACGCAGGAGTGGCTGGAGAAACGGAGGAGTGTCTGGGCGAACGCTGGGTGTGTTTGTGACGTCAAACCAGGAACGACAAGCACTGAACTGATCGCAGATGCCGAGTAAGTCTGAAGCTACTCTGAAACTGCTAAGTAGTTTGTAATCGCAATATTGCGAATACATTGTTCGCAATTTTAAGAAGCTAAGATTCACTCCCAGTAGGCGGCGGCTTAGCGTGTGTAACTCTGCTAAAATCGCCTTGCGAGCGAACAACTCGGAATGAGGGCCAATGTACACATAGTCTCCCTGCACCACATCAGTAAGTTACAACAGTTTAAATGGTAACAGAACAAAGGGTTCACCTTTACGGGGATAGGAGGGGACAGAACAAAGTTATAAGGTGGTGTTTGGTATCCAGCTGTAGGGTATTGTAAGGGTAATATTCCGGTGTTGGTTTGAAGAATATTACATGTTCCTGAGAATAGTTATGTGCAGGAGCAGAATATAGATATAAACTGTATTTACTGTACATTAAGTATGCGGCGGGAACCCAGAGGAGACCACCCACAAGTGCATCTTGAACAGACATCGCCCACCTATTCAAACGACCTATGACCTCTCCTGTACTGTAAATGACCATCCCTGTGTCCAATGGACAAAGAGATTACAGTGTCCATTGTGTTAAGTTTTGGAAGATTGTATAAAAGATGCCTGCTGCAGGCCTGGTCACAAGACTCACAAAGTTATCTATCTAGATGACTGAGGACCAGACTGGGTAGCGCGGCGAAATCCAAACAAGTATGTATCATTGACTGTAGCCATTATTCTTTTGTATTGTATTGCTTTGTTATTGTAACCCCCTTTCAGTAATAATACGCTGTGGTGTCGGAACCCAGTAGTTTAATTACAATCTGGTGTCGTGTCTTCCTTTCCCTGCTAAGGTTTAAAGTGTATTACTATCACATTGCATAGCTGTTAAGGGTTCACGGTGTATCATTGGGTGTGTACGCGCTGTGTGTACTTTGTACAGCCAGCGCGGCGTTTATACGCAAAGTCCGTACTCGGTACGGGACTCAGTACGCTAACGGTGTAAAAAGTCCGTAGGTTGCGGATTAAGTATAGCGGCCGCAGCGGCTTCATTTAAAGTGTATGAAATGTCTTTTTAAAGTGTTTGCTTTTAGTCCTGTATGAAAATCAGCATTCTCAATTGGGGGCATCGTCCAGTTTTCCACATACTCACAGCCTAACAGGTCACAGCAGACTTAATCTATCAGCAAAAGGGCGGACAGAAAGTATCCTACGTAACCTTTTCTTGGTCGATGGATACACTAAAAACCCTACTACAACAAAAGGCACCCATACTTTGTATACCTTCTCACATTGTTGCCATAACACTCAGATTGCTAGATTCATTTAGATCTGTGTGAAACCGGATACATTTGTTGCTATATAGTTAAAACTAAAATAAATGTTTAAGGAAGTAAGTGTAAAGCACAAACGCAGTCTGGCCTGGTTGTAAAGTTTATACAGAAAAAAACTGTGTGTTGTGTTAAGTGAGCGATTATAGTTAGTATTGCTCACATTTATAGAAGTTGTGGGATTTGTTTTATTGCGGACGTACGTTTTGTACACATGTCTCGGACAAAGTACAGGACTGCACACGCAGCGTAAGAGACACGCACGGTCAAGTGTTTATGCAAAGTGCGTAAGAGTACGGGCGCTAAGTACAAATTACACAATAGTGTAGTTTAGCTAAAAGGTGGGACAGTAGCCATGCTACAATAGCACAAAACTGCCCGGTTTTTAAAGCAGATTAGTACAAAACTTTTGTTTAAAACTGTATTGCCTCTGGGGGTAAAGCTACCTATCTGAATGTTTAAAATTTTCTGTACAGAAAAACCAAAGTGTGAGTGAGTGAAAGCGGACTGAATGGAACTGAACCCAGAAACTGAAGTGGTCTGAAGTGGTAACACTGGGTTAGTAGAGGCCCGGCGGCGTAGGGTTCACTACCCTGCATGATTAGAACTGAAGTGGTCTTAGTGATCCCATACAACTAAGTGCTGAAGTGGTCTGTAGTGATCTAGGCTAGGTGGCCTACAGCAATCGTAGGGCATATGGATAACTAGTATCTATAGGCTGTGCTACTGCATCGCATGTCCGTGTGTTCTGCACAGCACAACGTGATACCATTGTGTCATATGCGCTGTGGGAGAGCATACGCAGACGTGATTGCATAGACAAAAAGGGGTTTTTCTTTGACAACGTCGGGTAATCTCCCTGGTGGGCTTCACTGGAGTGGGTGAAGGATAGTTATCTAATGTCTCTGTTTTTCACCCTACAAACAATTCCAGTTGAAAGATACCGAAAAGGAATTTTTCGCTGCGTCTCTCAGGAAAATATTCCAAACAGAACTTCCACCGAAAGAAATTACGGTGTTGTAAGGTCTGATAGGAGCCCTAAGTTGGGTACATTGCCTTTGCTATCAACAGTGTATGGTAGTACTGGCCAGCGTGGGCGAGAGCGAGTGGAAGGCGCTCGGAGATACGTCCACCGTCTACTTATATTGAGTATTTTGGTGTTTGTGGGAATTTTTTAAGTTATTAAAAAGACCCACAAATATGGGAGCCAGTTGCTCAAGTGAGAGACGTTTAGGCAGGGTTCAGGCAGAAATGTGGCCGAAAGGCTCAGCAAGGTTCATCATGTGTGAAAAATATGGTTCACACACAGAAGTTTTTTGCAATGAATGGTTACGTATGACTGACAAAGATAGGGTACCATTCCCTAAGGTGGGCAGCTTTGAACCCGAGGCACTGCAGAATGTTAGCAGTAAAATATGTCTTCTTAAATCCAGAAAACAAAGGATTAGACATAATGATTGTTTAAATTTATGGCAGCAAGAGGGGGAGATGCAAAGGGAACAAACTTATAAAGCAGGTTCCAAACTTAGCAGGAATGGAGACACGAACCCACCATTACCGACACAGGTCGAAGGGAATAAGATGGCTACAATCAATGGTACATCTGTAAATGATAGTAATATGCAAGAGCAATGTATTAACCCTAACCTTTGCAAGTTGTATCCTGTTTTGAAGTCTTTTCAAGGTCATAGGTCACAGGAAGATGAAATCACAGCTCTTATTCAGGCAGTCGCTCTGCAGGAAAGTCAGGTGGGGCCTGTCCATCCAGTTAGAGCAGTACCAGTGTTCCCCACTGAAAGAACTGGTGAGGTCACAGCTACCGGTAAGTGTGAGACGGGTCATTGCACAGAGACAACAACACCCTACAGTAAACAGATTAGAAACGGAATGGTAGGATTACATCCTGTCTTGGAAATAGTAACTCCCAATTGAGGAACCGATAGTCAAGGAGTAATCCTCACCAGGAATAATGCAATGTATTGCCCGTGGTCCAGAGCTGAGCTGCGGTCAATCATTTCAGAATTCCCCGATCCCTGGGAGTATTCAGCCAGGTGTCAAAAGTTTATCAGAGATCTGGGTAATGCTTATGAACCAGTTAATAAAGATTGGCGGATACTTTTAAAAGCGTGCCTACCCCCTAATATTGACACCCAAAAATGTATCACTGATTGTAAGTTAGAGTCGGATAGTCCTATGACTGACGGAAACAATCAGGAGAATATAGAACGAATTAATAAGCAACTAGAGTTGTGTTTCCCCATTACTGTTGAGTGAAGAAGAATTTTCTCCATAAAACAGGGGGAAAATGAAATGGCATCTGAATATTTCCATCGGGCCCTGCAAATAATGGATAGATACATTGGGGTATCAGATACAGGGAACGATGCGGATTACAGGGAAGTGGCTGTCTCTGTGCTAATGGACGGACTCAATAAGGCAGTTAGGGACAGGGTACAAACATCTTTGCCTAATTGGAGAGGGGCCACAGTAGCTTGTCTTAGGGCATGCGCAATTGAACATCATAAGAATATTGCTAGGCGTAGAAAGCAACAGGAGGAGAAGCTGATGACAATAAGTCTACAGGCTCTTGCAGCAAAGTCTCATCAACCTAAACCCCAAAACCAGGATAGTAGGAAAAGACCTAGAATATGTTACACTTGTAGGAAGGAAGGTCATTTAGTCAGAGATTGTAGATATAGTAGAACACATAGTCAAGATAGACCCCCTAGACAGAGAAAACAAGCCACAGTATTAAACACATAGATGGGATCAAGGGACATATAGTAAGGAATCACGAGCCATATAGAAAACACAGATTCGGTTAATGGGAAGAACAGAATAAATGCAACTTACTAATGTTACATTTCACTGTTCTAGATGCATGTCCATCACAGGTAGAGAAAATTAACTCACAGATACCGGGTTCCCTATGAACTTAGGATGGACAGGACACTGGATTGATGGCTGGGATAGTCCCAGTAGAGATAAGACACACAGAATTTTTTTTAAGGGGTATAGACAGTAGAGAATCACTTCCCCATAGTGCCCAATCCAGTTGTCAAATTTTATAAAATCCTCTTTGCCTCTACAAACTTATCTGTTACTAACCTCTATGTGATTTTCCTTCAAAGTTTCCGCCTCATTTCTTACGTTCACCGACAGAAGGGTACAACACATGCACCCGATTACAGTTCAAACGCCACATGCCTAATCGGTCTTTCAGAGCTCTACCCAAAACCAGTATATCTCAACAGCATAAGGACATAAGGACACCAGTATTAATGCAGTGTGCCTGGTCATGCACAAAGGGTGGAGAATGAGAATACTGGTGAAGGGAGACTGTGCATAGACACCGATATGCATGATGGTGTGACAGCCTGTTGGTGAATGCCAAACCTGACATTTTTCTTTTCTAAATTTACTATTTTTTTCCTCTCTCTTCTCTCATCCAGAGACGGTTTACTTCACACAACTAATAACACACGATAGTAAATTTAATGTGCAAAATTTGTGTTCCCTAAAGGAAAAGGCAGACTGGAGGGCAAAGGGGTATGGCCAGGAGTCCTCAGGACTGTGGGCAGGTGGACACGGTAAGCCAGTAGCCCCCAGAGCATACTTTCCAAGTCTAGCTGAGGTGGCACACGGTCTGACTCATCTAGGCAAAGAGGGTATGTGCAGGCTGATGAGAGCCTACTGGTGTGCACCAGGATTCTCTTCTCATGCAGGTAAGAGAGCAATGACATGCTTTACTTGCTTGAGAAAGAATATTGGAAAGTCAATACCAACAGAGCCATCCCATATCCCTCCAACAGACGGACCTTTTCAGGTAATACAAATCAATTTCATACAGTTACCATCCTGTAGGAATTTAAAATATGTGTTAGTTTGTATTGATGTATTTTCCAACTGGGTAGAAGCGTTCCCTGCTGCCACAAATACTGCTACGTTCACTGCAAAGAAAATTGTGCAGGAATTTGTGTGTAGATATGGTATCCCTAGAATAATTGAAAGTGACAGGGGTACCCATTTTACAGGTGAAGTCTTTCAGGTCATGTGCAAACTGATGGGAATTAATAGCAAGCTGCATACTCCGTACCGTCCACAGGCGAGTGCAAAGGTGGAGAGAGTGAACAGCACTATTAAGAACAAGCTGAGCAAATTACTGGCTGAAACTGGATTGTCGTGGCCAGAAGCTTTGCCACTAGTGTTGTACAGCATCAGAACCACTCCCAGGTCTCCTCTTAACCTATCACCCTTCAAAATTATTTTTGGTCGACAACCTCATGTAATGATAGACCCCCAGGATGATTTGAAATGTAATAATGAAGTGACTGTGAAATATTTGGTTAGGATGAGCCAGCAGCTGAGAAATCAACAAAGAAATTTAAAGCTGGTGATTCCTGACCTACCGAACAGTAATTGTCATGACATTGAGCCTGGGGATTATGTGATGATTCGAAATTTCTTACGCTCAGGTTGCCTCATAGACAGGTGGGAAGGACCATACCAAGTCTTGTTAACCAGCACGACAGCATTGAAGGTCGCCGAAAGAGAGACTTGGGTCCACTCGTCCCACTGCAAGAAGGTCGCTGACCCGGAGAGAACTCGTGACAAAGAGCAGAGTGTAGAGAATCTCGTATCACTGGAGTGTTTGTTCCGGGAAAGTTGAGAGGCAGGACTGTTGAAAGGCATCTGAGCACAGAGAGTAACAAGACCTAGAACAGTTGTCATACCACTTTCTTTTTTCACCTCCCCCTGCATTTTTCCTTTCTTTTCTCCTTCTTTCCCCTAACGAAATGGATCGATCACAAGAGACTGCGTTTCGGGTTCTGTTAGTAATTCTGGTTTTGATAAGGACAGTTTGTTTTGGTGAGGGTCCCAGAGAGGTCGAGCAGGGATCTGGAATGGGTTCTGATGGCAAGTATGAATTTGTAGGATCTCAGGATCAGCACATCACTTTAGTAAAGGCTGGCATCAGTAAGCGCTCTGGTAGTCAGAGAGCTCGGAGGCACTGTGAGGGGTTATTGTCTGATGAATATTGTATTTGTAGGAATTGTGAGAATATAGTCGAGGATGGGTGCATCCAGAGATGTCAGTCCAACCTTAATATCGACACGGACCATCATCCGTTGAGTGATTACCACTCACTAGTGGGTAAGGTCTTAAACCAGACAGAATGCTGGGTGTGCTCACAGGTACCTCAAGGTCAGAGCAAGTCAGGATTAGTACCATACCCTTTAGCAATAGATGAGGTACTCGAACTACGGGGTGGGAGACCGGTGGACAAGAAATTCAATATCTCTAGGCCCCCTAGTTTGAAGCTCCACCAGTATCATGTAGACAGGTCCTTATTGTGTTTTAATATTTCCAATTACCGAAAACCGGGAAATTGGGAAGTGACGTGGAATAACCAGACAATGACCTTTTCACACAGAGCTGATAGGATACCCATAGACTATGAACTTGTACGCCAAGTAGCCAACAGTGGGAGGTATTTTCGGTATAGGTTTACTCGTAGAAGCAAGACCATGTGGATTGGAAAAGTATCACCAGGGTATTGTGCTCATATCATCCAGCCCGATACTTGTACTGAGCAGATGGGAGAACTAGGGACTGGTTTCTTTACTTGGAAAATTTGTAATATGGTAATGTTATATTTTGTCCCCTATGTTCTCCCAGATGATGCCTATTTCATATGTGGGAGGAAGGCGTACAAGTGGCTTGCCCCGAGCTCAGAGGGATTGTGTTATATTGGGAGAGTACTGCCAGAGGTCATTACCATAACCCATGATAAGATGAAAGACGTTCACCGCAATGCTCAGGCTCCTTATACTCATACTCACTATGAACACATCATCAAGAGATACCTCATAGATAGGGCAGAGCACGCAGCCTCTGATTTGATCCATGAATCCACCGGGATTCAGTTCCTTCTCGCATTAGACATCACCCGTACTGCCAGAGGAACTATAAATTATAGGTATATCCATGCGCTAGCGAACTTGATAGATAATATCACTGAGATGGATGACGACACCTTCAGGTATACGGGAAGGGAGTTACAAGCTTACAAGAAGGTACTGATTCAGCACAGAATGGTCCTTAATTATGTCACAGCCGTGACAGGTGGGTACTGTGTTACTCTGGCAACTCAAAATGGTGTGAAGTGCTGTACGTATATTACAAACAGCACTGACGACCCAACAGAGATTATCGATCGAAAGATTGACAATATCTTGCAGTTGAAGTGGGAGTTCAGGAGGAAGCACAACCTTACCTTAGCGACTGTGAGTAATTAACTGACCGGCTGGGTCTCATGGTTGAACCCACGCAAATGGTTCTCAGGTTTAGGAGAGTGGGCTCAGAATGTCATTATGAGTGTGGGAAAGTTTCTCCTTTGTATCCTGAGAGTCGTCATAATTATTGGTTCGATATTTAGGTGTGTTCGAATTCTAATGCGGCGCAAGCACGGCACAAATCTGATGAGTCTAAGGAGCGAGGGCGCTGTTATAGCAGCAGATTTAATTTATGACCCATCCATAGAGACAGTGTTATGATAAGGATTGCAAATGAATTTCATGGCCTGTTTCTTTCACCCGTTTTTCTTTTGTTCCCCCCTCTGCCCAGATACATCCATCCGGAAAAGACATCAGCCCTACCCAAAATGTTTATGTGAATGTATTTTATATATGTGTCTTATCTTCATCTCTGCAACCTCCAGTTAATGGCACACATAGTCGACAGGTGATATCCACATATACTAGCACTCACATATGTGTCCCCTTCCATGTATCATCAACTAAATTTGCACCCCATTTGTTGGAACAAGAAGCCGAAAAGAGCTCGGTAGTGTTTGTTGGCCCATTTACAGACCCTTAATACGGGATGAGAAGGATTTAATGTATACTTCGCAATACCTCAAAGCTTATTACATATACGGCACGATGATACATGCCCCTCAGACATGGAGTCATACATACATGTTTTTTACTATCCCACTAGGTTATATATTTCCCACCTACAACTCTCCCCCGACCATCCAAACTTCTGTAGATATTGTGTAGATATTTTTCTGTTTATTGATTAGATAGTGCCAGTTATTGGTGACTGCCAAAGGGTGGACTGTCAAAGTTGAAAAATATTGCAGTACACACATCATGTACAAACTACACACAGATGGCCTCCACGCGTGTACTTGTTCTGCCGTGCGTGCACATATCCGCAATTTGCGTATGGTCGCTCCCGCGGTCCTGCTCATTAGCGTGTGGTATGAGTGTTTACGGTAAAGTTTGTGAACGCATGGAAAGCTATCAAAACACATTACATATTTAATCCAAATAGTGCACAATGTACACATAGTCTCCCTGCACCACATCAGTAAGTTACAACAGTTTAAATGGTAACAGAACAAAGGGATTCACCTTTACAGGATAGGAGGGGACAGAAAAAGGTTATAAGGTGGTGTTTGGTATCCAGCTGTAGGGTATTGTAAGGGTAATATTCCGGTGTTGGTTTGAAGAAGATCGCATATTCCTGCGAATAGTTATGTGCAGGAGCAGAATATAGATATAAACTGTATTTACTGTAAATTAAGTATGCGGCGGGAACCCAGAGGAGACCACCCACAAGTGCATCTTGAACAGACATCGCCCACCTATTCAAACCGACCTATGACCTCTCCTGTACTGTAAATGACCATCCCTGTGTCCAATGGACAAAGAGATTACAGTGTCCATTGTGTTAAGTTTTGAAAGATTGTATAAAAGATGCTTGCTGCAGGCCTGGTCACAAGACTCACAAAGTTATCTATCTAGATGACCGAGGACCAGACTGGGTAGCGCGACGAAATCCAAAAAAATATGTATCATTGACTGTAGCCATTATTCTTTTGTATTGTATTGCTTTGTTATTGTTACCCCCTTTCAGTAATAATACGCTGTGGTGTCGGAACCCAGTAGTTTAATTACAATCTGGTGTCATGTCTTCCTTTCCCTGCTAAGGTTTAAAGTGTATTACTATCGCATTGCATAGCTGTTAAGGGTTCACAGTGTATCATTGGGTGTGTACGCGCTGTGTGTACTTTGTACAGCCAGCGCGGTGTTTGTACGCAAAGTCCGTACTCGGTACGGGACTCAGTACGCTAACGGTGTAAAAAGTCCGTAGGTTGCGGATTAAGTATAGTGGCCGCAGCGGCTTCATTTAAAGTGTATTAAATGTCTTTTTAAAGTGTTTACTTTTAGTCCTGTATGAAAATCAGCATTCTCACAGCTAAACAGTAATTGTGACATCAACAGTACCTCTGTGACATCAACAGTACATCTGTGACATCAAATTTAATTTAGCTGCAGGCAGCTAGACAGCACAGTACCTCTGTGACATCACAATACATTCAGCTACAGGCAGTTAGAAAGTACCTCTGTGACATCACAATGTGTTCAGCTGCAGGCAGCTGCAGAGTACCTTTGTGACATAACAATGATTTCAGCTGCAGGGAGCTAGACGGTACTTCTGTAACATCACAATGCAACCAGCTGTGGGCAGCTAGAAATTACCTCTGTGTCATCACAACATATTCAACTGCAAGCAGCTAGACAGTACCTCTGTGACATCACAACGCATTCAGCTGCAGGCAGCTAGAGAGTTCTTCTGTGACATCACAATGCATTCAGCTGCAGGCAGCTCAACAGTACTATTGAGAAATCACCATGCATTATGATACAGATACCTACAAAGTAACTCTGTGACTTCACAATGCATTCACCTGTTGACAGCTAGACAGTACCTCTGTTTCATCACAATTTATTCAGCTGCAGGCAACTAGAGAATACCTTTGTGACATCACAATAAATTTAGCTGCAGGCAGCTAGACAGTACCTTTGTGACATTACAATGTATTCAGCTGCAGACAGCTAGAGAGTACCTTTGTGGCATCACAATTAATTTAGCTGCAGGAAGCTAGAGAGTATCTCTGTGACATCATGATGAATTCAGCTGCAGGTAGCTAGACAATAGCTCTGTGACACACAATGCAGTCAGCTGTAGGCAGCTAGACAGTACCTTTGTGCCATTACAATGTATTCAGCTGCAGCCAGCTAGAGAGTATTTTTGTGACATCATAATAAATTCAGCTGCAGGTAGCTAGACAATACCTCTGTGACATCACATTGTAGTCAGCTATGGGCAGCTAGAAAGTAACTCTGTCACATCACAATGTATTCAACTGCAGGCAGTTAATCAGTACCTCTGTTACATCCAATGCAATCAGCTGCATACAGCTAGACCAGTGTTTTTCAACCACTGTGCCGTGGCACACTAGTGTGCCCTGAGCAGTCTCTAGATGTGCCGTTATAGAAGCAGAGACAGGTCCATTAGTGTTTTGCTGCTACTGAGGCCCCGGAACGATCAATACTGGTGGGTTTAGTGGTTGCAGAGCCCGTTCTAATTTTGGGCCCGGGCAGTGTTGGGCTCTTCTGGGTTTCTCAGATGTGGCTCAGGCGTTACCTATGGAGAAGCTGCGACATGACATCTAAGGACATGCAACTGCACCATGCATTACCATTATATTTGAGTGTGCCTTGGCCATATTTAGATCTTGTTCTGTGTGCCGCGAGTTGTAAAAGGTTGAAAATCTCTGAGCTAGACTGTACCTCTGTGACATCACCATGCATTAAGGTACAGATAGCTAGACAGTACCTCTGTGACATCAAGATGCAGTCAGCTGTGGGCAGCTAGACAGTACCTCTGTGAAATTAAAGTTTATTCAGCTGTAGGCAGCTAGACAGTACCTCTGTGAAATTAAAGTTTATTCAGCTGTAGGCAGCTAGACAGTACCTCTGTTACATCACAATGTATTTAACTGCAGGCAGCTAGAAATCACATTTCTGACGTCACAACGCATTCAGCTGCAAGCAGCTTGAGAGCACCTTTGTGGCATCACAATATATTCAACTGCAGGCAGTTAGACAGTACCTCTGTGACATTCAATGCATTCAGCTGCAGACAGCTAGACTGTACCCCTGTGACATCACCATGCATTAAGATACAGATAGCTAGACAGTACATCTGTGACATCACAATGCATTCAGCTGTAGGCAGCTAGACAGTACCTTTGTGACAACACAGTTCATAAAGATACAGATAGCTAGACAGTAGCTCTGAGACATCACAATGTATTCAGCTGAGGAAAACTAGAGAGTATCTTTGTGACATCACAATGAATTTAGCTGCAGGCAACTAGACAGTACCTCTGTGACATCACAATGCATTCAGCTGTGGGCAGCTAGACAGTACCTCTGTGACATCATAATGCATTTAGCTGCATGCAGCTAGAGATTACCCCTGTGACATCATAATGCATTCAGCTGCAGGCAGCTTAACAGTAACTGTGACATCAACAGTACCTCTGTGACATCACACTGCATTCAGCAGCAGGCAGCTAAACAGTAACTCTGTGACAGCAACAGTACATCTTTGACATCACACTGCATTCAGCTGCAAGCAGCTAGAGAGTACAGTAACTCTGTGACATCACAATGCAGTCATCTGCATGCAGTTACACAGTACGTATGTGATATCATAATGCATTCAACTGTGGGCAGCTAGACAGTACCTCTGAGACATCATAATGCATTTAGCTGCAATCAGCTAGAGAGTACCTCTATGACATCACAATGCATTCATCTGCAGGCAGCTAAACAGTTTCTGTGACATCAACAGTACCTCTGTGACATCACATTGCATTCAGCTGCAGGCAGCTAGACAGTACAGTACCTCCATGACATCACAATGCATTCATCTGCATGCAGTTAGAAGGGACGTCTTTGACATCACAATGCATTCAGGTGTGGGTAGCTAGATAGTATCTCTGTGACATCACAAAGTATGCAGCTGCAGGCAGCTAAATAGTACCTCTGTGACATCACAATACATTCATCTGCAGGCAGCAAGACATTACCTCTGTGACAACATATTGCATGCAGCTTCAGGCAGTTAGACAGTACCTCTGTGACATAACAATGCATTCAGCTGCAGACAACTAGACCGTACCTCTGTGACATAACCATGCATTAAGATACAGATAGCTAGACAGAACCACTGTGACATCAAAAAAATACAGTCAGCTGTGGGCAGCTAGACAGTACCTCTGTGACATCACAATCTATTCAGCTGCAGGCAACTAGAGAGTACCTCTGTGACATCACAATGCATTTAGGGGGTAATTCTGAGTTGATCGCAGCAGGATTTTTGTTAGCAGTTGGGCAAAAGGAGAGAGAATTGACTGCATAGGAAAGGAAAGAGTTAAACATCTTTGGAGGGGTGGACCTAGCTGTTAGGAAAGTACAGCCTTTTAGGGGGAGGGTTTGATATATATAGGGAAGGTGAGGCCATCTTAGTTCTCTTGGTGGATTTGCTTTTAGGTGAGTGCTGCAGTGCAAGCAAAATTTTGTTTCTCAATCTACTGTGAAAATATTACACAGTGTAACACCCCCCCCCCCTCTGCTTTATTGTTAATACTCCTCCTCTCCACCTGATCATTATATTCGCTGCCATGGCTGCCCGCCCCCAGCGCGTTTTACGGGCCCCGGCTCGGTACCGTGGGTCAGACGGTCGAGCGGGGCCTGAGGATGTAGTGGGTGGAATGGGGGACGGGGCTCCGTCCCTCGGGGCCTCCACAAGTGAGGGTGCGGGCATCGGGAGCCGGGCCCGGTTGGGCTCGCCGCCGGGAACCGAGCCGGTCACACCGGCCGGGCGAGGGTAGCGTGGGGGACCAGGGGTCCTTGCAGGCCGCCCTAGGATCGACGGACGGCGGCTGTCCCCTCCGGGAGCCGCTGAGTCCGTGATCGGGTCGGGCGCCCGCGGGCGCGCGAGTGCGCGCCACGGGGGGCGCTCGGCGGTTGCGAGCCCTAGCCCTCCTCCCTTGCCGCGGCCGAATGCTAGTGCCGGGCGGGGGGAGAGGACGGGAAGAGGAGCTGGCGGTCGCCGCGCGGGGCCTGTGCAGGAGCCTGTGCAGGAGCCTCGCGCGGCGGCCGAGGAGGAGACGACGGCCGGGAGTTCGACGGCGGGTAGAGGTGGGACGCGCGCACGGGGTGCGCGCGCGCCCACGCTCGCTCCGGGCGGCGCCGGCCGCGCACGTGTGCGCGCAGCGGCGCCGCTGATCCACCGGCCATCCATTTTGACTCCCCGGATGCCGGAATCCGGCAGGGGGAGAGGACACAGCAGGGGGGTGCAGCGTTTGCCTCTGGTAGGCAACGCTGAGCCGAGAGGGATGGCACCACGTGATGGGGCCACAGCAGAGAGTACAAGGGGGGGCCGCGCGCAGCATGCGCGTGCGCACACCGGGAGTCGTGCGACACGCGGGGGAACACGCGCGGGTACGCAGTGGGTCTCTGTGACTCCTCTTACCACTCCTGCAGAAGTAGGACGCAGCGGGTCCCGCGGGCGGAGGGGAGACAGAGAATGGGTCAGCGGCCGCAGGGCCGCAGCACGGGCCGCTGCACGCGACAGCGGGTCCTCCCCGGGACCGGGGGATTCTTCTGCTTCTATGGAAAGGGGGGAGGCATGCTCAGAAGTGGAGAGCGAATGGTCTGGTTGGGGGGCTCTCGCTTTCCCGTCGGATCAGGAGGGTCCGGGTGCCCGGGTCACGTCGGCCGGTAGGCGGGCGCGGGGTCGCGCCCAGGCAAGGTCCGGAGGTCCTTCGGGGGCCGTTGACAGGGGTTGCAGCACGCGGGATCCTCCCGAGGCCCTAGCGTCGGCCCTGGCCACAGTAGTAGAGGCTTTGGGGCCGTTAGCTGCAGTGGCTTCCCCTAGGACGATGTCTGATTTCGGACAGGCTGCCGGAGGCAGTGGGTCCGTCAGGCAGAGGACCTCGGCGGCGCAGCGGGTGGCACGAGCCTGCCGAGAACTGGGGGCGGCCGCTGCGGAGCTGGAGCTAGGTACGGACCAGGAGCAGCAGGGACGCGCGCTCACAGGGCATACCACGCGGGGGGCCCGGCGTGCGCCGCAAGCATGGGCCGGGCCCTCTTCTGCTTTGTCTTTCACAGAGAGCCGAGAGGAGGGGGATTTGGCGGAATTCGTGGAGGACGACGATTGGACTGAGGAGGATGAGGATTCCAGGTCGGAAAGGTCGATGGCATCCGGTGAGTTGGCACAGTCTATATCAATTTCCCTCACGAGCTCGAGTTCGCATAGCTCTTCGTCTTCCTCCTCTTCCTCTTCTTTGTCGTCGCAAGCGTCCGACGTAGACAGTACTTCTAGGGCAAAGAAGAAGGCAGCAAAATTTGCCAAGCGGGCAGCAAAACAGCAGAAGAGGCGTAAGCGGCGCAAACGGGTTAGTGAGGAAGAGCGTAGGGCAAAGAAGCGGCGCGATCTGCCTGGGGTAGTGCGCTGCGAGTACACCGCGGTTATGCGGGGGCTACGAGACAGCTGCCGCAAGAAGATACGTAGGGGTGACTTTGTGGACTTATTCATTTTGACTAAGGCCATGAAGAAGGATTACAAAGCGGCAGCCGCTAAGAAAGGCATGGGGACAGAGGTCTTCCGGTCTTTTGATAATTGGCTGGCCGGTTTCAGGGTTTTTGCGGCATGCTATTTGGAGGATAGGCCGGAGGAACACATGAATGTTATCCGGTACCTGCATCTCGTTCACGACATGCAGCGCATGTCCCCGGGCTCGGAATGGCGCCGGTATGATCAGGAGTTTCGAGAGAAACAGGACGGGCTACGGGTCATGGATTTCGGGTTCAAGGACGTGGAAGTCTGGCTCAAAGTGACCCGGGCCTCACAGCAGGAAGAAGAACCCCAGAAACAGGGAGCAGGTGGGCGTCGGGCGGGGTCATCAGCCCAGGGGTCAGGCGCGGACGGAGGATTTGCCAGGACAGGCGGATTGGCCGTTCGCGTGGGCGGGCGTTCCGCCACGCGAGGGAAGTGTTTCGCTTTTAACAGCGGAACATGTTCCTTTGGCAAGCAGTGTCGTTTTCGTCACTCCTGCCAGCAGTGTGGAGGAGCCCACCCAGCCTCCTCTTGTTTCAAAGGTGGTCGACAGGGAAATCGGGGAAAGCAGGCGTACCCTAAACAGGCCGCGAGCGGGACCGCTCGGCAGAGCCCCAACGCCAGTTAAGCTGGAAGCAATGGGCAAGTGGTTGGATTTGTATCCGAATAAAAGGGATGCAAAATTTTTGTTCGACGGTTTTAAGTTTGGTTTTCGCTTGCCTGTTGCGAGCGAAGTGTCAGTGCGCGCACAGAGGAACCTCCAGTCTGCCCGAGCCTTGCCGACTGTGCTGCGGGAGAAAGTGGATAAGGAGGTCAGGTTGGGCAGGATGGAGGGGCCATTTAGGTCACCCCCGGTGGATGACTTGGTCATCTCCCCGGTCGGGGTGGTACCGAAGAAGACTCCAGGCGCTTTTCGGCTCATCCAGCATCTTTCTTACCCGCCGGGGGCATCGGTCAACGACGCAATACCGCCGGCTCATTGCTCGGTGGTGTACCAGTCATTTGACGAGGCGCTAGAGATGGTCCGCAGCTACGGGAGCGGGGCCCTCATGGCTAAGATTGATGTTGAGTCAGCCTTTAGGTTACTGCCATTGCATCCGGACTCATTCCGTTTTATGGGTTTCCGGATTGGGGCGGAGTATTTCATCGACAAATGTTTGCCGATGGGATGTTCCGTCTCATGCTCATTTTTCGAGCGCTTTAGCACGTTTCTTCATTGGTGCGTGGAGTCTGCGTCAGGCGGTCACGGAGTTGCCCATTACCTAGATGATTTCCTGTGTGCGGGTCCGGCTAATGACGCAAGGTGCAGCGACTTGCTGTTTAGCATCCGGGCTCTTTTTTACCCCTTCGGTGTGCCGGTAGCCGCGGACAAAACGGAGGGCCCGGACTCCTGCCTATCATTTTTGGGGATTGAAATTGACACGGTGGCAGGAGAATGTCGCCTGCCCCGAGACAAGGTGTCGAAGCTCCGCGAAACCATTTGCCGGTTCAATGGCTCGCGTAAAGTTACGCTACGGCAGGCGCAGTCCCTGCTGGGCATGCTGAACTTTGCTTGTCGGGTTATACCGATGGGCAGGGTTTTCTGCCGGAAGCTTGAGAGGGCGACGGCGGGGTGTGCCAGGCCTCATCATTTCGTTCGATTGTCCTCCGAATTAAAAAGGGATTTGGCCGTCTGGGCTTCGTTCCTGGAGGAATTCAACGGAGTGAGCATATGGCAAGCGCCAGCTGTGGACAGCGAGCAGTTGCAACTGTTTACCGATGCTGCAGGTGCCTCTGGATTCGGTTGTTTTTTGGGGGGATCTTGGTGTGCGGCATCCTGGCCGGCAAACTGGCATAGCGAGGGTCTTACAAAAGATCTGGTGCTGCTGGAGCTTTTTCCCATTATGGTAGCGTTGGAGGTCTGGGGCGATCGGTTGGCTAATCGCAGCATATTGTTTAGATGCGATAATCTGGGCGTAGTGCATGCAATTAATAACCAGAGGGCTAAATCGCTGGTGGTTCTGCGGGTGCTCGGGCAATTGCTTTTGACGTGCTTGCGTAGGAACCTATGGTTCCGGGCACAGCACGTGCCCGGTTTGGAGAACGGAATTGCCGACGCTTTGTCGCGTGGACAGTGGGAGAGGTTTTGGGTTTTGGCACCCGAGGCCGAGGAGCAAGGTTTTCACTGTCCCGGTTATGTTTGGCAGGTGATCGGGCCGGAATGGAGGGTCTAGCATTGCGGTCAGTCGCGCCAGCCACGCTCAAGGCTTACGGACAAGCTTGGAGCTAGTGGGAGGAGTTTGTCCAAGGTCGTCAGCAACAAGGTAAGAGCAGGCATCGGCTGATGCTTTCTTTTATTTGGCAGCTTTACCTTTCCGGTAGGTCCCGAGCGGTGGTATCACGGTACTTGGCTGGCGTCTCATTTTTCTGCAAGCTGCGAGGCGTCCCTGATGTGACAAAAAGCGAGGTTCTGCGGAAGGCAATGAAAGGGTGGGCGCGAGTAGCGCCGACGCCACCAGATAGGAGGCGGCCCATCGATGCGGCCTTGTTGCTGGCCGTCATCGCGGCGGTGGGGCGAGTCGCGTCGTCTAGGTTTGAGACGCTTTTGTTTAGTTTGGCGTTCTCAATGGCTTACCACGGGGCCTTTAGGGTTTCGGAGTTGGTAGCGCCTTCCAAGAGAGCAGATTCACGCATGCTGGTCGGAGACGTTGTAGTGGGTGAGAGGTCCTTGCTGTGCAGATTGCGGCGCTCTAAGACGGACCAAGTGGGGAGAGGGCGCTGGGTCACTATGGTCCCAGCGCTAGAGGGGAGCGTTTGCCCAGTGGGTCTGGCAATGCAATATGTGGGGGTGCGACCCGTTAAGGAGGGGTCATGGCTATTGCATTATGACGGGCTGCCAGTCACGAAATACCAGTTCCGTTGGATGCTGGGTCGTTGTTTGGCGAGCTTGGGCCTCCCACCCGCTGCTTTCGGTACCCATTCCTTTTCGAATAGGCGCGGCGACGTCGGCTGCTGCGGCGGGTTTTTCCAGAACGGAAATCCAGGCGGTGGGGCGATGGAAGTCGTCAAGCTATAGACGATACATTCGCCCCGTCGCGTGAGAAGTCGGTTTGCACCTAGTGCTTTGTTTTATTGGCGATGTATTATGTTGTTCCAGTTCTGTGATTTTATGGTGTTGTGCGTCTGTTGGTGTTTCCCCCTTTTTATCCTACTCAGGGATTAGCTACTCGCCGTTGCTGGCATGAGTCGGCAGCGGGGGTCTGGAGTGATTTTGCGATTTTTTGCCTGACTTGACGGACTGAATTCTAATCTACAATTCGGCTAATCTGGTCTAATCAGAGTCCCTCAGCAGGTCTTTACGCTTTCACCTCCAGCTGAGTTATTACATGTGTTTCCCATTTTATGCCCCCCTCCCCCCCCCCTCCCTGTTTTATTTCGTTTGTTTTATTTGACCTTTCCCCTTTGTGTCTTTAATTGCGCTTTAAATTGGCAACGAAGCATGGGCAGTTCGGCTAGGCCGTGACTGCTGCAATAGCGAGATCTAAAGTTTTTCTTTTTGGCAGATCCTTCAGTGTAAACAATTAATAAGCCTCTTAGTAATCAATTTTACCCCTCTTTTCCCCTTCAGGATGGTTTGACGACAATTTGGCTATTTGGGTAGTTGGCCACTCTTACATTTACTGGGCGGCCAGGTTTGTGGCCTCGGAAGGGGCTCAGGCATTGCTTGGAGCACAGGGTGTCAGATGGCTTGGCTGGCGAGGAATGATGTGGGGTGAGCTGAGGAGTAGGTTAGTGAGTCAGGCCAGCAAGCATGGAGTCCCTAGGGTCCTGGTTGTCCATCTAGGTGGCAACGACCTGGGGAAGAGGACATCCTTGGATCTGCGGTGGGCCATGATACATGATCTGGCAAGTGTGGCCGCAACATGGACCAATTGTGTGTTGGTTTTTTCAATGATGGTGCCAAGATTGTGTTGGAGGGGTGTGGCGGATGGGCGCCAGATTGACGAGGCCCGGAAAAAGGTGAACGGGGCGGTGGCAAAGTGCGTGCTGTCCCACGGAGGGAGGGTGGTTCGCCACCCGAGGATTCGGTTCAGAGACAGCCACCTTTTCCGGCATGATGGAGTACATCTATCCAATGAGGGGATGATGTTTTTTCTGGAGGATCTAGGTTTCGCTTTGCAGGAGTTAGGGTAGGTTTATGGTGGCGGTGCGAAAGACTTTGGGGATGAGTCTTTCGCTGTTGGCGGAAAAGAACGGCAGTTTTGTATTGTAGGGAAAACTGTAGTGTTTTACAGTTTGTTGTGGTTTAGGTGCACTCACCTCCATCGACTTATGGCCGCTTGACCACCCGTCCGGGAAGGCAGCGGCAGGGCACCCAGGAGCGGTGGGTAGTCACTGTGGGGGTTGAGTTGTCACCTATTACCGGTTTATGATAAGTTTTAGTAAATTTATAGGGTTAGTTATTTAAGGTTAATTTAGGTTAATTGAGCCGTTCTTTTGGGCCGCCACCATATGCCGGCTGGAGCGGCATATTAAATTAATTTCTTTATTACAGGTTTCCTAATGGATAGGGACAAATAAATAGCTAGCAATTTTCTGCCAAAATTCAAGTCTCCGTGTCGTTATTTCTGGTTCTAGGTTACGAATGCTTTACTTTCAAAGAAAGGGGTCCACCAAATATCACTAGGATGTTTAGGAGAGAGAATTGACTGCATAGGAAAGGAAAGAGTTAAACATCTTGGGAGGGGTGGACCTAGCTGTTAGGAAAGTACAGCCTTTTAGGGGGAGGGTTTGATATATATAGGGAAGGTGAGGCCATCTTAGTTCTCTTGGTGGATTTGCTTTCCCGCCCTCCCGCCCTGGTACTAAGAGATTCTGGCACGTGGTGCTTTGGCGTTAAGTTGTTGGCTGGTTTATCGTTGGCTATTTATTGGCGGAAAAGAACGGCAGTTTTGTATTGTAGGGAAAACTGTAGTGTTTTACAGTTTGTTGTGGTTTAGGTGCACTCACCTCCATCGACTTATGGCCGCTTGACCACCCGTCCGGGAAGGCAGCGGCAGGGCACCCAGGAGCGGTGGGTAGTCACTGTGGGGGTTGAGTTGTCACCTATTACCGGTTTATGATAAGTTTTAGTAAATTTATAGGGTTAGTTATTTAAGGTTAATTTAGGTTAATTGAGCCGTTCTTTTGGGCCGCCACCATATGCCGGCTGGAGCGGCATATTAAATTAATTTCTTTATTACAGGTTTCCTAATGGTTAGGGACAAATAAATAGCTAGCAATTTTCTGCCAAAATTCAAGTCTCCGTGTCGTTATTTCTGGTTCTAGGTTACGAATGCTTTACTTTCAAAGAAAGGGGTCCACCAAATATCACTAGGATGTTTACCATGTGCACTGCAGGAGAGGCAGATATAACATGTGCAGAGAGAGTTAGATTTGGGTGGGGTGTGTTCAATCTGCAATCTAAATTGCAGTGTAAAAATAAAGCAGCCAGTATTTACCCTGCACAGAAACAAAATAACCCACCCAAATCTAACTCTCTCTGCAAATGTTATATCTGCCTCCCCTGCAGTGCACATGGTTTTGCCCAACTGCTAAAAAATTTCCTGCTGCGATCAACTTGGAATTACCCCCATAGCTGCAAGCAGCTAGATAGTGCCTCTGTGACATTACAATGTATTTAGCTGCAGGCACCTAGAAATTATGGGAGTAATTCAAAACTGATCGTAGATGTGCTAAATATGGGGACGCGCAGCACATGGCTAGTCCGCCCCGTATGTCAGGCCCTACCTCCCCAGCACAGGTACAAAGCATCACACGGCGGCGATGCTTTTGTACCTGACAAGTAGCAGGGGGCTAACCGCCACATCCCAGTTCGCGGCAGCTGCTTGTGACCTCACTCATCCGCAGCGGCCTGTCCCCCCAATGGTTCTAACGCCATTGGCATGCCCCATCCCGCCCCGAGACCGCCTCTGCCTGTCAATCAGGCAGAGACGATCTCACTAGTTAGATGCTTTCGCATTTCACTTGCTGCACATGCGCAGTGCGCCCGGCATAGTAATGTAGACTGCGATCGCTACTCCTGCAGTGATGCAGTCTGAATTACCCCTATGTTTCTGACATAACAATGCATTTAGCTGGAGGCAGCTATAGAGTACCACTGTGGCATCACAATGAATTCAGCTGCTGGCAGCTAGACAGCACGTCTGTGACATCACAATGCATTCAGCTGTGGGCAGCTAGACAGTACCTCTGTGACATCACAATGTAGTCAGCTGCTGGAACCTAGAAATTATGTTTCTGACAACTAGACAGTACCTTTGTGGCATCACAATAAATTCAGCTGCTGGCAGCTAAACAATACCTCTGTGACATCACAATGCATTCAGCTGTGGACAGCTAGACAGTACCTCTGTGACATCACAATGCATTTAACTGCAGGCAGCTAGAGAGTACCCCTGTGACATCACAATGCATTCAGCTGTGGGCAGCAAGACAGTACGTCTGTGACATTATGCATTCTGCTGTGGGCAGCTATAGAATACCTCTGTGACATCACAATGAATTCAGCTGCTGGCAGCTAGACAGTACCTCTGTGACATCAAAACAATAGTGCAAATATGTACACCTGGCGCTGTCACCTACAGAGTGAGAGCAGCTGATCTTAGGGAACTTGATCCCAATTTTCCCCAAAAGATAAAAGAAACTAACCAGACAATAAGACAGCGCTTCTCACTTTGTATCAAAATATTTTTACTTCATATATATATATTTAACACAATAAGGCACCGGCCAGTGCCAATACTTAAACATACAAATAATGTTTAAAAAGTGTTTTACTACATACAAATACTATATATTGCACACTGGTATCATATATATAACCCTGGATGCACTATATAGATATCACAATCCTCATATGACTCTATTTAAAAATAAATATGGGAATATATAGTATATAAACAAGCTCTATTTAATGACACATAGCAAGCTTATATAGACAGATCTTCATTAACTAATAAGCCCACATGTGAAATGCATAATGTTAGTTCAGCAAGCAGCATGAAATTAATGAGCCAGTCCACATGCAGGTGAATCACAATGTTAATCAAGCAGGTTATTTCTAGACAGATAGCACTGATTAAAGTCCATCCATGTTAGTAACTTAGAAAGTTATTAGTATAGCTGATAGATCTGAGTTCAGCTGATATGAAGCACATATGTGAAAGACAATATTTGAACACTGCAGTCCAAAGTCCACCTAGGGTACACTTACTATGTACCCAAAATTGATACCTCTCCTTAGTTGATAAAAGGCATTGCAGCCTATTTCATGGAGTCCGGTGGACAGATGAAGACCTGCACAGTGTTCAATTTTAGGTATAAGCCTCTCTCCAATGTAGCAGCAGCGGCCAATGTAACTGTAAACAGTAGAGTGCGGTGTTCCAGCGGCCAAAGAGTCCCCAAACACGTTTCTCCGCCTACCCTCCGGCTTCGGCGGCTTCCTCAGTGTGTGACATCACAATGCATTCAGCTGTGGACAGCTAGACAGTAACTCTGTGACATCACAATGCATTTAACTGCAGGCAGTTAGAGAGTACCCCTGTGACATCACAATACTTTCAACTGTGGGCAGCTAGACAGTACGTCTGTGACATCACAATGCATTCTGCTGTGGGCAGCTAGAGAGTACCTCTGTGGCATCACAATGAATTCAGCTGCTGGCAGCTAGACAGTACCTCTGTGACATCACAATGCATTCAGCTGTGTACAGCTAGACAGTATCTCTGTGACATCACAATGCATTTAACTGCAGGCAGCAAGAGAGTACCCCTGTGACATCACAATGCATTCAGCTGCAATCAGCTAAACAGTAACTGTAACATCAACAGTACAACTGCAGGCAGCTAGACATTACATTACATTTCTGACATCACAATGAATTCAGCTGCAGGCAGCTAGACAGTACTTCTGTGACATCACAATGCAGTCAGCTGTGGGCAGCTAGAAGTTACCTCTGTGACATCACAACATATTGAACTGCAAGCAGCTAGACAGTACCTCTGTGACATCACAATGCATTCAGCTGCAGGCAGCAAGAGTACCTCTGTGACATCACAATACATTCATCTGCGGACAGCTAGACAGTACGTACCTCTCTGACATCAGTTTGATGTAGCTGCAGGCAGTTAGACAGTACCTATGTGACATCACAATGCATTCAGATGCAGGCAGCTAGACATTACCTCTATGACATCACAATGCATTCAGGTGCAGGCAGCTCGACAGTACCTCTGTGACATCACCATGCATTTAGCTGCAGGCAGCTAGACAGTTCCTCTGTGACATCACAATGCATTTAACTGCAGGCAGCTAGAGAGTACCCCTGTGACATCACAATGCATTCAGCTGCAGTCAGCTAAACAGTAACTGTGACATCAACAGTACTTCTGTAACAACACATTGCATTCAGCTGCAGGCAGCTAGACATTACATTACATTTGTGACATCACAATGCATTCAGCTGCAGGCAGCTAGACATTACATTACATTTGTGACATCACAATGCATTCAGCTGCAGGCAGTTAGAAAGTACATCTGTGACATCACAATGCATTCAGCTGCAGGCAGCTAGACAGTACCTTTGTGATATTACAATGCATTCAGCTGTAGGCAGCTAGACAGTACCTTTGTGATATTACAATGTATTCAGCTGCAGGCAGCTAGAGAGTCCCTTTGTGGCATAACAATGCATTCAGCTGCTGGCAGCTAGACAGTATCATTGACATCACAATGCATTCAGCTGCAGGCAGCTAGACAGTACCTCTGTGACATCACAATGCATTCAGCTGCAGGCAGCTAAACAGTAACTGTGACATCAACTGTACATTTGTGTTATCACATTGCATTCAGCCACTGGCAGCTAGACAGTACATTACATCTGTTACATTACAATGCATTCAGCTGCAGGCTGCTAGACAGTACGTCTGTGACATCACAATGCATTCTGCTGTGGGCAACTAGACAGTACCTCTGTGACATCACAATTTACTCAGATGCAGGCAGCTAGATAGTATCTTTGTGACATCATAATGTATTCAGCTGCTGGTATTTAGACATTACCTCTGTGACATCACAACATATTTAACTGCAGGCAGTTAGACAGTACCTCTGTGACATCCAATGCATTCAGCTGCAGACAGCTAGACTGTACCTCTGTGACATCACCATGCATTAAGATACAGATAGCTAGACTCTGTGACATCAAAATGCATTCAGCTGCAGTCAACTAGGGAGTTCTTTTGTGACATGACATTAAATTTAGCTGCAGGCAGCTAGACAGTACCTCTGTGACATCACAATGCATTCAGCTATAGGCAGCTAGACAGTGCCTCTGTGACATCACAATGCATTCAGCTGTAGGCAGCTAGAGAGTACCTTTGTGGCATCATAAGGAATTCAGCTGCAGGCAGCTAGACATTACCTCTGAGACATCACAATGCATTCAGCTGCATTCTGCTGTTTAGCATTTACAATCCTTACTGTATCAGGCCCAATACCCTTTATTAAATAACACATTTCAATATACTGCCATACCCAGAATTCAAACTTATAACCTGTTGCACTCCAGTCAAACACCCTACTCATTGAGATGTTGATTCTACATTAAACTGTGAGAACCATGTGAAGCTACTTTACAGTATTGCAATTGAGCAGATTTATGTAGTGTGCAGCCACACATCCAGGGGGTCATTCCGAGTTGGTCCCTCGTTATTTTTTTCTCGCAACGGAGCGATTAGTCGCTAATGCGCATGCGCAATGTCCACAGTGCGACTGCGCCAAGTAAATTTGCTATTTAGTTAGGTATTTAGGTATTTTACTCATGGCATTACGAGGTTTTTTCTTCGTTCTGGTGATCGTAATGTGATTGACAGGAAGTGGGTGTTTCTGGGCGGAAACTGGCCGTTTTATGGGTGTGTGCGAAAAAACGCTACCGTTTCTGGGAAAAACGCGTGAGTGGCTGGAGAAACGGAGGAGTGTCTGGGCGAACGCTGGGTGTGTTTGTGACGTCAAACCAGGAACGACAAGCACTGAACTGATCGCAGATGCCGAGTAAGTCTGGAGCTACTCAGAAACTGCTAAGAAGTGACTATTCGCAATTCTGCTAATCTTTCGTTCGCAATTTTGATAAGCTAAGATTCACTCCCAGTAGGCGGCGGCTTAGCGTGTGCAAAGCTGCTAAAAGCAGCTTGCGAGCGAACAACTCGGAATGACCCCCATCCAATCCCTTGCAGCCACACACTACATAGATCTGCTTAGCAATGCTGATCATTTTTTTCACAAATTACAAGGTAAACTTCAAAAGGTTAGAATTCTATGCAAGGGCAGATAGCTCAATGAACAGACTGTCTGACTGCAATGCCACAAGCAATAGGTTTGAATCACGGGTATGCCAGTATCTTGAAATGCAATAAAGGACAGTGTTACTGAATAATAAAGAGCTCTCATGTTAAGTTCATGAATATGTTATAGGTATTAAAGACAGAAGGGGTGAGAAT